>NC_133237.1:15588519-16225707 GCF_040436345.1 Pagrus major | reverse complement strand
GCTGTTGCATTCAGCCCACTCATATGTCCACTAACAACCCCTAGAATTAAAATTATTCAGCATCCACGAGGCCTGGGATCACACTGCCGCCGTGTAAATGCTCGAATTGTACATTTATGTGAGTGCGATCGCAGCAGCAGCCTAAATCTCCCCCCGCCTGTCGTTTTTCTTTCATTTCTGCCTTTAAATAAGCGAAAGCCCTCCACAAATACACTAAAAGCGTCCGAAAATAATCGACGCCCCTAATGCAATTCATTAAGCAGCTGTCAATTGCATCTACAGAATCCAATCGAAAGCAGAAACGCGGATAATAAATCAGATCGCGCTGTGTAGGTCGGACCGCGCTTTGCGAAGAGGCAGGCGGCCCTCCGTGGCTGAGCTGGCCGGCAGGGAGTGCACCTCGGCCGGTGCGAGCGAGCGCACACACGCCGCCCCCCCCCTCCCCGTCCTCTCCAATGCAAATTCTCCATATTGTGTTAGTTGCACCATAGTCTGACCACAACCGGCAGCTTCACAAAAAAATTAAACATGTTTGAACAATTAATTACGAGCTCTTCAATCTTAAATCGTAAAAAAAAATTTTTTTAAAATACGTAGCGTGTCACGTTTCTGATTATATAAGATAATTTAAAACAAAACACAAGAAAATAAGTCGTCGATAATTTAAAATTGTATATAATAACAAAAATGCTCCTAACGTCAAAATGTAGTGACGCTGTTACATTATTATAATCGATACTAATCCTGGAAGGCTACTACTAATAATGATTATAATTATATTTTAATTTAATTTATTTCTGGCAGCTCGCTGCATTAAATCCTCCATTTATTCCTCACAGGATAAACCTCAAACATGCTGTTTTTTGTTGTGCTATTAAGTAAATTACAGCATTGTGCTGTATTTAATGAACAGCATGTCACATATAGCATTTCTTTTTTTTTTTCTTCCCTTCACCTAAATACAGCCGCTATCATTTCCCAACAATGAAACAGGCCTTAAAATATTTTTATTCCACAGATTTAAAAAAAATTAAAGGATATAAAATCACTACTTACTGGTATGTTAAATCCTTGCATAACAATAAATTATAAAATCACAAAACACAGGGAGGGAAGGAGCAAGGCCGAGTGCGACGCCCATTTAAAATCAAAATGTGAAATAAAGCATGTGGCTCAGAGAGTGAGGTCCTACAGTATTTCCATCTGAGGCTGTGCAGTAGCCTTCTGGTTCGGTCTATGGAAGCAGTGGGACTACAGGGCTTCCGGCCTGGCTGGATCGCGGCTCGGATCTCCGAGCAGCGGTTTCTCTCCCGGTGCAACTGCGTACCTCGCGTCTCGGGGCAGGGTAAACACGCCCTCCCATTGGTCGGGTACCTGCATGTTAATGAGCTCGTGCCGCCCGCCCGGAGATACGGACGGCTCTGATTGGCCGGCAGCGCAGGCCAATGGTGTGGTGACTGGCGACGCTGAACAGAGTGAAAAGCGCCAGATTTTAAAGCACGGGATGGTCGAGGATCTCTCACAATAGAGCTCAGTGCAGCCTGAGCACAGCCTCCAAATGGATACAGGATAAAATCAACACAGACAGTTTCTCATGATGGTGTAAATAATGTTCAGATAAAAAGGAAATTGTCAAAATTGCAAATCAGTTTATGCATTTTTGTAGGAAAACCCAAACTGAACTTACATTTCAGCCCAGGTAACGCTCCAAATATATTTCACATAAGACATGAGCGAAAAGCTTTACGCCTGGACGCATCTCAGAAATGCACAGTAGTAAAAAAAAAAGAAAAGAAAAGTAATTTGCCTACACCTATATATTCAGCAGCTTCAGCAATGCAAATTATGGAAGCCCATATGGGACTTAAAATTAAATTTATAATATATGTTTCAAAATTCAACAATAGCATTTCAGTTTTCCAAATATGAATATGTTGTGTGACTAAAAAAATGTTTTTTTGTTTTTATTTTTAGTCAAACAACATTTGAATAATTGCAATGCTGTTGTGGAATGACATTTTAATTTGCACGTTTACATTATCATTTCAGAAAAGTCCCATATGGGCTTCCGCAGTTTGCATTGTTTTGGAGGCATCTCAGAAATGCACAGTAGTAAAAAAAAAGAAAAAAGAAAAGTAATTTGCCTGCACCTATATATTCAGCAGCTTCAACAATGCAAATTACGGAAGCCTATATGGGACTTTTTTTTAAATGATAACATATACTTGAAAATTAAAATGTAATTCCACAATAGCGTTTTAATTTTCCAAATATGAATGTGTCACGTGACTAAAAAATATAATATATATTTTCTTTTTTTTCTGTTTTAACTCAAATAACACATACATATTTGGAAAATTGTAAAGCTGTCATGGAATTACATTTTAATTTTCAATTTTACATTATCAATTTAATAAAGTCCTCACTGGGCTTCCTTAGACATAATGTAAAATATCAAACAAAAAAGGAAAATCATTTGGTAGCACTTTATGATAAACATCATTAATAATTTATAGTTATTTCTCTGTTTACAAATGCTTTATAAACTATTCATGAAGCAATTGTTTATTAAGTTCAATGGATGTTTTCAATAGTTTATTCATAAACATCATTATAAAGTTGCATCTGATGTTCATAAACCTTCACAATCGCTTAACAAATGGTAAGTAAAGCATTTCATTGTTAGTTAACAGTGAAATAACAATTAACTAACATTTAACTCACCATTAATTAATGAACAGTCACAAATAGCGCTAGAGCGCTAAATAATGATGCTACAAGAGAACATTTAATATGATAGACTATATATATATGTTTATGTTATATGTTACATATATATATACTTTTTAAGACCTTTGCTACCATTTCAGGGTATTTACAGCCACACATCAAACCCTCACTGTACTCTCGTCTACATTTTTTCCTTCTTTAGAGCCACCAGAGGCTTTTTTGACAAATGGTTTCAACGCCAATTTCATGAAACTCTACACTGAATCATGCAGACAGGACAGTAATTCCAATATTTCTCTCATGTTATTACTATGGACTTTGGTTATTACATTATGCTAAATGTTTACAAATGAACCCCCCCACCACCACCACCTCACCCCCTCCCCTCCTCCTCCCTGTATGTGATGCTCTGATTGGCTGGCACGGCGCCAGAGCATTGTCAGTCACAGAATGTAAACAAGACTCTGATTGGCTGTTGGACAGTCCGCATTGGGCTGTCTGAAAAAAAAAAAAGGCAATAACTGGCCCTGCGGTTTCAAGGCTTCCCGGGTTAGATGATGAAAGGGGATAAGAAGAGCCGGTTTCAAGGCGCCCCAAAGGCGGACCCCTATTGGCCCTGAAGCCATATGAGTCAAGCGTGAATCAAAGGGAATACTGCAGAGAGGGGGAAATTATATGTTGGATATTCAAAATAATCGAGGTTAGTTTTCGGATAAATGCGGAGCAGATCATTACGAAAAACTTACGAGAACAAGTAAAGTGGAAATAATTCATGTTTAGAGGCTGCACGTGATAGAGAGAGAGAGAGAAGTCCGCGTTACTGGAGAGGAGCTGCACGGAGCCTTTCACCATTTTAAAGTGTGGCTGCATGAGGTTTGTCAGAAAAAGAAATAAAAAAGCAGCGTCGTTTTGTTTTGATGTGAAATGCGACGTGGAGTCGGGCGATAGCGTCGCGTGCTGTGTTTGTAATAGTTGTGGTTTCTGGCTTTGAGTCGCTGAATTATTATCAGATGTTTGATAGCGGACGGATTGTGCGTGAACACAACGCAGAGACGATCGTGAACGTGCGGCAGCCACAAAAATAATTCTCATTATCTGAACGACATGTTTGTTACCGTGTAAGCAGCCTTTTAACAACATTTTACATTATTGTTTTTCCCTCTGCTAAATAAACATCCGCCACTCTCTGTGATACAAAACATTTTTTATTTTATTTTTTATTTTAAGTGTGTTTGTCAAGAAAAATAAATGTCTGAGATTACTTCACATTTTGTACACAACTAAACTGAGCAACCTTTTTTTTTTTTTTTACTCTTGAGTAAATGTTTTATTTAACCGTGAGATCACAGGGAAATAAAATATACAAGGAGGGTATTAATATTTATGACGAAAAAAAAAAGATTTATGTTAAATTATTACCACATTTTTGGTGTTGAAAGTGACCCCTGACCCACATACGATTTTTTTTAAGCAGCACAAAAATACAAATCTGTATTTATTGATTTTTTTTAAAATCTTTGTCAGATTAAACCTCAAACTGGCTCGTTGTTATTTATCAATTCACAACGTTTATATGAAGATATCCAACATCCAGCGTGCATTTATTAAAAAAAGAAAAAGAAATGAATAAATACTTCTGAAATCATTTTTTTTTAACTTGCGGGATAAAATGTAACGGATTTTTTTTTTTTCGACACTATTTTCTCAGTGTGAGCTCCGACAAAAGGTCGAGCTGCTGTGCTTGAATACCAACTTGTATTTTAGCAGAGGGTGCTGGAATTTCATCTCATCTCCTCTCAAGTGAGTGCACAAGCAATGCGAAATAGTCAAAGAGGTGGCACACACACACACACACACACACACACACACACACACAACCCAGGCAGAGTGATAATTAATGCAGAGTGAGTGATTTCTTATGAAAAAGACCAGTTGTACGACGAGGATTGTCCTTGATCAATGAAGCGTTGATGATTGACAGTGTGTGCCTCCCACCCACGTCTACAGACGGTGAAAGGGCCCTTGGATATTAAGGATAGATCAACTGATTGTCTATATGATTTTATTCCCATACATAAAACACAAAGCACGCATGATCATCTGATGGCGAGGATTCATGTTGTTTAAAAATATATATATTTTTATATATATTTATTTGTGATTGTTTTAGGTTTGGAGCGAAAAAAAACGCTTTATATCGCCCTGCATGAGCAGATTAAATCTGATTTTTTCATTATTTAAAAGCTGAAAACGTCACTTAATATTTAAACTAAATCATCCAAAATGAGTTGAGGTTGGTTTTTATGCGTTTAGTTCGGTCGAGTTAAGACCCGCAGTACGAGGCCTAGGTTAGCCTTTGACCTCTGTGTGTGTGTGTGTGTGTGTGTGTGTGTGTGTGAGAGAGAGAGAGAGAGAGAGAGAGAGAGAGAGAGAGCATACGTGGAGGCATGATCTGCTTGACTATCAGTGGATGTATTAATTAAGATATATATTTACACACATATACATACATTACACACATAACATCATGAATTAGTCTGAAAAAATACAAAACATGGCATTTTTTTAATATCATGGGTGGATTGGCATAATCGAGGTGTGTGTGCGTGTGTGTGTGTGTGTGTGTGTGTGTGGTGGGTGGGGGTGCTACTGCTTGAATTGTAGTGGCATATGGCATAACCAGAAGCCTCCTGAAGGCTGGCGCTGTTACACGGATCTGTCTTCACTTCAAGGATCTGATCTCACCACACTAATAAAACTGTTCATTTTATTTTTAGATAATTCTCACTGAGATGTAACTCTTGCTAAAGGGCAGCTCAAACACATTTCAGGTTTTCTTTTTCTTTTTTTTGTAGCAACAAGCCAATGAAAAGTCTTGTTTTAAAAACCCAGGTGGCCTTGATTCACATGATACTTCCTCCGGCGGAAAACAAAAGATCATTGGAAGCATGAGTGAATACATATGACAATAGACACAGACAATAACTGTGACACGCATCAGAGCCTGCAGTATAATGGAGCACCAAAATAAATAAATAACTATTGATCTCCTACAAATTAATTAAATAAAATAAAAAACAAACAATTATCCTCAATCAGAATACTTAATGCTCAGTGGTTGTTATATAGCACTAGCCTACAATCCTGTGACATCCTCTGCCACTTTCTCCACCTTTAAAGGGAAAGTTCACCCCAAAATCAAAAATACACATTTTTCCTCTTATCTTCAGTGCTGTTTATCTATCCAGATTTCTTTGGCGTGGGCTGCAGAGTTTTGGAGATGTCTGCTTTCTCTCAAATAAAATGGAACAAGATGGCACTTGGCTTGTTAAAAAAAATAGTTTAGAAAAACTCAACAGTAATTTCTCTGTCCAGAAATCCTGACCCGGTTACTCAAAATAATCCACAGACCTTGTTGTGAGCAGTTTCATGGAGGAGCTATTTTATATATAATGAAATACACCTGCGCAGAAGGAAGCGTGCCTCTATGCATGGAAGAGAGGTTCGTGCTCCTGGCAGTGCAGGATGTAAAGATTAGTGCCGTTCTCCTCGGCTGAGTGTGAACATTAGCTAGCTTAGTTAGCTCAGTTAGCTAGCCTCTTGTACATGAGCAGATGCACGCTTCCTTCTGCGCAGTGATACGGTGTAGTTCAGTAGATAAATAAATAAATACCTTGAGGACCACAAGCCGATTGCCATATAGCTCCTAGGGCTATCACTTTATCAGATTTTTATACGTGATCATTGTGGCCAAAAGAATTCACGATAACGAAATTATCCTGATATCTACCTGCACTACGGGCAAAGTAATTTAGTTTGGCAGTAGTAGCCGCACAGTGGTGGTGGCCAGCTTGTATCTTCCTTGTCTTTTCCCATGTTATGGTGGGTGGCAGCCTGTGTTAAGTCATATTATCACCACATACTACGACAAAGTGAGAGCTTAAAGCAATAATTTAAGACCTGCTGGGTTATTTGAACAATATTATCATGTACATTATTAACACAATATAAATATATCATTTTTAAATATCACACCAAAACAATTTAGATGAATGAATAGCACTACAGGTAAAGGGGGGGAAATAATATTTTTTGATTTTAGGGTGAACTGTCCCTTTAAGGTCAGCTACACAACATACCTGACATCAGATTTTAACCCCTCATTACCTCAGTAGGAGTTACAGGAGGCCGGGACTGTTCTCCTCCACAGTCCTCTGAGCCCACAATGGAAATGACAACATTTGCAAAGTTCATCAGCAGTTAGAGGCTGACGGCACAGCGCCTCTGTGGAAAATGTCTTTGTGAAGGTGAACTCTGTGTGTGTTTGTGATCATGTATGTTGCAACTAAGGACATGAAACCAAGAAGCAGCTTTATTTGACTTTCAATTCAAACAGCCCAACTGATAATTGCCTTATTCTGTATCACACATGAAGTAATTATTCTCCTTGACCAAGTCTCGTGATCGTGGATGTCCAACACGACTGTCGAAGATTAGCAACACAAGAGCAACACTGTGCCACCGTTGTTAAACTCATCAGCCATGTTGTTACCCAACATCTGCACCAAGGGGTGCTGGGGGGGATACTTGTATGGGGGGGAGGGGTCTTTGCATGATGCTCCCATGGTCATGTGACCAAGATAGCTGTTGTCACTAAAAAGCTCTTGTTTGAGAGAAGAAAAGGGGGTCTGTGGTGTGATTGATTTCTCCCCCAGCTGCAGGTTGGAGGAGCATTGCATAAGCATCACATGGCCGGACGGAGCAGCGATCATGTAGATCAGTTCAAGGTCCCAGACCCTACACAACGCACGCTTCAGCCTCTTCTTCTCACCACACCAAATGCTGATTCATAAGGATACCCTCATTTTTATAACCAGTTTGATAGAGAAACAACAACACAAGATTTCTGTAGGCAGTTAAATTAATGACTTCTGTGAAAAAGTCAGACTTCTGAGAAAAAACCTACAAAGTCAAATCATTCGATATGAATTCAATGACACTCGATTATTACAAAGAGCGGCACTTCTCCATATAGTTGCTGGAATGAAAGAGGATAAAAATAAAAATCAGCTGTAAAAACCTTAATAGAAGATGTTAAAACTTTATCTTTGCCTGCAAACTTTTGTATGAGCGCTCTGAGAAGTCTAACAATTACTACTGTGAACCTCAGTGTAGAAAAAACACTCGTTTGTGGCCAGAACATGGAACCACAGTTTAACAATGACAACATCCTCCAATCATCCCCCTCTGAATCAAGAAGGTGCTGAGGCCGGGCCGCTGATGAATGATCAGTCGGGGGTTCGGGCTTCACAGCACAGCGGGCTGCAGCCGCAACTTAGAATGTCTGGCTTTCTTAAAAGGTAGTTAAAAGCCTTCTATGCTGATGCTTATCTACAGCAACAACAACAACAATAACAAGCACGCACTGAGGTCAGATCGTGTTAAAAGGGTTTCTGATAACAAGCAACCTTTGTACAATCAGATTCAAACTGAGCATTCCTTCATGGTTATCTGATTTGGTGCATTCATTGTAAACTCATAACTAACTAATGCGTTACTTTTATTTTCTTCTAAGCATCTCTCTCTTCCCCACCAAGTCTCTTTGCTCGCTACTATAAATCCAGCTCAGCCTTCAGACCAACGAATCATTTTATATGACATGTATATGCTTGTCACACAAAGCGTCCAATTAAAAACGTCCTCTGCAAGGCCTAAAACAGTTTTCCTGGTTGCCACCGTGCCCCCCTACACCAGATGGCCCCTCCGTCATATTAATTTCACATCCCAACAGCCGATTGTGGTTGCGACATAAAAGTGATGAGCTGTATTTCAGTGTCCCGGCTGATGCGACTCCCAAAGATATGGGGGCCTTTTTATGGATCTTCAAATATGCAGTGATCACTCTTGCTGCCCACCTGACAGATCCTGCAACGTCTGCCAAAGATAAAAGTTTAACAATGCTGCATCATTGCAACAATGTCGAAGTGGAGAGAAGAAGAAACAGCAGCGGGAGCAGACAGTTCTGCAACATGTGTAAGTGAAACACATAGAAAAGGTTGATTGTATTCACAATAGATTTTTTATTTCAACATTTACACATAAATACAGAGTTACCAGATGGGAAGTGTTAACCAATCATAACAAAGGCTTTAAATTATCCTATTAGGGAGAAAAATATCATTCGTATGCATTGTATCCTCATATCGTATAATACCAAATCGTATCGTATCGTATCGTATCGTATCGTATCGTATCGTATCGTATCGCTACGTACATGGTATTGTATCGTATCATATTTAAGCCAATTCTTGACATGCCTACAAATCTACGAACATCAGGGTTTACAAAGAAAGCCGATGTTGCTATGATGCATGAAGGTGGATGTCCATAAGTCCATCAGTCTGACCATTTGCAATAGACTACTATTACAAAATGTAATTACAAGACAGCACGACTTCATATTTTGCACGGTAACACTTAAAGGTGCAGTATGTGAGAATTGCCGTCTAGTCCAATTCATTCTCAATATGAGGCAGTGTATAACCACTAACTGCTGCCTATTGTAGCTACCGTTAGCTCAGTTAGCGGTCCGGACTTAGAGCTCTGAGCATCGAGGAGAGTTGGTGTTTATGTAGCTAGTGCCGGAGCTCTGGACCAAGACCGGCTTAGGCTAGCTGGTTAGCATGCTAACTTCAAATAGACGTCATAATGTCCAAACTGAGTTTGTCACATTCTGCTGATGATTTTAATACATTTTTTTCATGTTTTCACCTAAAATTCTTCAATATTGCACCTTTAAGCCCATATACTAAGGTGATTACATAATTAAATGGGCTGCACTGGTGTATTTTAGTGAGAAATTCCCCATTTATTGTGTTTCCCCGCTTAATTTTGATTATGGTGTCACTACATAATATTGTGAACTGTCAAAGATTAAGTTACTATTATATATAGCTAATCACACGTGTCTGTATACAGGACAATATGGAGTAAAGCTACTGTGTATGATGTGAAGGTGGGGGAGGAGGGTGGTCAGCAGGGAGATCTCTCTGTTAAAGAGAGGATGGATGGCACTTTTCTCTTTTATTATTCCTATTTTATCTTCTTCATTTCCATCTGTGTGTTACTGATATGATGGCGAAAGGTCCTCTATAACTCCTACCAATAAAAGTCTGTTAAAAAAAACCCAAAGAGAGATCCATCCCTTTTCCACTACAGGCTCCAGACTAATTCACTGTCTTGTAGGTTGTCACATTTGATTAAACTACCAGATATGTGTTGAGAATTATACAGCAGAAACATAAAGCTAACTTTGAATATAGTCTCGATACAGTAATGTGATGTCTGATTATTAGACTGTGTCTCCAGTGCATGCAAATATCATTTTCATTATGATTTTTAATATCTTTGTTGTCGAAAATGAGGCCGTATGCATGTTTCTGCACGTTCAATCCACGTGTGTGCGCCCCTCTGACATAGATATTGCAAAAGATATAAGTTAATATTATTGTTTGGCTGAATGTGATCAGGGAGCCATGTTGCTCCGCTCGCAGGAGGACATGACACATGGCCTAGGCCAGAGGATAGAATAATGTGTGGCAGAGTGAATGGCTGCACATGCTCATTAGTATCATTAATCACCGGGGACAGAGATGCCTAATGATAGAGGTAGGAGGGACTTCACAGAGGGTGGATGTGACAGAGATGAATATTAACATTTGGAAAATATAAGTCGCTTTCAGATTCATTTAAATTTATCTATTTTGGGCACTCCTGGGTCTGGCAACATCGCAGGGATTGCTCGAAACAAAAGGAACAGTGTAATTAATACCAGGCTTAATTGTCACTCTAAATTGTCATATAATTCTAATTTAATGTGGCGTTCTCACTCAGAGTGTGAGGGAAAATTGGGCTGAGCCAGTTCCCTTGTGGAAAGAAAGAAGGATCTCTGTGGGGGATCAAATGGGGTGTGTGACATTTCCTCACAGACGTTTGATTGTGAGCTGAAGGATTCCTCTTCTGGGGCTTCCACTCGCCCACAGTAGCAGGCAGCTAATGCGAGGAGTAGCTGAGCCTTGAACCAGATCTCAGGGCGGAGAGTGTCGGCTGTAGCTCCGCCGGCTCCTCTGCAGCCTGTTTCTGTGGGAGCTTAGAGGCCCTGAGCTTGGCCGTCCCTCTGCTGCAGCACAGGCTCCGGGGATAGTCGTGCATGGCGAGGGCAGGCTGTTTGATCAGCACATATTTTTAATTGGCTCCCGGCACCCTGGAGTGTCAGCATTGCCACGAAGTAGACTCCTATTGCACCTTTCCTAATTAAAATCATTACAAATTCCAGGCGCATCATAAAGGATTAAATGAGACTTGTGCGCGCGCATGTGTGTGTGTGTGCCCGTGCATGTGTGTGTTGTCTCCTTGATAGCCAACATGTATAGCTTAATTGTTTTTCTCCTCACTCAAAGTAAATGAGGGAGGGCCGGCTGTAATCCTGGTCCACTAATCAAATTACATGCAAGAGAATCTCTCAATATATTCACACTGAGGATTTAAGTTTCTATACGTCTGAAATTAAATACAAGCACCAAAAACTTCCACTTTGGGGAGTGTTTAACCTGCAGTGTTGCGTCTTTTTATTGAATATTCACATCTGTCCTGCTGTGTACGGCGGCTTTAACGAGAGCTGTTTGTCTTATTCGAAATAATTGATGTCAGACAAACTGTGCAGCTCCTTGGAGGATTATTTTGAAAGGCTCGGAAACAAATGGTCCCAGAAAAACTTTGGCGGATATTTAATTCATCTCTTCTTTTATGGAAACAAAAGTCTTTCCATGTGTTAAATCAGACATATGGATGATGAAGATATTGAGGCTTCGCTGTGCTTTAGGGGGCGAGGGAAGGAGTGGCTTCAGTCCCCCCTCAAACATAGGAGGCCTAAATCTCTTAAATATCTACCAGTGCCACTTTGCCCCGAGGGAGCGTAGAAACAAGGGAGGGTTTCTCTGGTCTGATATTGGAAGCTACAGAGCCAGAGTTCATGAAGGCGAAGTGATGACTGTGGAAAGATTTTAAGAGCTGGCTCTGTTCAAAAACATGCCCCTAAAGCCTTAACACACACCCTGACACAAACATTAAAATCATATGACATCTGACAGAGAAAATTACTACAATTTATAAAGGTAATAACCATGTCTGACCAAAGTTTCACATGAATATCTCAGTCATGAGCCATTATGTGAACCTCGGCGTGCAAGTCGCAGCCGATAGTTATGGCGATCGAGAATGATAATGTCTCTCCAGAACACAGTGGGACTTCTATTCACATCAGCAGCCAATAAAACTACAGCAAGTCGTATAATAGTTAATGGACAGTATTGTCCAGCGGTGAATAGACACGTTATGGGTAGGCAGACACAACAATGGATGGTATACAGACGCCAACTCAAGGTTCACTGTAAGTCTTGTGGTCGGGGATGTGAGGGATAAACCAGTCGCAGATCGAATTGTGTAAACACGGAGAGAACTAGAATGTTTTTGATTAATAAAGGAGACTGTAGTGCTCGTTCTCAGGTTCATGATTTTATTTCGGGTTGCTACCAGAATAGGTTTACATGCTTTAATGCTCAGAAACCACATCGGTTTTCTTATTATGTACAGTGCTGCAGCTTCCTTTAAAACTGAAAAAAAAAAAAAATGGCTGGAAGATGGCTGAAATGATTATGTGAATTAATTGTATCTAGTGATTTATGTGCTCTCTTTATCCAATCAAAGTTTTCATAAAAAGATTAGCTGTTTATTTAGCTGCTCAGAGTTGCTCATAACCAAGTAAAAATGAAAAGGGCTTGTCATTTGAAGCCATTCTGGGGACTCAACTTTCTCTACAAAATGAAAAAATCCAACCACATACTTTGGAGAGCTTTATTTGTGGAGCATGATCGCTTGGCTCTTATTGACTCAAGAGGGACAGACAACAGAGAGACGTGGCAGTGGGAAAGAAAGTGAAAAATGGATCGGAAAGATGAGCGAGGGTGGGGTGTCTCCTCAACCATCGCCGCTTCCTGACCGGAAAAGTCCATTCATCATTTTCACGTCTTCGTGTCACGGCTTACTTTGCCAATAGCCAGAAGTGTGGCAACGATGACACAGAGGATTGATGAGGTGCAGGCGGGGGTGGCTAGCAGGGGTTTGGGGTGGAGATGGTCAAACCAGATGTGGTGTGAGGTGGGGCTGGGATGGACTACGAGGGGGACCTGATGAAGGTCATGATGTTACCCATCGCCCCCATTAACCATATCCATTTGCAGACACACGAGTGTTGGCCACGTTACCGAGCCGCAAATAAATCCTGAAAAACACACGTTTCCACATGTCGTCACCGACCAGCATACAGGAACGCTTTACTCATAATGAGGATTCATGACACTACTGGCATCACAAAGACAACATACTGTATAATAATAATGTAAAAACAGACAAAAAAGGGAATAATGCCAGGAAATGCACAGCTTATACGTCTTGCTGGGACTTCTATCAAAACATTCATACCTTCCTCATGTCTGGGCAGTAAGGAAGCTAACGCCAGCAGCTGGTTAGCTTAGCTAAGGCCAGAAACAAGTGGAGACATTGTGCTAGGCTATCGACCTGGCTGCTGGCTGTAGCCTCATATTTATTAATGTTTTTGCCCAAGCTGTCAAAAGTATTTCTTTTTGTGAAACGAGGCTTTAAAGCAGCTACAAGGAACTTTTGTTTTTCATGGATTCTGGTGGCTCCTGTGGTCAAAATGAGCACCACAGCCTCCTATCGTGAAGATCTTGAACTGGCTAGTGTGTGCATTTGTTTTGGAAGCACGTGAACTTAAGATATCTTTTACTTCTGTTTTTCTTTTGTAAAGCCAGCTTTCTGCAGGATGCATGACGATGACGTAATGTATCTGCCCGTAGATTAATGAGATTAATAGCTGTAATATGATGATGACGGTGAAACAAAGAGAACTTTGTGTTACTACAGACAAGCTTCTTTTCTCAGGCCGTGAGACCCCTTAATTGATCCTCGGCACTCCACCATGAAAAATAGTTTTAACTATGACTTATCTAACCAAAATAAATCAGAATCTGACCTGGTGACCGGCAGTAAGAATGAATATAATAACCATACAGATATACCCAATATTCTCATAATAGTCTGGTTTACTTATGTAGGTCATATAGAGGCATCAGTATTAAAATGAGTCTGCGTCATAGCTAGTTAAACACTCTTGTTGTACATTTAACTTACTAAATAAAGATTTAAAACATTGATACATGATATCAATTTACATGCTAATTATTAAGAATAACTGTCAGTATATACTGTATATTGTACATGTACATTTATTAATGTTAAACGTTCATATGCAGGTATACTACACTGAAGTGTATTTCAGTATATATTAAGAAAGAAGCCAGATGTGTAAGTTTTTCGTCCTCCTGGTCGTGTTTCGTTCAAGGAATGTGTTTAAGTATTTTCTGTCAAATACAAGTGTTTTGAAAAATCCTACACAAAAACATTGATCCTTCACCGGGGAAATTCGCTTGTTACAGCAGTGATTGATTGATAGAAACAACATTGAAACAAGGCAAAATAGAAATACACAATAGAATAATAAAAACACAAGATAAAGCACGACTGCTAATAGAAATAAAGACTTAACACTCTAGTCATCTTCCACATGAAGGAGTGAATGAATGAGTCGCCTCACGTTGCTTTGAAAACTCAGACGTGTTGGTTGTCAAATCTCAGTTTCTGACAAGTGCTGCTGATTAGCCTTCAAACTAATTCCCCCACACCTTTGTTGCAACCTGAAAAATGTTAATTAAGGAATTCATTCAGTTAATTATATTATTGGTTATTGCAGTATTTTGCCAACCCCCTGTGAATATTTTGTCTGACTAAAAATGTTTTAATATTCGAACATTAAATGTGAAAAAAAAAAAACCTGGCCCAGATGCCAGCCTGTAACCTGAAATACTTCATTAATTCTAATTTTTTAAACTCTCCATGCTCAGCAGACACAGTGCTACTGTACACGAGTGGTTATTGCTGGACTCCCCCTTGTGGTTAAATATTACACAACTGTAAAAGAGCACCAGACAGATAGGAGTACACGGAAATGTGACGGGGTAAGTGAACTCAAACTGAATTAAATCAGAGCCAAGAGTAATATCAAAAGGTGTTCTCTCTCCGCTCCCCTCCCCTCGCTGCGCTGTGTCGAGTAACCCCTGCTGGCACTGGGCGTACTCCGAAGAGTGTGGCTCTCCCAACTCAGTAGCTGATCAGAACCAGGTGGGAAGGCCTCCATGTGCTTTCCATTTGTGCAGGATGTAAATGGATTCAATTAGATCCAAATGCACAACCTGTCAGCCAGGGGGAAGTGGCAGACTTTCAAAGGCCATTAGATTATGGACAGGATTTGGAATAAAAACTTCACTGGCCCGGGATTGTGCCATTAAATTGGTTGATGTGAAACTATTGAAGTGATTTTGAGCTTGCAGGCTGACTGCGCGTTATTCATGTGGGCGCAAATTCTGTCACACACACCCCCTCCCAAATTATCATTAGCAGCCCCCCCCCCTCCTCGCCCTCCCCTTCTTCTTCTTTCTTTTTCCATCTCTCCCTCCTTCCTACACACACGCACACAAACACACAAATGGCGTACATAAAGCTGTAGTATATCCTCAGACATATTGCCAGTGGCCTCGCAAACTGGCCCGCATTACAAACAGTAGCTCTTACAGCTTTAAAGTCGAATGGCTCCATCAGTCATGGCTGTTAAGAAGCCCAGCCATAAAAATTAAAGACTTCCAGCGAACTGACCAACTGTAACACGTCTCCTTTGTTTTGATTGGCTGGAATAATGTGATGTCTACTGTTAACATTCGGTTTCACTCACCGCTCTCTGTAAACATGTAAAATGTGGCGGAATTTAAGCATGTTGAAGGGAAAAACACTGCGAAAGGAGTCATTCATCCTCTCAGCCGTAATGATTTTTCACACTTTTGTTGCAGGAATTTATAGCATATGTGTCGACTACAAACCAGTTTTCACTTATCGTGAATCTGACGTGCGTTGAAAACAAAAGGACTTGTCACCCAGACGTCGTCGACGGATAGGAGACAGGGTTCAGTTGACCCATGGTTTTAATGCAGAGAGCCTTTACTTTACAGGCCTGATATAGAAGTGAATCAATGGGACATTTCTAAGCCATTATTATCAATCACCATTGCTTAAGACACCCTAATGAGCTCATTAGATAAGATGAACAGCAGATTGATTGCAAAATGGGGCAAGTAAAAAGTAAGATGTAGAGAAGTAGAAGGTGATGGAGGAGAAAGGAAATAGGTCTCATGGATCTCCAGAAAGAGGAATGGGAGAGTGGAATTAAACGAAGAAGAGACAGGCCATGTGTCTTGGGCTGTATTTCAAATTCAAATTTTTTTTTAACATCATTTCAATCAATTTTGCCACCTGCACGGGCCTGTTGGGGTCAGACAGATGTATCTGTTACCAGTGATGGAATGTAACTAAGTACATCTACTCAAGTCCAACTTTAAGTTAGTTCTACTTTACTTGAGTAGTTCAGTTTTATGCTACTTTATACTTTCACTCCACAACATTTGGAGGCAAATATTTTTTCTCCACTACGTTAATTTGATAAGTTTAGTCACTAGTTACTTTGCAGATTGGATGTTGCATCAGAGCCAAAGTAGCACATTTATAAATTAATTTAATGTACCGCAGGCAGGTAAAAAAAAAAAAAACACTGTCTCTTATAATCAGAAAAATGCTCAATATCAGATCTGCTTATTGGCCAGGTTGATAACACTGAGCAGAAACATAAATGCCGAAAAAGCCAACACAAAGTCAGCACTTCTAACACCAATGTCAGTAACAACAATGCCAATAACAACAATGTCAATAACGCCACTGTTGATAACTCCAATGCCGAAAATGCCAATGCCAGTGACACCAACAAGTCAGCACTACTAGTCAACATACAGTTTAATCATACATGTAAATGTATGTTTAATTTACTCTTACTCGTACTTTTGATACTTTAGTACATTTATTGCCAGTAAATTACTTTTACCACTACATGTCATATCAGATACTTTATGACTTTTACTCAAGTACTATTTCTATATTTGACTTTTACCAAAGTAATATTTTAACACGATATCTTTACTTTTACTCAAGTATGTCTTCTGGGTACTTTTTACAACACTGTTACACTGAGAAGGTTTCTGAAGGCAACACATCATCAAAAGGGGTCAAAATGACCACAAACCCTTGCAGCCGAAGAAATTATAACTTGACGTCTATCTCCCACACAATGCTTCTGATCTCAGCTGTCTGTTGTCTCACAGAGCTGAGAAGTTCAAGGCGATTCATCAGCTGCCCTGATAATACGTGGACATGTGAAGAAGGGAGAGGAGAAAAACATTAAAGTAGAGAGAGAAAGACGAACAAAGGAAGAGCAGCACAGAAAGTCTGCGAAGTCACAGAAGCAAGAACACAAAGAAGGAGGGGAAACGATGTGTATGAGAGTGTAAACGATGTGATTTGGGCAGACATTTGTTCCCCTCCGGCGAGCTTGATAGGCCATTCTGTCTGAATCTGGGAAGGGGGGACACAAGAGAACCCCGCTGGTGTTGGATTTCGGCTGCCGTGGTACTACAGCGTATCGAAAAAAAGTGAAAATATTTAAGGGAAGGTCAGTATTAAAGCGGCGGCAACCCTTTCTGTTTCCACCTAGGACGGAACAGATGTGCTCACAACTCCAGCTGTTGCCAGATGTTGATATAGGACCATCTGCATGAGCTGTTACTGTGTGTGTATGTGTGACTGTGTCTGAAAGCTGCAGCGTACGTGAGTCAAAGTGAGTAATGTCTCTATTTTTGATGATTTGATTCTGACACCCACCTCTCCAATTACCCCCCGCCAGGATTACTGTAGCTCCTGATGGCCTCGAGGTGAATGTTGACGGTTTTATGGGACATGTTTAATTACTGGAACACAGTTTGGAGTGTGTACATACACTTTCAGCGTCTCGTCACAGTTATGCATTAAAAAAAAAAAAAAACGGCGGATTCGTAAAATGTTGCTGCACAAACACACTTTGATCTCATGTGTGGTCAATTATATCCTGAAGACTGCCTCCATTCATATGCAGGCACGCTGTATAAGTTATTACTGTCAAATTACTGGCCAGTAATTGCAGTAAAATCACAGTAGTATACTGTCATTATTTTACAGTATTATAGATGAAAATCATAAAATTATATTGTGTTCCTTCATTAAATACACATTTTAAAGTATTTTGATGTAAAATTATAGTTGATACTGTAGTAAACATCTGTAGTTATTGTAATACATACAACATTACAGTGAAGTTAGTAATATTACATCAATGTACTGTGTTTTCACATTAACACAACCACATTGCTTGCTAGCATGTACGCCTTTTAGCAGGTTAGCTTGTGCACCTTGTTGGTCCACTTGTAGGCCTGTTGTTAGCCTGTTGTTAGCATGTTAGCTTGTGTACCTTTTTGGAGCACTTGTAGAGCTGTTAGCATGTTGTTAGCCTTTTGGCATGTATACCTTGTTGTAAAAGTATAATATTTTATTGCTAAATTACTGTTATTGCTGTTACCTAATTACAGTATTTCCTTGTAATGTGCTATTTTTACTTTTTTTATGGCAGCTGCAGGATGTTGCTTGATTCAAATTCACAGCAGCTCATTACAGTATTCCAAAAAAAATACCTGTCATGCACTGCAAAAGCATAAGTTCAGCAGTTTACTGTGAGAATTTCCTGTGATAACCTCCTGTTCGCTAACAGTGCACACGGTGAATTTAGAGGTCTGATGTTTCTATGTTAATACGACGCTTCTGTCTTTTGCCTCTTCTCAAGGTTCAAATATCTAAGAACTAAAAAAAAAAAAAAAAGGCGAGTGAAAAGCCAAAAAGAAGATTGAAGAAGTCATTTTTGTACATGAAGAATATAAAACCTGATGAGACATATAAAGCCATAAAGTGTTATGAGACCCCAGGAGATGGCAGATTAAAATGTGGCAAGGGCGATTTCCCCAATAAAGGTGGAGACGGCGGCTGCTCCACCGCTGTGCTCTGCTCCACCAGGCAAAGAGAATGGTCTGAATAGATTTCAGCAACCTTCATAAAGCCACGTCTGAAGCCACTTCACAAAAGGGAATAGAAACCAAGCCAATCAATTAATGCCCCCCCCCCCAACAATGACAGGCATAGACAGGGAGAAATGCTTTCAGACCCGGCGTGCGTCTGAAAACTAGCTGGGTTCCAACATCCTGTGGCATTGAGCAGGAGAGTCAGGGTCTACTCTCTGTATGTTCACCGCTGCTTTCTTTGTGTGTGTGTGTGTGTGTGTGTGTGTGTGTGTGTGCGTCCTGATGTATTTGTGCGTGTGTTGAAAAGCTCACTATTGAATGAGTACATTCAACAGAGCGCCGAGCTCTTTAAATGCCAATGAAAATAAAGAGAGGCAAATTGTAGGCACTCTGAAGCAACAGGGAAAAAACCAACAGAGCGAGACAGAGAAAGCAAAACCTCACAGTGCCAAGACAGACTTCATAAGGTTTAGCAGCCCTCCACTCAAATATATGGCGGCCATAAATCCTCCACTTAATGTCCTTTGGGCTCCACTTTTTATCACTAGCGGTGACAATGACCGTGAGTGACATCTTTTAAAAAAAAATCTTAATCAACGCAGCAAATTTCAACAAGGCCTTCTAGACGAACTCCAAGGTTTTACTCTTTGAAAAAAAGGGAATTACGCTCTGCTGCACTACACAAGGCATTCAAAGGGATGTTAAATATTATGTTTCCACTGAAGTTTGGAGGGAGTAAATCATTAAATACAATGCAGACAGCCCAGTACATGATACTGCACACTGTTACGGAGGCCGCACTTGACGAAATACATTTGTGTTAGGTTTCTTTTCTGGCATTCGCTCCTAAAAGTGTCCAGTGCTGTGACCATTTTGGTACAACATCACAAAAGAATTTGAACTTAAGTATCGCGATAAAATAGGCGAGTCGTTTATAAAAAGTTACAGCTTTTTCTGTGAACAGCGGCCCCCCACAGAGTGGTAAAGTATTTATGTAAAGAAACTGTGGGAATAATTGAATATGCAGTTGATCAAACTGCTTCATGCAGTCTAGTCTCAACTCCAACAACGCATCCTGTTATCACATCACATCATATATTTTCAAAGTAGTTCAACATTTTGAGAACGATGCTGTTATGCTCTCTGTCAATGCAACTCTCATAACTGTCCGTTAAATATGAAGAACAGCAGCTGTTCATCTTAGCTTAGCATAGAGACATGTAGCCTAGCACCGTCCAATAGTAACACATTCTGTGTAATCATGCTCCTTTCACGTTGGCGTGGACGTTATACAACCAGTAGAGGGCGCTGCTTTTTTATATGGTTGTAATGTCATCAATTTTGTAAATTGTATCCACATCCAACTTAAACGCCAGAATGAATGCTAGCAACGGACATTCGTGCAAACCACGGACACGTTGAAACTTTACATTTCTTTTTATTGCAACTTTAGATTCAATTTTCAATTTTATGTTGAGGCAACGCTGTGCTCATGCTCTGGTTAGGTTTAGGCACAAAAAACAATTGGTTAGTGTTTGGAAAAGATCATGTTTTGTCACCACAAACACAGCTGAAGATGTCGCAACTCCCCATCAAAAATATCTTGTTTTTGTAGCCCAACCACAGCTCGACATTGTCCAGAGGTCTCGCTTATAAACATTGAAACACAGTCTTGAACTGTGGTCATTGGCTTGGCTGCCCTTTTGCCTGTGACTTCACCACCATTCCCTCTGCACCGTACCATGAAAGTCGCATACAAATGTGAACCTATCATGTTAACTGCCAACATTTTATCCCGTCAGTCGGGCTGCCAATTTGTAAAATGTCCCTGTACTCGTCACCGGAGAGTGAATACGTCTCCCGAAATGTCAAACTATTACTTTAATGTGGCATTTAAGCTATTTAGTACTGCGCTTCTGTAAAGTTCAGGGACTCAGAGGAGACAAAAATACTCAAAATTAAAGCAAGGGTGGCCGAGATATCCTAACTTTCTGCCCTCAGTATATGCTCCAAAAACTACATTGCCAATAATGCAAGTCAATAGCCTGTTTTATTTGACCTCACTGAGCTTTTCCAAATGTTTCTCAAACTTTGGATAGCTCCCTTAAGAGCGACAAAATACATTATATAATGTTGACACAGGCTGTGTGGTACATCTCATGACGACATGACAACTTAATGTGTAAAATCAGTGGAGTCCCTCTTTAAGACTTCAATATTTTCTTTTGAAATCTGGTGCAATAAAGTCACACAAAGTATACATAATATATTCAAAACCAGCGCCAGTACAATTAAACACACTTCCACTGACAAATCCAACATATGGGCATTGATGGCTGACATCACAGAGCTCGGGTACATCAACTAAAACAATAAAAGAAGGATTTTACTGGTCTAAACTGTGGGGATTATTTCCATAATGTCGCCAAACACTTTAAAATAACAATCTGAGCCTGTCGGTGTTAAAAACGAGCACTTCTAGTAGATGTTCTTTGACGGTCGATGTCGCCCTCAGAGATTACACTGCAGCCCGTTTCATGACTGATCTACTGGACAAATTGCAAAATGTTTTGTATTTTTAAGACACCAAAATATATAAACACAGAGCCCAGGTTTAAAAATACCAGAATCCCCCTTTAAGGCATCGTAAAGGCTGGTACGATGTTGGATTTGTAAGTGGATGATTTATTTGTGTTTGATTTTACTGGCACTCTTCTTGAGTTTATTTGTAATTTGAGAGACTTCATTCCATTAGAGGAAAGGGAAATACTGCACCTTTAAAGGGCCACTCCACAGATTTCAGTGATGAGAATTGCTCTCAAAATGTTCTCGACTTTTTGTGTGTGTGTGTGTTACTAAAGCTCGCTTTGCGGTGCGAAAAAGGCTCCTCCTTGTGGATATTGTTCATGGGAACTTGTTTCCCTTCTGGTTTGATGGTTTCTCGTGTTTTTACACCCCCCCACTCTGTTACAGGTCCAGCTTAGACAAGTGTGCGCCATCATTCACTGTTGCGTCGAGGTGTTTCAACAATCGTGAGCGTGCCCAAACAGTTCTCTGTCCAAGGATTACTCACTGTTTTCTTTGGAGAGTCAGTTTGTTTTTCTATTTTGTCCATATATCCATGACTCCATATACCCCAGCTCTGTGATGTCAGCCCTTTTCTCTCCGTGTTTCTGGTTGTTCACAGTCGGTCTTGATGGCTCATCAAGTTGTCATGGCCTTCCAGCTTTTATGGCATTCCTTTCTTTATGTCCTGAGAGGCATTTCAGTACACACAGACTGCGCTGTAAAATAAGCCCACGAGCGGACCAAAAGCTTTTGAGGTGCACCCAAGGCCAGGTACGCTTGTGTTGATGTTGGAGGAGTCGTGCCTTTCTTCAGAGAGCGATGCCACTTCGGGCCTGGCCTTGCTTCAGGAGGAGCTGCAGGAGGTCACAGTCTGCCTTAGGGGTTTTCGTATGTGCGAAAACAAAGGGACTACATGAGAGGAAGCTGCGTGGGCGACGAAGAAGGCAAGAAAGTGAACTGCGACGGCCTCGGTTTCACGTTCAACAGAGGAGCTATCATCGCCGGGTGAGAGGAGGAGAGAAGGGATGGTGACTTGGTGACAACTGGACCAACAGACATGATAGATGTCTTTAATAACCTCTGGCTGCTTTTTTAGTGTCCTCCAGGATTTTGTTGTTATTAAGATCTAGGGCTTATTATGATGACCACCTCTTTCATTGGCTCCCACATCACGCTGGGCGTCAGTCCAGACAGTCAAAATAAACACACAGTCAAAAGCCCCCCTGTACTTGTGCTGATGTGGCACTTGTTGATGGTGCCAGCATGTCTCGGTCCTGACCAAGGAACACATGGCTCAGCAGTTAAGGAGAAGAAGACAAAACACCCCGCGTGATGGCGATCACCTGTTGAATCAGTTGGAATCTGCTCCTCGAAGCAGCTCCAGCGTCACCACATTACAGGCCGGATTGCAAAAGCATGTTTGGCTTGATGGCGTTTGATGGTTTTAATAAACGCTTCCATTACTGAAAGGGAAGGAGGAAGAAGAGAGCTCATTGGGGAAACAGCGAAGGACCACGGGAGCCGTAAGAACTCATCACCGCTGGAAAGCAAAATGAGAACGATTTTATTGTGCTTCCATTTCTTTTGAAAATAACAATCACAGTCCTTTAAGTAGCTCCGAGCTCTATCACGAGCATAGATTCGGTGAGGGCCCATGTTTTATTAATTCGCAGATGAGCTCAGCTATTGATGGCGTTGGCCGCCCATGGGTTCAATTAGGATAATACAGGGAGAGGGGCAGATTATGGGCGGCTATTTAAGTGAGGGTATATCTCTTCTTGACAGTTATAGTCCAAATGCAACAAATTGCACCTCGGTGGCAGTGAGCGGCGCCATATCAGTCCTCCGGTGATGAAACACGCCTGTGTGGCAGGTCAGCCGTGTGGAGACGACACCAGGCTGTGTGAGCCGTGTAGCCTGTCCTAGCTGAGCTAACAACACAGGCCCTGAGTGCAGCCTTTTCCCATTCACTTAATAGGGGCCATTTAGAAAACAGCGGTCTATATGATGGTGCGCTGAGTGCATGCTCCAGCCAGCCAACCCTAAACAGTCCCACTTAGCACGACTCTCTCTAAACTATTGCGCTCCTTGAAAGCCTGTGAGTGTTGACAGCTGAACAGGGCAAAACGGCGCCGTGTAAACATCTCGTTTTGCAAATACAAGACGTCGGGGCGTGTGAATATTCTCACGAGCAAACCGTAACGCGGCTTTTTTCTTTCTGTGGGTCAACATTTATTATGATTGATCAGAGGCCTCGACTCCAGCCTCGCCGCGCAGTGAAAACACTCTACTGTACATTGTCTCCGGAGCGCATTGTGTGAAATTGAATAGGGAGGCCATAAAGTGGAACCGGAGACACTGACCCGAGCAGGCCCGGCCTGTCCGTGTTCTTACTTTTCTGTTCAGTCCGTTCAAAGCATTAAAACTGCAGACAGCTCAATGTAGAGAGCCCTCACTGTTTGCTTTCTTTCTGCTTAGGGAAATGACGACTGTTTCTCAGTCGCATCGGAGCAGCGTGTTTAGGCTACAGTCAGTGAGATAACCCAGTCCTCCCATCCACACCCTGACAGCACCAGTTGGGGAAAGAGTGAGCACGCACAGGGAAGCCCGAAGAGAAAAAGGAAGAAGGCCCTCTTAGATTTTGTTTCTACTCAAGAGCAGGTCGTTTTAGTCTGAGTGCTGCTTCTTCATCGCCATAAATTGTGTTTTTTAACAACCTAAATCGTCAACTTGAGATAGCTTGCTTGTTCTGCCACCTGTCGGACTGTCAAACATGGAAAAATCCGGATTTCTCCACTTGTACAATGTAGTGTGATGTCCATCCGCTTTACAAACTGCGTGTTGTTTTGCTTCTGGTGCAACTCTACAGTCCATGTCTGTAGTTATCTGTGCTTTTTCATTCATAAGTTGGTGAAAATACTTCACCTTTCACCGTGTGTCTTTGTACACAGTGTTTTTAGCATTTTTGATCATTTCGTAGCTGTTTTTAACACCATTGTTTTTATACTCAGTTCATTTTTGGCAGCTCTTCAAAGCACCGAGTGTAAAAACGAGCCATAGCAACCTAATGCTAGCACGTGGCTAGCTAACGTCACTAACGGTTATCTATCTAAAGGGTCATTAATGACAAAACAATAGAGCGAACTGTGAAACGTGAAGTATTATAACTAAGTTAAGCATCAAGACAACTATAGACATATACTGTAGATAGACAAATAATGGCAGGCTGGCATCACAAATCAGAGAGAGGGATTTCTACTTGGCAGAGCTGCCAAAAATGGCTCGTCTTTACACTCTGTGCTTGGGAGAGCTGCCAGAAATGAAACTGAAAGCGAGCAGTAAAGCTCCGACCTCACTGATGGATAAGAGGGGTGAACGGTGCAATTATTATGAGTGTAAGCAGAGCTTTTTAGGCAGCCAGCTAGGCTAGCTGACAGGCTAACATCACGAGTTAAAGGTGCGACATGAAATAGTTTTAGTTTAAAACGTTCAAAAATTAAAACTATCAACAGAATATGAAGAAAAAACAGTTTTTGACGTTATGCATGCTAACCAGCTAGCCCCTAGTTATTTTGTTCCTCAAGAGGTAACAGTCTGATAGCAGACAACGCTAACACTTCCCCAGCTAATACCATCGCTAGCTGCACGGATAACTTAGCTTACAAGCTAACGGCAGCTACAGTTAGCAGCAGCTAGCGGCTATGTTTGGAGTTGTTTAGAATATCATTTGACAGGTGGACAGTTCTTACATATTGCCCCTTTAAAAACACATATGTGATTATCTAAATGAACCAACATGTTAAAAACATGTATACAAAAATGAAGGGTAAGCTATTAATAATATATACAAAGCAAACTGTGAAAAATGAAGTATTTTATACTGTAGTGTTGGCACCAGAACTAAAAGGACGTGCAGTTTGTAAAGCAGATACACGTCACACTATGTTGTGCTGGTGGAGAATTTAAGTTTTATCAGTCAAAATCACTGTAACAGTAAAGATGAACCCTGCTGTAGGATGGAAAGCAGCAGCAAACCTCCAAACATAACTTGAATATCTCTCCATCTTAATTCCTGACCTGTGAAGTACTTTATCATCCTGACCCACTAACCCTGCCCTCTCCCGGCTTTCCCTATTCCCCGCTCCAGCCAGGCCGGGGCAATAGGGCACCGCTAATGTGCTTGGTGGGTCATTAATTCTTGGGATTGGCCACGGGGGCAGCGGAGCAGGCGAGCTCTGTTGTTTGATGTTGGGCGAAATGGTGGTGGGGAGGCAAAGCAGATGTTTGTGTTGGCTGGCGAGGGAAGGCAGTACACTTGATGCCAACCCAGTCGCCATCTCATGCTAGGCAACAGCTGCCCAAATACATTTCAGCCAAAGTCTGGCAAAGACACTTTTGCTGATGTTCCCTTTAGCCCTGACATACACCAAAGCCGCCCTCTTGAAGGACTGTCCTGTGGCCAGTTTTGGCCAGTTTTTTTTTTTTGTTTAAATTTGCACGTCTTGAAGCTGAAGGTGAACTGGAAGACAGTAGTTTGTCTGCTTGTCTGTATTTGTTGCGTGCAGCTGATGTTCGCTGTGCTTTTTGCCTTTGAGCAGAGATGGGAATCAGTGAGGACACAAAGAAAAGGAGCCGTAGACTAACCCAGATTTTTTTTTTCGCTGGCCACGGTAAAAATATAACAATGTATGCGCATACATAGACCCCAGAACAAGGACAGTTCATTTAACTCTCTCCTGCCTCTCCACTGAACTGATATGAGCCATTCATCACCGCCCACCTCCATATCTGTGTGCTGCTGGGGAAGGACAGTGTGTGTACTTGTGTGTGTGTGTTTGTGTGTGTGAAAACAGATTAAAGATAAATATCTTCCACGTTTTGAGCCGTTGTAGAGTCCCCCAGCCTTTATGAGATTCAGACTTTGAGGAATACTGTCTGTGTCCGGCTAAACGCTCAGAGTGTGCTGCCCTCTACTGCTGCCTGCATGAACATCTGGACCCAGAACATCTGCCGTTCAGGAGTGAATACAGTATGTTTCATTTCACAGAAAGGAAAGTTAAGTCCATAAGGTTCAATTGTTTTCAATTCATAAATCTTTTTTAATAGCACGGATCATAATTTAAATCCTAAATCCCCCCTCTTGGACGAGGTCGCACTCCTTCAGTATTTGTAAACCTTATGGACTTAACGAAACACAGGATTTCAGTTATTTTCTGTGAAATGAAAATATGAACTTATACCTCACTCCCATGGAGAGATGAGCCTTAATGTCCCCCGGCAGCACTCACTTTTCCCATTTAGTGGTGATGAGGGTCAGCTGAAGGACCTGTAGGCTAAAGATATTCAGCTTGTACTGTTCAGTCAGTGGTATACAGGAGTTTAATGTGGTCATAATCATTTTAAAAATGTATTCTGTTACAGTTACTAATTACCAACTATCACAATATGAAATGTAACTTGATTACTTTGCGTTACTTTTGGATTACTTCAATACTGAACACATTCAAGTAAAGACGAGAGAAAAGAAATATAAATAAGACGACTTTGATTTCATCTTAACGAGCGTTGTCATGTGTAACTAAGTACATTTACTCAAGTACTGCACTTCAGAGGCAAATATCATACTTTTTTTAGTTACTAGTTACTTTTCTGGTTGCATTCTGCATCAGAGCCAAATGAGTGCACTTTTGAATTAACGTATTTTATCGACAATCAGATTTTCTTTTTAAACACTGATTCAGATGATCAGAAAAATGCTGAATATCGGATCTGACAATTGTCCAGGCTGGTAATCGATCAACCCATAGTATACAATATTTACAGTACATACATGTAAATATATGTATATTTTACTTTTGATACTTACGCACATTTAATATCAGATACTTTAAGACTTTTACTCAAGTACTATTTGTATGGGTGATTTTCACTTTTACCAGAATAATATTGTAGCAGGATATCTTTACTTTAGACTGTTGGGTGCTTTATACAACACTGGTTACAGACTTGTATATCATTCTTTATTTAAAATTGATATCTTGTCAGTAATCCTCTTTTTTCACTGAACGTATCTGTAATCTAATTACATTACATAATCCTGTTACATGTATTCTGTTACTCCCCAAACCTGGTTATAATCATGTGAAATGGTGTTATATCTGTAACTCTGTGTTATATTATATTTAACGTGCAAGTATTTCGTTGCCCTATGATTACATCACGTTTTAAATATTCTTATTTTGCCCTTTTATCCAGTTTGTTTTTCCAGCGTCGTAGCTTCACATCAATAGTGTAAGAAAATCCTAACAGGGCACCACAGAGGTTTCACTGAATTAGCATTTTGGGGTAAATTATTTCTTTAATATGCAGTAATGTTTTTCCTAAACAGGAATTTGGATTATCACTGGGAAAATACTTATCCAAGCTGCAGCTAATTGCATCCTCGCCACCTTAATTACACCGCGCTCGCCTGGCTCTGATGTGATGTTTGCTTCAAGATACAAAGGAGGAACACCTCGCATGATGCTAAGATGAAAGCTTCGCTAATTGTTCCTCTCTATATGGTATCTGCCTTTTCAAAATAATGAGGGGGAGTGCACCTGAAACGGAGCTACATTGTCACGATGGAAGATTCTCCTATCCTGAATTATCATTGGCTCATTTGTCATCTCTAACTTAGCGGAGGTGGAGCGAGGGAATCAAAGGAGGCAAGTAATGAGGACCCACAGTGGACGGCGAGGTAACTGTGGTTACGTGTGGTGCATTAATGTATGTAATCTGTTACTGCGTCTGTGACAAGACAAGGACATGTAGTGTGCTAATTAAAGAAACCTTCCTCTGCTCCTCGCTCAGACACAGGTCATATCTCATTAATGATGCTCTCGATGCATGGGGAGTCATTCATTACTGGCTATTTGGAGGGAAAGAGGAAGGATGCTGGGAATTCCTGTTTTTGCAAGAATGGACCCAGATTATCCTGCTTCATGTTCAAGATTTATTATATCATTGTGGATTTATAATTATTCTTAACCCATTAAAGTTATATTACGTCAACTTTTTCATTTTAAAACAGCTTCAGAATCATGTTGATGGTACAGTGACTTGTAATAGAGTGAATGGTGTCTGTCTCAGCCACTTGTTTCTGCCCCATGTAGCTTCAGTGATGTAATGAGTTTTGTCTGTGGTTAGCACCTACATTACGTCTGGCAATTTGTTACACACCTGGGATTTGTATTAACGATTCTACATAATGTTGCTTTAAGTATCTAAAGGAAAAGTCCCACAGATTTTTTTTCTGTTAGAGGCTGAACATAAAATTTGCTGCGGAAACTGTCAAGACGTGGCTGAACATAAAAACATCTAAATATTTGATTTCACGTGACAAAGTAGATTTAACTTACTCGGCTAGATTTCATTGAAGTGAGTGAAGAGCGTCTTTGTTCAAAAACATTAATCTTTATTTTGGAAATGAAGGGGTATTTACAAGAAAAAGAACGTCAATGTCAGGTTAATGTCATGTACATTACTAAATACAAAAAAATAGATATCATTGAGAGAAAAAAAATAAACCACATCTTCAAAATGATTTCAAGAAAAAAGAAACTAAACAGCTGAGCTTCCTCCCGGGGATGAGGCAATGAAACCGACCCCGCTCTAAGAAAAAAAAAAGGAGAGACGCACAGCCGTAACGGTCAGTGCTTGTACCTGGATGTTCAGTGCACAGACACACACACACACACAGCAACCATCGAATGGTAGTGCACGGCAAGAGAGGCTCGTCTGCAGGTGGCTCCAGTGATACTGCAAACAAAGCCAGTGGAATGTCTTTTTGTTCCTACTGTAACCCCCCCCGCTCTGGAAACAACTACGTTTTCCTACATGCTCAAATGCTGCATCAAGGCCCTCCATACAATAAGAAAAAAGAGAGAGTCTAAGAGTATGGAAGGTTGCAGAGTCCACGGGAGCAACTGTTGTTTGTTTTCTCCTTGTGGTCACCAGAAGCTGGCTATATATTTCCGTGATCATGAATGATTTTCTCATGATCTCGACATAGTTAGCTTTGTTGTCCCGTGATTGAGTTTGAGATGAGTCAATTTGGATCGATCCTCAGAATTACTTGAAAAGACATGTCAGATGTAATCATCTATAATTCTTAATGTTGTTTTTTTTATACAAAGTCTTTATATTGTTGACTGCTGACAACCACTGGTGCACCATCGCTCTATAGTGGTATAGCGTGGATGCTTCCTTTGGTTTTAGCTGCGTCAGCTTGTATTACGGCTGCACTATTAAGTCAAATGTAATCGAAATAACAAGGTAAGATGTGACAAAGCAGCATCATGATGTCGTGCTGCAGAGATGTCCTCACCTACAAATCTCCTTCTCCAGATGTCTTTTTGTCACATCATCATGATTTGAATAGTTCTTTTTGTAACAAATTTAAATTGCGATCAAAAATTATCATTCCCACTAATCTTGAATCTTATCGCAATCACAATATCTGTCAAATTAAAGGTGCAATATGTAGTTCTGGGGAAGACATAGATCTTCATTGATTTATTTTTTATGCCTTAAACTAAATAAACCACCTCTCTTTGTTTTCATGACTGAATAAACAAACTGACCGTAAAGGACGACACAGTTTCATGCTGTTTTACTTTGTTTATATGTGGCGGACCCTGCCACCTTTCTAGCTTCAAACAGTGTTCTGGGACCTTATTTTCCTCTGGGAACAGCTTGTTTATTCAGTTATGAGTTTGTATTATTACCCCATTCATATTGTAAATATTAATGAGTATTAGTGAGTTCTGAGTTCTCCAAAACTACGTAGTGCTCCTTTAATCGTGATTTGATTTTTATGAGCATTTTGTGCAGCCCTAGTTTTTAACAACAATGATGTTTAATTCTGATGTCAGTGACATTTGGCCACGCTGCTGATTATAGATGAATATTTCCATGTCTGAGTCTACAGTGTTGTTACTGATAATGGTCATTCGAAGACAAATCAATTTAGCGATCACAAAAAAAAAACTCTTGTCGAGATAGCTAGAAAGCAACAGCGCAGATGATGTACTATAGTGTAATTATCAGCTTTGTTTGTCAAATTGTAATCTGCGTCAGGAACAACAGTTCACTATGGGAAAAAATGTGTAACTTTTTAACAAAGTAAGTGCAGTCATTAATGGAAAATGACGTGTTCTGAAATCCTTGAAAAATTGTGATCGGCACAGAAAAAAAACCAAATCCATGTTCTGACTCTCCACTACAGCTAAATGAAATCTATTGAAAACTCTATTAACTAACAGAAAAAAATAACCTCCTTGGCCAAGTTAACACCTATGGCTCCTACATGTCCCTGTAAAGGAGTCCCTGTCTGAATATGAAAGCAAATGAGCAGTCCGAGACAAGTGCAAATCCTCCCTGAGACTGGTCCATGTACTCACACAGACATCAGATTCAGCATTATACAACCAGAGTACCCTACTATGAGACTAAACGAGTCACACTGACCGGCCTAAAAATTGTGTTTGGTGCCATTTCTGCAGCTACAGTAGCACTGGTTTCATACAACATTTAAAACAAAACACAGGGATTCATCTTCATCATCATCATCATCATCATATCATCATCAAACTGTCACAATAAGGCTGTGAGAGCAGCATGTAAACCACACTGGTCAGAGCTCAAGTGGATCACAATAAAATGTTGACACTGATCGCACAGTTATTATTGCTAAAATGATTATCATTTTGATTTATTTGAATGATGAACCCCCTCCAGATACCTGACCAGGAGCTGGTCTCCATCCACAGATATGTAGAGCTGCGAGATATCACAGTAACTGGAGATGGGTGGGAAGAGCTGAGTGAAGTGAATCAGCGTGTGATGCTCTGATGTGCCTCAGGGACTCGGTCCTCTGGCGGCTGGCAGAGAGACACGTCGTGTGGTCATGTGTCTCTGAGGTGGCTTCGGCTCTGCAGGCTCTGGAAGTGGGCTTGCTTCAGGATGCGGTTGATCTGCAGGTAGGTCACCGGGTTTATAACGCCGGCCGGTTCTGAGGCCTCGCTGACGCTGAGGGGACTGCAGGGGCCCACGACACACTGACTGGTGCAGCTCCCAGCGGCATGTTCTGGACTACTGATGCTGCTGCTGCTCTCGCTGTTGGATGACTGAAATACAGAAGCCAACATCAGTGATCTGCCAGCTGGATATGAACATCACAATCCACAATAACATGGATAAAAATTTCAGAGACTAAAAACTAGAAATCACAGAGGCCTCATCAGCCCTGATTTCCAGTCAACGACGCAATCCAGGAGCTAACAGAGTTCACCGACTTGTTGTGCATCCTAATCCATCCTCTCACTCATAGTCTTCTGTTTTTCAAACCAGCATGAAAACAACTTGGATTGCTTGGACCGCTTCATTCCCACGTCCTGTCTCGCCTGTGTGATCTTGTATTGTGTCGCAGAACGGTCATGTAGTGCGCAGACCACGATGAATCCTGATTACAAAGCAGAAAATTGTGTAGCGTGACCAAGGCATAAGGGCGCTTTAACGCCTGACCTGCTGCTCAAAAGAAATCAGGCACGTTCACCCATCTCGTTCATGCTGGTGTGAAAGCTTGGAATCAAACTCTGGTGCAGTTCGTTTTGCGGTGAGAGAGCGGAACAGACTTACCGCAGGATTTAGCACTTATGTTTACATTAATTCAAAATCTAGACCATTATTTAATCCTTATGTTGAAGGTGTGGCCTGGTATGAAGGTGATCTCCTAAGCGATCCACATTAGGTGAGATTAGTTGGTGACCATGGGGACGTATCACTGTAAGATAGTTAATACAGACGGGGCAATATTAAGCTGCAAGGCGCTGTTATTCTAGACCGTCACAATTCGTGACCTCTGAAATCCAGTTGCAGTCTTGATTAGAGGCTGACCGATACAGATTTTTCAGGGCCGATACCAACAATTAGAAATCAGGGAGACTGAGAACAGGTATGTGGGACCGATGTTCATTTGCAGTGAAAATGAAACTCTGTGTCAAAATCTAGAACAACTAGTGTTGGAATGAACCTAAGTACAATTTACTCAAGTACTGTTCTTGAGTACAATTTAGAGGTACTTTACTTGAGTATTTCGATTGTCAGCTACTTGATACATCCTCTCCACTACTTTTATTTAATAGAGTAAAATAGAGAGAATAGAGAGAGTTGTGGGCGGGACATTGTGTGAGAGGATGCTGCATCAGAGCCAAAGTAGCACATTTTTAAATTAGTTTAATTTATCGCCAATCTGACAGAAAAATAACCGATACCGATTATTGGAAAAGTGTTGAATATCTACCCGATAATCGGCCAAGCACATGATGCACAAAAAGAGGTTGCATGACTGTAAAAACTGTGGATGAACAGGAAATGGACTACAACTACTAAAACAATATTTTTGTAGTTTTATCCGAACTATCTAAAAAAAAACGCTGCAACTGAAAGGTTAGTGTCACACAAAGATATGTCCAGCTGTCTTCAGTGCAACGACATCATTTCCTTGATTCCTGTACCTCAGAGTCCCAGGCATCCCTCCCTGGCTGAGGAGACAGAGGGTGACCTCTGCTCTGTCTTTTGGCTTGTGGCACCAGGTGGCCGCTCTCCTCATCACCACCACTGCGCTGCCGCTTCCTGTTTCAACATAAGCACATTTAAAACGCTCGTCACCTGTTTATCCTTAATGCACACCCAGGTCCAACTGCTGCATGTGTAAACACCGACAATGATCACACAGTTTATAGACGGCTGCTGCCAGTGGCCAATAAAGGCCACAGTGACGTTACTCCATTTGTTTCAAGCGATATTTGATCACTTAGCGTTACGTAAGTATTGGAGATGTTGCTCACCTGTTTTCAGTCAACATATGATGACACTAAATCAGTCTCGATGAGCTTCCTTTGTATTTGCTCGGACCAGGCTGGAGGACAACGTATGTTAGCTTGTTCCCTCACAGTCGATGGTGGCCTAACACCTGAGTTAGCGAACTAGCCTCGTCTGACTAGCTAATTGTGTTAAACATTGGTGTGATACTATTAGCCATTTTGGCAACTCTTAAAGGATTATCTGATTATCTATACAGAAACTTGACGGAATTAGCTGTTAAATCACATAAAGATCGGGCGTTAACGAGCTAGCGTTAAGCTAGCTAGGTTTGTTGTCAAGGCAGCTAACGTCACTGCTAGCTAACCCTTTTTTAGCTGCTGCTCTCAATTAGCTGACCGCGGCACACATCGCCGATAAATCGCCGAGTTTCTTGGATAACAATCTAACAATCTCAGGGTAAGAGCTGGGGTGAAATTACACCTCTTTTAGCTCAACCTAGCTAACTAAAGCAGTCACAGGAAACCCACAGCCTATCGCGGCAGTTGTGTTTACATGCTACTGCGGCTGCGCAAAAACTAGTAATGATGCTTTTAGCGGCTGTCGGAAAATATCCTTATGCAATGACAGTTAGAGAACCTGAGTACAGCTTTCCTTAGTATCAGATATGTAAAATGTGGCGAGGTCGGTAGCCACGATGACAGCAATGATGGGAGCCGAAGTGATGATAAAAGTAATCATCGTGTTGCTCTTCACGTAACCAATCTCGTAGGTAACACGCTATCGCGGAATGGAAGTGGGAGTTTACGAGCTGCACGTAAAGGCAGCATAAAATAACCCCGCATCGAAAGCTGTTAATTAACTTAATGATTTATTGAATTAAGCGAAATGCCACGCTAATTATTTAGTTTCTTCTTGAAAACTGTAATTTATCTTGATCGGAAACAAAACCAAAAAAAACAATTATTGGCTGATTGTTAATTTCCCCAAAAGATGTCGCTGTTTACAACAGAACTGCTGTTTGACACGGTGGCTGAATGTTATTATTGCTGTTGGGATTGAAAACACCGAGCTGTGTCTTTTAATAAGAAACACATCTACAATACAACAGACCGTTAATGCAGCACATTTGTCCTTGAAAGCATCATGGGTTCATCAGTATAGACCAATTCCCATCTTAAAGGCATAAAATAAATGCATTGCTTTGTGTAAAAACAGCTGGAAATGCTGGAAACAAAACATCCAATCTGTCTTAAATGCTTGACATCTTCACAACCCGGAAGTTACACCCTGTAGCAGGTCCAGCCAGCCAATAGTGGAAAAAAACGCCTCCGCCAATGACTCAAGCGAAGGACGGAGGGGAGATTAACAGGGATTCACAGTAGCAGCAGCAGCAGCAGCAGCAGCGCTCCTGTTATTCTAAAGGGAAATAATCGCGATGGGCAGCACCGACTCCAAACTGAACTTCAGGAAAGCGGTGATTCAGCTGACAACCAAAACACAGGTATACGCGCCTCCGTGCAGCTTCAGAAAGCATTTAATTATAGGGAGACTGTGTGCGGATGAGCGCCTCGGAGCATCACCGAGGAGAGGAGGATGATGATGACGATGATGATGATGTGGTCGCAAAAAAACAAACATGTTGCATGATTTGAGTCCACATTTTTTTTTTAAAATATCACATAATCGACATGTTGTTAGACGTAGAGCCGCACGCACCGTCCTCCATGTTTATCACATGTGTCACGCTGTTGGATTAAATGATCTGTATCCTGGATTGACATGTTTAGATTTTGACGATGGCGTAGTTAAACCCCCCCCCCCCCCCCCCAAAAAAAAAAAAAAATGATGACGTAAGTGTGACAATGAGCACGTTTGCTGTTGCGGCAGGTGGACTGTGCTGAGATCAGCTCCCTCCTCTCTGTTGTTAGGATAGAGGTTGTGTTTACATAGCCATTAGGCAGGCCTGGGCTGAGCTGTACAGTCTTGAGTAGGCTGTGCCTTATGATGAAACAGGCAACATGATATTTTAATGAACTGCAGGATGAATCAGAGTATTGTACTTCACAAACCCCACTCACAGAAAATGCTGCATTTGGCTCAGATGTATAGAAAACTGAAATGTAAACATGTTCTTCGCAGCCAGTGGAAGCCACAGACGATGCCTTCTGGGACCAGTTCTGGGCAGACACCACCACCACAGTCCAGGATGTTTTTGCTCTGGTGCCAGCTGCAGAGATAAGAGCCGTTCGAGAGGAGTCCCCCTCGAATTTAGCAACCCTCTGCTACAAGGTACATGCACTGTTAATGCAAACTCGAGACCCCCTCGCTTTGATGCTGCTTGGTGGAATAATGTTGTTTTGAAACACTGCAGGATTTTTTTGTTTGTCAGAGCCCAGCACGGTCTGTCAGCACGGTGCTGCCTTATGCTCTCAGATGTGGGAATAAGTGAGTCAACTCTCCTTCCTTCCCCTTCGCTTCCCGTCTCTTGGTGCCAGCTTCCGTTTGAAGCCGCCTATCAGAAACAAAACAGACATACTGGGACATACTGGGGTACTTAGCCTAATTAAATAAAGAGGAGGAGACGAGAGCCCTTGAAGCAAAGAGAGTTTGTTACCTATTTTAGATGCAGGCTGATGATGAATCATTTTTTAAAGTGAATCTTTGTTGAAGGCCCCAAAAAAGCCAACATGTCCCCGTCTCACACAGGCCAGATACTTTCATTTTCAAATGAAACCAACTGGAGGTATCTAGTGTACTTCCCAGTGTGCACGGACTTCAAAAATAATTCATGAGACGCTGCAGTTTGCTGGTGAAACTGTTTTATCTTCGTCCGCCAGAAATAAAGTCATCAGTGTCCAGTTGATGGCGTAGGAATAAAGAAATACGAGCAATAAAGACGAGCTCACGGTAAAGAGAAGCCCCATCAAATAAAGGAAACTGTAGAAATGATACATTTTTTCTTAAAAGAAAGTGAGAAAAAAAGTATAATTTCTGCATTAAAACCCCTAAAATGGCCACTATTCCTTCTCCCTCATTAAAAATTCCTCATTCCTCATTTCACAAGTTTAACTGCTGGACACAAGATGTCTCCTACTTCACTGTAAGGGCCCGGACACAAAAGGCTCACTGTCACGTCTCCTCACGTCGCCTGTGTCTCGGTCAAAAAGCTGCACTTGAACACACCACAAAGACTTCAGCATGAGAGGAAATAACTCTCCATACAACTACTTTTTTGACGCCACTCTCACTATCACAGCCACTTCTAATCGAGATTAAGTCTGATAAAAGTCTGCAAATGGCACTGGTGAAGAGGTGGAGGTGAAAATTTGTGGTAATGGGTGAAATAATGGTTACTCTCTCTTTCTTTTTCCACTTTTCTTCCCGTGCACTGATTCTGTTAGCCAATCAGAGCGATGTCTCTCACCGACGGGCTCCGCTGCTGATTCAACATGCTCAATCGGCCAAAAAGCTGCAGACATGGGTCATCGAGTGTTAACGATGCGTGACACACCACAACAAACGGGGCCACAGACGCTCACCAACAGCCCCAACATTGGGCCCTGAAGTGCATTCTCAGCGTTTGTGCACTGGATGCTTTGAGCTTCCACGTCACACTTGTGTGATGCTGAATACTGGACCAGGATTGGCTTCCAAACGATTTGTGATGTCACAAATCTTAATATAAAAACAGCCTTCTGGTGTCAAACTCTGTACATACATCATTAAACACAGTAAAGTTCAAACATTCAACTGTAGGATCAAGAAGAGAAACACATTTTCGACAGATGGGGGACATAACGTGATTTGTAACGGGGGAAAAAGTCTAAGAGACGGAGATGTTTGTTATGGTACTGTGCCACATCAACCAACTGAGAACTAACAGCAAGATAATATGCACTGTTTGTTTTTGTTTTTGTTTCCTGCGTCGTCAGGCCGTGGAGAAGCTGGTGCAGGGTGCAGAGTCCGGTTGCCCCACAGAGAGGGAGAAGCAGGTGATCCTGAACTGCACTCGCATCCTGAGCCGCATCCTCCCCTACATCTTCGAGGACCAGGACTGGAGAGGATTTTTCTGGTCAACGGTGCCTGGTGCCGGCCGGGCTGGGGTGAGTGGGCACGGGGAAGGAAAACCTACCTGCAAAAACAATAAAGAAATGCCCGCTAATCGTTCTTAAACGGACGGTTTTTGCTCTAACTAGTAGAGCTATTTATCCATTTGAATTAGCCAAAACACAAAGTTCAGTTATCAGGAAAACGCTCGCGCTAAGTGTATTTTTGATTTTCGTGTGAACTGTCCCTTTATCAGTTTTTGTCTGACAATGACCCTTTGACACAAAATGTTGTTTACAACTCAAGATACGATCTGTCAGCTACATGAACATGATGTTTTCATTAGTTCTCAGCTCAATGGAAGCTTTCTCTCCAGGAGTACAGTGAAACTGGTTTCCTCATTCCACTTGTAGGAAGATGTATCTTCTTCTTTCCTTGTAGAGCAGGAAATGTAATTCTGCGAGGTAATTTCATCTGTACGGAGCCATCTTCCAAGTTCTGTCAGTGAAAGGTAGAGGATTACGTTCATCCTCTGCATCTGGTCTCATGCGTGTGTCCATCCTTTCCAGACGGATGAGCTCGACGATGACGACGGAGCTCGACCGCTGGCCGAGTCGCTGCTGCTGGCCATCGCCGACCTGCTCTTCTGCCCTGACTTCACTGTGCACAGCCACAAGAGAGGCCCCGTGAGTGCTGAGCTTGTCATTTCATCACCAACCAGCGCAATAAATAACTGCAGACACGTTACCACATTCGACATGTGATGATCTATGTTGATTATCTTAAATGTCAGACATGTTTTTTTTGAGCACCGTTTCCTCCTTCCTGGTCTGAAGTTGCCAAACAAACTTGTCAATCAAGTTTCTCAGAAAAGAGATCTTGGTGATGACACCAGGAAGGATTCCTCGTCCTCTGCAATCTAGAAAGGAATGCTGCAACTTATCATGTGGCAGTGATCTCGTAGGTCATAGGTCGCTTCTTTCTAAAGACAAACTATGTTTACTGATTGTGGCAAAGCAGGAAGAAGTGTGTGAGTAAAGTGACAGGAGTGCACATCCCATTTCTCAACAACTGTTTACATTTAACCACGAAGGCAATCTTGCATAAACGTGACAGATTTCAGTCGCTTATCCTCAATTACAATACAAATAATAACAAGAATAACAATCATTTATGTACTGTGACTGTTATATCTTTCTCTTCTTAACCAGGTAGTTTTCAAATCTTCCCATATTCCTTAACTACTAGCCTGATCCCAGAAAAATTGGACACTTTGTAAAACATAAAACAGAATGTGAATGTGATTATATAAGATATATCACGACATGAGCTCAGGAACACTTTGAAAACAATCAACACAGTAAACACAGTAAAAACAGACAAGTAGAGCAAATAATTTGTATAAAGTATGAAACAAAATATAAATAGCAGTAAAAAGGTATAACGGCAAAAATGTATAAAAAAAAGTGTAAACAATAAAATGTATAATAGCAAAAGGTGCAGCAGCAGTAAAGACAATAAGGTGCATATATATTCATTCATCATATACTGGAAAAACTGTATTTGCAATGTCATCAGGGACGAGATGATCAAAGATTTTACTGCTGATTGTGAAAAAACACACTTTTGAATGAAGGTGTGAAAGTTTCATATCATCCCACGCCTAAATGTCATTAAACAAATATTCAGAGAATTGCTAATCCTGCACGTTGACTTTGAATTATTTGATTTGTGACCACATCCAGGACTCGGTGGAGAGCATGCAGTCTATAGACAGCTGTGAATACATCTGGGAGGCAGGGGTGGGCTTTGCACAGTCCCCGCCTCTCAACTACATCCATGACCTGAACAGGTGAGTCGGCCGCTGACATCTGTATCAAAAAACTAATTTTTACACGGGACTGACGTTTTTCTCTCTGTGCTCTTTAGGACGGAGCTGCTCAGGTTGTTGCTGACCTGCTTCTCGGAGGCCATGTACCTGCCTCCGTCATCGGACAACAGTGTCCTCAACCCATGGGTGACGTTCTTCTGCTCCACAGAAAATAGGTAATGTTAAATGTTGGGACGTCCAATGACTTAAGTTGACCACAAGTTACAAGAAGCTAATAATGCGCATAAACAGATTAAATGAAATGAAATCAGAAATCCCAGCGTAGATGACTGAGTGAAGAGAAGATAGTTTTGTCCGTTTCATAACTGAGTGGGATGTAAACCATCTGACGCACCATTGTTATCAGTGGAAGGTGACAAAATAAATGAACTACTTTCAGTAAAACTTTAAAATTAGATATTTTGTCGCGAGAATGTACCTTCAAAACAAGTCAGACTAGATTTGAAGCTGAATATGAGATTATCTCAAATATCTCACTGACCAGTGCTTGTTTTTGTCTTGATATGCTTAAAATAAGTCCCCTAGCCTAGAAGTGGGTGTTTGAGAGACATGTTCCTTCTATCTAGATAAAAATATGTCAAACTAAAAGAGCACAACACCCAAAAGTCTCCTTTAATGTGAATCAAGCGGATCTGCATGAAATTGATATAAACCACCTAAATATGTCTGATTTCTTTCTTGAGAAATTAACAAATATGTCACAAAACAGTCTATCCTGCAATACTAAAGAACAATTCTTGGATCTGTCCCTTTATCTGGATCCACACGAGAAGTTAACGGGGTCTATTCTGGGCTGAGACTCATCCTCCATCCAAGTTTCATGGAAATCCAATCAGTAGTTTTTGTGTAATCCTGCTGACAAACCAACAAACAAACAAACACGGGTGAAAACATAAAACATTTATCAACACATAAAACATCTACTGCCAAAGTTTTTTCTTATATTTCATTGAGAATCACTTGAAATGCAACCAATAAGACCAGCCCCAAATATTCAGGCAGAGGGAGAAATGTACTTTATGTCCTTTTCCAAGTTCAGTACAGACTTCAGGGACGGGGAAGACAATAACTTCCCGTACTTTTTTGGTGGAGGTAGTTCTGTAGGTAGGATGGAAGCAGTCATGAAACCTCACAAAGCTAACCAGGTCTACATGTCTTTGTCCCCAGACACGCTTTGCCTCTGTTCACCTCTCTGCTGAATGTGGTGTGCGCCTACGATCCGGTCGGCTACGGCATCCCGTACAACCACCTGCTCTTCTCAGACTACCGGGAGCAGCTGGTGGAGCAGGCTGTGCAGATCCTCATTGTGACTCTGGAGCATGACGGAGGGGTTTCCCACCGCCCCGCCTCCCCGTCCAGCATGGAGGAACAGGAGGTACGACACCAAGACTGCCAAAAAGAAATCGGTGTGATGACTGTAAGGCGTTTGTTTAGTATCATTCAAATAAATGTCTGTATCTGTGATCAGTCTACAGGCCCTGAAAACCTGTTTGTGAACTATCTGTCAAGGATTCACAGAGAGGAGGTATGATGAAAACATTTCTGTCACATACGGAAAGATCTTCTTCTTCTTCTTCTTCTTCTTCTTCCAAATTTGTCCGAAGCTCAACTTATGTCTCTCCATTGGCAGGACTTTGACTTTGTACTGAAGGGCCTGGCTCGTCTGCTGACCAACCCTCTGACTCAGACCTACCTGCCCAACTCCACCAAGAAGATCCAGTTCCACCAGGAGCTGCTGGTGCTGTTCTGGAAGCTTTGTGACTTCAATAAGGTTGGAACAAAGAACCATAATGAAGGATTTTTTTTGCATTAAGATTCTGTGCTCTCTTATTCACCAGCATCCCCTCTGTGTTCCCACCACAGAAATTCCTGTTTTTTGTCCTGAAGAGCAGTGATGTGCTGGATATCCTGGTTCCTATACTCTACTACCTGAACGATGCCAGGGCTGACCAATGTGAGTCTCGTCTCAGTGTTATCCTCGTAACCAGCAAGCTTCAAGCATGAAGGTTTATTCATTTGTGACGTGTTTTATCCTCTGCAGCCCGTGTCGGACTCATGCACATCGGTGTGTTCATTTTGCTGCTGCTGAGCGGGGAGAGAAACTTCGGCGTGCGCTTGAATAAGCCTTACACCGTCCATGTGCCTATGGACATCCCAGTGTTCACAGGGACTCATGCTGACCTGCTTATAGTGGTGAGATGTCACTTCATCAGGTGTCCTTTATCTTAATTGTCTTCTTTATGAAGGAGAGACCCTAAAATACATATTAAGGAGGTTATTTTAGTTTAATCTCCGCCAAGGCCCAACAGTTCCCTTCTGTACTCACTCATAGACACCAGCCACCTAAAAGATCCATGCATTATTCTCTGAGAAATGAACAATACATTGAAAAAAAGACCTGTTTTGCAATGTTAAAGAATTGAGGGGAAAAAAATCCTGGCTCTGTCCCTTTATCCAGATCCACACCAAAAGTTAATGGGGTCTATTCTGGGCTGAGATCCATCCTCCAACCAAGTTACGTGGAAATCCGTTCAGTAGTTTTTGTGTAATCCCGATCACAAACAAACAAACTGAGATGGGTAAAACAGACGAGATTTTAAGGAGGACACTGAAGTTGCTCACCTGAGATCCTCATGGAGTTCACAGTTCCATAAGCGGGGGGCCGTTATTGCAAAAGCCCGGTCACCTTTTGTGACGAGAGGTGACTCAAGAATCGACAGGAGGGACACAGCCGAGGATATAAGGTTACACACAGGCTCATCGGGGATCAGTGTCTTAAAATTGATTCTTAAAGTGACAGGCAACCAGTGAAGAGAGGCAAGGATGGGAGTAATGTGGTCTCGTGAACTAAAGTATGGTTAAAGGAGGGAGATGGCTTTCCGACTAAGACCAGAATAGGGTTTTAAAACTTAAATGTTGTAATAAAAACATGAATAAAAGAACACTATAGGCATAAAAAAAAAAAAAACCTTTAACTCTACTATGAAAACAAAATGAGACCAGAATTTTGAGCCTGGCTTTATCCAATGTTTAGATGTCTTTTCTGCAAATGTCTGCAAATAAGCACATATTTAATTAGATAATGTCTCATTTCAGAAAACTTGTACATGTAATGAAAAAGATAATTGTCTTTATCGACTGGGGAAGTTTCATGGTGATATCTATGAGTTACACGCGTACCTTGTTCTCCTGTAGCGTCTCTCCCTGTAACACAGCTTATGTTCACAGCTGTCACTGTGTTTGTTTTGTAGGTATTTCACAAGATTATCACCACAGGCCACCAGCGTCTCCAGCCTCTGTTCGACTGCCTTCTCACTATTGTTGTAAACGGTGAGTTGCCACCTGTCTGTTTTATTTGCAGCTATTTTAAAGTTTAAGACGGCTCATTAGTAACCGAATCCAATAAAAACACCTGTCGTAGTTTTTTTGATTTAATTACACAATCATCCTCTTATTATTTCTTCCTCTTCTGCAGTGTCTCCCTACTTGAAGAGCCTGTCCATGGTGGCAGCCAATAAACTGCTCCACCTGCTGGAGGCCTTCTCCACCAGCTGGTTCCTGTTCTCCGCAGCACAGAACCACCACCTCGTATTCTTCCTTCTTGAGGCTTTCAACAATATTATCCAGTACCAGTTTGACGGTGAGGGAAATCCGACCCATAACAGAATTCTTTGCATGTGTGGATTTTTAAAAGCTTTCCCTTTTTTTGGTATCAAGATCAAGGTGGCAGAAGGAACTTACGCATGCATCTGCTCATTTAGTAAACCTGTCCCTCTTCCTCTCTCCTCCAGGGAACTGCAACCTGGTGTACGCCATCATCCGCAAACGTAACGTTTTCCACCAGTTGGCCAACATGCCCTCTGATTCTGCTTCCATCCAGAAAGCTTTGCAGAGGAAGAGGAAGTCCCCAGATGTAATTTCCCGCACCAGCTCCCAGGAGACTGTGTCCATGGAGGGCTCTCACCCCGCTGTCCCAGCAGAGCCTGGTACACTGAAGACCAGTCTGGTCGCTATACCAGGTACTGACTCTGTTATCTGATTGGATGTTAATCTGGCTCATTGGTCGACTTACCGTGCTCTCAACATTTTCTGACTATCTCTTGAATGTTATTGACCAGGAGGACTGCCTGTTTAATGATTCAGAATCAACGTTTGTTTTATCAGTAATATCCGAATATATGATGTGAAGTTTACCAAAAGGTCAGTTTCTTATAAAAAAATGTGAAAAATTACTTTTAGGAGGAGGCTGGTAATATTGTGTATTTTTGTATATAGAAAATGTAGAAGTATGTATGTATGGTGGCCCTGAGGGTCCAAACACAACAACACTTGAGAAAACACAATAACACTTCAGAAAACACAACAACACTTGAGAAAACACAAGGTCTAAGGAAACACAGTAAAGTTGGGACAACACTTATTGTTTGTGTTGTTGTCTTTTGTGACATGTTTGACCTTCAGAGCCACCGTAAGTATGTGCTTTGTATGTAGAAAACGTATGTAAGTATGTATGGTGGCCCTGAGGGTCCAAACACAAAAACACTTGAGAAAACACAACGTTTAAGAAAACACAGTAAAGTTGGGACGTTTGTGTTGTTGTGTTTTGTGAAATGTTTGACCTTCAGGGCCGTAAGTATGTGTCATTTTGTAGAAAATCTCAGACGGACCAAATCCAACAATCTAATCTACCTCTGACTTACATATTTTGCTTTTATTTTGGATTTTTTATTTTGCATTTAGCTGTATCAGGTTTTGGATATACAAATAAGGAAGGAGAATCAGTTTATTCTGGGTTTTAATGGGATTTGTTTACGATATCAAAAACACAGAACATAATTAGACTTGTGCTGTAAGTAGTGATTGATTTCCTGGTTTCCTGCAGGCATTGATAAACTAACTGAGAAGTCTCAGGTATCAGAGGACGGCACCATGGTGTCAGTTCCAAAGACAGACTCCCCACACACAGTCCACACAGACCAAAGTGCAGCCGCCGGGACCAGTGACACCGAGTCAAACTCAGGCCGAGACAATGAAGTAAGTGCGTGTGTGTGTGTGTGTGATAGAGTGCACGTGCGTGTTTAAAGGCAAATGCATGTCAGTAAACGTATTTCTTCTCTTTATCAGGATGTTTTCTACACTGAAGCAGAAATGGAGAGAAGGCGTTTGTCAAGTGCATCTTCGACATCGCTCTGGGTTCCCACACCGGACTGGGTCGGTAACTTCAGTTTTTTGATACATGTCGGATATTTGGCAGAATGTGGAACTGATCTGGATTTACCTTTCTTGTCCCAGGTCCTCTCCTGGAAGTGTAAACTACCCCTGCAGACTATCATGCGACTTCTACAAGTGCTTGTTCCCCAGGTGGAGAAGATCTGCATCGACAAGTACGTAAACACGTCTGTTTGTTACCTTTTCACAGAACCCATATTGTAGAAAATGAGAAGTCTTTTTTGATTAAAAAGCATGTCTAGGTGCAATATAAATACTGTCCATGGAGAAATATTTACAGCCTGTGTTCAGAAACGGCGCCTTCAAACGAGCTGTCAGGACTTCCATAACGTTGGACTTTTAAAGTGTCTTCACACGTGTCTTCACTGCAGGGGTCTGACAGATGAATCAGAGATCCTCAAGTTTCTCCAGCACGGCACATTAGTGGGCCTGCTGCCAGTTCCTCACCCCATCCTCATCAGAAAGTATCAGGCCAACGCCGGCACTGCCATGTGGTTTCGCACCTACATGTGGGGTGTCGTCTATTTGCGGTGAGTCAGCCACAAGAGCTGAGAGTTGTGAACAGTCGTCTTTTTCCACACTGACTCAAGACTAACATTTTGTTTTTGCTTTTTAGCAACGTGGACCCGCCTATCTGGTATGACACCGATGTCCGCCTTTTTGAGATCCAGAGGATGTAGACGGGGGAAAAATGGGACTGTTCAGCTCCAGGGTTTCTCTTCCCTTCAGTATCTGCTGGTTTCCCAGTAAGCCTCACTGTGTTTGACTTGCCTCTGTGATCATCGTAATGCTTACACCACCGACTAGTGAGGTAGAGATACTCCTCGGGTTTAGACGGGAGATGACTGAATTATCAATATTGTCCATAAACAACTGTGTTTGTACATTTCTTTTGACCTCAAGAATGTCAGTCAAAGCACCTGAGATGACTGCGGCATTTCCTGAAGTGAAAGAGGGGATATTGTTGAGATTTTCAGAGAAGATATGGCGCCCTCTAACAGAGGCGTGTGACATATCTCGGACGGGCACAATATCGTTGTTTCACGTTATTCGTCGTACTTGCAATGCTTTAAAGTGAACTTGCACTCTTTTTTGAGTTGTCTGTTATTATGGTTGTAGTTTATGTGACAGTGTGACTCGACAGGATTTTGGAGACGATACTTCAGATTGTATGTTTTTATGTATATGGCCAGGTGTATGTTTTCGATCTGGCTGGCTATGCTAACAATGCTTGATGTTGAAAATTGTATTTTCCTTAAATTATCTTGAAAATATATATTGATATGCATCTGTGAATTCTGTGTCTGTCACGTTACTGAACACTTTGCTCCACTTTTAAATGAATCACTATTATTCTTTGCACAGCTATTATAAAAGCGGCCTGCAGATCTTAAATCTCGTTTGAGAAATATTAGGCCTTAAGTCATTTAAGTCTTAAATTTGTGAGGTTTTAATCGCCACAAACAACTTTGTTCTAATTTCATGTATCCAGCTTTTGATTTCTTTTTGTCAAAATGAGTCAAACTTCAAAGTCCACCTTTCTAAATACTGTCTTTTTACTTTATACTTGCACTGACCTGTTGTCGATTGCAGATTTAAATCACTAATAACCATACTGCTAAATAAAACTGCTCTGGATCACATAAACACTACATGCCTTTACACTTAGCTACACTGCTTGAATTAGAAAAAGATTTTTCGCCCCCCAGAAATCTGTCGAACAACTATCCCTTTAAAATTTATTTTTAAAAAAAAAGCATTAAATGTAAGTTTAGATGCCCTGTGAGGTCTCTACTCTGTCCACTCTGTTTAAAGCAATGAAAACAATCATCACTAGATGGCTCTGTGTCCCTCTCCAGCATTCAGTCAGCTAAAGCTTTGAATTTAAAGGAACATTTACACTGACAACACAAAACCAGCTGACACCTTTTCCCCCAGAAATCTGTCTCATTGCTGCCATTTCAGAGTGATACTTTATAGTTTTACACATTAAGGCCTCTAAAAACTTGAATTTAACAAGGAAACAATTTATTTATACATACCCTTACTAAACCTGTGAAAAAGTAGGTACCTGAACACGGACCTTAAAAATGTCCAACTTCCTACTAGAAAACTCAACTCAAAGTTGGGAATTCCTACTCGAGGCAAATCCATCCACCCCGATTTCATTAAGAATCAGTTGCCTGCCGTCACAACAATGGCAGCACCCATTGGTGGTGTCTGGAACGCAGCTTTAGTTACAGATCTCAAACCTCTGACTATTAATTTACTAAAGGCGACCAAGTATGTTATAAAACTTCAACATGTAGATGTTATCGCCTGTAATGCGCAGCACAAATAAACAGGAATTTAAATGTTAGAACAGCTATGAAAATAAATTAAATGTTTTATTGCAAGTTTAAAATGTATTAACATGATTCATTTAAAACATTTAATAAATAAACACAAAATTACTCCTCATGCTCAAAAAATAAAGTAAATCTAAGAAATCAAGTACACCTCGAACAGACTGGCGACAGAGTGCATGCGGTAGAAGATGCCAAAAGGAAGTCCAATGTTGACGATGGCGGTCCACATTGAGAACTTGTAGAAATTGATCTCGATGGGATGATCAAACTGGGGACGAGCTCCGAAGGCAGGCATGATCCACAGCTGTCAACACAGAAGGAGTGAGTAAGCAGGTTACATTCCAACAGGAAAATGTATCAAGCAGCGGTTTTGTTGCAATTAAAGTGAAGAAAATAACTAAACTTACAATTACGTTAGCAAGCAGCAGAAAGGCACAGACTTCCTTCAACACTCTTCTCTTCCAGCTCAGCTTGTCATCGAGACTTGGCGTCAGGAAGTAGGTGGACTTATTGGTTTCCGTAACAACGCTCATCTCGGTGTGTTCTGGGAGGACGTGAGCGTTTGTGTGCAGAGCCGCTTCCCGCATCACGTGGTAGGGCTCCCGATGGAGGCCCTCGATGATGAAGTAGTTCTGCAGGCCGAGCTGGAGCACGGTCAGCACGGCCCAGGACAGGTTGAGGGCGTTCAGGTGCCCTCTGGCTCCCGTTGCCACCACGGCCACGATGGTGAAATAGCTGATGATGAACTGTCCCATCGAGGCTCCCACCAGCAGCCCCACGTCCAGGCTGCGAGTGGGGTTCTTCTCCGATACGTGCTCCCTGTGGTCCAGCCTGTAGACGACGCAGCCGATCGCAGTGGAGAGGGACATCATGCTCACTATCACTATGTTCATGATGAAATGAATCAGCAGGCCCTCGTTTCTGTGCTCCTCGTCCTCTTTAAGAATGTACACCTCGTACAGTATGAAGGTTATGAGTCCTGCCACCACCAGGAGGACTCCTGTTAGAGGTCCCAAACACACGTCCTTTGGACGGAACTTCACGCTGTGGTGGCTGTGATCCTCCACGAGGCGACCCACGTTTTTCCACATGACGTAGGCCATGGCTGAAGCAAAGAGGCTGTATTCTATGTTGAAGGGGTACAGGTAGTAGACGGCCTCTTTGAAGGTGTCGCATGCTGAGTGGCTGCATTGACACTTCTTACTGACGTACTGGGCTGGAATAGAAAAAAAAAAAAAGTACAGTCCTCCCCCCACAATCTAGATGGATACATAGCACTACAGGTAAGAGGAAACATGTTTTTGATTTTGGGGATTAACTGCCCCTTTAAGAAATGCATGAATTCATCTGATCAGAAGTGAACACAAACTTTACCTCTGTACATCCGATGTGAGATATTGACGTTTAGCTCAGGAATGTCCGTTTGATGAATGGATTCCTCGGTCACAGCTGCCATCCACACCACCAGGTTCGTTGAAAGCATCAGAGTGAGCCCACACCTGGAGGAGTGAAAACATGAGTGTCCTGCAAGATTAAACATGCATCATCTAGTGAGTAAAGAGAAGAATTCACCTTGTAAAATTTGTGTGTAGCTGCACACAGTCCTTTGCATGAATCCACAGGAAGTACGTCTAAAATAAGAAAGGTTTGGTTAAGTTTTCCAAACTCATCTAGAGTGCAGATAAGACTGCATCGTGCAATGCAAAAAGTGTGATGTGCTTAAAATGTAACCTGGACGAGCAAAAATACAGCCTGCAAGACAGGGAAGGCGACTTTAACAGCAGAATCACAGTGAAGGTAGCCCACGTAGGTGGCAATCTTGGAGATGTCCATGATGAGACTGAGAAGCCCGAACAGCAAAAGTCCAGCTGAAATATAAACACGAGGTGATTAAACCTCAAAGTGACTCCTCTAAAACCCAGAAAGTCAAGGTTCTCACCTCGGAGCCACACGGGCCCTGCATGGCTATCTTTGAACAAGACCGCCTGATCCTGTCGAGCGGTGACGGCTGCATAAAACAGCATCCACAGCATCGTGAGCAGGAGGAGGATGATGAGGAAGATCTGCCTGTGCACAGCAGTGATGGCCACGCTGTTGAAGGCGCTGCCGCTGACCAGGGCGCAGCCCAGGATCAGGATGTTGATGCAGATGATGCCAGACAGGAGCCATCCACCACCGTGGTGGGCCCGCTCCATGACTGCCTCCACATGGTGAGAACTGTCCCTGACCACACAGGGAGGAGTGGGCAAATGTTGGATGTTGTCCATCTGTGCTGCCGTCTCAATGTTGGATGGATGAGCCTCCATGGCATCGTTTGGCATTTTTCTACAAAAAGGACAGCAATAAACAGCAGTAATGCCCCTCTCTGCCTCTGCCTGGTGCTTGTGTTACATTAAAAGTTGCTGGAATATTTGTTAAAAACCAGATGTAACATTTTATGTTTGTCTTAAATTCATAGAGTTTGGTGATATTGCAATATGCGTCAATCTCACTGTGACCCCGGACTCAGATTTCAGGACAAAGCCCCAGATCTCCACTGATCCTAGAACCGCCCCTGCATAGTCTTTAATAATATCTCTGCACAGTTGACTTACAAAGTGACTCTCACATTCCCGGCAGTGAAAATGCATCAACACAGTCTTACCTGGACAAACGTTTGTTGCGGGGCTGAAATATCTTTTGCGCCACAGTTTTCATGATGTCCCACCGAGCAGAAGGAGACGGAACGACAGGAAAATGGCCCCTGGGACACCTGGGTCTGTCTAAATCATGTTAAAGATGAAATTCAACCCTAAAAACAGAGAACAGAGCAGCTCTCCTCTCTGTGCAGGTCGGACTGCATGGAAAGCTTGCTCCCTGCACAAGGTGTAGTAATTAAAGACAGACAGGTGTTAATTAGTTTCAGCTGATTACTTGTCAGGGACAGCTCCACGTCAGCTCCCATGTGACCATGCGTTTTATTGTTGTTCTGTGTAAACATCGTACTGAGGCCTTTCTCTGCTAGCATTCAGCGGGGAGACATGACTGCCTCAGGTTCAATGAGGGCGTGTGTGTATCATGTGTGTTATTTGTTATGGATATATACATATACATACTTAAAGTTGTGTGCCAGTTCCTAGAATAAGGATTACTGCCTTTATTTGGAGAGTTTTGCGTCAGCGTTTTGAGTCAAACGTTGCTCCATGATGACTTGACACAATCATGACATCCAATAGGCTGAATGACCTACATATGAAGAGAAGCAGAGACAAAAGCAATAAAAGCAAACTATTTAAATTCAGGGTATATTCCAGCTCATTGTCTTTACATTTCTCTCGACATTTTAGAGTTGTTACATTTCACATTTAATTCAGTTTTATATCTGTAACTGGATTTCATATTGATGTTAATAAGTCAAGGGTGGTTATTATTTTTTCTTCCTCTACTCAAGTGGTTGGAACAGCCGCCAGGAGGATCTGAGAGGAGCTGGAAATATTGATTCTTTTAAATGCAAATAAAAACCTACAGTCAGTCTGGCTTTCATGTAGTGTCTTATAATTTTATGGTTTTAATGTTCATACTTATTCTAATTTAGTTTTTTATCATAATCCTGTATTCTTTTTCATCTTTATTTTATATAGACTTTTATTTACATTTTACTGTTATCATTATTTTATTTTATAGCTTTTTAAAAATCTTATTCTTTATCTTTTATTATTTTCATTATTTTTTTCTCTATTCATTTTATTACAATTGGTGTGCATTAGTCTTTAAACCCATGTTTAATTGTTTTCTTGTTTGTTCAGTCACTTGTAAATGATTTTTTGATTTGTTTGAAAGGTGCTATGAAAGTAAAGTTTGACTGATTGATTTACAGACGTCTGAAACGTCAAAGTTTTATCATTTCACGTTTTTTCCCCCTTTTTCAGTTTGCCTGTCATCAGAGTATCTTCAATGCTCATGAACAAACTTAAAGGATGAGTTCACCCAAAAATAGAAAATCAGTCATAGAAATCATAAAACCCCATTCTTGATGGAAAGTCCACATATTTCTGGAGCTTCACAGCAAGACAGCGTTGCAACATTCACCTAAACAACTGAAGTAGATGGAGAAAAAAAAGACATAAAATACCTCGTGAAAAAACTTGAAATGATAAAACTTGTTGTCTCTGCAGAAAATGTCAATCTTTTACAGGTCACCTGCTCGAGCAGGCTGAAATGGTTCATAGCTCATCAGCTTTACTGAGTCACAAGGTTGAAAACAAAGTTCACCTAATGTTCGCTCAGTCTGCCATAAATATTCAGGATGCTGAGAACACCAGATGTGCTTCTTCTCGTCTCTCTTGTCGGGGCAGCGAACGCCTTGTACAAGCAGTGGATTCCCGACACCAACTATGAGAATCAGACCAACTGGGACAAAGGAGCTGTTCCATGTGGCAACGACATAGTGCAGTTTCCACCACTGAGAAAAGTGTCTGTGTTTGTGGAGACCACGCATGCTGTGCAGGAGATGAGGCTGCCGGTTGATGGAGAGTTCGTCCTGAATTCAGGAGCTGGTTTTTATGTTGTGAGTGGACAGGATCCGGGCTGTGGAGCGGGTATCACGACCCAGTTCAAAGATTCAGAGTCCCTTGAGTGGTTTAATCCGGCTCTGTGGCAGGCGGCTGCAACTCTGGATGACCTGCAGCGTGGAAACTTCTTATTCTCGGTCCACGAGGAGAGCGTCCCTTGCGGATATGATGATGTGGTGTTCAAAGCCCGCTCCTCTTTCAGGGTGGACACCAGCTCGAGTGAGTCAAGCACTCCTGTGAAATCTGTGTCTGTGTTAGGGAAGACGTTTGAGAGCAGATCTGAGTTCTCTGAGTATCTCGGCTCGCGCTCAGGCCGACTGCAGTTTCACGGATCCTCTGCTGTGACAGTCGGACACCCCGGCTGTGAGGATCCTTCTGGCTGCGACTGTGGGAACTCTGTGAACCATGAGCGGATCTGTGGCTCTGTAACATGTGCCTCTGCCAACTGTAAGAAGCCTCTCCTCCCTGAAGGACACTGCTGTGATGTTTGTGGAGCCATCGTCACCATCCACACTGCCGCCGCCTTCAACCTGAACTCTTACAGGCAACGAATCCATCACCTGTTCCTCATCCTGCCGCAGTACAAATCCATTCAGCTTGGCATGTCTAAAGTCTACAAGCCACAGCGGTTGATGGGGATCATCCCTTTTGGTAGCTCAGCTGCGATCCAGGTGGTTATCCTGGATGGAGAGGAGGGAACACAGTCAGAGAGTCTGGCTCGGGACATCTGTAGGGACGCAAACTCTCATGGCTCCAACCTGGGCATCACCGGGGAAGAATTTCAAGCCTCCTCTGGCAGCAGCAGCAATCAGTCTGGAGCCAAAGCTGCAACAGTGGTTGGGGTCGTGTTTGGAGTTTTGATTATGATCTCACTCGTTGTCGTCACAGTCTTCCTGATTCATAAGGGGGTTGTTCGAATGCCATCACTGCCATCGCTGCCATCGCTGCCGTCGCTGCCGTCTCTGAGAAGCTTGAAGAGAAACAGCGGTGTTGGAGAGCTCGGCGGACCTCTCGACCACGGCTTTGATAACCCAATGTTCGACGAGCGCAACGTGCTGCCTGATATTCTTGGTTCGAACGGGACTGAAGCAAATACTTCAATCTCTCTGACTCAGAGTGGTGTGTACTTTGTGAATCCAGTTTATGACGAGAATGAGACAGAATTCAATGCCTGAAGTGACAAACTCGAAGTTTTAATGATTTCAGAAGTACTTTTGCATTAAACTGATGATTTTACAGCCCCTTCATGAACAATACATCCTCTTATGGCTTTATAATGATCCAGCACTGTCAATAAACTTACATAAATGGACTTGTATAATAAATAAATGAAATGTTGGCAGATGTTTGTGTACTTTCCCCTCATTCATATCGCATTACAAAAGCAGTAAAGTTGCAATAAAGTGGCAGTAAATTCCTAACACACCTACTACTGCACAGGTTTCTCACATTCATGCTGCACAGCTGCCACTAGATGGCAGTAAATTTAAAAAAAAATCTTCCAGCTGTATCTCAATACACATTCATAACACACAGATGATAATTTGTTAGCAAAACATTCATTCTGCATCAACCAGACACACCGTATTGTCTTTCTTTGACAGCCAGGCTGTGACATATAAAGGCTCCATAAAATCAGCTGAATACTTGTGGAGCAGCCTCATATCACCAGTCACGTCATAGAAACACACACAGCCTCGGTGAAAGTCGACATACAGGCCGACTCTTTGGATATCACTGACTTCCAGGGGAGTCTCCACACCGGCGTGCCAGGAGAAGAAGCCTCGGCTGTTCCTCCCCACGCACCAGGAGAAGTCGTTCCCAGTGATGCAGCTGGTGCTCGGCTCTCCCTTGCGATCGATGCTCTTGTAGGTGACCCCGACATGTGCGCCCTCCCCGTTTAGCTCTGCTTCAATGTAATGCCTCCCCTGGTACAGGCTGTCCGAAGTCATCGCCTGGCGCCAGTATTCGAAGCGAGCAGGGTGGGCTGGGTAGCTGTGCTGCCAGGGGCTGGTGTTGATCAGCTTCCTGTTGTCCTCCCTCACACGGAGGAAGTGATGGGTGGTGTCAGGGTCAAAGGTCAAACTCCTTTTGTCTGTAATACAAGGGGAATATGATTTGTGAATAATCTGTACGCTGAATAAACAGATACAAACACACCGAACATAACATACTGAAAAGCGTATTTACATTTCAGAAAGTCCTCTCGCGTCTCAGGATCAGGCAGGGACGAGGGTTGAGCTTCTGGCATCGGGGATTTAGTACCTGGTTTATCATTTTACAGAGAGATTATTTTGTATTTTAGTGACACATTAAGATTTCGACAATATACTGAATATAAAAGAGAGCAAATAAAGATTGAATAACAAGGCTAAAAGACAGCGGTGCTAACATGCTAACATAATGATGTTGCTTTACTCTGTTCACCACACTGACTGTATAAAGATGGACGACAGGTACAGAAACAAAGCCAAAATATTGTGAATTCTATTTTTTCCCCTGGGATGGTGGATCATGGAACCAGAACATTTAAGGTGAAGCATCTGAAATAATATACACCCACCATTTTTCCAAACCAAGTTCAGTTTCTCCCTGTAGGACGAGAGGATCAGGTCACACAGCTCTTCTGTGGCGTCAGTCACTACTTGGACATATGAGTTAAGATGGTCCATGCGGCTCAGGTACACAGTAGGCACACAAACATCTGCCACTCCTTTCTTCCACTCACAGTACTCCTGGACAGTAACACGCAAGCTGTTAAATAACACGCGACCCCTTTTCTCTGATCCAGAACTTTTGTCAAAGAAATTGCCTTGATGCCTGCTCTGTGTGCACTGTCAACACACCGGCGTCCAAAATAAACTCTTTGTCTCAGAGAACATCCTGTGATAATCCCAGATCGTCTGAGATTTCTGCGGGAAAAGGGTTAACACCTTCTGGGTCACCTGTCTGGTTATTTCTTATATATATATGTATATATGTATATTTTTTTTTTCTTACCTGCAGGAAGTCAACATCAGACTTGTTCCTGTACAGTTTGTTTATTTGAGCCAAATTCTTCATCAGCTCTGTTTGCCTCTGCTCCACATGTGCCTGGATGCCCTCCGCCTGGCTGAGGGCCCGTGTCTGCTCCCCTTGCAGCACCTCCGCCGCCCCTTTCCTGGCCTCCTCTACAGCTGTCTGCAGCCTGGTGAACTGCTGCTCGACAATAACACAAACCTCCTGCACTGAAGACTGAAGGGCCGGAGAAGAAAGAGAAGTGAAATCGGTGAAATGTTTAAACCTTTGTTCAGTAAACTGATGTATAAAAGTGAAACATACCTTAATTAAGTCACTGTTGCTCTGCAGCTTTCCAATAGCTTTCTCAGCTGCCGCTGCACTCTGACTGATCTCTTCTTGCTTCTTCTGCAGCTCAGCCTACAAACAACCATTTGGTCTTTTGAGATGATAATATCCAAATAGTGTGAAACACTTATAGGAACAGCTCACCCCCAAAATCAAGAATACATATCATTCCTCTTACAAGTAGTGCTACTTATCCGTCTAGATTATTTTGGTGTGAGTTGCCAAGTTTTGGCGATAGAGTACATTGGAACTAGATGGCATTCGGCTTGTGGTGCTCAAAGTGCCAAAACATTACATTTAAAAAACTCGTCAAAAATGTGTCTTTCCAGAAATCATGACTCGGTTACTCATGTTAATCAACAGATCTCGTTGTGAGCAGTTTTTATGCAGAAGCAACATGTTATAGGTCAAAGCAGTCACATCAACTACAGTCAACAACAGCAAGGAGATGAAGAGTGGGAGAAATTCCCCAGACTCCCTTATAAAATTGCACAATTTTGTGAGTTGTTGAGTCAGGAGAAACTTCATAAACTTTGTGAAGCACTGTTTCTGACAAATATTAAAATATTTAGGCCTTCTTGTAAATTCGGCATATGTTATAGCTTCGTTTATGGTGCTGCAGCCCCCTCAGCACCCCTAGTTCCCGCATCCATGTCTCTACTGAGACTCGAAACAATCTAGATGAATGATTAAGACTATATGTAAGATTTTGGGTTGAGCTGTCCCTTTTATAGCAAATTTGAAAAATGTAGAACCAAAAGCAAAAACAGAAAAATCATTTCTCAACATGAAATGCTCTGTGTTGAAACAACTGTATTATGTTGTGTTGTTAAGACCTCAATCTGTGCTCGAGCCTCCCCCACAGATGCAGCCGTGTGCCCTTCGTGCTCCTGTTTCTCACAGTCCACACACACACAGCAGCCGTCCATCAGGCAGAAGCGCTCGAGAGGAAGTTGATGGACCTCACAGGTCCGACAGTCGATGTCGTGGAGGGGATCGACCAGACGGTGGTTTTGAAATTTGGCGTTCTCCAAGTGGGGTCTGAGATGTGCCTCGCAGTAAGAAACCAGGCAGGTGAGGCAGGATTTCAGGGCCTTGCTGGGGCTGTCCATGCACGAGTCACATAAAACATCTTGAGGGAGCAGTGAGTCAGACGTCTCTGTGGAAGGATCCCCCTGTTCCTCCTTTACATCTGAGTTAGATTGACTTTCCTTTATATCCTCCTCGTTGTTAGTGCTCAGAGTTGCCATGTTTGAGAGCGTTCTTCTGGTCACCTTATCCCTGATTCACTTACTTCACACGGCTGCTTTTCCTGCCTTCCCTGTGATCCTCTGAATGCATAAGGAAAGAATTAAAGAACCACGCCTAAGGTATTTTGTGCTCAGCCGGCTGAAGAATTCTCATTTTTCACCCCTCCTCTGTTGTACTCTTTGCTCTATATCCAAACACCAAGCTCAAGATACATCAGATTACACAGCAGAGGGGAGGAAATGACGAGAGGCAGGGAGGACAATGAACATCCTCGCTTTCACTCTGTCCAAGTGAATGACTGGGCGGGATTTTACATTCTCTGGCAAAGTCTCATTTTTTCAAAAGTAACAGTTAAAAGAAAACATCGTCTGAGTTCTGTCACCAAAAAGGCAAATTAATAAATAAAAACATCAGTAAAGTATCATTAGAAAAGCATGAGGATACTTTCCTGCTGCTAAAGGACCAACGTGGGAGTCTGAAGTGTTTCCTCCTGATAACACGTTATGTAAGAGGCATGCAGCTTCCAGACAACGGCATTTATCCGCAGTATGCTTCCTGATTTCATGTCAAGCAGTACAGAGGAAAGAATTATGACAGCACGCGAGGATTATCACAATGGCTGAAGATGGCAAAACAAGTATTTTCCGCTCTGCGTGTGTCTCTCACACAAACATGGACACAAAGTCTAGGCAGGAATGATGTCCTTGTAAATAGGTAATGAGTGAGACAGGATGATCACTGATCTGTAGGAACTGTACAATAAAACAGGACTACATACAAACAATGCATATCAGTTACACTAAAAGTAGTGACTTCGTTAATTTACATGTTTGGCTCATTAAGGAGTCAGTATTTAAATTTTACTTTATTCTGGGGGTCAATAAAAAAAGAGGTCAAACTCTCCCAGTAGACTCCACATATTTAAAGTTTTCACTAGCTACCAACAAGACAGAAAATTTAAACTTCTAAAATAACTTTATTCTATAATTAACTGTCCAGAAACACGTTATAACAACCATCGTACAAAGTAAATTAAACTTTAGGTAATAGTTATTTCACCGTTAACAAACAATGAAATGCTTTATAAACCATTTATTTAGCACTTGTTAATTGTAATGTTGCAACTGACGTTTTTAATATGTTGTAGATAATTAATAAATATTGTTTAGTTCATCTTTAAGACTAATTGTTCGTGGGTCAAACAAAGTTTTCTTTTAAACCTCTCTTCATGTCATCAACCCGAAAAACATGACAGAGGACATGACCTCATGTCATATCAAAGGCATACAGTGAACTCAATGTGAGCAACTCTGCTGATAAAATAAAGCAAGTAGAGTTCAGTAAGTAGAGGATACACCAGTTAAGTAATTAAAAGCATTGAAAACATTAGTATTTTTTATTTAAAATCCACCTAAAATGTTCAGAATTGTGATGGTAAACATCAAAGTAAGCTCCTGTGCAGATGTACATTATATTTTTTTAAAAACTATTGAAGATACAAACAGTTGGAAGACTATTGTAATGTCAGACTGAGGGATATAAGGTTAATAAATCTCAGTATATGGACAAAACAGGCAAGATAAAGAACAACAGCATGTTATATTGTGTATATATATTATAAAATCATCTAAAGATACTGTGTTTTACATAGTTTACAACACTACAGTAGTAATCTCAATGAACAATTGGCCTGCATTGCCAGTGAGCCCCACTTGGACTGACATGGCTTGCTGTATGTAAACATGCACAGAGTTTAAATATGAGTAAGGAAACAGTTGAGTGAACAGACTGCACTTGAAACAGTTAATAATAAAGTTAGAATGAAGTTAATGTCAAAGGTGTTTATGATAAAAGACACTTTTAAGCAAATGCACAGGCACAAGCAATGCAGGCACATGAGGTGGTAGGATTTACCCCACAGGGGCAAACATGTTCAGGGGACACGGACCCCACAATCAGCTCTCTGTTCTGACTGCACTCTGACAACCGTCTCTCAGTTTGTTAAACATGCAGTGCAGCAGACTCCAGAGATATTTTCAACAATCCTCCTGAGGCTAACAAGACACCGTAAAAGGAATCCTGTTATGAATTTATCTGACACTCGTATCTTTTTGCTTGACATATTCATCTTGACAATGTCCTTTCTGCTTTGTTACCATTGAGGTACGAGGAGAGGAAAATCATTAAGTCCTCCCCGTCCATATTCACTCCGCAATGCTCCACTGACCTTTAAGGCTGGATGAGCACACAGCAGGAGGGCCGATCCATAACAACTTTTATTATCTGCAGGACAGAATGAAGACAAGAGAAGACACTGTGTTTCTAACTGAAGATGACTTAACAAGAAATATGTTCAAATACTTCCTTACTACACTGGAGGGGTGGGCGAACTGACGATTTCAGACTAGATTTGAGGTCGATCTTGAACGCATCCACAGTGCGAGATGAGTTAATGCTAGCAGCATAGTGGATGAGGAGCTTGCGCCAAAGAACTATTTTTAATAAAAATTCATAGGCCATTTCAACTCAGGCATTTCAAAATTGAGAAAAACGATTGCAATTACATTGTGGATCATTATTGCGATTAGATAGCTTGTAATATTATTTGTTTTTACCTAAATTTGATGTGTTAACAAAGATTCCTCCGGAGTTCCTCAAGACTTTATTCTCGGGCCTCTTCTATTCAACATCTACATGCTCCTCCTTGCTCAGATTAAGGAACATTATAATACTCAAACCACACTTATGCAGATGACACACAACTCTACATAATAGCATCACCACATGAATACAGTCCCTTACAAATGCTGTAAGGGACTGTAATTGTATTTGTTTAATACATAAACAAAAAATGTTTATGTATTTCTATGCCCTTGTAAAGCACTTTCAATTGCCTTGTGTCTGGATGTTCACGGTGACTATCAAATAGCATTTTTTTTGCTTGAAATGCCCAGCCCTAATCATAAACTTGCCTCGCCTAACCCTACTCCACTATAACTCATCACTCACAGTTCTGTGTCCTCGATGCAGTCTGGGTCCTCTATGGTCTCCAGCCGTGTCTTACAGGCATCTAAGATCTTTTTCCTTGGTCCTAGGGGGATGTGGATACTCTTAAGGTCATGGTCAGAGCACAGCAACAGTGCTTCAAGGTCGATCTTCTCCCTCTTGAAGATGGAGAAAAACTCGCTCATGCTCTGTGTGGCGAGAAAGACCTCCAGAGGGCTCGACTCAGGCTCATCATCGTCATCCAGCCCTAATTCGACTTCGTCCCACGGCAGCTCCTCCACGTTCCTCTCCTGCAGGCTGTGTGCACTGCCGATGCTGTCTTCATCTACACTCGGGTATTGCTGCAGCCGACTGCGTAAACGCACATTATTGCCCGACCGGTCCCCACTGGCCTCATCCTGACCACCGAGGTTAAACATCCCCCCACTCACATAGTTCCTCCTGAAGACCATGGTGCCCAGACCGGGTCGGTTAAACAGGGAATCATGTCCTGAGTCGGTGCTGATCTCAGAATAGTCCACATCGGGCCCATGGAGGTCCGGTTCACTCATGGCACGTGAAATGGCATCGTAATTGTCTCTGGTGAACATGTCACGGATGTTTCGGCGGCCACGGTCCTTTGGGTTGACATAGGTCCCCTGTTTGAGGAACATGACATCATTGCCCAGCTGAAGTCCAGAGAGGGAGCGCACACTCTTCCTCCCATCCTCATAGATCTTAAAGGTCCCATCTCCTTGTTTCCTCTTCTCCAGCTTCTTCTGAATCTTTGTCTTCCCTCGGTTTGTGGCATGGAGAGTAGCCTAACAGAACATGAATAATACAGCTTTTAGACACAGTCACAAATGAAAGGCTTAGATTTTCCAAACATTTCTGATGACTGATTTTAAAAGCTTTGAGATAGATTAACACTGGCTTCAGTTCACGTCACTGTGCTGTAAAAAATTTGCGATGGCAGCATCACTATAGAGGTCACTCCACCACTTGATCATGACCTGTTAAAACATCAGCTTGTTATCAATGTCACTGCGACCATGTTATCATTTAGCTTAGTCTTGATAAGTTGTGCAGGTAAACGCACTGTATGTCATTTCTTCCACGAGGGCTCGATCAATCATGACAAAACTAAAGACGTAAGTAGCGAGGGATCATCAGAGTTGTTGCCTTTTTTTGTCACTCTTGCTGATCAAAGTCTATTTATGTGACTCAGGAATGTTCATGGACAGGGTAGCGTAAGTTTTATTCATGTTACGTTTAGTCTCGTTTCCTACCTCGATCAATGCAGAAAATTACGAGAATAATCCAAGTACACAACTAAACAAAATACATTTAAAGGTCTTCATGTTTTCAGACACTTTAGAATACATATTTCATATGTATATATACACTGTACTGTATATGTATATCTCTTTAAGAGATGGGATATCAAAAGTCTTTGTACTTGGCAACCTAAAGTATGTAACCGTGCATTAACCCAAATCAATCCTGACCTGAGAATATGGCACACTGACGGTGGCTGCATTTAAGCTTCGCAGCTTGTGGCTAAGAGAGCTGCTGGTGTAACTGGAAAAGCTCATGACGTCTGACGCAGAAGCCTCCGAAGCGTCTTTATGAAACTTCCGCTCCATGCGTTTGTGGTGTTTCTTCTGCATCTTCACGCACTCTTTGATCCGCCGCTCAGCATCACGAAACGCCCGGTCCTTCAGCTTGTTGACCAGCTTGGCGTTGAGGCCCGTCTGCTTGGTAGCGACGGAATCCAGGTAGCGAACGCAATCCATGTGATTCTTTGTGGCGGCCATGTCCAACGGGGTGTGGTAGTCGTTGTCCAGACACCACATGTTGGCACCAAAAGACACCAGGAAGAAAAGGCAGTTGTGGTGACCGTTGGCAGCTGCCAGGTGGAGCGGCGTGTTCCCCCATATGTCACACTTGTCAGGGTTTCCTCTGTGGGCCATAAGATATATGTATTAGATTCACTGCATAAATATTTTCATTTCTTTCTCAGACTGTTTGAAAGGTTATGTATACAGTTTGCCTCCATGGTCTTCCGTTTAGATGACTCACTCATGAGTAAGCATGTGATTTCTTTATTATGTTTTCAGCACTGACCCGTCATCCGTGGGTTGTTAATGGGGCCTTATTTAATAATTTACAGTCTAAACATCACATTGCTCTTTCAGAAAAACAACCATAGATCTTCTGTAGGCTTTGACCAATTGCTCAAATAGGAAGTTTTGCTTAAAATAATACTTCAAAAGGAATTTACTATCATACAGGAGCCATAACCAACATAAGCAACATTTACCCTTGGCTGACAGTCCACGACCTCCGGGTTACCTCTACGTGTGCTGCACTGTTGCTGCTGGTTTGTAATATGACCACAGGCTTGCCGGCACCTCTGCTACACTACCTGTATCCAGTTTCAGGGGAGGCCGAGTAGGCGGCTCAAAAAGCAACACTGTGCATGGCCGGTGATGTCATGCTGTATTCCTCAAGTCAAAACATACAGTATCACAGCTGGTTGTGGAGGACAGATGGGTGTGGAGGTTCCTTACTTCTCTTTCCCATCATAAGCCTCAAATTTGTTTTTGTGTTTATTCAAATTTTGCTCAAACTAGTATTCTGTCAGGCATCTTACAGATAATCGAAAACATTAAAAAGAAAAAAGTATTGATTCACGATATATAAAGCTTGTTTGCAGCCACCGCAACTTAATATTGCTGACGCGATTTTAATCTTAAATTTACGCTTTCATTTTTCAGTTTGGACTCCTCTGATTGGCGTCACTCACACCCACAGAGTTTACATGTTACCTGCACTGTCTTGTGTCTCGTCCCTGTCCTCCAGTGTAGCCATGTACAGACTGCTGAATATTTCATACGATGGAGGTGAAGCCACTGTCGAAGTGCAGATGTATTATTGATGGTACCCGTTGTGAGGTTTTCACAGGGAATGTGTGTAAGACCCAACCTGGGCAGCGATTAGCAAAGTCCCACTCTGATTTGAGCCCCCTGTCTCTTTTTGTCTGGACGGGATTGGGTTTAAATATGTGGTGGCTGAACATAAAATGTATATTTCTATTCTACAGGAAAGAAGATGAAAGTGGCCACGATCGTGCATATCAGTGGCTATGTTTACATGGAAGATATTTCTTCATTCCAGTTGAAGATTTCGGGTGAATCTGTGCATTGATGTCCGCACCACTTTGCTAAGGTGAGATAGTGGGCCTTCTTTATTTATCAAAAAAAAAAAACCTAAATATAAGAGTAGTTATCAGCCAAGTGAAAAACAGAAAAAGGAAAAGCAGTTTTAAGATCAGGGGTTGTTGAGTTCAAATGTCAGCGTTGCAGGATGGACAGCAAACAGCCGAAGAAGCCACAATATAACAACGATCAAACAAAAGAATTACGCTGTTACCGCAACATAAAACGCTCTAAACTGACGTCAAAAGATAAACAGCAATTAGCTGTGCTCAATTTTTATCTTCTAGATGAAACATCGCCTTCAGATTAAACAATATGCTTTTCGTAGGGACAGAACATCCAACACGATGGCTTTATGTGTCGTAATTTATGTCCTCGTAATAAACGCTGACCGCAGCGGTGATAGGCCTCCCCTGTTCTTTATCGCGTTATGGGGCTGTTTGCATCTTCACTTCCTATGACAGCTTGATGTGACTGCAGCCCGCCCGGCGCAATATACTTGCCAAATATAGCAGTCCTTGCATCTTTCCCATGAAATTGTCAAGCAGTATTAAACTTCTCTTCATCACTCTCCCCGGGTCTCACGAGTTCGGTGCCTCCGTGAAACATTATGGCAGCTATTATTGTTAATTTTAGTGCCTCGTGTCAATCAGGAGTTTATGTAACCTGCTATCAATAAAGGGATGTGTCCTTGGTGGCTGAATGTCTCCAGAGCCGTGTTTACATTTATTCTGTGGGAAATAGTGAATTTAGTATTAAAGGATGGAGGCCTTCCTCGCTTGGTGTGTTTTCAGAAAACTTTTTTAAAAAACGTCAATAACTTTTGGTTAATTCTGATGTTCTGCATTCAATAAACTAAACGCTGATGAATGATGCTGTCTTGCTCTAACAAGCTTCACTCAATTAAGCAGATTCATAATGAGCCCATTTCTTCTGGCTGACAAGCAAACCAGGTCAGCCAGAAAAGATGAGGAATGGGCTGACCATGAATACCAATCACATTTGCTCACTTTGCTGAAGCAAGGCCAGCATTTATACCACGATGCAGCCCGCTAAATGTGTGTAACCTATTTGATATTTCTACTTTTCTTGTGATTACAGAGTGAAATAGGTAATTACGTAACGGCAGACGACAGCGCCTCTCCATAAGAGTCCATCACAATAAAGTTATGAAATGCTCCCTTTTACATAACAGTTTGTGATGTAAGAATGAGTTATACTTTATGTACTTGTCTCTTTTTATAGACCAACTCTATCTATATGACTCTAGCCATGTACAGGTGCATTCAGGAGAGGGGCCTCCGTGATCAGCTAATCTCCAACAGTGCCTTCATGTTATAAATGGCACGGCAGCTATCTCCTGCTGTGATATATTGGTAATAATCATGCTCTGTAACTTACAGATGATGACCATAAAGTTAGATCAAATAAAAGCCCTGTCTTTAAAGGGGCTGTATGTAAGAATGTTGGTTTAAAAAAGTAAATAATAACTAAAATTATCAACAGAATGTGAATAAACAGTCTAGACATGATCATATATATGTATTATTTTGCTGAGATATCTACTGAATTAGCATGCTAACCAACTAGCCCTATCCCGGTCCAAAGCTCCCGAGCTAGCTGTGTAAACACTAACACTCCCCTCCCGCTAGCTGCACAGCTAACTAAGCTAACTAACTAAAGGCAGCTATAAATTTGACAGGCTGGCAATTCTCACATATTGCACCTTTAAAGTCTTTATCTTCTCGTCCTCATGGCTGTATGGAGCCTTTTGATTGTATTTATTTTTCTACGTTTTCAAACAAGTCCCCATCTACTTCAGTTGTTCAGGAGGATGCTGCAGCGCTGTTTTGTTTTGAAGCTGCAGAAATGTTTCACAAAACTTCACCCAGCAATGACTTTCAATCTGCGAGATGAGTAGATATGACTGAATTTTCATTTTTGGGTGAACTCATCCTTTAAAAAAAACTTATTTGGGCTTATTTTCAGCAGAAATGTTTTAGTGACATGGGGATTTTTCACTTTGACTAAACAGTTGCCAGTTTATGGTAATGATTTGGTTAAAGTTGTTTCCTATTAGCTTGTAGTAAGTCCTGATGTCACTGTGTTGGTGGTGTATCCGGGCCGGTCCTGTCTCCTGTGTTTGTTAAACTCAAGTACTGCTCCTCTATTAAAGCTGACCTACTTTGTTAGTGGTGTTTTGTTACTTTAGTTGACTTTGGTTCAGCTGCAAAGAACATGTCATCAAGTTGTTCAAATATGAAAATATTATTATTCCTTTGACACTATGTTGATTATTTGCCTTCCTCTGCCTTGTCTGACATTGGAAATGATTGGAGGAAGGATGAAAAATTGGGAATTAGTTTCCTCACCCCTGACTGACATATATGAGTGAACTGTATGTCTGTCTCTACAGTATTGCATATACCCACCCCCTCGCCACGATGAGCCGCAGAGCCTCCAGGTTGCCGTGGTAAGCAGCCCATAACGTCGGTGTCATGCCATCCTCATCCGGCGCGTTCAGATCCTTCCGTGTCGCCTCCTTCAGCAGGTCCAGGTAGCCGTCCCGGGCCGCCTTGTGGTACCTGTCATTCATGGTGCACGGTTAATCCGCCCTGCTCGACTCCATTCCCTGTCGATAACACCAGCAGCAGCAGCAGCAGCATCATCGCCGTCACCTAACGGGAGCAGGACCAGGCGGCTGAAGTGCCGCGTTGTGCCGCCGTGCCCTCACCAGCCGCGCGCTCCTGATCGGCGCAGGAGCTCCGGGGCTGAGCGCGTCGCTGGTCTCCAGGGAGACCGGGAACAGTGCTCCCTGTGGCCGAGAGGCTGCAACACAGCCCGGGGACACGACGGATAACCCCCCATAGTAGACACTGAGGCTATAATTGATGTAACAAACTCATCAAGTGGGAACTTTTAATGATGTTTTTATTCATATAACATATGAAGTGTGTGGATTTGACTTGGGCTATTCCTTTTCCCCACCTGGGCTCCTAATACTGGCTTAAAAAAGACATTATCCTTAGAAAGCACATCAGGGGAGCACTTTAAACCTGTGGCTACCTCTAAAAAGATCCAGAGCAGACAGAGAGGAAGAGACGGACGAACGTAACAACATGGTCATTCCTTATGTCGCAGGAACATCTGAGAAACTCAGGAGGATCCTCAATAAATATCCCGGTTCACTTCAAACCCAGCAACACCCTGAGGCAGAAACCTGTCCGCCCTTAGGACACAACGCCCAGGCAGAAACAGAGTCATGTAGTTTATTTTCAGCCACAGATGTGTACACTGGGGACACAAAACAACCTCTCCTGAAACGAATGGCACAACACAGGAAGGCCAACTCCTCAGGTCAACACTCCGCTGTCCACTTACACCTGAAGGAGGAAAATCAATCCTTTGAGGACAACAATGTAAACATCTTGGCCAGATGGTTTGAAAGAGAAGTAAAGGAATCCATCTATGTCAAACTGGAACGACCATCTTTGAACAGAGGAGGAGGCCTAAGACATTACTTATCGCCCACCTACAATGCAGTACTGAGTTCTCTCCTGAAACACTTAACAACCATTCACACCTGGGCTCACCTAGCTCTAACATCGCACACAAAGGCCCTAACGACTCTGAAACTCAGTCACCCATATGAGCAATACTTGAGTAAAAGCCTTCACAGTATCTAAAATTAAATGAAATATCAAAAGTACACATATTTACACGTACTGTATGTATAAACTGTATACTATGGGTTAAATTATAGGCCTGCCCTCAATATTCATCTTTTTCTGGAGCCAATAACATAAATAAATACAATCCAGTAAGTAATCTTCAAAGATAGTACACCATGAGCTTCAAAAATGTAGTGGAGTGGAAGTATACCTACCTAGAAATCACACATAAGTAAAGTACTTGAGTGAATGTACTTAGTTACATTCCATCACTGCATAAAAGTACTACTACCACAGTAAAATACTTCACTACAAGTTAAAATCCTGCATTTAAAACCTTACTGTTATAAAAGTAACTGATATCAGCTAAATGTACATTAAGTATGAAAAGTAGAAGACCTCACTGTGCAGTGAAATGCTCCATATCAGTGTTTGATCTTTAATATAACAGCTGCATTAAAGTTTATTTTACTGCTGTATCTTATTATGTAATACTCTGTCAGATGTTTGTACTGTCGCTGTTAGACAATAGGATTTTCTTAACCCGTAAAGGAACACGTCATCCTTCGATTGGTTCATGGTCTTTACTGGACAGGAAGGGTGTGACCTGAAGAGTACTGATCGAGCTGTCAGACCAGTGTCATGAAGTATAAAGTACCCTCTTTACCTGTGAGATGAAGGTGTGAAGAAGTACCTTGAATTTGTACTTAAGCGCAGTACACGAGTAAATGCACATATTGACATTCCACCACTGCTAATTCAACTCTCCTGCAATAAATCCTCATAAAACTGAATCAACACAAGACTCACACTTCGTGAAGTCGTGATTTATTGCAGGACTGATGTATTAGCCTGCTTTAGCTCGAGCTGCTGAAACTGAGTGAGATTTATTAACCGCGCTCATGATCTTTATGGCTGCAGGCACTAAAATAAGATTTGAGTCTCACCTTGCTTCTTACGTGTATATTTGCTGTGAGGGAATGTAACTAAGTACAATTACTTAAGTACTGTGCTTAGTGAAGGTATACTTGTACTTAGTATTTCCATTTTCTGCTACTTTATACTTCTACTACATTTTAGAGGTAAATCTTGTACTTTTACTCCCCTACATTTATTTGATTACTTTAGTTACTAATTACTTTGCAGGTTAAATGCTTCATCAGAGCTAAAGACATATACAAATAAATATATAATTTACTTTTACCTCTACGTTTGATACTTAAGTACATTTATCATCTTACTTTACCAAGATTATATTTTAACATGACAGGTTATCTTAACTTTTACTCAAGTATGACTTTTGGGAACTTTTTACAACCCTGATTAAACCTGAACACATTCCTAAAATCTTTCCTGTTTTCTTTCAAACTCACTCATCACCAAACCATCCAGTTCATCGAAGTTGTAAAAACTCGTCTAAGCAGGAAATAACGACTTCAGATATCTGAGAACAGAAGCAGCATTACTGGAGGTCTCACTGTGACTGACGCATAAGGAAGAATGAGAGTAACTCTGGTGTCATTGTTTTTCCACGCTCACTAGAATGAACCATTGTTCCTTTTTGGCATTTCCCATTAATGGCATTAGCTTGTATTAAGAAAGAGCAGTGCAAACAAAGACATCATCAGACTTCATGAGTGTCATGCACTTTGCTGCACCCTTATAAAAAGGTTATAAGTTAAATCTAAAACAAGCCTGGCTGCAGCGGAGACCGACTACCAATTGAAACTGCCATAACAAAAGGCACAGATAGTGGACAGGCTTTTCATGTATTGCACCTCGGGGGCTTTTCAGAGATAGGCACGCATCTCTTTACTGAGCCATGAATAGCATTAACACACTGAAAGTATTCCCTTCAAGCCCGAAAGTTAAAAAGATAGGTGACTACCAAATGCTACGCCTCTTTAAAGATTGTGAGGCATAGCTGCAGGTGCAGCAAAAAAAACACAACATAAAGCCTCTAAAGTTCATAAATGCAAAACAATCATGGAAAAATGGTTTGATAAGACAAGTCACATGCAGGTTTGCCCTCCCTTTACATAACATGTATTTTGCACATGCTGTTAAAATTTTGGCAGGGGGTTGAAAATGTATTGTGTGATATCAAAAAAATTGCTGCTGATCACAAAAAGAACCGGTTTCTTGTATTTTGTGATTCGTGAGAAAAAAGTTTTTCCTGGAAACATCTTTTAACCTTTACGTGATTATTTTGTGCAAAACACGCTGTGTTTGGTCATAATATGGTGTTGTTCATAACAGATTATTGACATTTATGACTCTTTGTACAGTAAACTACCGCGTTTTTGACAGCATATAAAAGCCATGGCGGCTCAGGCTGCCTCTCAGGATCACACAGCATCAGGTAGGCTCCTGAAACCTTCTCTGAACTTTTCGGCCAGCTTCTCTCCTGTTATTCAATGATTCAGTTATTCGACAACACATAATTGTTTCCCCTTTCCTGATGTTAATCTTGATTTTATCTGTTATGGAGGGATACAGCTAAACGTTTTAGTTTTTCACTCAGTACAGCATATTTACATGCCAAAACTAGAAAATGAAATCCCACGTGTTAATTCGAAGGCGCTCCTTTGTGTAGGGCTGACAGGGTGACAATTATGCTGATTTTGTTCCTGTGGAAAGGTTTCACCTGGGCGGGATCTGTCTTTAAAGGCAGCCTGTGAGAGGGCGTAGCTGGTAAACCTGTAACCAGATGCAGTAGTGAACAGAGAGAGAAGATGTGTTTGAACATTGGTCATCTATGTAACTGTTTGACCGACGGTGGTCCCTGTCAACCATGCAGCATGACAGCCAAAGAATTGGAGACGGAACAGGCCCACCTGTCCAACAACATCAATGCGGCGGGTCGAGCGGGGAGCTCATGTGAATCTGACGCCTCTTCTGGCGAGGTCGTGAGGGAGCGAGGTCGGAACTGGGGATGGATGCTGTCCGGGATCATCTGCGTCAACATTTTGATCCTGGGCTGTGCCTTGGCCAGCGGCACTGCCTACAACAATGTAGACATCAGCACCCCTGACCTGCAGATTTTCCTCATCATCCTCCTCATCCTCACCTCCGCCTGGATGATTTATTACGTCTTCTACACGGCCAAGAACGAAAATGCTGTTGTTTACAAGGACGCCCATGCTGGACCTGTATGGCTCCGAGGTAAAAAGATGTTAATTTCCCTTTTTATTTAAAGAGCAATTTTGAATAATTTTATAACTTTCCCTTCTCTTTAACATCTACATGTTCTTGCTCCTTCAGGAGGACTTGTGCTGTTTGGACTCCTCAGTATTATCATGGACATTTTCAAGATAGCCAGCTACGTGGGATACCTTCACTGTGACTCTGCTGTTAAAGTTGCATTCCCTGTGATCCAAGTTGTCTTCATAATTGTGCAGGTAAAAATGCAAAGAAAATGCTAAAATTACAAAGAAATTAAAAATCACACTCGAGTTTTTATTTTGCAAAAATACTAATCAAATTGTGCAATCAATCTGCAGACGTATTTTTTCTGGGTCCACTCCAAGGACTGCGTGCAGCTGCAGAGGAACATTACACGGTAGGTGATTAACAGATTCTAATAAATTGCTTTCTCTTCTGATTAAGATTTCTTCACCAAAACTACATAGTGCACCTTTAACTTGACAGAAATATATAATATGGAACAGAATAGGATAAGATCTCAAGAGGAACAATGTCGGGGGAAATAGACAGTGTTTACATATCAAATTACAAGATAAGAGAAGGAGCCACTAAACAGAGATTGATCGGTTTTAAGGAGAAAGGGCAATCCAGACCTTTTCAAGTGTGTTTTTTCTTTTGTGTCGATGTACTTTCTCGGTAATGGAAAATCAATAAAGATAAAACATTAAAAAAACATAAATTCCTTATCAACTCATGGGTAAGCCTGCACGTTTTGTCTCTGAAGAGTCTTCATCAGAGTCGAAATATTCAGGATTGCTCCTGACCCAGTGAGACACCTTTATTTTTATTTTATTTTTTAAAACTTTTTTTAAAACTTTTTTTTTTTTACATTTCTAATCTTTTTTTTCTTAAACTGAAAACCACATTAAATGAAAAGCAATACTGTTATTACTTATCTGGTACAGACTTACATGTTGCTCTCACCGATTATAAATATGACTCTAATATCTGACATCAGGTTAGTTATGTTCAGCTCTCTGACACTATTTTTGTCTCTGCTCACCAATTCCTGTTGCTGCCCTCTTGTCTTTTTATTCAGCTGTGGGCTGATGCTCACCCTCGCCACAAATCTAGTTGTGTGGATGACTGCCGTCACTGAGGAGTCAGTTCACCAAACAGAAGCTCCTGAACATACTGAATATCCTGAATATCCTGAATATCCAAGCAACGTCAGTAAAATCCATGGACGAAGCTCGTACATCAGTAAAGGTAATTGGAGCAATCAAAATAGATAAAGTGATTGATAAAACTCCACAATATGAGATTTCTCAACCTGTTCCCTGTCATGTCTTACAGCCGGTTATGGAGACGATAAGTGCAAGTGCAGCCACACTTCATGTAGTATGTTCAAAGAGGCCTACTACTACTTGTACCCCTTCAACATCGAGTACAGTCTCTTCGCCTCTGCCATGGCCTACGTCTTGTGGAAAAATGTCGGTAGAGTACTAGAAGAACACGGCCACCACCACATCAAATTCCGCCTGAAGGATATAATCCTCGGCCCGGTGGCAGGAGTCCTCTTAGTGGTGGCAGGTCTGGCAACCTTCATCGTCTATGAGATGGAGATGCAAAAAGATGATAGCGATGATGACCATAAAGACAATGCAGTGATGATCCACTTTGTCATGAATATAGTGATCCTGACGCTGATGTCTGCGTCCACTGTGGCCGGCTGCGTCGTCTACAAAGTGGACCACAGGGAGCACGTATCAGATAAAAACCCCACACGCAGCCTGGACGTGGGGCTGCTGGTGGGAGCTTCACTGGGGCAGTTTATCATCAGCTATTTCAGCATCGTAGCCATGGTTGGAACTGGAGCCAAAGGCCACCTGAACAGGCTCAACCTGACCGCAGCTATCCTGATGGTGATCCAACTCGGCCTGCAGAACTTTTTCATCATCGAAGGGTTACACCGGGAGCCCTTCCACGAGGTGCGCCCGGTGGACACTGTGATGGCAAATCCGTATGTGCTGCAGCCGAGCAAAGAGCTGGGCCTCGAGGGATCAGATATGGACAAAAAGCCCGTCCCAGTGCTCACAGCATACAGCCTGCACAGCCACACGGATGAGCACAGACCCAAACTGACGTGGAAGAGACGGGTGCTTAAGGAAGTCTGTGCGTTCCTGCTGCTGGGCAACATCATAGTGAGTACCACTCTCCCTCACTCTCTCAAATTCACTTTTTTCAAACTCACCAAATTCTCAAACTCTTCTCTCATTTCTTTGGTCGACAGCTCTGGATCATGCCGGCGTTCGGAGCCAGACCCCAGTTTGACCACGACGCTGAAACCGAATTCTACCAATTCAACTTGTGGGCTGCTGTTGTGAATATTGGACTTCCTTTTGGCATCTTTTACCGCATGCACTCAGTCGCCAGTCTGTTTGAGGTTTTTCTGACCTCATAATGCTTGCAGGAGCATACAATGTGTACAGCCAACTGTTTGAACATTATAATGCTGTTTTGTATAAACTGTAGTTTATATCTGATGATGGTTCATTTGTCTATAAATCTATTAAGTAGATAATGACAAAAATAAAATAAAAAATCCTCTCATCTCTCATTATAGTCTGTATATGTGATATAAATGTATTTCAAAATGTTATTTTCACAAGTACAAAAATCAATTGTGAAGCTAATCTTGTTTTTTCATGCTCTGTATGCACACAATAAAGGCAATAAGCTGAGTAAAGAGTATGATTCATTGTGTCAGCATTTATTATTATTAATACTATTATTATTTGTAGTAGACACAGTTGTAGCAGTTGAAAAAACTAAAGTATGAATAAGTCTGAGAGCAGCTACATCTAGCTAGCATTTACTTTACAGATGCTAGCTTGGGTGGACAAAAAAACCCCAAAACATTGATTATTAGAGCTCAAACAATAACTTGATTGATTGATTGATTGGTCACCAGACAGAAAACGACAAAACATTTTGATAATCAATACACTGGCTGCGATATTTTCTAGTAAAAATAGCAAACACATTTTAGCTAGGCTAACGTTACAGCCTCTCACTTTAGCTGTCTTTCTTTCTCCAGTTTTGCCTCGAGATAATTATGAAGGGGCTTTTTTCCACCATTGTCTGACACTTAGAGCATATTAATTAACTTAATCTAATTTATTCATCCGGTAAAGAATCAGCAGCTTAACGTACAATTAAATTGTTAGCTTATTTGTAGCCCCTTATTGTCATTCTGTGGACTTGGTCAGGCAAAACCCAAACAAAGAGTCAATTAATTAAACGCACTAAATAGCTAAAGGCTTTCCCAAATCTATCGAAGAGCTTACAAGCTTGATATAAAAGTATTTATCCACATTATAACAAGCACATGCGACATAGTTTGTTATTTATTTTTAGGCTTACCTTTGACTCAGGCACGATCAAAGACACACCTCCGCGGGGTCCTCAGCACACGGTTCTGTTTACAACCACGTCACCAGGAAGTACATCGCCAGGTGTCAGGATGCAGAGACAGGTAAACGACCCTAAATGTTGTATTTGTTGCATATTTAGAAACAGTTTTTTGGTTTTGAATATAGTGTAACTCGTCTGAGTCGTTTTTTAGACTTTAACATTGATTTAAACTCATAGTAAGTCGTGGAAACAGATGTTTGCTTTAGCTTTAACATGCTAATGTGCTTCACGTTTTTCAGGACTCACAGGACGCTCCTCTTTTTGGTGAAGACGACGATCACATCAGGCGAAGTAAATTAAATATAAGGTACGATGTGCTGCTTTTGTGGTTGTAATAAAGTCTCCAAAGCAGTGGTGGGGTGTAACTAAGTACATATACTCAAGTACTGTAGTTTATTTAAGTACAATGTGGACTTTACTTGAGGTTTTTCCTTTTCATACACTATTTATTATTATCTATTCACTAATAATCTAACACTTTAAGCAACAAATTAATAAATGAGACTCTCCAAAACAAGAAAAGCTGAACCATTAAATCGATTAATCTGTTAGGCTAGTTGAATAACAGTAAATTAAAGGTGCACTATGTAGTTTTGGGGAAGACATTTTAATCAGAAGAAGATCTTCATCTTCACACTACAACAGAAAAATCCTGCTTTTAAATTGATGCACCAGCAATAATAATAATCTAATGATGTGATAGTATAATAGAGAGAGTATACTTATATACTTTTACTAAGTAACACTTTCAATGCAGGACTTTTACTTGTCACAGAGTATTTTTACAGCGTGCCATTAGTACTTTTACCAAAGTAAAGGACCCGAGTCTTCCTCCACCACTTTTCCTGTGTAAGCTTTCCTATATTTTGACCCAATACTCTGTTTTTAACTAAAGAATAAAACTTTAATCTGTGTTTCAGACATCCGCTGGCCTCATTCTTCCACCTCTTCTTCCGATCAAGCGCCATCTTGGTCTACTTATTCTGTGATATCTTCAGCAGTCGCTTCATTGCCTGCATGGTCACCATCATCCTCCTGCTGTCATGTGACTTCTGGACTGTCAAGGTGAGCAGATCAGGTTGTGTTTAACCATGCTTCAGTTTTATACATCAAAGCTTGTTTGTTATTTTCTCAGTAAATCATTGAATTGTTTAGTTTATAAAAAGTGGAAAGTTCCTATTTCTGCTTGTTTTGTCCAAAAAAACATTCCAGACCACAGGTTTTCAGTTTTTTTAATCAATTATGTTAAAGAAAAGCATCAAATTCTCACATTATAGAAGCTGTAGAAGAGAACGTGAGGTACTTTTGTTTGTTTTATTGTGTTTTTTTCAATATCTCTTGTCTGCGCATGTCTATGTCGCTTGTTGGATTGAATCTGTGATGTGTTTTTGTTTATTGTTTTGTGAATATTCGGACGGGTGTGCAATGTGTCCCTTGTTTATAATAGTATCAAATCAAAGTACCAGGCTTTCATTTACAGATGTATTCCCTTTTTTTCCCCTCAGAATGTGTCTGGCAGGTTGTTGGTAGGCCTTCGGTGGTGGAATCAAGTGGATGAAGATGGAAAGAGCCACTGGGTGTTTGAGTCAAAGAGGGTAAGCAAAAGCTCCTCAGGTGCATCCTAGAATGTTATGTGCCCAGGGCTGCTCTCAGCTCACGGAAAAGGTTTTCTAAAAAAAAGCAGTTTACTCGTCTGGGAGACACCGATCTCGAAAGGTAAACATCCTTTCTAAGTTTGACAGACTCATCATGTTTCTTTTTCTAATTAAATGTGACCCCAACTCTCTAGAAAGTAATGGAGATCTCAGTAAAACACGTCCAGAAAAGATGGTGCATCTAAAGTTTCACTGACTGAGCACACCTTGCAGCGATTTTAAGTGCCATTGTTCCATTAGCTGAGCCCTTTTACTGTGTAATGTAGCTGCATGACCTTTTGGGACAATTGAAGGCAGTGTAACATAGAACAGCTGCATTGTCCTCTCTTAGAGATATCATACAGCACATCAGGACACATCAGGCATGAATTTCCAAGGACTATTTACTTTTCTCTGTGTTTTATTGAACAGCGTGAAATAAAATCTTGTTTGCGTTTCTTCACAGACAAACAGTCTGAACACGACATCTGGGGCAGAGTCACGGATCTTCTGGCTGGGACTCATCGTGTGCCCGATCTTCTGGGTCATTTTTGTGTTTAGTGCCATCTTCTCTCTCAAGATTAAATGGCTGGTCAGTTCCGTGTTTTGGAAGTTAATGTCAATGTAATTGCTGCTGACTCATTAGCTGCTAACTGTTGGCATATTCCTGTTTGTGATTTTTGCCCCACAGGCTGTAGTAATCATGGGCTTGGTTTTACAATGGGCCAACCTGTACGGTTACCTTAGATGCAAAGTGGGTGGACAGTCCAACCTGAGAGACATGGCAAGGAACTACCTCGGTGTGCAGATTTTTAAACAGGTATGTGAAAAGTAAAGCTGCAAGTAAAGATTATTTTCATTCTCAGTTAGTTGATTAGTTGTTTTGTTTCATCCGCACCCCAAAGATTTTAAGTTTACTGTCATAGAGGAGCAAAGAAAGACAAAAATATTCACATAAGAAGCTGGAATTAGATCATTTTGACTCAATTTACTCAAACCAATTTATCGTTTCATTTTTTTTTCACTTAAGGCGATGAAGAATACAGAGAGACCTTGAAGTCGAAGAAGACGAGTGACGATCGTCTGTATTGTGGTGGAGCGCAGCGCCGGACAGGAACATTATATGTACTTGATTCCTGTGAGCTCTGTTACTCTTTTGTGGGGGGTTTCTTGTGCTTTCACTCAGGTTTTTAGTAAAAACTGATTTTGTATGATTTGTTTCTACTGAATTTGTTGACTCACAGATTAAAACTTTCCAATAATTCAAATAAAATACAATATAGTTGCTGTTGGGAATGCATTTCATGCAATTGTTGTTGTGGTGCAGGCTGCAGGTAGAGTTACTGCTGAAAGTTAATTCTGAAATGTAAATCACTACCAAAGCCTTACTAGTAAAGAGTTTACCACAAGCTTCACAGTCCCTTCTAGACGTTAATTTATCTGAAACCAGGAGTTAAAGAAGGTAATGTAAAATGTCTGATTCCTGTGGGGATCTGGATCAAGACGGTGTCCTCTATTCAGGGCAGTTTTGATATAAAGATTAAATGTGTTTCACATGTAGCTTGAATTTGCAGCCAGCACCAATGAATTCACTATATACTGTTTAGGAAATGGTATAATAGGGGAATAATTTATAACGATAGCTATGTTACCTCATTGGGCCTGCTATTAAAACCTGGACTGGGGATAATAAAGTTATACAACTGCTTTATTTATGTTGTTTTTTAATCAAACTTTATTTTATTATAGGCTAATGAAACTGCAGGCAATTGTAGGGAGAGGTGCAAGTTTCTAAAGTGTAAGTGCTTTGACATGCGTCGTACTCGGGTGTCATTTTATACAAAAATGGTGAATTTACTCAAAACTTCTCTGTTAGATTTTTGTGTTTTTCAGCAAGACGGCAATAAACTTTTTACCATCATTTCTCACTGGAAACATCCTGTGATCATATTTTCTAAACATTCTGTATTGAACTTGTTATTTTGTTTTCATAAAATTAAAAGTGTCAAAATTCCACTAGACGTTCCCTGAAGATCGTTGTGTTCAACTCTCATTAGCCGCCCTTAAGCAGCTTTGTTTTAATGGGAGACTTAAACAGGGTTCAACTCAAGCTGCTGGTTATCCAACCCAAAGTACCTGTGCAGAAACCTGATAAGTGAGGGTCACCAGTTTGTCTGCAGTGAATGATTCAACCACTAGGTGGCAACAAAGGCACATTTTGCATTTGTCTCTTCTTTGCATTTGATATATTTATGTTTATGTGGACACAGTTTACTATCACACCTTCTTCCATGGATTAAAATTCCTTCAGAATAACTTCCTGTAATACTGTCATACAAATCCTTAAGAATAAAAATCTTGTGTAGATGTCCCGGTTTTAAATAATCATGTCTTATCCATCATGTGACTCAAAATTATATCAAGAGTGAGAGATGAAGTTCCTTTATTTGTTTGATTTTCAGAAATATGCAAACACATTTGATTAGACATCGAGAAACAAACTGCAAGCAGGCTAAAAATCATCTAATATTTAAAATATATTGAACGCAAGTGTCATAAACTAGTAATCTTGCTGAGAAGAGGGCAGCTTTATAGAAGTAATCACATGCATTAAATATTAAATATGCAATATGTAGGAATTTTAGTTTAAAACACTCAAAAATGTACTAAAACTATCAATAGTGTGTGAAGAAATGACAGTGTTGACGTATGTATTGTGTTGCAGAGATACCTGCTGAAGTCAGCTTGCTAACAATCTAGCAACAGCCAGTTCTGGTACAGCATTCCTGTGCTAGTGGTGTAAACACCAACACAGTCTGACCACTAGATGCACCTCCAGTCAAGCTAACTAGCCAATGGCAACTCCAGTTAGCATCAGCGGTTACTCTGATATGCAGACCCCTGTTTCAGTATAGATTCGACACCTGGCTAATTCTTACGTATTGCAGCTTTGAAGAATAAGTTCACCCAAAAATGAAAATTCAGTCATGATTGCTATCGAGTGCTAACGCTTTTAGCTTGGCAGATTTCAGCTTTTAAAAGGGTGTAAATATTATGTATGTTTTGCAAGTTCATGTTTACTTTCAGTTTTTTAAAAACATTTTGAAACAAGTCCCCATCTACTTTAGTGGCTTAGGAGAACGCTGCAACGCTGTTCTGTTGCAAAGCTTGAGAAACTTCCCCTGACTTTCCATCAGCATGGAGGTGAGATGGCAAAATTTTCATTTTTGGGTGAACTGTTCCTTAAGAAACACAGTTAACCTGTTATATTAGTACCAGAAATCAAAATGGTTAACTGAACATTTATAATTCACCATCACATAAGTCATGGCAAAAAAGTATATGCTGCCAAAAATTAAATACGACCAGAAATATATCTTGTCGATTCTTTTGGCGATCTTCTGATATCTCTCACTTTTCAGCTGCTTTGCGGCGAGATCTTCCAGGAAGTTGACGACCTTTCTGAGCATTCGATTGTGCTCCTCTGAGGCGTCCAGCGGAACAACACTAATGTCCGCTTTGGCTTCTGTTGGGGTTGAAACAGCAATCAGAGCAGGTCATACAGTGTTAATTGTTCATCAAAAAATCAAGACCATGTGAGCATCAAGCCCTCCTCACCTTCATCTGCTTTCTCCTCCTTGTTGGCTGTGTTTTTGGTAGCTGACCGTTTGGTACAGAAGAGGGAATTGATGCTTCCTGTGGCCAACCCTGTCAGCGCCAAGGACACCAACATGCTCAACACCAGGAAGACCAGAGAAATACAGAAGTGGGTTCCTGCAGCAGAGACAGACGGACGGTTAGTGATTCAAACTGTCATGCTGTTCATTAGGTAGCATGTGTGTGTTTGTGTCTGACTGACGGATGATCGGGCTGCACTGGCCGTCTCCAGGAAGCTCATTGTTGAGGATGATGAGGAACATGGTGAAGCTGAGCACCAGAGTGACCTTAAAGCAATTGCGTTCACCACCTCCCAGCGGCAGAGCGAAGCTGATCACATCAGCCAAGATGATCAGAATACTGGGCAGGAATAACGTTATGAAGGGGTTGAGGTACTTGATACGCAACTCCACCTGAAGGAGTATGACACAGAATTTAATCGTACAATATAGAAACTGCTTTTCCATTGTTTATAGGACCCTGTCAGACATGTCACAATCACAGAGGTCGATTGCTGCTCTTTAAAGTTTAACACTGTTGGGTTAACACCACTTTTGCAGGAACTTGGTGAATCATTAAGTATAAACTACGATTTCACAAGTTCCTGAACTTACCATGATGTAATTTCGGTCATCTCTGTTTAATATTCTCGCGTAGAACGCATTCTCGGTTTTCCAGTCTCCGTGGGTGCCGTCAACCACTTTCAAACCACCCAACAGCAGCTCTGTACCACATCCTACAAGGCGTACAGAAGAAGTCTTTAAAGGAGCACTCCACATCCTGCAGCATCGTTTTTTTATTCCACGCATGCTTCTTCCAAAAACCCAGAGCCTACATTACCCACAATGCAATATAAAAGGCAATTTCCCTGGTTCTGCTGTATCTATTTTGATCATTTATTTTACAATTTCAAGTCCATCAATGCTAGACTAGTGGACTGCTTTTCAAAACCTGGCAACTACATTACCCACAATGCACCTTAGCCACAGAGTGACATCACTGGAGGCAATTTATCAGATCACTTGCAGCTCCCTCTGGAGTCACAAAAGGCTTCACACTACTGTTTTCACATATGTAGTAGTACTCCTCAAGACCTGTAAACACACTTTAATGTGTAAAAAATGGTGCAGTTACCCTTTAAATAATTGGATTAAACATTCATGACTAAAGCAGATCAATCACAATCTTCTTCAGAATGATAACAGATGTGTAAAATGATGATATTTTGCTGTATAATATTTGTTCAGTGAATCGCTGAGCTCACCGTCAGCGGTCCAAGCTTGGATAGCGACGGGACAGCTGTCAGCAGCGAAGGGATAGTTGAACAGGTTGACTTCACAGTTAATCTCCGCATTTATGATCACGGTGTGCTTCACTGTGCCGTTACTGTACAGCAGCAGATCGTGGGAGCTGTGCTTCATGGTCGTTATGATCCTGCAGCAGAGAGACGACAGGTGCGTCACATGGATGTCAAGAATTGTTGGTAACAGTTGGAAGCTGTTTTGTGTAACTGACTGACCCGTTTGTCACATGAAGCTCTGGGGTCCAGATTTTAGATACCGGCAGGACCACTTGATCGTATTCATAAACTGATTTGTCCCACGCCAACTCATCATCTGTCCATTCCTGTAGGTTTAAATCAAAATGTATAAGATTAACAGACGCTCTTTGTTTCCTTTTTTTGTCCGTCTATAAACATGTCGGAGCTTACGAGTGAGGCTTGCAGACGACTGATGAGGCGCAGATTCTTTGTGTCCTGTTAAAATAAGATGATGAATGTAGTTAGACAGAATATTGACACCCGTATCACTGTATCGGCTTCCAGCTTCTCACAGAATCAACTTCAAAATTGTATTCAAACGTGGAACAAATTGCCAGAAGAGCTAGGATGTGAGAAAGTGCGAAGTACTTTTAAATCCAATCCAAGACTTTTGTTGGGGTCTGTGCCAAACAAACGTGTTTTCTGACATCTGAAGATTTACAGGCATCTCTTTTGAATATTAGTGATGAACTAAGTTTTCCTTCATGGATTGAAAAACATCTCCCTCTTCTTAGACTGAATAGATGATTTTAAAACCCTCTTGTTTTAGTTGGAAGCGTTACAATGGTTCCAGTTGAAGCCCCAATGAGGAAATGTGATTGTGATATATAAATAACATTGATTTGGTTTGATTCTCACAGAAAAAAGCTATCGAATATGACGCACTGCTGTACACGCAGACGTTTCTATTCTATTTTAAGATTTATGAATATCACTGAAGCGATTGTTGGTTTTGCTACAGCCACCAGAGAAACCAGAGACAGCTTGAACTTTCACAGCACCCTAACCAAGTGAAAGAAAGAAAAAAAACACCATGACAAGAGTTCACTGACACTTTTTCTTGTTAATTATTGTCACTCTAGCTTCTGTGTATGTTTGATTGGGGCAGGAGGGCTCCTACAAAGTAACTGTAACAGTATTAATTAAGATAAAACATTTAGTGAATGTAGCACATTTTTCTTGTTATACAATGTCTTGTTTTTGCTGTTTTAGCTCAAGGTTATCATTGAATTGACTTAATTTTATATTGCCCTGATATGAAACTTAGTTATTCCAGTCTACTTATTTTTTTGTACTCATGCTGACTCAATTCATTCAAGTAAATTTTAAACATTTCACAGGTTTGAAATGTACTCAATATTTTAAAAAAAAAAGATTTTACAGTGCATTTTAGTTTTTAGAGTGTAGACTAAACTACCCAACGGTATAAAAAGTAGTTTAAATGTATCTCTAACTATCTACAGAAGTACAGAAGGATAAATATTAATTATGTTTTATACTTTCAGTAAATGTTGCTGATAATACTTTTACTAAAGTAATGCAGGACTTCTGCTTGTAGTGAAGTATTTTTACTTTTTTCCTTAAGTAAAGGATCTGAATACTTCTTGCACCACTGTTAATGATAACAACACAGGGAACAATATTAATTTGGTATTTAAAAAATGAATGAATCCTCAGTTAGACGATACTTACGACTGACAGAGTTTGGTACTCGACGAACGGCACTCGGATCAACAGGAGGCAGCTTTCATTCTGTGGCTGAGATAAATACTCTTTCTTGATCAACATCTCAGCCAGACATCTGCGACTCGTGCAGACGGAACCAGCATGTCCACATCCTGAAATCAGAGATACATGTGAGACAGAGCTTTGAATATTTTTCAGAAATACTTCCTTTTTTCAGTTACACTTACCTACTGTCAGCAGACTCAGTAAGAGGACTGATTTCCACAGACTGTTGGTTAAAAATCTCATCATTTCTGACTTCCTCACTGCAGGAATGAGACTATTAGCATCATGCATGACTAATAACTGCAGAGTGACTGACAGATGTGTTTGTTAGCTTCCCTGTTTCTGCTCCTTTCTTTAGGTTTCGGCCTGACATGACACTTAAATAGGACTGTCTGTGACGTTCAACCACATATTTACCGCATAGGCACACGGCAAGACAATATGACTGACCCACAATAGTGTGCAGGATAACCATTGTGTGATTGATTGCATAAGTATTCAGCGTGTCCCTCAGTGATCCTGTGTAAACACTGAATTACTCCCACTGTCTGTTTACCTGCCAGCAGACTCAGGTGGCTCCAGCTGCTGTTTGTCATTAGAGCTGGCCACGCTGCTCTGCATTACAAAAGGCACTGTGGCTGTCATGAGCTGAAGCAGACAATAACAGAGACACGAGTTTATCTGAAAGAGTCAGGTCGCCCAGTCATGATGCAGGACAAAGACGTGAGACGAGTGGTTTCAGTGCAGTCGGGGGGAAGCTTTTCTTCACACAGGATGGCCTTTAAAGACACTTTGTTTTGACAGCTGGATCACGACTTCAGGTTTTCAAGCTCATTATGTTACATAACGCTAATTACAATCTTCATATAATTTCAATTGCACGGACACAACATGTACTTTTATATATTAAAGGTGCAGTATGTAGTTTTGGGCAATACATTTTAATTAGAAGAGAATTTATTTTTTTTTATGCCTGAACAAACTAAATAAACAAACTCTCTTTGTTTTCATGACTGAATAAACTGAGTAAACAAACTGACCTTGAAAGACTGTTTTACTTTGTTTATATTTGGCGGACCCTGCCACCTTTCAAGCTTCAAACAGTGTTCTGGGGACTTTACTTTCCTCTGAGAGCAGCTTGTTTATTCAGTTATGGGGGGAAAAAAAGATATTTCTGAGTTTGAATTTCAAAACTGAGCATGTTTTATTTACAGTTACATAACTTTATTTATTTATTTATCAAGTGCTGATGATGCAGACCATGATATGTGTTTTTGAATTATTTATATTTCCAGTGACTTTTGATGAAAAAGCATTAAAAACATATTTTTTGTGACATATAAATAGATGGTATTATAGTTTAGTTATTACATTCTTTATGTATTTATGTGTTTAAATGGTCAAACAATCTTATTTTAAAGCCTTGATCTGTTCTATATATATTTTGAATGATTGTCACAAAATATTCAGACATTTTTACAGGAGTCTGTAATTTTGTGTTATGTATCTTGGGATCCTGGAAACTTTATAATTTTTTTAATTGACTAAATGAGAAGTCAGACTTATAGTAGAATAGAAAAACAACAACATGTGTGTGGTATGAGGACAGTTCAAATCAAACTGGACCCCAAAGTGTTAAAACAGATGTTTTTCAACTCCCTGCTGGAGCTGTTGGCATCTCAAATGAAGAGCCTTATGAAAAAGGGATGTTGAAAATGACTGTAACACTGGTACATTCATAACAAACCTATTAAAGGTTGACAATTTAAAGTAGGACCTGACGAGGGAAAGCTCAAAGATTGCCTTCATATCTTCCAAACCTGCACAAACACCAAAAGGACATAAAGGACGTCATTAAAAGCGACCAGTTGAACCTAACTCAACTCAATTATCCCTTATTAACACTTTATACACTCTGATTAAAATGATCTGCTTTATATTTCTCAGGTATGTGATCATTGAGAAAGAGGTGCTTTAACTTACATAAATCTGCCGTACTTGTGTCATAACTGATTGGCCTGGTCATTATCAGTCAGCACTGAGGTTATCACCTTTTTGTCTATGATATGTCAGAATAACAACTCCCTCCACTGGGATTAGTGGAAAATTTCGTCCCTTCTTGGCACCTCACCTGGAAACAGGTACGTGGTTTTATCAGTACGATATGGTAACGCTTTATAACACAGCCCCCTGTTTAAGGTGTAATTTCAATCAAGGACCAATAAAGTATGGCTGAGGGAAACGAGGGGCTAATAATTGGGCACTTTGGACAGAAGGAGAAATAAATATTAATTACAGGGTTCAGTGCCGGAGAGTTAAACTTGTGTTTTAAGAGTAGAATTTATTTCTCCTTTCCTCTAAAACGGCTAATTGTTGTTGTTGTCCCATAGTCTTGTTTTCTCCCTCTGTATCTACATTTAGCAGGTACAGTAGCATTGTATTGTATCATAAAGTGTTACAGATGATACTACAAAACACATCTTTGCACCTTTAACACCCACACAGTCACACTCAAACACACAGACGTGCTGCTGTTTTATTATGTTGTTTTTCTGCTGACAGCTCGAGTGTTTTTACTTTCAGTGTCCTGACAGTTGTTCTGTTTTATAGAGTTGATGATTATCTATCTCATATTTACATTTTGTTGACTCATGAGCTACAATATATGTGTCATCAGGTTTATTTGGCTCGCATCTAATAAAAGATAAAAGGTAGCTGAGAGATGTTCACATGTCAGTTGTGTTAAGTGGACATCTTGGAATGTTTTCTTCGTCACGTGGAGCGGGACGCTTAAATCAATAAGTTAATCAATCTACTGTACCGTCCTTTCACATTATTATGTAAAGGAAGTAATACTATTTTCTGTCCATCTCTGGTTTCGCTGCCTGTAAATGACAGACTGATGAACTTTTCTCTCCGGGTTATCTCTTACAGGAATGTCTCTTATCTCTGTCTTCACACATCATCTTCAAAAAGCCAATACACCGTGAACCAGAAGGGTTTCAGAAGGGTCACGTTCTATTTTTAAAAACACAACAAGGTTGTTTTGGCGTTGTCGACCTAATTGCAACAGCTTTGGATGCTCTTATGGCGGCAATAAACGTGGTTTAAGAGTCAGTGTGTCCCGGCGGCTCAGCTGTGATCTCTCTTGTCTTATCAGAACCAAATTGAGGACGAGTGAGACAAAGAAAATCCTCCACCCGATGGAGCAAAGGTTAAACTTTCTGTCTAATGAATCACGGAAATCCGAAGGAAAATGACTCAAATTTACACAGCTGTGAAATGACCCGCTATGAATCACTAATATTTCTCTGCTGTTGTCATTTCGTGGCTGTTCAAGCTGCACAATCACGACGAGCTCACCATCCAGAAACAAACAGGTGAACAGAAAACATTTGGTGTTTTTGTCTGGAGGAAGCTCTGAAATATTCCATAGGTCATAAATTCTTTCAGATTGACCAATACGGTTTTAGAGGGAAGTGATTGCTGTGATATCAGAACAAAGTGGGACTTTGCCTCAGGACCGGGCCGGCCCCCAGCACTCTGCAGCCAACGAAACTCACAGGTGACTTCCACTGTGGCAACACATCGTTTAATGCTCGGCACAACTGATGGGCTCATGTGACACCTGACAAACTCTCTCTCACTTCTACCACACAAGTAAGTGAATATTGAAATATCCTATGTGTGCTGTAGGTATACTAGACTCATTTAATGTCACAAATAAGAATTGTGACATATTAAAAGTTCTCAACTTTCTTTGCTGGAGAGAAATTTAGTTTGGCTTTGTGTTTCTACATGAACGTGCAGAAATGTAGTGGTGAGAATGAAGCGTTAAAGATTTAATTAGACTTCTTGTGAGTAGTTTGAAGTTATTAATAATTAGTTAATAATTACAAATGCAGCTGAATGGGTACACGGTGCACAGGAATAAGCAGAGAAGGGGACAAGTTGTAATAATGATTTTTTATTAAAACGTATTGACTGATTTTTTATGCCCAAACAAACTAAATAAACAAACTCTCTTTGTTTTCATGATTGAACAAACTGACCTTAAAGGACAACACAGTTTATGCTGTTTAACTTTGTTTATATGTGGCGGACCCTGCCACCTTTCTAGTTTCAAACAGTGTTCTTGGGACCTTATTTTCCTCTGAGAACAGCTTGTTCATTCAGTTATGGAAAAAATAAATAATTCTGAGTTTGTATTATTACTTCATTAACAAAAAACCCTTTAAACACCATAAATTAACTCAGTTACAAACAAATGCAATAGTGATTTTTAACTATTGACATGAATTGAAGAAACATGAACATCACACGTTTTCTATGTTTTTACAGTATTTTGCATTGAATTAATGTTAAATATGGGGTAAAATCAACATATTGTAGCACATCAACTGCATTGTTTGAAATTTTAAAAAAGAAATGCCAGCACAGACACACCTATAAGGAAATAAAAATAAAAATAATTCATGGAACTGGGATGTATAAGGGGAGATGTGCACGGAAACGCAAGGCGATTGTTCAGGATTCATGACATTTAATTTAGAAATCCGACTCCAGCCTATTGCTGTCTCACGTAGCACAGACTGCCGTGACAGCGGCTTTCAGTGTAGTCACATAGTCATGCAGATGGACTCAACAAAAGAAAGACAAAGGTAAATATGCACGGAGCTGGATTTACATAAAGAGGAGGCCAAACTATTAATTTAATCATGATAATAATAGATCAAAACCTGTTTTCTCCATCCAGCCACAGCTAATATCTATTTATTTACCTCTGTCCCTGATGGTTAGTCATTGTAGAGACTCCCACAAAGATCAGATTATAACTAATATGGATCAAACATAAATAAAATAAGGGACATACTTAATGTAAGAAAGTAGAGATTAACAAACATACAAGTTAAGCTGATATACATGGACAGAATAATCTTGGAGGCGCTGAACCTTAACATACACTCTAATCTTGGTAATTTCTCCCACTCGTCTGTGACCCTGCTGCAGGGTGGGCAGGTAGGCCCCGCTGACCTTTTTCCTACCTGATTATTGTCCTGTAACCTTGTCCTTGTCCATGGACTCTGTGTGGAAATCAGGCTGCAGCTGTCTGAAAACTGTGACACGCTGCTGTTTATGAGTCAAATATTCACCTACTTACAAATGCATGTTGACTTGGTAACCTGCTCGCCACACGCCATGCAACAGTGCTGCGTCAATGCAAAAAGAAATCTGAGCCTTTCATGAAACACAAAACTAACTAGAATGTGGTTTTCTTCTAAAGGTCTCGAGCATGACGGCGCATAATTTTACAATCTTTCAGTCTGAGTATAATTGTTTGTTTATCTGAATGCCAGGAACAGTGTTGTAACGACTGCACTACAACCAAGAAATCTGAAAGTTACCGACAATTGTTTGGCAACACGATAAAACAACCAGAGGTGTAAAATTAGGGCTTATCATCGCAGACTGAGATTAACATTAGCTACGTGATCTCAGGCGTCTCATTAAGCAGTAAAACTCCAGATAAGTCTTGCAAGGAAGGACATGGCTTCAATTATTGATCACTTTGTGGGTCTACTCAGCATTATGTTCTCACACTTAACTTGATAGTGTCTCTTTTATCAGTGACAACTGTCAGATTACAGCTATTATTAAAGAGATTAAAACAAAAAGCCCAGACGTTGTTGCATTTTATGTGTTACCGAAAAGAAGGTGGTTTAGTTAAAGTTTGACATCCGAGGAAACATTTGGAGGGTGAGAGCTGGCAGAAGTGATCGGATGGTAATAATTTACCCTCATGAAGATAAAAAGATGAATAACTGCACCGCATTGAGGTCGAGGTTTGGCTTAATTACCCGAGACACATTTTGATTTAATGAACAATTACTTGACAATAAAGCCTGTTTTGTTTTTGTTTTGTTTTTTACATTTTTGGGCCGACAGCTTCTGAGGCCACAAAGTAAGACACAAAGTACCAAATAATCTTTTATTATTATTATTATTTCTCTATATTAAGTAAGTTTAGAGCTGTTGTCAAATTCCTGCTGGCGGCTCCCTGTTTGCACTTGTTTTGGGTCACATCTGGAAGCCACAGACTTCAACTCAAAACAACAAAGATAAGCCAAACTGATTAAAAAGAGGTTCTTCCCAGTGGGAAATAGAGTCCCTGACCCGAAGCCTTTGTTAATCTGGTTGGATGCTCGTGGCTAAGATCAATTCCTGAACCAGGTCAACACTGAAGACTTCTGAGCATTAGGTGTTTGAAGGACAGAAATATAAGGTGTGTCTGAAAGATGCCAAAAAAGCTTGTATGAGAAATGAAAAGTAAACATGGGATATGTCAGAGTCCAAATATACTTTATGACATTGAATTATTTGTCACTGAGGGTTGACGACATCAAAATCATTGTATTCTAACTTCTGAAGTTAGCATGCTAACCAACTAGCCCCAGCCCTGTCCAAGCATGCTAGCAGTGTAAACAACAACACTCCCCTGGTGCTCTGTGCTCCCCGTCTGGACCACTAGATGCACGGCTAACAGAGCTAACAAGCTAACGGCAGCTACAGTTAGCGGTTACACTTGTGATATGCTGGCCCCTGTTTGTTTTGAGGAGGAACTTGACAGGTGGCTAATTCTTACACATGACACATAAACTCTATTAAGATGAGGAAAATTGATATGCATTACACGGAACAATTCTCCACTTGCACAATGTAGGGTGACGTATTTGTTTTTGTATTTAGTTTCTTTTAAGTTTTGATCATTTCATGGGTGTTCCCAGGCCTAGCCATCTGAATCATTCACTCAAAACAAGCAAGAGTGCGGCTGTTTGTAATTTACTTGATTATGATAAACACGGCTACTGCGTACTTTGTTTTGTCTTCTCGCTTGAGCAACTTCAATTTCGTGTGTTGAAATATGAAATTAATTCACAGATGTCTGTATAGTTCCCATAACTCTTTTTGATTCTTACCAAGAACGATCACAGCTGTAATTGAACCGATAGAAAGCAAGAAAGCAAGCTGAATAAAAAAATCCTCTGCATGATTACACTTGGTCCAATAATAGACCTTGAAGTGATTATTGAGATCTTTTAGCGTAAGTCATTTTGACGGTGTTCAGACTGTAATGGGAGTCCTGGTAAATAATCAACCGGTAGGAAACTCGTGCTCCTGTAGTAGATTTTTCGCTCCCTCAGCGGGGCACTGCCTGAGGCTTTGGGTGACCTGGGCTGCTCAAACATGAAGGATTAAGCTTGACAAACAAGTCTGAGAACCTTTTACATTTTAGTCACGTGTAATGAACCCATGACTTTGTTTTGAAAATGTCCATCTCATGTCTGTCTTCCCAGGAGACTGAAGGTCATGATGAGCTCAGAAAGGAGCGAGCAGGTCGTCATTGACACCCACTACACCACTATCCACACACTGGGCAGGCAAGATGAGCCCAAGCGACTACGCTACATGCAGAAAGATGGCAGGTTCCCTGTGGTTTTCCAGAAGGCCCCTGGGGACTGGAGCCCCTACCTGATGGACATCTTCACCACTCTTGTGGAGATCCGCTGGAGGGTGATGTTCCTCATCTTCTTCCTCTCTTACATCCTCTCTTGGCTCTTTTTCGGACTCTGTTATTGGCTCATTGCACATGTAAATGGAGACACTGACAATCCAGATAACAATCCCTGCGTGGAGAACGTGCGAGGCTTTACTGGAGCCTTCATGTTCTCGATGGAGACCCAGGCAACTATTGGTTATGGCTTCAGGGGGATGACTGAGAACTGTATGGTGGCCATTATTGTGGTGACAGTTCAAGATATATTCAGCTGCCTCCTCGACACTATCGTGATTGGTATTGTTATTGCTAAAATGGCGTCTGCTCGTAAGAGAGCTCAGACGGTGGGTTTTAGCAGGTGTGCAGTGGTCAACCTGCGAGATGGGGTCCTGTGTCTGTCATGGCGACTCGGGGACTTAAGAGGCAATCACATCCTGGAGGGTGTCGCCAGGGCTCAGGTAGTCCGCTATGTCAAACAGCCACTAGGGTCCATCGTGATGCTGTACCAGGATCTGGACATCCAGAATCGAGATATCGTCCTCGCCACACCGGCCACCATTATTCACAAACTGGAGCCCAGCAGTCCCCTCTACAGCCTGGGCCCTGAAGACCTGCTGGAGGACAACTTTGAGCTGGTGGTGTCCTTCACCTACACCGGTGACTCCACAGGTATGCTCCACCAGACGCGAACCTCATATTCTCCAGCAGACATCCACTGGGGTCAGCGCTTCCAGGACATGCTGAAAGTGGGCAAGAAGCGCTACAAGGTGGACTACGCTCTGTTCAACGTGACGAAGTGGGTGCCCGTGCCCCTGCTCAGCGCAGAGGAGTTTGACAGGGGGAGACGTCCTGCTGAGGGCGGTCGGTCCCACAGTTCACACTTTCCATCAGTCAAGAGGAACGGGCACATTCGCCACGTGAATCCTGACGTCACTGGAGAGGTGATGCAGCAAACCTGTTTGTAGCTTCAACAAACATAAAAATACATTTTATAATATAGAGTGGACTTATCCTAAAATGCTAGGTTTAAGAGATGTGCTCCTGTAAATATATTTATATGGGATTTTATATACAGTGTTTATGTTTTTTATGCTTCAGATGAATAAAATCCATTAGCACAAATGTAAGTCAAATAAAAGTTGCATTGTTGCTTTAAAACTCTGAAACATGAATTAAAGCAATAATCACATGATGTGATGCCAGTACTTGTGCACAGAGGCTGAAGATATACTTAGATCTTGTACTTACGATACTTTAATCATTAACTCCATAATATAGATATGAATGTAGACAGAAATGGTGCCAGGCTGCCAACCCGGCACCATTTCCAAATGCAGATGGTTTCATTAAGCTATGTCCATTACATTGTGCAATAAATATTTACTTCATAATGATATGTTAAAGCAAAAACTTGTCTATTGCCAGTTTAAGTAAGTACAAAGGTTAAAGGTTACTATCTTTACTTAAAGTGGCAACAGACAACTTTCCCACCTCCTCACATTTCCAAGTGGTATTGTTGTCAGGGTTACGGTTAGACAACCGGATAGTTTCTGTTTTCCTCTGAGACGCAAACAACGATAACAATGCCAATAACAAAATGTGAGTTTTAAAAAATAATTTAATCTATAATATAGATACGAAAGTAGACAGAAATGGTGTCAGGCTGCCAACCTGGCACCATTTTTAAGCGCAGATGGTTTCATTATTCTATATTCATTACACTGTGCTGTGAACCTTTACTTCATAATGATACGTTAAAGCAAAATACTTTGAAAGTTTAAACATCAAAATATGAAGTACCAAAGGTAAAAGTACTCATTATGCAGAATATATATGTGTCTTATGCATCACTTTAATGTTGAAGCCTGTAAAGGTGGTTAAACTACTTTATAAGTGTAACTGCTGGGTAGCTTGTGAATTCCCCCTCTAGGATCAATAAAGTTTTATCTGAATCTTTAATGTGACGTCATTGTTTATTGGTTGATCATTATTTTGTATTATTAAACTCAATCTGTAAACTGTCAAATAAATAGTCAGTACAATATCTGCCTCTGAAATGTAGTGAAGTAGACATGTGAAGTAGCTGAAAATGGGAATACTCAGGTCAAGTACTTAGTTACTTTCCACCACTGCCTGTGTGTGAGTCTATCCTCCCTCCAGCTCTGTACCGCCACCTTGTGTTCACTGAGCTCACCATCACTCCAGCAGTGTTACTTTATTTTGAAAGTCACAGATTTATGGAGAAAAGGACATCAATTAAGTTTAAACTCCAATTAACATTAATTAATTATGAGAGTTTGACTAACTTCACACATCATGTGGCTTTTTTGGAGCCACTCTGGAGGTCCAACTAACCTGTTTCCTGTTTAAACGTCAAGTTTTAGATTTAAAAAAAAATGTAGATTGTGACTCCAGATGATACTTGTATCTAAACCCTCCATGTGGGGCTCAGAGCCTCCAAACAGGCGCTGCAGCTTCCTATTGGCTGCCCAGGCGACGTTGGGGGCGGGGCCAGGCACACGTGTTTTTAAAGTCTGTCTGTGCAACGAGAAACATATTCCTCACTCAGTATTGCTGGAGAGGGTTATGGCAGGATTCACAGCGCCAGATGGGAAACTAAGTGAACACGTTATTAAAAGAATTAAAAGGGACGCGGTGCGCATCATCATATCCGGCGCATATGGGACTTATTACAACAAGAAGACGGCAGATTTGCGCTGCGGGGACCAACAGGTAGGAGAAACAAGAGGGAAAGATTTATCTGTAATTATGAGAGTGAGATCAAAATACTCAAACTGATAAGAAATACTGTGTCATTTGTTATAATATAGCTTTAAACATCACCACTATTCACAATAAGTGAATTTATTGTCTCTCTTTTTATTATTATTATTAATATTATTATCTTTTTTCATTCATCTGCCCTTGGAGATTGCAGGATGTAGACTGGATAATGATGTCTAAACATGTAAAACATTTTTTTTTTTTTATGAAGTATGAACACATGAGCAATAAATCAATACAAATATGTGCCACTAATGTAAAAATATATAAGGCTTCTACTATAAAATAATAGGTGTTGCAAAACCTGATATCAAAAGACAGCATCTGCCGAATGATCGGCCATAGTTATTGATTTGTGTAATGATAAATAGAGCAGCTTTATGTAACCAGTTTCCATCTGCTTCAGCAGTTGACTCTAATTGAGACACACATGCAAAACAAACAATCACAGGTTGTGCAGCCTTGTCTGGAAGCCTTGGCCTGTCACCATGTACCAACCTGCTTTAATAAGGGATGCGACATAGTGAGCAGATGAAAGAAACTCCAATAAACTGTGACAGAGAGGAGAGAGAGCAGGACATCAGTGTCAGTGCACCAACACCACAAAAGTTAAGAGTTGCGTTCTCCTATTTTCAGAACATACAGGCTGCTTTAGATAAATGTATTAAAGTACCACCTCTCGATCTTTACTTCTCTCTTAGACAGGCCTCTGTGCAGCCAAAATACTCCTTAAACAAACAGACGACTGAGTGACCAGCGTGCACATGAGGTCAACTCGAAATTGTGCGTAGAAGAAAGAGGTTCTCGCTACAAGAGTTGGAATAAGACAGAAAAATCCAGCCCTGCTGCTACATTTTCATCCTCATCCTACACAAAATCACGAAAAATCGAACAAACCACATTCTTTGGCAAGCTCGGAGCTGTGAATGAATGGAGCCCCATACTCCCAATAGTGTGCGTGACAGGTTGCTATTTCTGGTCGACAGCGGTGACATCATGTAGTTGAGAAAAACAAAGACGATGCAGGAGGATTTGGGATCACGTCCGGCACATCACGTCCCACATGACTGCTGATCGCTATCAGAGAAAATGAGAAAATTCAATAAAAAATGACAAGAAAAGTTTCCTTTTGGACAAAAACTAAATCAAGGAGAGTTTATTTAGGATTTCTGACGACGAGACTTTATTCCATACTTCACTTCGACGCTGATGACGGTCATAACTGGAGGTGGGGCGTCATTTGGGCACACGCAGTGCACGTCTGGCCGACCGTGGCCTTTTGTAGCCTGTGGTGTTGTATTTTAATGGACCTTTCAGACCACACACACCAAGTCAATATCTTTTCTAATTTAGTCGTCCATGTTGTTCTGTTACATACTGTATGACACTGTGGCTTTCAGAGAAAGACACTCATCTTCTCTGAAAAGCTGCGAGGCTCATTTAATCTCGTTCCATGATGTGCTGGTGCGAACTGTAATCGTGAATTAGTTATTGAAACTATCATTCAACATGCTTTAACTCAACGCGTTGCTTTCTAACGTGCACTGTGTAGTTTTGGAGAATAATTTCAAACTCAGAATTTTAATATTTACAATATTAATGAGATTATAATACAAATTTATTAGATATTTATCTTTATCTTAACTGAATAAACAAGCTGTTCTCAGAGGAAAACAAGGCCCAGAACACTGTTTGATGCTGGAAAGGTGGCAGGGTCTGCCACATATAAACAAAGTAAAACAGTATGAAATTGTGTTGTCCTTTAAGAGTTTGTTTATTTAGTTTGTTTAGGCATTAAAAAAAATCAGTTTCTCTTCTACATAGTTCACCTTTAAAGTCAGTGCGGAGTTTATCTTTGTTCAGTGTCTCGCTGGATTCACATGAACTCGATCTGTAATTTGACTCAGCTCCCTGCGGACCGACCTGCCTAATTAATACTTACATTAAGCACAGCAAACATCCTTTCCCACTTTGTCAGCCATCTAAGTGCTTGAGTAATATTTTTAATATGCATCTACAGTGCATTATCCGTGCTTTCCGAAGGCACTGCTTACACTGTGTATTGTCTGTGTTATGCAGTAATACTGCCGCTAACTTTGAGTGTACAATGCATTATTTAGACAGCAGGTAACCACACACCCACACACTCTATGATCTTTGCTCTGGTTCCTGCCAATTACTTTAAAACTGTTATTCTCTCTGTCTGTAATTTCCACAGCCCACTTCACTGATGAGGTCCAAAGCAGCCTTCAGAGAGGAGTGACCTGCACAGCACGCTCGCAGAAGCACAGGCCCCGCTCACCCCCTTTTACCTGCAGGATCTAGTCCTGCTGTCCACATTTTCTGCCTGAGTCTGTACCCGGGATCATTCAAAACTGTTTCTCCAACGCTTCTACCAAAAACTTAGACTGTTTTCCAAAGCAGAATCGGCCCAGCCCTCCCAGGCGGAAGTAATGGGGAGTGTGCGAAGCCACCGTTACAGCATTGTGTCTTCTGAGGAAGACGGCATGAAGCTGGCCGCCATCGCCGTCCCGAATGGTTACGGAAATGGCAATGTGAACAAGCCTCACACAGAGCACCAACATCAGAGCCGCTTCGTCAGGAAGGACGGCCACTGCAATGTGCAGTTTATCAATATGAGTGAGAAAGGCCAGCGGTACCTGGCAGATATCTTCACCACCTGCGTGGACATCCGCTGGCGCTGGATGCTGCTCATCTTCTGCCTTTCTTTCCTGCTGTCGTGGTTGTTTTTTGGCTTAGTCTTCTGGGTAGTGGCCCTCTCGTACGGGGACTTAGAGAATAAGACTCAGATGTGTGTTTCCAATGTGGACAGCTTCACCGCTGCATTCTTGTTCTCAGTGGAAACCCAAACCACTATTGGCTATGGTTACCGCTATGTGACAGAGGAGTGCCCCATTGCCGTCTTCATGGTCGTCTTCCAAAGCATTGTGGGCTGCATCATCGATGCTTTCATCATTGGTGCCGTCATGGCCAAGATGGCCAAGCCCAAAAAGAGGAATGAGACCTTGGTGTTCAGCCATTATGCTACAGTGGCCATGAGGGACGGTAAACTTTGCCTGATGTGGCGTGTGGGGAACCTGAGGAAGAGTCACCTGGTGGAGGCCCACGTCAGGGCCCAGCTACTCAAGTCGCGCACCACCGCCGAGGGCGAGTTCATCCCTCTGGATCAGGTAGACATTGACGTAGGCTTTGATAGCGGCATCGACAGAATCTTCCTGGTGTCTCCGATCACCATTGTGCACGAGATCGACGAGGACAGCCCGTTCTACGAGATGAGCAAACGGGAGTTGGAGACATCAGAATTTGAGATCGTAGTGATTCTGGAGGGCATGGTCGAGGCCACGGCCATGACCACGCAGTGTCGGAGTTCCTACGTGGCCAGCGAGATCCTCTGGGGCCACCGCTTCGAGCCGGTGCTCTTTGAGGAAAAGAACTACTACAAAGTGGACTACTCTCGCTTCGACAACACGTACGAGGTGCCCAGCACGCCCGACTGTAGCGCCAGGGAACTAGCCGAGAAGAAGTCCGACGCCTCCAGCTCGAGGAACTCCTTTTGTTATGAGAACGAGGTGGCTCTGGAGAAAGTCGAGATGGAGGAGGAGTTTGAGGAAGAGGAAAACAGGGAGATGAGGGGTGTTGAGGTTGGTGCACTAGAGGACACAAACACAGATGTGGTGTCAGACTCTGAATGCAATCTGGACTCTTTGCCTCTAGAATCAAGGCCTTTGACGGCAGAATCAGAAATATGACCACAGAGGTAAAGACGGATACGTTATAAGCTTAACTTTGGGTCTGATTGCTGTTGTTTATAATGCATGGCAGTTTGTTAAAGACTGTGATTTGACTATGAAGTTCTCTATGCAGATGCTCTTGCACAAGACACCATGGAAATCCAGTCATGTTACACTGTTTATAGCAAAAAGTGGTGATAAATTAAGTGGTTGCATGGAGCTAGATGGATAAAAGTGGGTAAGATGCCTTCACTTACATACCATGCAGTCTGGCCTTCTTAAAATATTTTCGTAGAATAGCCAATTAGGTTCAGGAAAAAATGCAATTTCTAATTTATTCAAGAACATATTCCTAGTTTGCACATTTTGCATTTAGTTTCCTGGGTATAAAATGTCTTTCTTGTGGCCTAAATGTCACATACAAATAATAAAATATATTAAATTTCAATTCAAAAGATTGATAAAAAACATTTGAGCCTGAAATGTTGAGATTTGTTTTCAAATGCCAACCTAAATTTATATATTTTTAGTCATTTAAACTTCAAGGATCTTATTTTAAATGCAACTAAAAACCCATTTTAACCACCTGCACAAAGACTACTGTTTGTTAATGAGCTGGACTCTTAGCAAAGTATATTTATAGTCTTCTTCACTGCGGTGGGCTTGGTGTTGCAGAAAAGAGATGTTTTGCGAGAGATTACGAGCACAAGTACACTACGCTACCTATCATCTTGTCTCAGTATCGCAAGAGTTTGCAGTTTGTGTCCTAAAGAAAAGTCCCAGTACTGGTTTGACTGAACACAGGCTGCAGTATATGTTACAGGAAGAAGAAGAAGAAGCATTCAGAGGTGATTTACTGTGCAGTATACTGCCACTCCTTGCAGGTCTTCATGTCCTAATGTGCAATACAGATCAGTGGTAGGAACGTGACGGGAAGCTCAACCCTGAGCCGAGGTTATGAATGTTGATGATAAGTGCTGCTAAGTTACATATTGTATGTTTAGAGAGAAATCTAGGAGCCAAAATGTATTATTTGTCTTTTGAAGTATCCATTTTGAAGATTGCAGATGCAGCCTATAATGATATTTCTAGATGTAGACGAGCATGATTCTGTCAGTGTGTTTTCCTTTAGTGCACTTTGTCCCCCCATAAGAGCAGAAACTGTTTAATTACCCAAAGCCAAATGTGTACATATAAGAGACAACCATAACTCATCTGTTAGTTGATGTTGATTTTTACAACCTGAACTTTTCCTCGTTCAACAGCGGTCGGCTGTTTAAAACATTGAATTATTGGAGTTGCTTTTGCCGTATAGTCTGCTCTGTTTCAACATCAGTGTTCGTGGCATGGCACACGTGCAGAATCTGGACACGTCCTAGTTAACCCTCGCACTTCACCACTGTGGGTCTTGTGAAGTTATTTGTCATTTCTGAATGGGCCCTTTGTTTTTTTTATAAAGATCAGGGGCCTCGTTACGGAAAGTCTGAAATCCTATCTCCGCTTAACCTCGGTTTAGGATGACATTTTGAATTTTTGGGTATTACAGAAGCACGTTTCCTAACTTCATTGAGGAATTTACAATCAGCCTAGTAAATAACTGAATAATTTAGGAAGTTAGGATGGCATAAACTTGTGAATCATGAAGATTAAGAACAATATGAACACTGAAATATTATAATCGAAAGGCTAATCAAACTGTAGACTAAATATTAGCCTGCCGGAGAAGCTAACACTGTTGTTCACCTGTTGGTGAAGCTAACATTGATGTTATGATGCTTGAGAGGCTAGCTAACACTGTTGTTGGCGTATCTAACATTGACTTCAGCCTGTTAGCTTTAAATTTCTATAAACATGTAGGCTATTAATTGGTATATATCCTCTTCTCCATAACACAGAGAAGCTGGATGAGCTAAAACTGTTGTTAACCCTACTAGATAAGCTAACATCAATGTTGGAGAAGCTGACATTGGTGTTAGCCTGTTAGCTTTAAATTTCCAAGAAACATGTACGAATTGGTATACATATACGCAGATATATACTCTCTGCCATGACACTTGCTGGAGAAGCTAACATTGTGACCTGTTAAACATCAATGTTAGCCTGCTAACACAGTTGTTAACCCTTTAGAGAAGCTTACATTGATGTTAGCCTTGTGTGTCGTTGTTAGCTTTAAATTTCTTTTAACATGTATTAGGATATACAGTAAAGGCTATCCTCCATGACACAGAGAAGTTAAAGTCAATGTTAGCCCGCTGGAGAAGCTAACACCATTGTAGGAAACCCTTTGGAGCAGCTAACCTTGATGTTAGTCTGTTAGCTTTAAATTTCACTAAACATGTATTGTGTATACAGTATAGGCTATCGTCTCCTCCAAGACATGGAGAAGCTAACATCGATGTCAGCCTGCTGAAAAGCTGACACTGTTGTGAACCCTTTAGAGAGGCTAACATTGATGTTAGCCTTTTGTGTCCCTGTTAGCTTTAAACTCCCCTTAACATGTATTAGGGCATACAGCGTTGGCTATACATGACACATAGAAGTTAACATCGATGTTAGCTCGATGGAGAAGCTAACACTGCTGTTAAGCTGTTGGAGAAGCTAACATCAATGCTAGCCTGCTGGAGAAGCTAACACTGTTTTTAGCCCTTTCGAGAAGCTAACATTAATTTTAGCTTTTCCAAACATGTATAAATTGGTATACATAGGCTATCATCTCCTCCACAACACAGAGAAGCTAACATTGACGTTAGCCTGTTGGAGAAGCTAGTCACTGGAAAGAGTTAAGGAATAGTTTCTGTGATAGGAGGGTTGGACGTTTCTTTTGAATTTGAGTTATTAAGCAGTTAGGATTTTTCTCTGTAATGAGGCCTCAGGTCGAGTTGCTTAACATCGACTCCAGTCTTACACAAGATCGAGCTTTAATGCTTTTTAACTACTATTCTCGGTGTTATTTTGGCACATCAATTCTCGGATAACGTCAGTAGAAACCAGAACGCTGCACTGGCGTCTCTGGTCGGGAAATCTATTACAACATTTGGTCTTTTTCTCACACTGAAACCTCTCCTGTCTTAGGTCTTTATTTTTCTACCAGGGTCTTCCCACCTTTCTGCACAAACCAGAGACTGTACAGATTTTTTTAATCTTTTGTAAATTATCAGGCAAATACTGTATATTGATATTGCAGTTGTTGAAAACTGTGTATGTCCTTTTTTCAATAAAAGCGTAAAAAAAGGATGATGAAGTTATGATACTGTGTGTGTATGACCTTTGAACTGAGCCATTCTTCTGTGTTTGCATCTGGAGTCTACTTGTGCAATAACTTTTCCAAGGATTTTGCGCTTTGCCCCGAAAAATGTGACATCTGGAGACGGTGAGCGGAGGCCTGCTCGACACTTTCAGCTGTGGATACACATGCTGCTCCTCTAATTTGGAGCTGTGGCCCAGATTCCAGGCTGCTAGCTGTCAGAGCTCGCACCATCATTTACTATAATTCACCAAACTGACTCACTCCAGTTCGGCGAGAGCCCAGAGGGACCCCGTGCTATATCAGTCAGCCTCGCTGGAAGTCATTTTCAATGACAGCGATGGAAAGAGTGCCTCACTCCCATCTATTTCAGTAAACTGTGGAAAACGAGTGCGTCTTGAGGGATGCTATTAATGCGTGGCATTAGAGCAGAAAGGATAAATATGTTAAAGGTGATCCATCCACAAAAACCACACAGACGCACTCGTTGCGTAACACACCAATCCTCCAGAGAGGATCTGACCCCCCGCCGGCTCCTCTAATCCAGCATAAACATGCATAAAATGCCGTTGAACAATAGATGCGGTCGATATGGTTGTATCATAGGTGAATGTGGGCGATGTTTAGCAGTATGACACATCTGTCGCCCAATTTTAGTTAGTTTCCATCCACAGCTGCATTCTGCCAGCATGAGACTTAGTCGGGGGATCTATTGATCAGACACGTCCGCAGGAAGGCAGTGAGCCGATGTGATTCGGCTCTACATATAGAAAGTGGGTGCTGCCTCTGGGCTTTTTCCACATTAGCCAATGAAACTGCCACAAAGCTCAAAGCTTGAAGTGAAAATGGTGAGTGTCCCTTTTCCTGTCATAAAAGAAGATTTAGTTCACTTCACTAACTTTCGCTCTTTTGCCTTTATTGTGAAAGTAAACGCCGATAACTGCTTTTCATCTGCTCTGACTCCTGAAGGATGGTTTGTGTTACGTATATGAACAGTTTGCTAGTTCCAGCCCTCCTCTCTTTACATTTTTTTACATCATAACTCTTCAAACCTCTTGGATAACATCTGACTGAATGACACGGTGGCCATTCAGTACATCATGTGTGCACCGCTAAACAGAAATTGACAGTCGTGGCTGGCCGCAGAGCTCCTGTCGATTACGCTGATGACGTCTCTCTGGCGGATTCCCCTTAACAGGCTTATTAACGACAGCCTGACCTTCAAATTAGACTGATGAACATAAACACAAACAATTCATCATGTTGAAAAGGTAGCGGACATGTTCAGTGTTCCAGACCTGAGCATGAACCGATAAAACATAAAGATATGACCAGGAGGAAATGTAGCGTTTGTCCTCTTGTTAGCCTCCAGAGACACTCCTGCTTCGTCTCAGCCACTGTCACATGGAGACAGCTTATACACATCACTTTGTGTTGTGAGTGTTTAAGTCACAGGCATATTTATCGCTCGGGAGGAAGCGCGTGCAGTCTGGACAAAGTCTTTCCTGAACATGTTTAGAAAAAAGGGAATCGGACTCTGATCTTATGTGGGGCACATCCACGGCCTGGTACTTTATAAATAGCTTTAACTGTGTGTGTCCGGCCCCAATTCATGTCTTGTGTGTGCTGCTGTGGTCATCGGGCCGCACTGACTTTAAAGGGGCTGAGACAAAACATGTCGGATAGAAAGAGTGGAATGTCAGTGGAGGTTTTTGGAGGAAGTCAAAGGCAGCTGGACTTGCGCCTGCAGATTTTTGGGAAAAGTGAGTAAAGTGCTCGGTGATGACGATGTTCAGTCTGCTTTGCCAAAACATTAAATGAGGTAATCGATCTCTGGCGCACGACTGAACCCGAAGCGTACACAGGTTTATCTCATCATCACAGCCTTTGTTTCCAGCCGTCTGACACGTGTGACGCCTCCGCCACACCCAGCTACTCCATTTTTGGGGTTACTTCCGAGAAAAGCGGTTGCGGTAACGTTTACAGTAAAGTAAAGCTGTAGTAGAGCAGTGACGTTCGCAAACTGTTACCATTCAGTCAGAATGACTTATCGCCTCGGCGAGTCTGGAAGTGGGACAGAAACTGAAGACGGCAAACTTTTCTCAGAGAACGAAAGCCAATACGAGTCGGAGGGATGTTGCTCGAGGGGCTCTGACCTCAGTTTTGACAAGTAAATAACTCATGCGACATAGCGAGGCTGTAACAAACAGCCTGCTGAAGCTTGTGATCTGCAATCAGGTCACTGGGAATCCAAACGTGATAACTTATAATAGTCACAATAACAGTCATCTGCGGCCTTATTAGATGCCTTTACTTCCAATGAATGAAATAAAACTGCCGTGACGCATCTTCCTAAAGTGCATGGGATTAAATAAGGTAATTATATAATACTTATGACATAGCGATTGCATAAGTCCTGTGGTCGGTTGGTCTGACGGTGCAGCGGAGATCTGCTGACTCATGCAAACCAGCCTGTTCAGCTGGTGATGGCAGCGGGTTGACTGGTGAGGATTTGTGGCACGGGGGGGGGGGGGGTCAAAACACTGACACCCGCCATCAAACTGCAACTGAGCGATCGTGTTGCTGCACATCCTACAGATGTCACAGATCCGTGTAAGCTTACATGTTTCAAGTAGTGGTTGTAAAGGTAAAGTAAACTGTAGTTGAGTTTTCTGATGATTTATGCAAATAAAAACATGTTTTTCTTGCATGTAAGGTAGAAACTACCTTTTGTTTTGAACCTACAGGTTAATTCTGTGCATTTATTATATATTTATTATATTTAAACGATCTGGTGTGTCTGAGACATCAGAATACACTAATACACTCTGGACCCATGAAGGTTTACAGTTCACTCCGAACAGGACTTGAGTGTCAGATCACAGATGAATGTGTTTCACCAAACAGCCAACAGCTGACACACTCGCCAGAACCTTCTGCTGTGTGCATTTCTGTGTGTGTGTGTGTGTGTGTGTGTGTGTGTGAAGGGGATTCCTGGCTAGCGACAGTGAAACCCCCTGTTGTTGTGATCTGCTTCCTCTCATTGTATCGGAGGTGATCCAGCTCTTTTTTAGTGCCGTGTACAGTTTTAATTATGTATTTTCAAAGCATAATATTCAACACAAACAAGTACCGTGAAGATCTGATCCTAAAACTGATTTGACGGTTTATTATCTCTCTCTTGTTTGCTCACATTTAATTATATTTCAAATATTGTTTGAACCGTGATAACCTCACACATGGAACACAAACGCACACATACTCTCTCTCACACACACATACACAGCTGCTGACACTATCTTTGACAGCTGAGTGTCTCATGACACTCAGGGGAGGAACAGGAGAATCCAGCAGGTACAATATGTTGGACGAGATTCAGGCTTTTTCCGTTCCCCGAGCCCGCTGAAATACAATATGTATATGTATTTGCAGCTGGTTTGTCTGGTCACACAGGCGCGGACAAAAAGGCAGCGGAGGCGTACAGTCGTGTGTGTTTGTGTTAGGTGATTGCTTTATGTCATTGTTCGTGCTTTGCGTTTCCGTTTCATACAAATATATCTATGTTTGTGTCAATGTCTGAGATTAGGTTATCTGCACGTTGTCGTCGGGGGCAGAATACGTTTACAATCAGGTATCTGTAGCTGCTCGTCTATTCATGCTACTGACCTTTTATCCTCCTGGCTCGGGCTCCTCTGACCTTGACAAATACATCCAGAGCCAGGAAACAAAAGCGATACCTACTTTATGCCCATTGTTGGCTCTCGACCAGTAGCACCTTGTATTGAGAGGACTTGGCTCTGGGTGCTGTGGCTCTTTGTTGCCTATAATGGAGGTGCATCAGCAAATGAGCCACAACAGTAAACACAAAGCCACCCTGACCTCCATTTATGATGTCCGCTTCCTGTCTTGGATTAGGTGGCAACGGGGGGATAGCTATAAAAGTGCCAATGTGAATCCTCCTGTGGTAGATAAAACATAATAAAGTGCCCTTTAGCTTGTCCTTCTTATGGAGAAAATGTGAAGAAGTGCCCGTTGGGTCACTCAAGTACCTTTTTTGGATAACCTTCGTCCTCCGGGGTAAGGCGATGAGATCCTTCAAGTGGAGAAAACACAATCAAGTATCTTCTAGGGTGACTGTATCATGGGGAAAAGATGATAAAATGTCTACTAGGGTAACTAAGCTTCATGCGTGATCTTGAAGTGGAGAAAACGCAATCAAGTTTGCCCTTCTAGCGGAGAAAACATGTGGAAGTGCCCTCAAAGGTGCTCCTCTAGTGGAGAAATGTGGACTTTAGGAGGCTCTTATAGTGGAGAAAACACAATCAAGTGTCCTCTAGGGTAACCTAGTGGAGAAAAGGTTAGGAGAAGCTTCATGCGTGATCTTGAAGTAGAGAAAACGCAATCAAGTTTGCCCTTCTAGCGGAGAAAACACGTGGAAGTGCCCTCAAAGGTGCTCCTCTAGTGGAGAAATATGGACTAAAATGCCATCTAAGGTGCCCTTCTAGTGGAGAAAATGTAAGGAAGTGCCCTTTAGGATGCTCCTATAGTGGAGAAAATGCAATCAAGTGTCCTCTAGGGTGCCTTTCTAGTGGAGAAAACAGGAAAAACTGCGGTTTAGTGTGCTCTTAAGGTGGAGAAAATGTGAGGAAGTGCCCTTCAGGGTGCCCTTCTTGGAGAGACGGTGATAAGGTGTCCTCTGGGATGCCCTTCTAGTGGAGAAAACAATGAAATAAAATATGAATATACAAAAGCACGGGCGATTTCAAGGATGGAGAATTTAAAGGACGGGGGACACTTGAGAGGGGCTTGTTTATGAGGACAGCTGAGGAGAGATGGATACCTCTGAACTGCGTCCAGCCCTTCAGTGATAAAGGTTACCAACCAAACTGGTCTCGCCAGCCAGCTACTATGTTCATACACCGACTACCACTGTAAGTCCCAGACGGCCCAGTGCTTATTTGCGTCTGTCGATGTCTGCCAAATGGCCGAGAGTCGGCTCTAACATAATCTGGACGTGCGCACGTATTACATAATTTATCACAAAGATTGCCTTCTTTAAGCTTTTATATACTCCAGGCAAGGTCAACGTCAGTATACAGGCTCTTCTCCAGTAATACCATGCTTCACATTCACACAGTTAAACACATTCACACCTGGTAGTTTGGACACTGGTGTGATAACTATCAGGCGGGAGGAGGGATACTCATTTACCCGCAGCTCTCTCTGGGGGATTCACTTTGACCAGCTGTAACCTGCCTCTGCTGCTGGCTCCGCATCCAAACAACCAAACTGCTCACTTGATATTGTAAACCCTGTTTTTGTGAATGAAGCTGAGGTCTTTCCACTGAATGTGCGGCGCATCCGCCCCCTCAGGGCAAAGCAGCCTCCATACCTAAAAGAGCCAAGAAAGGCCGACAGCCAGGGTTACTATAACGATATCTGGGCAACCGGCGGCGTCAGCGCCGGTGTGAATCCCTCCGGAGGAGCGACGCAGACAGAGAGGAAGAAACTTGGAATGAAACTTGTTGTTTGTTCAGTGTCCAAAGATGGATTAAGATGATGATTGTGTGACGCCTTTGATTATTTTTAGGGGTCATGTTGAAATGCACAGCCTTTATGGCATCTTTGCTCCTTGTAGAGCACATCTGTTACTTAACTGCGACTGTTACAAGCTTTTAATCTATTCATTTGTAATGAATCATTCATAATATGCATAAATGTTTATGTTTGAGGTGTTGTGTTAGAGTCACTTTTTACATTCGGTTCAGTTTTCTACTTGTTATGTTGTGACAATGCTTATGCTCTGGTTAGGTTTAGGAGAAGATCATGTTTGGATTAAAATACCTGTTTTGGTTGCCACAAACATAGCTGGAGATGTCCAGAGGTCTCGAAATATTTGTTTTCCGTCGCCTGAAGCAAAGCATGCAGTAGTGTCACCCTTACAAATGTTGAAACGCCGTGGCCCCCTGTCAAAAACGCCATCCACTGGTTTGAAACCTACAAATGTTGAAACACAAGCTACTCTTTAGCCCTACTTTGCAAAAATTAGCATGCTAACACACCAAACTAAGATGATGAACATGGCATAACATTATCTTTGCTTAGCATCGACATGCTAGCATTTTCATGGGAGCATGTTAGCATTGCTAATGTGAGCCTTTAGTTGAAAGCATCATTGTGCCTAATTAGGCTACGGCCTCACAGAGCTGCTAGCTCGGCTGCAGCTAATCTTTCTCTCATCAAGTCCACCGACTTTTTGGAAGTGCAATGCTGTCAGACAGTGAAACTGATATTAAAACGCACATCTAACTTGATTAGCATTAGCTTAATTTGTCGTTATCAAAATGCTCTTTACTTATGTATCACCATGTATGTTTTTACTGAATACTGCCCTTGTTTTGTTTGTGTGCTTCGATCTTTGATGCTGCTCACGAGCTGCATTTGCAATCCAGAATCTGTCACGGACGCCTGCTAACGTCAGGTAGAAATGGTGTCAGAGATGAAGATCCCTGTCCAGAGCCGGGATATCTGTCTCATACTGTACCTGTTAATCATTGCAGAGAGGAAGTTAGTTACAGCAAACACACACACACACACGGGCACAGAGAATCGGAGCACACGGCAAAGTGAATGCGATCATCCTCCTCCTCCACTTTAGATTTAATTCACACAGAACAAGATTAGAGGATCCAATCAGTGGTGACATTGAGCCGGGGCACCCAGTGGAATGGGACACCAGGGAGGCCTAATCATCCTTCACCGCTCCGCTCTGCTCTGCTGCGGCAAGCCAATCAAATCCCCTCCAGACGAAGCAGATGGTCGATATCATCTTCTCCCTTCTCTAGGTGAGATTATCTCCTCCGCTTCAGACCTCAAGGGTGGATGTTTGCTGCGGCTGTGGCCTTTCTGCCATCCGGCTGCGGGGATGCTGATGCTGGGTTGCCCCGCGGTGTCAAGCTACCCGAGAACCCAAAAACGTACCGGCTGGGGGGTGAAGCCCACGATGTCCCCGGTGTGGTGCGATGAACATCATATCCTGCGCTGCGCATGACCTTTAAAACCCCCATGACACATATGAGGAAGATACATCTTTCTTGTGTGGCATCTACTAAGTGATATTTTAATATCAAACAGCTACTCCACTTCTAAAAATAGCAAGAGATTTCTTCACTCTGCTCAGAATGCAATTTCTCCCAACAAGAAGATTATTCCTTACGTCACAACACAATTTTCTTTCCTGCCCTGCCTGTCCTGAGATTACGGAGGTGGCTTATGCTCGGTTTTAAGCAGGTCTGTCATAAGGAAAACAATGCAGCAGCTGACATGTGACTCCTGATTAGAGACTCTTAGAGACAGAGACAGAGAAGGAGTGGGCAAAGGTTGAATTAAACACACAGATTTATGTGACACATTATTAACATTATCAGCCTTATCAGCTTGGAGGCGATCAGCGCTACACAACTAACTCTGTGCAGCCTTAAATAGCAGCTATTGTGAAACAAGCGTAATATACAACACTGACACATGTTTGTGCACTTCTGGGACAGCAAACACGTACAGTATCTCCCCTGGCACGGTGCCAAAGAGCGTCGTCTAATTAATGCAATGTACAAGAACCTCAAGTGTAATGGAAGCCATCTCTACTCCACCGGAGCGCTGACTACAGGGCAAGTTTTCCATGTCGGGTAACAGGAGAGGAGCGGCGCGCCACTTAAGGACGTCTTTGCACCAGAGACACGGCTCAGCGTTACACCTGCGTGCTCAGGTAATCAATGTTGTGTTCTGATCTCTTGACTTTCTTTGTCGCTAACAACAGCAGACGAGCAGCGCGAGGACCCCGCCGATTAAAAAGTCAAGCTGTTGATAACCAGGAACAGGAACAGTTGCACAAGTGACGGAGGAATAAAGGAAGTGTCAGGTCAGAATTTTGGTTTAAATCACGCCGTGGCTCTGGGCGCATTGTTTCGCCGGACGCTGAAAGATTACTTTGAAAAGGAGACGCAGCACGACATACGACATCATCCCTTTTCCCAGAAGGATTATTTGTGTCATTTAAATATTGGCAGACTTGGAAATAATCTGGACAAAAGTCAAACATGTTGCCAGGTCTATTTCAGGAACAATCCCATCTCATTCATGGGGGACGATTACTTTCCATCACTAATATAAAAAAAAAAACAAAGAAAGAAAGAATGAAGAGTGAATGGGGCATGTTGGCGGATATGGACACTAATTACTCCCCCAGCGGATCTTGTAAGGCCTCGGGAGCAAAGACCGGCTGGCTGGCTTTGTTCCTGCAAATGAATCATGATTGGAAAGAAACAGCTTCGACTCTCAGCGAGAAACTTAATCCTCAGCATACTGTACACCTGCCCACGTCACCGTGACGCTCTACGGCCCACCTTGAAAACACTGACACCATCCTTTTATTTTCTTGTTGTTCCTCTCTCACCAAAAGTTTCCAAAAAACAGAAACTTTCCTCCATCTGTGCATCTTGTTGTTGACTCCGAAAACCACCTGACTTTTTCATCATCTCTTGTTACAGTCTGATGCAAACGTATGATGAGAGTCACGGTATAAAAAGATCATGATCAAACCAGGCTTCATCACATTCTGAAGGCTAGAAGAGGCTTATATATAAAATGAAGTCTCAGCGGCCTGATTCTTTTTTAGTCGTGGTTGTTTTGCATTAACATGCACGGACTTGCAGCCAGGGAGCCTTGATGAGATGCATCTTTCTACACTCGCTCTCACTGGGGACAGGCATGTTTCCATCAGACCAGCTGGGCACTGAACGCATCACCTCTCCTTTAGGAAAAAAAAACAGCCGGGTTAGGGGGGCAACCTGTCCCTTAATGCCTGCTTCACTCCCCCACCATGAGAAACCAGGAGACATGTGATGGCAACAAAGAAAACACCCGTTTGTTGACCTCACTAAAGTGTCAACAGCAACAGGTGTAAGAGGCTGAGGAAATACTGTTTACACTTAATGTCATCTGTCCTTATATATACAGTTAGCCAACTGCAGGCAATTCGGACTGACATTAACGCTGGCATGATGATGTTTAGCATTTTATAATTTCAGTATTAGCATATCAGCATGCTAATATTTGTAAACATGTGCTACTTTTTAGAGAAAATGGGCGGCTAACATCACTGCTAGCGCGTTGATGTTCAGAACATCGCAATTTAAGTTTTAGCAGTTTAGCATGCTAACATTTGCCACCAATTTGCGACATTTGAATGAAAAAACGACAGTTGACCACTGATGCTAGCAAGCTGATGTTTAGCACGTCATAGTTTTAGTTTTGGGATATTAGCGCGCTAACATTTGCTCCACATTTGCTAAAGTTTTACGATGAAGGACAGTTGACATTGATGCTAGCATGTTGATGTTTAGCACTTATATTGTTTACCGTGGTCACCATGTTAATTTAGCATGTTAGCGCGCTAACTTTTCCTAATTAGCTCTAAACACAAAGTGGAGCTGAGGCTGAATGTCAACGCAAGTATTTGGTCTTGAAACATTCAAATTAAAATTTCACAAACTTATTAAAAATCATCCCGAGGCTGACGAATAGGCTAATTGTTAAGATATCTGACGGATGCTAAAAGTAAAAAAAAGTGGTGTGTCTATGTGCAGGCCGCAGTCTTGCCACTCTTCTTGCGCATTCATTTGTGTTGTTCGACAATATTCTAGTAGTTGGAGTATTAGTCTGAGTGGTGTTAGCAGTCTGCCTGCTCATTTGCCAGGCTGACAGATCAATAGATGCTTGTCAGTAATGCTGGAGGTCATCAATGAAAGCACGGAAGCACATTTATGTAATCAGGCAAATGGGAGATGTGAGGTCAGAAATAAAAATCCTTCCCTCCTCCTTTGGATCTGGCTGAAAACTTAACCCTGCAGGGTAAAAAAAAAAGAAAGATGTGAATCAAACTGCAGTGAAGTGAGCGACTGTTCATCCTTGACAATATTTGGCCAGGTTTTGGATGTCGAGGGCTCTGCCGCCTTCAGCTGTGGCTTGACAGCAGAGGGGTTGCAGTGTCTCGCTGCAGCTGTTCCACTCGCTGACATCAGCCCACGGTTCTTCTTCTCCAGCAGTGAGTGTGGAGATATTACATTTCACCTTCTTTGGCGGGCCCGCGTTTTAAAATAGTCCGAATGTTCCGAATCATGCAGTCAACAACAACACACACCCTCCTTGTTCAGCCTGCAGTATCTTATGAATGTTGCAACTGTAATCCTTCATGGCAACACTCATACTGGCTATTACTGATACCTATTTAGAGTCTCTATTAATGTCTCACACTGTATATGGAGGCCTGAGTGTATTTCCCAGAAGGAGATGATCCCCTCGACTAAACATAACTAAAATCAGGAGGGTTTTTTAAAAGCGCAAAATGCCACTCGCTCAACAGTTTTGATCTCAGGAGTCGGCTAATTTACTGAAGCCGCTAACTGGTGCGATAAATCAAACCGATTCTAAGAAAGCCGCGGCAGGAAAAAAGCGCACAGAGCAACTCTCACATTCGCCAGCTTGATTAAACAATCTGTCATTTGCTTTTTTACGAGGAGTGCCGATCACAAATATTTGCTTTTAATATGGTGACGTCTGCTTATTCACACACACACACACACACTCCGCTTCAGTCTGCACATGTGGAACATCACGGGCGGCAGACACAATCTCCCCTCCAGGCATTGTGATGTTTGTGATGGATGCCGCTGCTTCGGGGGGGGGGTTTAATCGCAACGCGGTTTAATCCAGGCTTGACTAATCAAATCTGTCCAGGTATCACCTTTAACGCGAGACAGAAGAAAGCTCCACAGACGGATTGTTTCAGCGCAAACCAGTGGAGCTGCTGTATTGGATTGTGAGGGTGTAATACTAGTGCTCGTGCTGTATTTCCAGTTAGTTCAGACTTCGCTGAGTTGGAGTTTAGGGATATCAGTTTGAAGCACATCGTTCTCTCAAGTTACCAAGGTTAAGGAATATCTCTCGAGCAGGTGTGACTCATGATCGGCCTTTACTGCTCCTGTACGATGCTTAATCCAGCTTTGGCCTTGTATTCGATCCGCAGCGCTGTGACCTCCATGTAAGAGCTGTATCATAACTGTAATCCTCGCTGCCAACTGGGTTAAGAAGTCTAAGAATCTACAGCAGTACACTTTCCCAATTAAGCCCACTGGCACTTTTTAAAAAAATTTTATTCCCAAAGACGTCACCAAAATGTAATTATGTAATTGCCTCATCCTGTACGAGTCCCCCCTGAGACATCTTCTTTCTGCAGGAGATTTATTCATGGTCTAGCGTCTGCTTTGTGGCCCGAGCCTTTTGAATCCAGAGAGCACAGCACTGCCCTGGAGGCTCTTTGATAGAAGGAAGGAAGTTTACATCCAGCAGTGCAGAAGTACACTTTGAGCAGGGTTAGCATCGAAACACGCCTGTATACGTCCTCATGCTACTTGACCATGTGAGGCTCAGCATAGCTCCAATGCAATACTGGGTTAACTTTACAGGCCCAACAGGGTGTTTTGACTCAGTGTCAGTGTTTTGGTTAGTATTACTCACTAACCATGTGTAGTAAACAACCAACAGAAGGGTTGTTTTGATCCAACACCAGGTCAACTTTTCAACCCAGGGATTTTTATTGTCAGCTTTTTGCAATAAAAACAAAGTGTTCCCAACATTTTGCCAAATGCATGATGATGTCAAATAAACTTTTTCTTCATGCTGCCCGCCGTGCAGCTAGTGGTTCAGAATGGGAGCTGGTGGACCAGGGGTGTGTTGGTGTTTACACAGCTGGCACACGAGCTTTGCGGCGGGATGGGCTCCAGCTTGCTGGTTAGCATGCTAACCTCAGTGGAGAGCTCTGCAACACAATACGTGGAAGTCGTAACGTCAACACTGTTGTTTCTTCATTTTCTGTTGATGATTTTTCTCATCTGTTTTAAAATAAACACGACTAAAATTCTTACAGGTTGCACCTTTAAACAAATCAGATGCAATTCAAAGTGGTTTATGCAACTTGCATGATTTCACTGTCGCTCAAATGCAGGTCTGGCTGCTGAATCGGGTTCTGACATAACATCTTCTCTCGCGTAGGTGATACAGTACGTGTACATGTTTGCGTGTTTGTGTAGAGATCGGACACCCTCTAATTTCCACTGTAATGAGAATACTCAAGACTTCTCCGCTTGTCATGTTTTTCCGTGTCCGTGTCATCACGTAGCACCCCTCCCCTCCAACCGTCTCAGCACCTAGACTCACGGTGCAATAGGAGCCCGGCATGTTGCATAAGGATGTGCAGTGTCAGCCCAGGGCCTAAGAAGATCCGGTTCCATAAAGGCTCTTTCACCTCCTCAGAAAAAGGGACCCCGCTCTGAGTTTTTCCACCACAGGCCACCCTGTGTCGAACTTACACAACGTCATCTGCTGCTTGTGCGTCCACCATCGAAGGGCACGATGGTGGCCACGTTTTTCTTGGCAAGCAACAGAGAGGGATGAAGTTCTCCCACAGCTCGCATTTGTCCATTTAAGAAATCACAATGCATAATCGTTATAATTGGCACGTCGCAGTCATGAGCGGGATGATTGTATAGAACATTGTGTTTGTGTGCGTAGCTCTCTAATGAGCTGCTGGGTGGTGTGCAAACTCTGCTGCTGGAGATTTCCATCTCCAGGACGTAGGCAGGTCATGAGATCGTGAGATCTGGCATAAGATTAAGGAAATGATTCCAAAACGGAGCGCACATACATACCATGTCTTGTCTGGTACTCCTCTGTCCATCTGTACGTCCCCTGGGGCGACGGCAAACAGAGTTCCCAAACTTCACTCCACCGAGCAAAAAATAGGCCCCGAATTTTAATCACTTGTTCTCGTCTGTTAGGATCAGACCTGCCTGAGAAAAAACACAGCGGCGAGGGCTGAGAGAGGAAGAAACTTTGAATAGTGCAGAGCTCTGGTTTGCTTCACTGGCTACTTAAATCATGGGAGCTGCGGAGGTCAAAAGTGCGTGATAAGAAGTTTGTCTCTTATGCACCTGTTGAGGAGTGGAAAGAGACGAGAAGCAGCCGTCCTGCTGGTATTTCACTGCACTATAACATTAGTCTAATCCTCAAATATGTGTTAGTATTGTAAGTCCCACAAATTGACCTCTTTTCAGGAACAAGGTGTTGAGAAAACCAGATATCATTGCTCTGTTCATGTTCTACCATTTCTCTTTTATTCGGCTGGATTTGAACACACATATATTGATAATGTTACAGCTTGGACACAAAGGCTACACGCTTTTTGACCATTTCTTTTCTGCAGCTTGCGAGCATCAAATAAAGGACCGAACAGCTATAATTAAGTATTATATACCAGTAGCTATTTGTTGCCTTGAATGTTGCCTCCTTAAAGGGTAACTCCAGGGTTTGCAGGACTGTACAGAAAATTGGTGGAGTTACCCTTTAACGGCGACGGCTCCTTTACTTCAGCAACAGTGGCAGAAGTCATGGATTGAAACTGTTGTTCAGTGTTGTTCAGTCCTGGTCCTCAGTGTGTTGAAGATGTTTCCCTGCTCCGACACACCTGACTCAAATGAACGTATGGTGTATCACGGTTTGTAAACTCGTCATGTGTAAGCTCTGAGAGGGCACGTTTCTTTGAACATGGGGGAACCTGGGCCTCCCTACACGGCACCATAAAAGTTTGGGTTTCTCCAAATCAAATCTGAGTCTCAGTTACTCCCAGCTCCTGCTCTGGTCTGCTCAGTGGTCGTGGTCACCTCTCCAAACCTGCGCCTGCTGCACAGTTTTGTGTTTTTTGTCCGCATGTCAGGGTTTTCATCGGCCCGTCTGTAATCGGACTACAAAAAATGCAGGTAAAACGTTTTGTTCACAGTACTCTATTGTCATTTTAAAAGTAAACATACTCCATTATTACTTCCACCCGTGAGTACCTCTAATTCACACTACTTTATACAGTATTTGAGTAAATGTACTTTCCACAACTTTTCTAATGTCTTCCATTTATAACATTTATGTGTTGTTATGTACAAAACAGCCCACGATTACCCAACCATTCTCCATCACCGCTCCCCTGCTGGGTTCCTAAAATGCCCATTTGCAGTCCGGAGAGGTTTGTGATTCACTTCTGCATCACGGTCCACTTTGAATCGAGTCGGGACGGTAATTGAACTTGATGTTGCCTGTTTTTCTCCTCACACGACAATCTTTTGAGCCGCATTATGTAATTTCTCATCAAAGGCGTCCTTTCCTAAAAAAAAAAGTGGCTTTGGTTTGGCTGGTAAACCACTCACTCACTCGGCACAACGCTGGACCACTGCCTGCAGTCTACCGCCATTGAGTTTCCTCATCCCGGCATGAAGTCATCGGTCTTTGACGGACACACTTGGAGCAGAGTAGCCTGCTCGAAGTGAGCTTTTGTTAACCTCTGTTGTAAACATTCACAGCGAAAAAAGCACTCAGAAAGAGCCATCAAAGTGAGTCTCTTTCTATTCATCACACGTCCTGAAGACTCTCGGCTTGCCGAGAAGTGTTTGTTCACTTCTGTGCACTTATATAAGGATGTTTACTAAACAGCAACTGTGCCATTACTGTCATAACAGGCATAGCGTGATATATAAAGAGAATTAATTGTTATAATTGCGTTTGGAAACAGGGTGCAGTGAAAATGTGAGACCTTTAGACCTTTGAAGAAAATTGGCTGGAATTTCAAGCTTATAACTGCAGAGGGTGAAGGCTTTTGCATGTGGGGTGAGGTTACCGTACTCACACTTTCATCACATTATACCTTCCTTACAGTATCACATGAGAGAGGAAAGTGAGAGAGCTGGAGAAGGTAAGAAACCCAACGACTTGGCTCGCTTTTATCAGCCGAATCAGGCAGCAGCTCCAGTGTCTCTAGTCTCGATTAGAGTGTGCGGTTGCAGGAATGAGAGTCTTAAGTGGATCTTTTAGTAACACAGTAGGAATTAAGTGGGTTGAGGAGCCGACTGAGATGCAAAGAGAACCACGGCTGCCGTTTGTGCTGCAAACGAGCACGAGAACAACCACGTTAAGCTGCCAGTGCAGAACGTTATATTCACTCGATAAGTTTTCGTCAGGTGAGTTTCAAATTTTAAGATCAAACTTTTCAAATCCGCCCTTTCGAGCGTTTCCCTGTGGTATTAGCCTACTTTTGGCACCAGCGTCAGCAACATGGCTACCGCTAGCAGCCTGGCTACTGTCCAAAACAAAAAAAACATTGTAAGAATCCCAATTTGGAAAACCCTGATCTCAGTGATGTGAAAAGAAAGAGTAAAACACCTCAGTTTCTATCGCACTACATCTTCGCCTTCTTTGCCTCCTCCATCAGCGGGGCTCTTTATGTGTCACACAGTTAATCCACCATTATCTAGGGATAGTGACCTGGGAAAACAATGTCTCTTCCTGTTGTGATTGCGCAATGGCAGACTGGCTTCCTTTGTGCCGTAATTCGTCCTTCATTTTTGCGGGCAAAAATCAATCCCGGTGGCAGGCCGAATGGCGTAGAGAAAGCAAGGTTAAAGGGAACCAATCTATACGTGGATGGGGTCATATTTCTGCAGCCATTACACTGTGCAATCAGTTTTCGCTCCAGAATGATAAGATAGAGCAAAACAGCTGTCTATTGCCGGTTCAAAATAAGATTAGTTCTGAAATTGTGTCTAGATAACAAACCTCAGGCTGCCGTTACCTGTACAGAGCCGAGCCCAAACAGGTTTTGAATCAACAGTCTTGTTTGCTAACCATTCAGCCACCATGCCAGCTGACAACTGCTGTAGCTCTAGCCCTGGCAATGTCGACTAGGTCCACCACTTTGGTCCTCCAGATGATGACCCTGGTGACCCTCTAGCACCACCACGAGGGTTGACCTTTTTGGTTTCGAGTGAAATGTTTTGCAAACTATAAGTACAAGTATAATGGACTGCCATGAAGTGTGGTTCAGATATTCACGACCCCCAGAGGTTGAATCTCAATGTCTTTGGTTGCCCTCTGGCTTTTCTTCTTAGCGGCATTAGCAGGTCAAAGCATCTCGATATCTACTGTACAGATTGGGACAAAATATGGTTCGGACACTCGGGACGTAGGATGGCAAACAAGTGGCCAAGTTCATGGTAGCCAGTGTATCGATGTGGGTCTAACAGGAGCAGTTTTTAGAGAACATCTTAAGGGATAAGCTACATGATGCTTTAGCTGCACACAATACTTGCTGGTTTTGGTATTTTCAGGGCAATAAGAATATATAACATTGCAAGCCTTATCCTTGAGGTTCAATATATAGGATTTAGGGGCAGAAAGGGAACATAATATTCATAATTTTGTTAAGAGCGGTTGTTTTATTTAACTTAGAATGAGCTTTTTAAATCTATAGAGCAGTCCATACCATAATGGATGACCCAAACACCGGCTCGAGAGCCTTTTCGCCTGTTCAGTTGGTCACAATCTACAACAACCCTGCTAAATGCCACTAAATCCCACAAACTGACCAGTGTTGTAACCTCTGCAGTCCCCAAATGAACAGGAACTACTCGCTAAACCTTTAGCAATCATGAAAGGAGAGCTATAAATGAACATACTGAACAATAAAGCCTTTATTTTTTTGTCTTTCCATAGTTCAAGTTTGTCAGTCCCACCCAATGAAAAGGTGGCAAATAGAGTGAAGGAGTAAGAGGTAGAGCAAGTGTTCCATTCTCATTGTGATCAGCGTAAAAACTCACTTTTACACACCAAGGGAATGGCCATCCAAAGAAGGCCGGCTACGGAAAAAAAAGGAAAAAAACAAAACAAAAATAATAACAGCAGCTTCTTTGTGGTGTTTCTAGCTTTCCCTTATTATTCACAATCATAAATACTCCTGACTCTCACTGACTTTTGATAAAGGTTGCACTACAGTGTAAACCAGAAAGGCGATGAGTGCTAGCCACGGACAGGAGGCACGGCAGTCATCATCACTATCGTCACCATCATCAACATCATCACAGTCTCTGAACACTTGGGGAAACTGCCACATGGCAGGAGCCTCTTGCTGTATGTCCAAGGCTAAGGGGCTCTGCATAGTATGGTCAGACAGGAGAGATAATGGCTGCCCACCACAGAGTGAAAGAGGCTCTCAGTCCAGCACTCAAGGAGAGTACGACCTAGGGAAAAATAAAATGGGGTCGCCCCGTATGAAGGAGAGCGCGGAAACCTGAGCGGTGGAGCCTGACAGCACATCAGTCCAAAATAGGTGTACGATAGTCAGCTGGCCCTGTGAGTACGAGTGTTTGTGTATTTGTGTATCACACTGCATTAAAACTAACTATTACCAACCACTCTACCACTCATCAGCACTGCTAGGTCGAGACAGTGCCATGTTACATAAAAAAAAAAAAAAGAGGAGATCGTATTTACATCTTCAACACATAAATTAGTTCCCTAACATACTGTCTGTGTAATGCATAATAAGGACTCTTGGAAAAAAAAAAATAACATAAGTGCCTCATATGTAAAAGAGAATTGAGAAAAGTAGACCGAGTGAGAAAAAAATAAGTTTAAATGCTGCTGAAATCAAAATGCAGGCCAGAAAAACAGAAAAAAGAACAATTAATGCAGTAATTCATGAGAACGATTTTGCAAAATGGCACACAGAAAGAGATAAAGCTGTGAGCTTGATTAACCCCTGAATACTTCCAGGTAGGAACGACGGCAGCACTGGCGCCGACTCATTAATACCCGAGAAAGAAGAAGAGTACGGAAGGGGGGTCACCGCAGCTCGGATCGATGATACTGGACGCTTCACATTCCTGCCTCAGAGATCTAGGAATGACTCGCAACTCCTCCCGTCCAGAATGCGACCTTTGACATTTCTTACGTGGTTTTGCCTCGGCTCTGGAGCCTCCCACGGCTCCGGCGACAGCTGCAGCCCCGACTGCGCTGGACCGATCCCCCTTCAGGGTAGAACCAGGTCGAACTGTTCACCTGACGCGATCTGATCTGACAAAATAAGGCCCTCGTCCGGTAAAATTCACACTTGATATACAGTATCAAAACTCTGCATAATGAGAAAAAAAAAAAACATACATATGCAAATATAGCTTTCAATACACAACAACATACACATTAACTGTTGGTTTTTGCAGATGAAATTCAATGTACTCATACAATATGTGTCACAAACAAATAATGGCTGGCTCTGTCCGTTCTGAAGAGAGAGAGATAAAAAGGGGCAGTGGGGCAAAAACAGACAAAAAAAAAAAATATCGGATTCAGTTCATATTTGCCGTGTTGAATAAATGCACACACAGGAAGCTTGGAGGACTGAATCAAACCTCTCCAGTTGGGTTTTTGACCGTACAAAGTTCATATCACCACCACTCTCCCACTCCAGTGCTGCTGGGCTGCTGTCAGTCTTTGGGTCATTCCCTCCCGCCCCCCTGTCCTGTTGTGTGTGGGTACATGAGAGTCTGTCATTCCAGTGAGTTTGAAAAAAAAAAAAAAAAAAAGAAAAAACACAAGGGTAGGCCATTGGTTCATTTTGCTGAGAGGTCCCCGCCTACCCTGATGGGCTGGAGCCCCAGCGGGAGCCCATCAGTCATCCAGGATGACCTTGACAAAACTGGCCACGTCTGTGTCTTTGGAGTCATGCAGGGTGAAAAATGGGTGTTGCTGCGGCAAAAGAAGGAAAAACATTGTTAGAAATATGTTTTTAATGACTAAAAATATCTAAATCATGTCTGTTTTTTTTTTTTTTTCATGTGAATCACACACATCACAGCTTCGTAAGGTTAACTGGGTGAGCCTGGCCTCTTGTGGATGAAAGCGAGAGCACGCTGAACGTTACAGCAGAGATGGTGATGAAAGAAAGAGTAGCACAACGTACACAAATATGTGTTGGTGTTTTTGGAGAAGGGGAAAAAATATAAAAAGTACTAACCATTAATTCTGTATAAGCTGGTCTTTCATTTGGTTTCTTTCTTAAGCTGTAAAACAAAGAAATAAAAAGCAAAAGTGAGAAAAACAGAAAATTCAAATGTCTCATAATTTAAAAAAAAAACAAAAAAAAAACAAACACATCTAAGAATAGATAGAAAAACTCCACAGACACTTGTCCCACCTGTCTCAGTAAACACAGAGCAAACACTGACCCCTGCTGGGCCTCTGACAGAGTGGCACAGCGTCGAGGAAAAGTCTACACATTTGTCATCGAAGTGAGAGGCTCACCACTGGGAGATGAAGTCTACAAACTCTGGGGAGAAACGGTCGGCGGGCAGCTGCGGAGACGGCTCGTCCACCACCTGTTTGAGCTGCTGGAACGGGGTGCCCCATGAGTCGTAGGGGAATTTCAAAATGGCCAGCTCAATCTGAGAGACAGAGGAAGGTGGATTAAAGAGGATCAATACCTGTCGGAGCGACGTTTCATGGCGCCGTGTTACGATTCGGCATGGTGCCATGTTTTATTGTACATTTTATCAAATCAGTTTTGGATTATTTAGAGCTTTCTCCTGCTTTAAAGGGTGACAGATTCGTCCTTCATGTTTTAAATATAAGTTCTGTTAGCTGGGGACTACTAGTGAACATTTTGATGCCCGACCCAACTCACCATCGTGATACCGAGACTCCATATGTCTGACTTGACGCTGTAGCCTTTCTGGTTGAGGTCAGGGTTGATCCGCTCGGGCTGAAATGGAAATGAATAAAAACAGGTTAAATACCACCACTATCACTATGCTTTTAACACTTTTTTACAAGCCTAAATAGATGGAAATGGGAAGGAATTATACAAATAAATATCAATAATTAAAATAGTATATATTGGTGAATCAAATCTGTCAGCTAAAGGTGTTTTTAGACCGCATTCAAAATAATGCAATGGTTTTGTGAGCTTACGTTCCAAGGAAAGATGTCTGAAAGCTTTGGGGTGAGGACAGTAAAGGCTTGATTAGTCTGGTGATGGAACTAATGAGGGGCTTTTACATACACAAAATGTTGTGCTTTTTACCTTTCTTCTGAAAAAGACATGGCTGGTAATGAAAATTAATATTCCACTGAAATTCTTGTTGACATGCGGCTGGTCATACTCCAATTAACAAACTCAGCCTCCCTCTTTCTTTCGTTCAACCGACTTTTTGAAAAGGTCGGGGTCGCAATATTTGTGCGTATCCAAAAATCTGTTGATATCCAAGTCTTTCACAATGTTTACAAGTAGGTGTGTTTCTCCTTCTGACCAGAAATGTGGGCTTTTCTTTTGTGCATGGTCAATGATCTCAACCCCAAACTGTTGGCTAGGGCTATAGCTATAGCTATAGCTGACCATTTACAAGCAACGTCACAGTGATTTGGTCCATGTATGTCCAAAGAATCCTCCTAAAACCCGGCATATCTCAATGCTACAGTCGGATTAAGGTCTTAATCTGAATTCACCAACGGAGAAACGCTGTTTACATGACCCATACAAAATTTGGAATATTGTCATATTTTGCACAACTGTGGAACGTGCATGCAAACATTGACACCAATCTTAAATCTCAGCTAGATGGCACCAGGAGACCCCACTTACCGCCATGTATGGCTTACAGCCTGCATCCATTGTTTTGGCCACGGAGTCCACCAGGTGGCCACTGATGCCAAAGTCGCACATTTTCACTTGGCCCTCAGTGTTGATCAGAACATTGGAGGGCTTCACATCTGGAGAAGGACACGAGAGAAGGAACTTAGCAAACCAACAATAAGAAACATCATCAGGAAACTGTACACACTGACGATGTGATCCTCTGATTACCTCTGTGTATCACTGACAGGTTACTGTGCAGGTGCTCTAATGCCTTGACGATCTGCGGAGTGACAAGAGACAATTAAAGAAAGGGTTGAATTCTTTAAGACAAAATCAAGAGTAGAAAAATGTTGTAGTATTCCTTTAAAAAGATGTAAAATGTATGAGAGAACTTACTGCTACTGTGATCTTTCCCAAGATGTCCTCTGGGATGGTTATGCCTTTTTCAATAACCTTCTTATAAAACTTATCCAGAGATGTGTCCATCAGCTCCATACAGATCCAAACATCCCCCTGAAGAAAGACACAATACGAAACAAGATGATCACACACTCAGCGCAACATATGCAGGAGCTCGTGCCCGTCATGAACATTATCGTTCGTTCACCTCTCTGAAGAGGGCGCCATAGAAGGTCACAGTGAAGAAGCAGTCCACTGTCCTCATGGAGATGTCCAGGTCCATCAGGAGCCTCTTCTGCTCCAGAGTGTTGACAGTGGCACGAATCCTCTGTGGACACAAACATCACAGCATTATCCCCCGTGTGTGTCCTATAACCCTCAAAATAACATGTCATAGATCCAGTACATCTCATCCACATGTTTACAAGATGAGCTCATCAGCTGAATATATCCATGTGTCATGGTACTATTTTAAACACAGTGTATTTACAGTGACGCCACATCAGGTAACCTGATTCAGCAGCTCCCCAGCCTACCTTGACAGCCATGATAACACCACTGGGCACATGTTTCATCTTGTCCACCACCCCGTACGCTCCCCGCCCGAGCTCGCCGATCTGCTCCAAGTCATCTGCCTTCACCACAAAGTTCTGGACGGAGGAGACAAACATTTTATTCATGCATTTATTCAACTCGGGAAATGTTTTAAAGAGAAGGGATGGGCGTGTTTCCAGACAACTTTACCTGATCTCCAATTGTGACACAAGCTTTCGAGTCGAGATCTCGAGGGGGCCTGCAGGGAGAGAGCGACACTGGTTACAGTCGGTGCTAAACCAGTTGTACTCTATATGTTATGAATGTAACTCTGATGCTTGTCATTCTTGGTCAATTTTAACTTTATCTTTTATCTTCTTTCCTCTTACCTGTAGTGCTACCAATCCGTCTAGATTATTTTGGTGTGAGTTGCCAAGTTTCTGAGGTACCGGCTGTAGAGATGTCTGCCTTCACTCTAATATAATGGAACTAGATGGCACTTTGCTTGTGGTGCTCAAAGCGCAAAAAAAAGATGCATGCACCTACTCATGGACGAGAGACTTGTTCATCAATTGCTTCCCCCTCTGCTGAGCAGCAATGTTAGCATGCTTAGTTAAGCTAAGCTAAATCCATACTACAGGATCTTAGCCCTGATGATCATTTTTTGGGGTGTGCCTACAAAAAGGTTTAGAGGCAATTGGGGCTTGCTCACTTTTAATGCGTGACTTCCTGTCGTTGATCAGTAATGTAGTTTATAAACCACAAAGACTCCCGCTTACAAGAAAGGAAGTTGTGTTGTGTGAACAGTACAGCGATCTGACGACTTTGAAAATGGCGTAACTATTAGCTTGGTAAGCTTGCCTCTCATCCTTGAGCGCATGCACGTTTCCTTCTGCCAGTGATGCCTAAAAATAGTTCCTATATGAAACTGCTCACAGCAAGGTTTTTTGATAGTCTAGATGGATTGATAGCACTATAGGGAAGAGGAAAAATGTGGATTTCTGATTTAGGGGTGAACTGTCTGTTAATCAGACTGGTATTTCTAGTGGCGACTAATGAGGGTAGCAACGGCTAATTAACCAATCGTGCACATCCCTAATTTTCACCACTCAAAAGATATACATCACATTTTAGAGTGCTGGCTTTAATTTTGAGACCCTCTTGAGGTCGTATGGCTACCATCACTGCAACATTATAAAATAAAAAAGGTGCCTTACGCTGCTGCTGCTGGTGTGGGCTGCGCAAACACTTCTTTGGCCAGCTTCAGCCCAGGGTTCTTCTTCTTCCCTGAGAGACAAGAAATTAGAAAACTGTTACCACCTCCGCTCCATGTTGGATATTACAGAGCGATCGATGAAAGCTGTATTTAGCAGCAACAAGCTTGTATGATATGCAGTGTAATGTGGAAGAACTCAAGCAAATGGACTCCACACCTACAACATTACTCTGAGTTTAGAGCAGAGGTTTGCCACAACAAAGAGCCCCAGTTCTAATTCAGATCATCAAGTGCAAACTAAATGGACTTTGCTTGTTTTCACATGTGCACGTCGGCCTGTTGAGAGGAGGTTTTATTCTATTCTGGTTGCGAGGAGAGTTTTCAAGGTTGCAATCAATTTGTAGTTGCCTCCGACACAAACTTAAGCGAATGATCTGTTATCTAACTGGAGATTAGGTGTACTCAAAGCTGAGGCCCTGCAATGGAGAGAAGGTGGACTAAATGACTAATCGACATTGGTATGATGACTCAAATGGAGAGAGAGAGAGAGAGAGAGAGGAGGGGGGTGTTCCAGGGAATCAAGCTTTCCTTCCTGTCATGCTTTTTTACTGGTACAATCACTGCTATTTCAGGTCAAGTTCCAAGGATTTTTTTTTTCATTTTCCTAATATCTGGAGAATGGTGCCGTAAACTGTGCAGCCCTGGGACCGTTCTGTGTTAAATCACTGACAGCAGTCCATTCATAAACACAGTTTACCAGCAGCCTCTGGGACTTCCCACAACGGCCTGCGAGTCCATGCCAGAATGACACAGCTACCGGGCCTACGCGGAACAACACAGGAAAAACAACTCCACTTTACTCGGCGGGGACACTCGCGTTCAGCGTGTTCGCTCTTGCTGCAAGGTCGACAGGAAAAACAGAGCACTTTTCTTGACCTTTATTCTGTGTGTGCGCGACGACGCGGCCACAGTTTTGCCCCACTGGGAAACGATGAGAAACAGTTTAGAGCTGGCTGGTTATTTCCTGTTCTTGTCCTGCTGCACACAGGCTCAAACCAGGCCGTGTAGTCACTCTACCCCAGTTCAGAGAAACTGGTTTAAAGCGCAAACAAGTCGCCTTCACTTTAAAAACAAATGCAACAGCTCTTTAGAAAGCTTGCAAAAGTAAGCAACGGGGCAGTTTATTGGTGTGATTTCAACTCATTATTACTGCAGGGTTGTATTTGCCATTGAGTGAGTCACACCGCTCCAGCGTAGAGGAAGTGCGATTGGGTAAACCCCTCCTTGCTAGATTGAGCTGGAAGGGAAGTGAGGTTTTACTAAGATTTTTAGATTCTATGGCCAACCACTGAAACGTCAGACAGGTCCATTTTGTACTGCAGACCCAAAAATAGGCCGACAGTGTCTGGACAGACTACAGCAGTCTCATGTGGTAGGGAGAGATTCAAGTGTGATTTACTCACACATGCTCCAGTCAGAAATAGACTTTGCATTTCCTCTGCATGGGATGAAGTTTGAGCACTCAAAGCCTTCAGATGACCTGACGAATGAGACTAAAAAGCCCGTTGTTCGCGCAACAAAATTAGGGCAGCACGCAAACACGGTGGCGCAGTACAAAAACATCTGGCACGCCAACTTCTACGACACACATGCAGCATAAAATCCTGTACATTATGGTTTGAGTTGCTGCTAGACGTATTTACATTGGAGTATTAGTGGACTTGAAATACAAGCCCCTCTCAGGTGGCAGCTTGTGCAGCGATCCTGTAGCCAGGACTGTGGGGTTGGGACATGACTCACAGCCAGTCAGACTGGACACATCCGCTTAAAACACAACAACTGTCATGGACCCTTTGGGAAATATGATGTCACTTCACTTGGCCCCGGCTTGCTGCTCGCTGCCCCTGTCAGGGCCAACTGAGGCCAGCTCCTCAGCAGCTTTCTGCTCCAACACCTGGCTGCTGAGCCCGATAAGACACAATAGCGCCATGACATCGGCCTCGGCTGCAGTCAAGGTATATATCGAGGCAGGACAGGTAAAATAAATACATTTTCAAGATACCACTGACTTCGATAGTAGTAAGTAGAGGGAGTGTGCGCTGCCAGTAAGCCCAGTGCGTTTTTCCCCCACGCATGGGAAAATGTTTTTTCCGATCTAGTATCTGTATCGATACTGACATAATGCACTCATCGGGTATCGGGCTGATGTCACTGATCCAGATTCGATAGTCTGACGGTCAATTTCACTTTCGCTCTTTGATATTCTCGTTTCTTTTGAACCCATGTATAGAAATCTACTTACCAGTAATTGACAATACATTGCTGTGCACTTGATTTACTCAAGTTTTTCAAAACATTAAAGACGATGCCCTAGTAATTTAATCTCCTTCATCTGTTTGTAATGCAAAACATACTTTTTAAACTTACAGTTTGAATAAATTTAAATTGATTGCATTTTTGTGTTTTTTTTCCTCTGTTAAGAAGTCCAGTGTGGTTTCCTACAGCCTCATGCAACCTTACATAGCACCAACAACGATAATGACGATATTAATATTCAAGAAAAAAGAGCTCTGGGATCAGTATCTGCATCAGCAGGCATACAAATTCAAAAATTGGAATAAAAAGTGGGTCGGTGCATCTCTGTGTTAATAGGAGACACCGCTGAACAGCATGCTATGTACAGCTTGCTCTCTGTCACTCGCTACAGTACATTGAAGAAGAGATGAAGAAAGGGAGACCAGAGAGAACAAAGATGTTATTAAATATGTTCGTGCAATCTTTTTCACCCACATGACACGTACTGCTAGGGGATGAAACTATGTCATGGCAGGTGCATCGCTCAGAACACGAGTAAGTTCAGTGGCGAGTGTTGAGATGTTTGAATGTGCGGTTTTCGAGGAAAGCTGCAAGCACCGATACCTGAGGCCAAGCAATCGGCCCGTTGTGAGCAGGCACTGCACTTGTCTTAACTATAACAACTGGTCCATTAACTAATTAATCTACCGACGGAAATTGAATTGCCGAATATTTTGATAAATGATAATCGTTTTTTGTCAAGCAAAAATGTCAAACATTTGCTGGCTCCCGCTAAACAATCGGTCAGTTAATCATGGAAATAATCAGCAGATTATTCCATTATTGAATAAATCATTTGCAGGCCTAGTTTTAACAAACTCAATCTTTTTTGCAGATGCTGTGTTTGAGATCTTTGGGTCTGCATCGGCTGCTTTAAACTGCAAATGTGAATTCATGCACTCTGACAGGAAATGCATTCTTAGAAAACCAAAAGATGTTTTTCCGGGGAAACTACCAAGAGTGCAGTAATACATACGTAATGAGGACAAGAATTTCTGGATTGTGCATGGGATCAAAGTGCCAATAGCTGTGTGGGGAGTCACCACCAGGAAGCTCCATATACAGAAAAAGGATGAGTCATGCACAGATAATTTTCCACGCCACCCTATCTGTGCTATTGGGCAGAACCCAATCTCCAAACATGCCTCAGCAATAGGCAGAAAAAACACAGCACCTCAACACACTTGTGCCTTGCGGCGGGGTCAAGGGTGGAGTGGGCTCAACTCCTCCTGAGGTCCAGAGAGGGAAAAGCGCTCTCACAAAAAGGCACCTGGGGCCTGCTGTGGTGGTGCACGCAGTAATTAGAGCACAGAACCTGTGTGGCAGCTATGTGCTTGCAGCCAGTGAACTGTCAACAAAAGAGAGGCTGCACTAGGTATTGGTGCTGCAAGTCAAAACATGCCATGGTAGGCCAAAGGCTGAGATTGCCTGAGCCAATCTACGGCGGCCCTCTCAAAACAGTGTGTACTCCCGACCATGGTAACGCTAGTATGATTGTGTAACAGCACAAGCGGTGAACTTGAAATGTAAATTGACATCATCATCATCATCATCATCATCATCATGCCCTGTGTCTATGTGTGTGTGTGTGACGCAGAGGAAGGACCTTGATTTTTCCAAGGTGTGTATTTTAATCAACAGTGTACAGTAATTACACATTACACACTCGCTGGCTGGCTGGCTGGCTGGCTGGCGGAAGTGTGTGATAGCGCCTTTGCTTTTAAAAAATAAAGCAATTTCCACCCCCGGAAAAAAAAAAATGTTCACGTTGACGGCTAAAGATGATTGAGCGCTAACGCTGGCTAAAAAGGAGCAAACACTGTCGATCCGCGGTGAGTCAGGAGAGGCCGGAAAATACAAACACCTGTGGTCCCAGTGTGCTTTACTTGAACCTAAAAAAGGAGAAACTGATCCCAGCGCGGTGGTTTCCAGCTGCTTGATAATTACAGCTTGGCAAAAGTCCTTTATTGTCGAGAAAAGCGGTGTTAGCTAACCACAATACGGGAACTTCAAAGCCAAGCGACGCGCCTGCACCAGTTAGCTAAAATGTGGAAAAACTCAAACCTTCAGCGCACTTTCTGGAAGTCTACGGCGGCTATCTCCACACAGCAGGGTGTGTTGAGACTTTTCGTACTGATAGAAAGCAGTAAAGACATGCTGGCTAGCTTCTTTCCACCACCACCTCTCATACATGCAGCTTTCCACCTGGCAAGGTTACGTTACTCAAACAAAGCTAGCTAAACTACTTCCACGCACAACTGCATCTCGATGTTTAAAACAAATGCACGGTCGTTTCAAAAAACCAGAAGAAGAGAGGAGAAGAAGCACTCACCTCCTTTAGACAGAGACATTTCCCCTTTGCTTTGATGAGGGGGAAGGGAAGCACAAAGACTTTTGCCTTTTTTTACTCCCTCCCTCCCTGCATCTAGCCTTACACCCGCTCAGGATCGCTGGCTTCTGCAAAAAAAAAAAAAAAAAAAAAACTAGCAGCTTTTAAAACTAATTATTCGTCCGCGTGCAATCTCGGTGAGTCGATCAGCAGCTCGCACGTTCAAAGATCGATTATCGGATGAATGCACAACTTTAAATGAGGTCGGCGCGGGTCGGACAGTTCGAGTTAGTTTGCTAACAAAACCTGCACTTTTAGGGTGGCCAAAGTCTGACAGCTGAAGGTTCCAGCGACGTGGTGACGTGTTTCCGGCTTCGCGCTAAGCAGCATGGGATGCGTAGTTCCCCCTCGCGTTAATTCCCATTAAAAAAGTTTTTTTTTTTCTTTTTTCTCTTTCTTTTCTTCATCATTTCACCACAGGCAGATATATTATTTTTATTTTATTTATTTATTTTCCTGAATGTGTGTCAGGATTAAAGCCAGATAAAATGAATGTGTGCAAGCGTTAAACTTTAACGTTACGTTTTCTTCATTATTTGTTCCCTTTTTTTTAACATGTGATAAGATGTATTCGGAGAGGAAAAAATATTTAATTTCCACTTTAATTTCCTTCATTAAAGGTTATTTTTACAAACCATTACAGGTCAACACAGACAGTTTCTTATGTTTTTGTTTTTCGCGTATGTCAGGATGAAAATCACAATCCGGTGTCTTAAAAAGGTAGATAAAAGGAATACGTAACAATAAATAAATACCAGTGTATTTTTCTTTTTCTTTATCTTTTCTTCATCATTTGTTCATCATTTGAATTCCAACAATTACTGTAACTAATCAAAAATGTTAACCCACATTAAATTTTCTCCATTCTCCAAATTTTAACGAACCATTACAAGTCACCACAGAAAGTTTTGCTATGTTATTGTTTTTTATTTTATTTATTTATTTATTTAGTGTGTGTCAGGAGGAAAATCACAAACTGGTGTCTTTAAAGGCTACATAAGATTTGTAACAATAAAAAAATATATACATATATACCAGTATAGTATACATATATACTATATTTCTTCATCATTTGTTCCCTTGTCTACATGTTATAAGATTTATTCAGAGAAAAAAAATAATGATGAAAATATAAAAATTCAAAATTAAATTAAACTACTGTAACTAATCAAACTTATTAAACAGCATTTTTCTTTCATTGATGTTTATTTTTATAAATCATTACAGTTCAACACAGACAGATTTTTTTTTACATTATTGTTTTTTATTTTATTCTGATTTTTTTGTGTGTCAGGATGAAAATCACATACCTGTGTCTTTAAAAGCTAAATCAAATAAATGTGTGACAATAAATAAGAAAAATAAAATACCAGTCATCACTGTCTTGCAAGTAACTTACATTTTACAAAGGAACACTGATAATGGGATTGCACTTTCATTTACACAGTCTGGCATGAAAACAACAAACATGTATACAAGTACCTTGAACTAAAAATCTAGATTTGACTGCTGAATAGTGAAATGCATAAACTCAAAAGCAAGAACGTTTTCATTTTAAAGCAAAACCTCTATAGCACCTATGCAAACAACATTAACCAGCAGGTTTTACTAAATTCAAGGAACAAACCGCCGAACTATAAAATACCTGAACAAATACAGTACAGTGACGTGTTTGACTTCTTTTCTAAGTATGAATGAAACACTGAAAAAAACCCACCATCATTATTGTGATAATTACTGCGGAACTGTTGAATTGTGAGTCATTTATTGTACCAAACGCCTTCTTGCTAAATAGTTGGAAGACAACAAAATGCACAGACTACTCAACTATGGAGATGTCACAGACCTGATGCATACACATGTGCTGTGATATGAGTTGACTTTGGAATAAGTGCGTGTGATTGCGTGGGTGGAGGGTGGATGACAGACAATGGGGCCACACTGAATTCCCGCCTTTACTTCCTGGCAACAAGGAGGGTATGGTAGAGAGGTTTGATCACAACGTGCAGGTAGAGGGAGCTGTCAATGAGGTACTCGGATGCACGGCGCTGCAGGTCGGCATCCACCAGGAAATCCCCAGCCTCCTCTGTGCTTTGGTGGAAGTTGTAGACATGGCGAACCACCACTTTTCCTTGCTGTCTTGACATCACAATCACCGTCTTCTGGAAGCTCACACCGGCAAAGTCTGGGCTGGAAGTGGCCGGCGTTACGATGATGCGAGGTCGACCTCCGTCCGTGCGTGTAGGCTGCATAGCGCCCAGCTCGGTGTAGGTTGATCTGGCGCTGAGGGGGAGCCAGCGAGGGGAGAACAGGGCGTTCCAGGTCACTCTCTTACTGGAGTCATGGCCGCTGGGCCCGAGCTGGGTCTGGAAGCTGTAACTGCGGTCATCACGGGTGGGGTTATTGATGACCCAAGGGGAGCCCCAAGAGGACGACAGGTAGTTACGGGGAGTGAAAATACTGCAGTTGACATCAAAGTACTTGGCCAGTTGGATAGGCGAGGCGGAGTGAAATTGGAAAGCTAGATAGAGTAGATCACGGATGGACTCGTAATACTTCAGCATGAGCTGGGATTGCTTCTGAAGACGGAAGAGGTGCTGAGGGGGGATCATGCCGTATCGAACCGCCTTCAGGGCAATTTCCACTGTCGCACTGACAGGCTGGTTCTGGCTAATCCAGGCCTCCAGGGCCTCATAGAGCTCCAGCTCGCTCTGCAGAATGAGGTCAGAGCGCTGGAGCAAGGAGAGGAGCAGGTCTTCGCTGATGGCGCCCCATTCTCCGCTCTGCAGCACCGAAGTCAGGTTCCAGGCCAGGTACTGCAGGCAGCTGTCCCGCAGAGCCATGTCCCCGATTTGTAGTGCATAGTTGTACCAGCCGACCACGTGGCCCGTCGGAGATTCGCTCGACAGATGTTGGGTCATATACTGGGTCAGACCCTGCTGCAAGCCCCACACCCGGTACTTGCTGGCCAGCTTGTGCAGGGAGATGGCCTGATCTAGCCGCACAGAGATGTCCCCGCAGTACAGATACCTGCAAGAGAGAGTAAAGTCAGTGAAGCATATTTTGAAGCTCTTCTCTTTCTCTCCTCACATCTGAGTCACTGAGTAAACCCACACAGTCCGATTTTTCGGCTTCGAGCTTAAAACAGCAGATGTAATTTTAGAGAGCACCTCACTCCTCCGGAGGTGAGTAGCAAAATGGTGAGTGAGGACCGATAACTTTATACTTGTGGAAAGTACAATAGCATCTACATTTAGCTCCACCGTTTCTTGAATGTTTGCATTTGATCTGAATCAATTGGCACTGTGTAGTTTTGGAGAAGAAATTCAAACTCAAATTTTGATATTAGCCATATAAATGAGGTAATGATACAAACTCAGAAATGGGCAGTTTGTTTATTCAGTTTATTCAGTCATGACAATGAAGAGAGTTTGTTTGTTTACAGATAAAAAAAATCAGTCAATGAAGATCTTTCCCCTCTGATTGAAATTTCTACATAGTGCACCTTTAAGAGTCACCCTCACCTGACAAACTTATCAAAGACAGCCGCACAGTCGGCCGGCTCCCTCAGGACCAGAGCGCTGTTGTTGCGGCTGAGCAGCAGCTCCTCGAACACGTCGCTCTGCATTGTGAGAACCAGGCTGTGGGCCTGGATCACCTTCACCTCGTCGGTGTTGATGGTGTGCACGCGGAGAGTGACATCACTGCCATTCCCCATGGTGAGCAGGGTCTCCAAACGCTGCACCAAACTCATGGAGTGATTCAGCACCGTGGCCCCATTGTCCAATGCTGTCTCCTGCTTCAGGGCAGCTGTGGAGGGGAAATGAACAGAAATGTCATCATCACTATTTAAATGAAGCTTTTTGTGAGATTTCTTTCTTACTCATCTCCATCATTTGCATCAGCCCCGACTCTGCTTCTTAAGATTTCACAGTTGAATTCATGCACATTTGTTCTACAACTTTAATCAGATTTGACTCAGCAGGAACTGGAAAAGCACTCCCGAACTCTGAAGACTAAACCACAACTGTCGTGGAGAAAGCAGACGAGCACATCCTTCTGTTCTCCTGGTTTTCGATGAATAGCCCGGTGGCTGACTCAAAAAACCTCTCGTACCAGGTGCTCGGAATAGAGTTTGAAGCACCATTGCAGATGGCATCTTCTATGGGCCCTCTTGTGCGTAAGTACAAGTAGCACATACTGGAGAAGCACACATGAAAGCCTCAGCGTGACAAGCTACTGTTTCCATCCTGCTCTGCCACAGCCATCAGTGGCCCATTACTGGGGGCTTAATGAGACACAGGGGGAGCACACTTGGCTCCCTGGAACGCCTCACAGTCTTCATATCTTTACCACAATCAAGCACCCCCACTTCAAAGTAACCTTTTTCCAATTAGCCAGTCCTGCACCCTGAGCCAGCTGAGCAGAGTGGAGCGTGTGGGGGTGAGTTTTGTTAAAATGATTCTGGCACAGCGAGGCCAGTTGAAACGATATATACTATCTGTTACATAATTTAAGAAGAAAACATCGAAGAGATTCAATTCAAAGTCGACAAAGAAAGTTATGAATAAAGAATGTTTCACTCCAGCCGAGAGGAGCTAAATAAAACATTTTAAGCACAGAGCCTAAATATAGGACTCTGCGCTCATGAGGAATTTCAAATAAAAATCTGACAGCACAGGAATGTGGCCTTCAACAGCTTTCAAGTCAGACTTTCTTTTCTTTTTTTTTTAAAGGAATAAATGCCTTCCCTCACTGCTTCTACTGTACTGTATGACTGAGCCGGCACAAAGCCAGGCAGCAAATGGACCTGCCTGTCCTCCCCCTGCACCCAGCAGACAGACAGATGAGGACAGGATGAGTAGAATAGATAAAGACCCGTCCTCTGCCCTGAGGCTGAGCACGAGCCACGCATTCATGCTGTGCCCTACTATCCACTGACAGTATGAGGGAAGCTGGACTGAAATAGAACAATACAGCTTCTCTTAGAAATGTCAGAGAAAAAAGAAGATGCACAACTCTTTTAAATCAAACAATCCAAAGTGATGCCGTTTGTTGTCTTACCTCCTCTAACTGTGACAGAGTGGATTAAGAGGAGCAGGGTGCCCACATAGACCCAGGCAGGGATCCCTTGTTCACATGAGCGTACCATTTCTTCTCAGTTCTTCCCTGCCTCTCTTTCCTTTGTCCTTTCCCCCTCTCTTCCTCACTCTTCTCCTGACTCTGCTTTCTCGCCGCTGCTGTGCCTGGATTTGTCGCGTGCGCGCAGAAAGGTGTGTTGCCCCGTGTGTGCCGCCCGGCTCCCTGTCCCGCACTCTTTATGTAGGACGTTGGCCTTTCCCTGGCGCATCTCGCAACCCCACGGGCTCCATTGATTGGTGGAATCTGGCAGGGGCGTTGCTATAGCGACAGCTTTGATTTTGAATTTCTCCCTTTTGGATGTTACATGGCATTGATCGGCGGCACCAGGCCAACCAAGGACTCAGCTTAATGGTTTTGTTTTTTTGTTTAAAAGTCGGGGGAGTTTTAGGCACTATTAACAATCAATATTAACACAGTTTCATGTTTTAATGGTACTCAGAATGCAGCAAGTCTCCAGGCTGCAAAATGTTATTTATGGGATCTAAGTTAAGTACAATCAGTGCCATATAATTAGTCAATTAATTACAGGAGGTTGCCACTGAGACTATCTGCCAAAAGTAATTGAGGTCCTAAAATGTGTGACCAACTGCAGTCAATCAAATTTTTATAATCCATTTTTTTCAGCTGAGAGCAATTATGTCTCTGAAGCCATGTTAATCTCACTAATGGGAGGGTAATTTCATTGGCGCTGGGGCTGCTCATCAATCTCAGGCGAGCTCTGTTTATCAAATTCAACTGCCAATCAGGACTTTATGTAGTCACAATACTGATTAGAGCCTGACCGATAACGAGTTTTGGGGCTGATACCAATATTAGGGAGTGAAAAATTCTGACCATGTCGGCCAATATGCACACATTTTGGGGTTTATTTTGCAGTGATCCCTCAATAAAGATGGGATATTCTACAGTTTAAACTGGCAATAGACAACTTTTATGCTTTAACTAATCATCTGAAGTAAATGCTGATGACACGTTGTAATGACACCACCCGCATATAGATTGTTTCATATAAACCTTGCTTTCACTATGCTATTCGGCCTGCTGCCGGGCTTGATTTTTTTCCCCGCAAAGATAAATAATGAATTACAGGACCGTGCCTGCCATTGCCCAAACAAAACAGGAAGAGGCGTTGTTTTCCCAGGTCACAATCCACAGGTAACGGTGGAACAACTGGAATAACTGTGGAAACTCGACACTGCAAAAGAAAGAGAGCCCCGCTGATGGAGGAGGCTGAGAAAGACACTGAGGTGAAACAAAAGTGAACAGACGAGCCTTCACTCCATGTTGTGTCAAAGTCTGTTCCCTCGCTGATGTGTTTTTCCTTACCACAGGGACCTCAGACGGCTCAAACCCGACTTTATTTCTACTAGATCAGTAAGTAACAAAACCTGACAACTTATTAATACAACCCAGTGTTTTACTTTGCTTTTTCATAGCACTGAGATTCGAGGTCAAATTAGGATTCTTAAGGTAGGTTTTTCCTTTGGACAGTAGCCAGGTCGTTATCGGTAGCAATTTTGCTAACAAGGAACAAGGAAACACTTGGAGGGGTGAAGTTTCTCCATTGAAGCATCTTTAAAAAATCAGGTCTCATATTAACATATATGCTGATACAGATATATCTGCGATAAGCCAATATCGGCCGATAATATCGACTAACCGTCTAATGCCGATAGTGAAATATATGTTGTTGTTTTAAAATTATCTGTGTAAAATGCGTTTTCTAAAGGTCGGGTGATTATGCAGGATCATGTTCAGCTTCTTCAGGTGCAGCTGTTCACAAACCATACAGAGGGCAGAGGCAGAGGTGGAGATTTCGGGGATCAGGCGAAGGGATGCAGGGGAACATATCCCCCTCATTTTCCCCCGTCCCAGTAAAAACATCATGTTATTTGCCTGCAAGCCTTATATTCATTATACATTACTCTATAATATTTGACTTGTCATGACGACGGAGATTTGTGTTTTCCTTGAAACAAATAAAGACATTTCCAACATAAAATGATGCAGAAAAGGATTGGGGCATAATAATTTGCAGGAACTGAAATGTTTGTCACTCTAAATTTCCTACAGGAGGACCCCGATATCCGCTGCTTAATGTGGCACCCAAATGGTGAAATGAAGCCTGTGCCCTTGGGCAGAGGATTTAATGAATGTGTGTGATACATATTTCAGCTGCATACGGAGTTAATGGCTTGCAGCTCGCAGGGAACATACAATGATAATCAATACCAAATGCCAAAATGAGTCAATGTGCACTTGACAGCCACACGGCATGAGAGAGTAGAATAACATTATAGTATGTTTAATGTGGAATGGCAGGAGCCTTAATTTATCCCTCAGTTAGCATTGATCTGTTAGTCAGAGATGGGTCAGTCAATACTGAGATCTCCACAGAAAGATAAGCTCAGCATGCATCTGATTTTAAAAGAAAAATCTTTGCAGCTGACTATGCCATTAGTCCGATCACAATATTCATTCTTGCGTGCATCTACCGTGCCCGCAGACAGAGAGACAGACAAGGAGGAAAGACATCATTTCACAGGGAATTGGGTTGTTATGAAGCCCCGAGGGCTGCCAGGCTGCAGTGAAAATGCAGGAGAAGAGACGTCCTGCGAAACCCCAACCTGAGCCACTGCTATGAATAACCTGACAGGTTCTCAGAGGGGAGCGGAGCTGCTGAGGTGCCCTAATGAAGCCTGCTGCAACAAACTGGACGAGACAACACAGACGAGGGACAGGATCCTACTTTCTGTGATGGCGTCTTCTGTTTGTTTGACTTTCTGCATACATATGCACACAAATAAGATTCATGAGCCTCTTATAAATGCAATGAATCTATAACACAAATCTATACATATATATTTGGCTTAGATTGGTTTACAGCTCAGAATCTGAGTCGGGCAACTGTTGTGTAGCCACACAATGAGAACAGTATGAACCCAGAGCCCTTTATGCCCTTCATTCAGGTCACATTGCTTTCTCCTTTGAGATCAGCTCCTATTAAGAATCTGCTCACAGGACCACAATGCAAAGGGGCGGATCGACGGGCTGCTCGGTTTGTGAGAGCACCCCTCAGGACGATATCCATTGTGGGATCGATGCACCACGGGGGGCTCCATCCCGCAGTATAAACAGTACGTTTAGTGCGGGATGAGTGCCAGAGTCGGCTCCGGCAAGGTGTCCTGGATGACCTTACTCTGGCGCTGGGCCCGCAGGGGGTGCACTATAGTTAATCGGGTCTCCAAAACATGACACAAATGGCTTTTGATACAGTCATTTGACATGTTGCGTGCAGAAAGTGTACAGAGAATAAAAAGAGCAGATATGTAGGCTATAAAAACAGCATTTTGTCGTCTTACACTGATATGGGTTCACTGTGACACTGTTCTGCTGTTTTACAGCTGTTTTACAGCTAAATGAGGACAAGAGATGTGAGGGAAGTTTTATCACTTTAAATATCTTTGTAAAAAATCTCAGAAATAAGCCATAGGACACTAAATTCTGCTCTTAATAAACTGCTTTTTATCATTTTTTGTCACCAAAAAACACCAACTGACATCTAATGAATCTTTTTAGGCACAATAACAAATATTGTTATAGTTTCATATTCTGCAAGTTTCAGATGTGTAATTATTTAAAACAAAATAACATTTTTAAGGAATGTTTCGCAATTTTGCTGAGAAAAGACAATTTAAAAGTCTAAAAACAAGGTTCCTAATAATCAAATGATTGCTAAGTGGCCTGGCCCACAACAGATCAATATCAAGATCTATTCTGTTGTGCACTCTGATTTGATTATGTAACACAGGAGTCCATCTCTCCTGTAACAATATTTTCCACCAGGTGGCTCTGCAAACTGGCTGCACACTCTCCCCTCTGATGCTGACTGATCTAAAGTAGAGTGGAGTATGATTAGATGCCTGTTTATGTTTAAAGTATCAATGTAATTATTGAGCGTGTGCTTAATGGCATCAATTAGAGGTGAATCATTCTGAAACTGAACTCTATGTGGACATTTTTCAACTGTAAAACTGACGTATATCTAGCAGCCTTCACAGAATAAAAACAAAACCAGTTGTGGGATGTAACTAAGTAAGTATTCACTGAAGTACTGTTGGCTACTTCAGTACAACAGGAGGACAGTGATGCTGCAAACACATGACGATCTTATTGAATATGATGCATTACACTACATTAAAAATGCTCATCCTTATCACATCTACAGCAGTTAAATGCAACATAAACATGAATGCAGCCGTTAAAACATCACGGACAAACTTACTTAGTATACTGCAAAATGAGTACCTTTACTTTTGGCAATACTTCTTTAAGTTAAGTAAAGGACAGTGGTGAAAACTAACTAAGGGCATTGTACTCTTTACTGCAGTATCTTATAAAGTTACTTCGTGGATTACGATTAATATAATGAATTAAGATAACATATCATAATATATAAAACATATTATAACTATGTGGCAGAAAGTGTCACCTGTGTGATCTAGGGGAGGTTGAATATGAATTCAGGTTTAGTTCTTAAAGCAACAGTTTGTAGAAATTGGCATTTTGTGCAATTTGGCATTTGTCATTTATTAATGATGCCTATTATAAAATGTTGTATAATCATAATACAGTAATTATATATATGTATATATACTTTTTCTGAAATGGTATGGTGAGTATATTTTGATGCTATACTTTTACACCTTTAATTAAGTAAACAGAGTATTTCTACAGTGTTGTTTCACTACTTTAACTTATTTTATTTATCTTTTTAACGTGTGCACTTCTTCCACCTCCACCTCTGGTTAAGGATCTGAATACCTGCACCACTGATCTAATCACTAAAACCCGTGAAAGCCATTAATCATCGATGCCTCTGAAATCAAAGCCTGTGCCCACATGTCCACCAGGTCACAGCTGTGTCGCACAGCCCGTAAATTACAAGTGTGTCACGAGAGATGAGTGGCCCCTTTGTTTGGATGTAAGCTGCCTGAAACAAATAAGAAGGCTGGGTACCTAATCTCACCGAATATGCAAAGCCGCGAACACAGCAGAGAGGTCGGGCAGGGTCCGGAGAGTGGCGGTGAGAGAGAGCGCCGCACCGACAGGAGGACAAACATCAGGTGTGGACGGGACAGCTGCTCTCATGAGACTTATTCTAACATGATCCAACAGCGACAGACGAGGAGAGGACAGATGGAGGACTGTCCGTGAAGAAACACCTGTGGATCGATTCGAGTTTGAACGCGAAGATAGTAATATTTCCAGCAAAGTAACGTGCTCTGTTTGTCTGGATTACTTGGATACATCTATCAGACTCACCTGTTGGAGCGTCAGTCCAGGTGAGAAATCACTACCGGCTTATTACAGCCAGTATTCCTCATCATTCAACTCGTCCATGGACGTCATGCTGTGCTGAAACCTTATGGTAACACTTTATAATAACCATCATCAATTAATGGAAAGCACACAGTTAGTTATTTCACTGTAAAATGCGTTATAAAGCATTTATTAAGCGATTGTTTACTGTAAAGTTGCTCCTGGTGGTAAATGGTTAATACACACTGTGTAGTTCATCTATAATGGCCTTTATGAAGTTGGAACTTGTGTTTATAAACCTTTACAACTGCTTCATAAATGGTTTATAAAGTGATACTTAACTAAAAGTAAAGATTTCATGTTAAAAGTATCTGATATTAAAGTATCAAAAATACAATTAAAATCAATTAGACATATATTAAATGTATGTATATACTGTATACTATGTGTCGACTGATTGTCTGATCCCATATTCAGCATTTTTCTGATTAGTTGAGTCGATGTTTTTCAACCGATTGTCAAAATTCATCAAGAAAAAATGACGACTTTGGCTCTGATGCAGCATGAAATCTGCAAAGGAACTAGTAACTAAAGTTTTCATATAAACGTAGTGGAGTAAAAAGTACATTTAGCTACAAAATGTAGTGGAGAGGAAGTCTGAAGTAGCAGAAAATGGAAATACTGAAGTAAAGTACCTCCAAATTGTACTTAAGTACAGTTCTTGAGTAGATGTACTTAGTTACATTCCATCATTACTATTAACTAAACTTTAATTAACGATAAATGTACCATTTACTGATGATAGATGGTTATTATAAAGTGTCACGTACTGAACATTATAACATTTGTAAAGGCAGAGCTGTTGTATTAAATGTTGTGTTGCATTAGCCAAAACCTTGAATGCACCATTCTAGTTAGTTAGTTATTATTAATATCAGTTATTCGGGAGTAAAGTTCGTGTTTGTACTGTTCATATGTACTGTTGAGTTTTATTTGTTTTAAAGGCTCATCCAGGGACGGGTATTCAAATTAGCTTTGCCTATAAATGCTGTGGTGTGTGGCATCAGTTAAAACTACAATCTTGTCCCCAAACAAATACATTCAATAAATAAATCATAAAATTAGCCCGACATCTGACCAAATGTCAACTTCTCATGCAGGAAGTAATAGCCCCTGTGGTGGACAAAACATGGTGAAGTGCACCCTCTTCACGACTTTCTGCACGCTGGTACCTAAAGGACAGATGCAAAACTATAGTTCTAGTTATATTTGCATGTACATTTTCTCCGCCCCTGCCCCTCAATCACCCACTGTCCGCCACTGCTGTCATTACAACATGTTCCCATGTTGTAATTAAAGACAGGGGAGACCACTGCGCTATTCTTCAGAGACTCGCATGAATGTATTTCACTGGGCAGCAGCTTCAGCGTAACATAGAAAGCGATCGTCCATGGAAATATATTTGGTTTGGTATTCAAATTCAGTTCTTAAAGGATAGATGCAAAACTGTAGTTTGTAAGCATATTTGCATGCATGTTTAAATAACCAGGGCATTTTTGTTGCAGCTTTAAATAAAAACAACCTGCAGTGAAGCCATGGCTGAAGCTCCAAAAGGTTGTGACGCCAGCATCAGCTCCATATATTACAACCTGTGTGACCTGACGACAGTGTGGGGGATTGTAGTGGAGGCCGTCGCTGCAGCCGGCGTGGTGACCTCCTTTGTTCTGTTCATCATCCTCATGGCCACGTTACCATTTGTGACGGACAAGAAGAGGAAGGGTATGGTGGCCCTGCAGGCAGGCATCCTCATCTTCACTCTGGGACTCTTTGGACTCACTTTTGCCTTCATCGTGGGTCGATACTCCACCAGCTGTGCAGCACGTAGGTTCCTCTTTGGAGTACTGTTCTCAGGATGTCTAGCCTGCCTGCTCATGCACGGCTTGTGGCTCGCCCTGCTGCAGCGGCGAGGCCGGGGGCCCAGGAGCTGGATGTTGTGCACGGGAGCCCTGGGCCTGTGGCTGGTGGAGGTGATCATCAACACTGAGTGGCTCATCATCACTGTGGTTCGGAGCCCAGTCGGGAATGTCATCCCCGACCTGTCCTGCAGAATTGCTAACCAGGACTTTGTGCTGTCTCTGATGTATGTGATGGTTCTGCTGCTAGCTGTGGTGCTGATGCCTGTTCCCTCACTGAGACACAAGCACAAGCAGTGGCGGCGAGATGGAGCGTTCATCCTCATCACAGGGCTCTTCACACTGGCTATCTGGGTCGCTTGGATTGTCATGTACATCCACGGGAACATAGTGGCTGGGAGTCCAACCTGGGACGACCCTACTTTGGCTGTAGCTGTGGTGTCAAACGCCTGGGTGTTCCTCTTCCTCTACACCATCCCAGAAATCTGCTTACTGACCCTGGAGGACCCGGACCAGGAGGAGCCGCATGATGGAGACGTTTATCCTGCCAGGAGCCTGGTTTACGACAACATCCTGAAGGAGCCGGAGCCACCCCAGCAGAACATCTACTTGGAGAATAAAGCCTTCACTATGGACGAGCCTCCAACAGGTGCAGCATGACACATCATGATCTCATCTCACAATAACAGTGTCACAGTATGTGTAGATGTGTGCTGAATCATCAGAATCAGCAAGACGGCACTCCAATTAAATGATTAATTCATGCACTTCCAACCAAGCACAGATGAAATAATGAAGCATAGCAAGGCAGCTAATGGGAGATGACATTAATCTGATGTTGCCTCTGGAGCCGAAGGGAAAGATTGTGAAATAATTGTCAGATTACTTTTTCTATTTCTGACAAAACAACGAACACAGCAACCATTTTGCTGCTATTTGTCATTTCGTCTCCTAGTAGTATAATGTGATTCAAGTCATTTGATCCAAGTCTCAAGCAAGTCGAGTCCCAGCCACGTTGATCACTTTTTAATGCCACTGGGCAACAGTTGCAGTCCTTGCTGTCAGCAGCGTTCTGTATTTGCATGTGTTTTCCTATGTAGCAGTGCGGTGAGCCCTCAGACTTACTGTACTTTTAGCTTCACGTGGGATTAAACCAAGTGCATTAACCAAAAGTTTGCGTCGCGTTCACACATTTTGAGGTTTTGAATCGGAACTTGGTGTGAACATAAAACGGCACCCACTGTTAATCAGCGGCAACTGCTCAGTGTCTGAGAAGAGAGGGGGAGGGGATATCTGTGCGTAAAGACCTCTTAAATGTGATGAACTGAGTGGCGCCTGCCATGCAAAAAACAGTCTGTCTGATGCCTATTCCTGCCAGGAAAAATTCATCAGACAAGATAATAGCACGCTCTTTGATGTTGACCTGCCTGAGAGGTCAGGCCCGCCCACACTGAGTTGCTATTATGTCCACATAACATGACAGTGTCTGGCAGTGCCCATAAGAGTCTGCTTATAGGATAAAACTAAAAGAAAACTTTCAGAGACAAACGTCTGATCCACTTATTAAAGGTTGTGTCTATGGCAGGTGGTAACATCAGTCACCTCCTTGGAAACAACAAATACAACATCACAGTTAAAAAGTCTTTAATTAATAAATGTACTTACTTGTATATGGGATTTGCTTGGAAGTCTAACATTGCCTTACTAATAGCACTACCTATACTAGTACTATGAGCATCAGGTTTATCTACTACAACTCACAGAAACTTACTAGGAAGAGGAAAATAGTGATGTAGAATGATGAATGTTTGGTTGTCAGGATGGTAAATGTAGTGAATGAAGTGGTCAAATATTTAAAGGAGCAATATTTAAGAAATGGCCTGAATTTTAGTGTAAAACATTAAAAAAAAATGAACGAACATTATCAACAGTGTGAAGAAACAACAGTGTTGATGTTATGTGATAGATATCCATGTATTGTGCTGCAGAGATATCTACTGGAGTTAGCATGCTAACCAGCTAGCTCTGGTCTGTCCTGTCACTCATTTTTACACCTATTTTCGTCACTAAAAAGCAAAATATAACTTTACAACTTTAGATTCAAGTTTTTGAGCTTGGTAACTCATCGTATCCATCATTAACTTGACAAAAACAAAATAAAACACACCACAACAGTCTTGGTTTGTTTTTCCACAATCACCTCCACTTTGGTTGATATTAATCCTCAATTCATCAAGTAACATGTGAAAATATTACGGCTCTACAAGCCATTTTCCCCTGATACAGATGCCTGATTATCCATATCCTGTCCCCGTCTGCCATGTCTTCTCATCTTAAGAGTCATATTCCTGGTCAGAGCTGCTGTTAATCGCCTCCATACTGTATCTGCCGGTCTCAGAGGCTGTGTTCATTCCCAGTCTGGTGTCCAGCTGTGTGTACCGGGAGGCCATCCAAGGCTGTGGTTCAGGCACACTCCAGTCAACTAATAGAGTTAATTAGCTCGACAGCTAGCTAAGCTGATTGCTAACGGTGGCTAGTCGCTACAGCCAAAGATAGCTACAGCAAGTCCGGTATATTGTGCAGGAGGACCCGGTTAAGATGGAACTACCTTTGAATTCTTGCCATATCTTACAAATTACACCTTTAAAATAAGACACGTGTGTGTGTGATGTGTCTGATCAACCCAGACAGATGCAGCAAATATTGATTCGCTTATCTGGTTCGTTTAAGTAATGACTGTTGTTATCTCTTTAAACAATGGCAGATATTTGAAATAACAAACTATCCTCCGCCTTTCCTTTACCAGTACCCACAAAGCCAGTGTCTCCATACGGTGCTTACAACGGTCAGCTACGAAGCGGCGTGTACCAGCCCACTGAAATAGCCCTGATCGCCAAGGGCCTGACCAAGGTGAGTGTGCGCCCAATTTCAGAATCTCCTCTTCTGTCACAGCTGAAATAATCACTTCTCTGCACATTTCTACAGATGGACCAGGACGCAATGATCCCTCGAGCCAGAGCCCCGTCTTTGATTCCAGGAAGTGGCAGCTCCCTGCCTCGCTCAGTCGAGTCCTTTCCCCCCTAAGGAGCGTCACACGCCGGATCTCACAGTTCCAAGTATCGACTGCTCGTCTGTTCTGCATGCACAAGGGCTGAGTGTCACAAATCAAATGTTAAAAAGACACCAACAATATCAGACAAGGGCAGCGTATGAAGGCTAATGTATACAGAGCGGCCAGCTTAGCTCCTCGATTTCATTTCCGTTCTCAATTTTCAGGCAACTAGCGCCTTAGAGGTTTTACTTTCAGCTATAAACCAGCTTGCAGCTTCACTCCTTGGACTCCCAAAAAATCATAAAGAAAGAGTGTAGACATGTATGTAGCTCTATAGGGAAGCATTCACCTTGCAAAAACTGTTCTATTTACAAAATCTAAATCTAAAAGGTGAACTATTTATACATTTTTTAGCTGACACACGACCCACAGTAGGCTGATTTTGGAGCAACAGTAGTTAAGCATTAGATACAGAGAGCTTAAAGGTCTATTATTTAACTGTTACATATTACTTTTCATCGATGTGCATTGAAAGGTCTCACCAGTATCTTTTTATCATAAATATGTTGAGTGTAATTGATTGTAAAACATTATGTCGTGATTCAGACTTCCCATGAAAGCCATGTGATTTTGTAGCGTCTTTATAAAAATGTAATTTTATGTATAAATTCTAACTTATTAAACCTGCCGAGGTTACGTAAGCCCTGTGTGGATGTTTGGATTGTGACAGCTGACAACTCACAAAGAGGAAGGTGTGGCACAACGCAAGAGGAAGTGTCACAAGGATCATCATGTACACTGTACAGCACTTATTTACATATGTGGCTTTTAACAGTCCTACCTGAGGCCTCGTTCAGGGATTGTGTCTATTTTAGGTGGCGCTGACAGGGATCATGTGGGAATGTTACACCACCCGAACAGTAAGATGTGATAATGAACTTACATAATTCTCCTTTCAGGATGGAATTTAAAAAGGGACAGCTCACGCCAAAATCGAAAATACATACTTTCCCTCGTACCTGTAGCGTTATTTATTGTTCTGGGTGGTTTTGGCGTGAGTGGCGAGTTTTGACTTTCCCCTCTTCTTATTTCTCAGTTTGTACATCCTCGTCTCCTTTCCTCGCACCTTAGTCCCTCTCTACGATGGGAGCAGAGGAGGCAAGGAAGAGACATGAGGAAACCGGAATATGGGAAAGTGAAATATGACGTGTGGCACGACCGCATAATCTGTCTATTGTTTGGTTATAGCCTCCCGCTGTTTTATGATCTCTGTCAGACTGTTAATGGCAACTTATTTACTCTAAATTCAATTCACAACGTGGCACAATGTGACACGAGTTATATCAAGGTGAAATACATGGGTAGCACAGAACTTTACGAGGCGCTACACAATTTGTGAAGGGCAGGACGTTTCATCACCTCAAATAAGTTATACAACTCATGAATACAAAGAAACACATCTGTAGATTTCCGTTTCAACCATGGTTTGTATATTGCAGCGGGCCTCTTTTATGTCCCAGGTGCCGAAAAGAATACAAAGGATACACCTGTGCATCCTCATTCAAAGCTCCTCCAGCAAGCCTCATCTCTCCTTGAGGTGCATTTTAGGAATAGATGTGTGTTGAGATTAATTTCCAGACAGGAGTATGGAAGAGACAAGGAGACACAAAATAGAGAGATGAGAAGAGCTCATGGACTGAAGGCTAGCTAACTAAGCTAGCAAAGCGAAGATGTTATGGATGTTTACATCCCGCGTTTTCACAGCACAAGCCAAGAGCGGGTGCATGCTCCCTTCTGCGTGGCGATACATGTTTAGTTCAGTAGAAAGAAAATAGTTCCCGCATGAAACTGTTCACACAAGGTATGCGGATTATCTTGAGTAATCGGGTCAGGATTTCTGGAAAGAGATATTTCTGCCAAGCCGAGTGCCATCTGGTTCCATTATATTCGAGAGAAGGCAGACATCTCTACGGTTGATATCTCCAAAACTTGGCAACTCACACTAAAACAAGCACGATGGATACACAGCACTACAAGTAAAGAAGAAAAAAAATGTTTTAGATTTGAGGGTGAACTTAACCTTTAAGACAGAAACAGTGAGTGTGGTTTGATTATTGAAAATGTTATGTTTCAAAATGTTACTGAGGGTATATAGTTTTGAGACACAAACATTATTCTGAAAGGACATATTAGCATGTACTGTAAAGCCGCTTTGACTTCTGCTTTGAACTTGAGTTCCCCATTTTATCTACAGGGACAGAAACAATTATTCACAAATGATTTATCACACACACACACACACACACACACACACACACACACACACACACACACACTCTCAGAGCTCTAGAGTGAGTGTTGGCTGCCTAGCAGCAGGCTGAGTAGGCTCTATCCCATTTACTCCCACCACCTTGTACTGTCAGCAGCCACGAGTATTTGCTCAGTGAGGAAACTGCTCACCAACTGGAAATCATACAGATCAGAGAACATGTGCGGGCGTGTCCAGATTTTACTCTGCAATGGCCCATTTGATTGTGTGCGTGTGAACGCAAAGAGCTGAAAATTCATTTAAATTTAGCCGATTTAAACAAAGCAGAGCATTCAAACATTTCATACGGCATTTTCTTTGTGTTTCATACCACATTTGCCTCTTTACTTGTCTAACATCAATAATCTGGTCGCGCTATGCAAGCAACACGATTTTACACGTGCATCATAAAAAGAGTCTATTAGACATGAATTCCTGATCCACAGTAACTTGAGCTGAAATCAAAAGCAGCATCTTTCTCTGACAGACAGCGGCTGTAAATCCCCTGACAATATGAATAGCTGTCATGTGCACATGGACACGGGTGGTTACATGACCAGTGGCGGTGGAGCTTGGCTCGAGGGAGTCAGCCCTACCAATCACAAACAGCTGTCCCCACTTAATGCATTTCCTTGTCACTGTGACAACCCTCAGTGGACAAACACAGACAGGGAAAAAAAGCTGATGGAACAGGAATGACTGCGAACCCACAGACCAGACAACAGGGAGGCAGTATTAATAGGTAATAGCATCTGGTGGTGGTATTATATAGTAGATCTCTCTTGCACATCATATCACTATAATGTTTGCTTTTAGATCTGAACATGTCAAACTAAGTATCTCTGAATTTGTACAGTTTGTCCCAGACACCAATGTTTGAACAAAGGCCGTGTTCATGAAGGTAAACCTTTTAAGGATTACAAAAGTAAATAGCTGTGCCAGGCTCTAATAAGTGCCCCGCATTCAGAAAGGCTGACGTGATTTATTTATCCCAGGATTTAGGCACTCAGAGAGGTACATATAGAAACAAGGTATGAACTGTTTATTTGTTTAATTTACCAATATTATTTCTTGAAAAATATCACTTGATCTGCAAAGGCAATCATGTGATCTGTTGAAAGCTGCATGATAAAAGGATAGAGGATAAAAGTTCAGTAAAGAACTTTTGTCCTCATCTTTTTAAGCCGATAAAATCACCCTCAACAAAAAAGATTTGAACAACTCTGACAATCGGGCAAAAGCTCCAGATCAGCTACTAAACAAACCTTATGGTTGACTGTTTTATTAACTTATTTCTTTTTCGTTTAAAATGTAAATAAATTGTCATTTGAACTCATTTAACACTGTAAAGACTACAGCCATAAATCCACATGTATAGCAGCGCCACCAAAAATACATTTTTAAAAAGCTATGTTATTTAAAAGCATCTTTCAGCTCCCCATACAAACAATATTGTCTCTACTGGAGGACTGCCATCTAGTGGAACAACAGCAAACAACGAGGTTTATCGTCTCCTTGAGCCTTAATGATTTTATTGTCTACCAAATCACAAAAGTCATCATAGTTGTTACCTAACGATGCATTTATTAAAAACAGTGTATATACAACTGGACATCCAACACAGTTACAAAGGTAAGAAATCAACAGGTCGCCTGTCTGGATGTTTTTGATTAGGGATGATCAGTTTGTCTTCTTTATAAGACATTTAAACAGGCATTAATAATCTGAATGTCCTGTTGCTTCTGAGCTTTATGTAATACTAAAAGGTGAATGTTAATAACTACTCACCTCATACTGTGGACCTGTGGATGCAAATGTTTGCCTGACAGTTGTTAGAGACATTGTGCTAAACTCCCCCGCTGGCATATCAGTCCATCAGTTAACACATACAGATATGGTTATCTTGCGATCCTTCTCAGTTTCTGAACTTCACTGATGACTACAGCCTTCAACGTCACTGAAGGTTCTTGAGTTTTTCCAGACCAGCAGTCCTGGCCTCCTGCTGCTGCTGTTTCTGTTTCTTCAGATGGCGGTAGGCCTCCACCGCTCGCATCCTCTCCTCCTCCATGATCCTCTGTCGGGCCATGGAGGGCTTGGCTGTGGAGGACATGGTTTGGCCGAGGAGAGAGTTGAGGAGCAGCTTCTTTGGTGCATTCTGGATCGTGAAGGCAAGAGGGTGATAAAAAACATAGTGAACTTCTTATTCAACCACTCAAGTCACAGACATATTATGTGATAACTGAAGCGCAGGTTACCTGAGATTTGACCGGAGCTTTCCTGGGTTTGCTGCTAAAAGATGGCGGAGCCATTGCAACTTCACCAAAAGGAACATTATCTACAAAACAAACACACATCATATCATTATACAAACGAGTTCTTAATCGACAATTGGATCCTCCTCTACAGAGAAATTCTGAAGTGATAATACCGAAAATTTTGGCTATTATCGAGGCTGAAGAAGAAATTGTAAAAGCGAGACTTGTATAATCTCTAATTAAAGATCCAGCGTGTAGGATTCAGGGGCAGAAATGGATTATAATATTCATGATTATGTTTTCATTATAAAAAAATTGTCTCTTTTAGCTCTGCTCTGTAGTTCTATGGTAAATATATTGTTTGTTGCACCTTAGCTGCCAAATGCGGCACTTTGTTGTCCAGCTAGCTGCTAGGTTGGTTGGTGTGAGCAGGACTGTGGCCTAGAAAACTAAAAAAATTATACAAAATTTTTTTTTTTTTTTTTAAAAAAAAGCTCGGTACAGTTGAAGAAACAACAGGGTTGGAAGGTGATTGTTGAAGGTTCTTCATTATTATATAGCAAACAGCTATAGCAGCTTCTTTACACAAAAATCAAAATATAATACATTTTGATTTAATAATATTGCATTCAGTTACTTCTCACGTTGATTTCAGGACCATACACTTGTAAAAAGAAAACATGTTGAGCTACATTACAAATAAAATCTGTAGCCTTATCGTCACCTAAAAGAAGAGCGAGAATTACAGGTTCTAAGTCCTTAAAAGCAGGACTGCACCGATTGTGAAATTGTGGGTTTATACTGATATCAATGTTTAAAATAAGAATTTTGTAGTAGGAGTAGCTCCCTCACATCCTTCGTAGTCGCAAATGTTCCTGAAAAACATGCTTTTTTTACCTACGAACATCTCCTTCTCCATCTTGTCCTCCTGTCTGTCCAACTTTTTCAGCTGTAGCCTCTGTAATCTGCCTTTATCGTGCCTGCAGGCAGACAGACAGCAAAGATCAGGTAGATTATGCATCAGACATGTAACATCCAGGAATGATAATCACTGATGTGTAATATCATCACAAACACATAATGATGAAGAAAAAAGCTGCGCACTCACTCCTTCTTCTTCTCAGTCTTGCCCTTGTCTGTGGGATTGTCTTGCTTGTCATCATCCAGCTCAGGCTGTCTGTCTACTTGGTTCTTGGTGAGGAAGAGGATGTGTTTGGTCTCATTCTCCATGCGCCGCACATACGCTTTCTCACTTTCCTGATTTCCTCTCTTGAAGTGAGGGACAGGTATGTCTCCAACTTCCCCTGGTTTGCTTTGATGGGAGATGGCTAAATAGACAGAAACAAAGTCCCCACTGGTCATAAACAAAACAAAACAAAACAAACATGCATGCGAAAAGTCTTAAGAGGCTCGTCTCACCTTGTTTTAGCTTTTTGGCCTTCAAGGATCCCGTCTTCATCCTCTCCTTGCTCTTCATGATCTCTCGGAGCCTGAAGGGGATGTCTTTGAGATGGTCTGGCTTGGCTTTCTTAGCATCTCGTTTGAGCTTCTTGGCACTGAAATTAAGACACATTAGGAAGCATGTGGGAAAGAGTGGAGAGGTGTGTATAATACAGGTTCGTGTCCTCACTTGAATAAAAGGATAAAGTTGTCAAGTTGAGTCTCATTTTCATTATTCGCAATAAACTAAGAGATAATAACAGTTAGCTACTGCAGCTAGCTAGCTAGCAGTTTTCCTGTTAGCTTCCTGACGTTACCTTGAATGTTTTCCGGCCTTGTCCGCTTGTTTTCCAGAGACGTTAGTTTTCTTATTCTTATTCTTCCCCATGTTACTGCTGTTTATATCAATGCATGACAAATGATCTTAATAAAAACAAAAACACATGTGAAGCAGCGTGTATCGCCTTTAACCTACGAACTTTGACCTGCTGGCGACAGGGAGTGAGGAAGTGAAGAACTCTCACTGTGTGGCTTTTTTTGGATACCAACCTCATACTGTCTTACTTCTCCTCGATCTCACAGAGGCTTGAAGAAAATCTATTAAAGAAAAAGAATGTGCAGTTTCCCTCACATGTAAGTATTCATTTCGCCTTTAAAATAAAAAAAACATAATAATAATAATTTCAGAGTCTTTAAAAACCCCAATAACTGGTAATTTTGTGCATCTTGCTATTCTCTAGTTCAGCTGTATTTTATAGTGCTCTGTGTATAATTGATGTTGTTGAATAGACTTAAATTAATAATGACACAATGTTCATTATAATATCGTTAATAAAACACAATACGTACGTTTCTAACATCGTTTTCACAGACAAAACTAAAATTCTGCCTAAAGGGAAATTTTTGATCGCGGAGTGGTTCACTTAAATATTTGACGATCTTTGCTGGAATCGTCACGCTGATTGGCTAAAATAACTTCTGGTGCTTTTTATCTGCCATCACAAGATGGCGTCGTTTTCCAAGTTTATCCACACAGTGCTACTTTGATTAAACGGAATTTGAAGTTCAGATAAAATGCAGTTTATTTATGTATTTATACATAAAATAATGACTGAATGAATAACTAGCTTAATAAATAAATAAATGTCGACTACATAAACAAACAGATAACAGACAAACATGATGATAAAATGATATTTTATGATGCCTATAATGTTCAGTTTTCATAGAGATGTTGATAACATATTTTTTCAAATTTCATTGCTTGTAGACTAAATCAAATTTAGAGGCATTTTAATTTTTTTGTCCTCCGTATTTACATACACAAGGTGGCAGAATATCAGAAAGATCTCTCAATATAATGCAGCCCAGTACAACACCACCTTTAATCTCAATAATAAACAACAACAACATATAATTGAATGAACACATTTATGAAACATTATAAAATTGTTAGAGGCAGATCTGTTGTATGCAATATGTAGAATATCACACACAGAATTTATAGTTTACTTGCAGTTAAAGTTAAAGTATTAACTAAATTGAATCAGCTTTGAATTTCTATGTATTTATTTAATTTATTTAATTACTGCTTTTTTAACTGTCAAATACCTCCACACCAGTAATATTTTCCCTGTAATAATCTTGCAGTTTTGTAGTTTCCTTTAAAAAAATCTCCTTTCACTGGTCGACAATCTGATTGAGTAATTAATGAGCTCCTGTCAGGTCAGGATCACAAGCAAATTCAGCATGACCTCACAGTAATCTGATTATATAAAGGGTCTGTGAATTTTAAAGGCATTGTGGAGGGTTTATTATCAGTAATCTAAGTGTGGCATTACAAGAGCCTTCATTGTTTGTATACTGTACTTTAAGTTTGTATTTCTTTAGATATTAAGATCGATTTCTATCAGTTTGTCTGGTTTAAAAGCAACATACACAGTAGGAAGTGCAGGTTTGTCTTGAATCCAATGTATTGCCATGATAAAATTCTCAACATTTTCATGCATTACATCATTTTTATGACACATTGATTGTCCCATTACAGTTGCGACAGCATGGATTTCTATGTTGCCAAACATGAAGCCAAGTTTGCCAACAAAGCTGTTCTCAGAGCCACACGTCCCGAATCCGGCCCACCCAAGTTCTGACAGAGGAGCATCTGCCAGTTCAAGAGCAAGCTTCCCAGGAGGGGCAGTATGGGGTGGGCTTGTCTTGAGTAAACTGTCATGAGTGTCATCTTAGGTTTGCAATTCCCCACAATTAAGCTTTCTTTTCTCCGCAGCTTCAGAGAGGAGACCCCAGGAATGGAATGGCTTGGCACTGGTAAGCATAAATACCAAGTGAGGCCACTGCATTTTAACTACACACAAACCACATAACTTTTTACTTTTTGGCTACTAACAATGTGTTCTTTTTTCAGATATTGCCCTAATCTGCCCATGGGAAGCGTACAGCCATCTAGAGCTACATGAACGAGCTCAGTGTCTAAGTGTCTTCGCTGAGAAATTATTGTTATATCCACTAAAGGGAACTGATGTGGCAAGTTCAGCAACAACCACGCTGATCATCAATATTGGCTTTTTGTAATGATTAACCACTAAGAAAAAGAACTAGCATGTAAAAGTGTATATTATAGATGTAAATAGATATGTATAGATTGTATATAATGGACGCTGCTCTTTGCCCACATTGTTTTATACATTAAATCTAAGACTCTAAAGCTGCCTTTTTAATGCTGATCCTGAATGTGTCCTGCAGTCAGAGCTGTAACCGGAAGCTGGGTTACTTCAATGACGGACTTTCTCTACAATTTACGGGTTAGGGTTAGGCTTAGGGTTAAGCTTGAATTGAAGAAAAAACAATTGCCAAACTTTGTGTCTTATTCAACCATGCTACTGTTTTTGAAACATCAGAAAATTGCCATTATAATGTTTTATTTATCCCTTATCAACGAAGAGTAGCATGTGAATCTACTTACCTGCACATCTTATATCTTGCTTGTAATATAAAAACAACAAATAGTGGTTTTATGGCGATTATGCAGTGATGTTTGAGGGACTATTTCTTGTCCTGATAGTAGGTCCTCGCTTGATGGCCTTTCGCTGGGGTCTCAAGCTAAGGTAAGGTAGGAAGGAAGGTAAGGTATCTGTCATTAATATGCTGCCCATTCATTGTGTATGTAAGCAACCGTGCAAAGAGTTCTGGTAGCACTGCATTGTGTTTCTAGAGACGAGGAGTCGCGTTGCTCGCTCAACAGCAACTGCATGGCTTATTCCTCACCTCGTATAAGTGAAAGTTTTCAAACAAGCCGCAATGTTGATCTGGTTTAGGATCCCAGAGCAGATAGTCCGTAAGTGGTGCTGGACTTGTGGCTAAGCGTTAGTAGCCACACCCCAAAGCTTTATCATCTATTTTACTCTAAATGGGACCATAATTTATAAAATTAACTTCATCCAGTGTTGAAGAAGACTTTAAACTAGCGGCTAAGACCATAAACTTGTTAGGAAACTGCTTACTGAGGTGATAAATCAAGTGAGAAGTAGGGTCTTCTTCCTCCTAAGCTTACATATAATCTGACTTGTTTTCAGTGGAGTTTCCCCCTGATGGCTGTAAGAAAGAGTGAAAAGAAAGTGCACTCCATATTTTTACATTCTTTACATTCACATAATCAAAACATGGAGTTATGCCAGCCGAATAATGCACCTTAGTCTGTCACCTTGATGTTTAATGCTGGAATTTGATTTGCGTCCATAAAATGAAGAGTTATTTATCACTTCGACCGACAAAACAGGCGCAGTCGTCCGACTTCTTTGCAGTCAAGCTGAGGAATTTTCTTCTTGTTTGGTCGCTCTTTACAGTTTGTTTACAAGGTGGCGATCCAAAAGCACTTAGCACGTAATAAATATCAACGCACAACATATTCATCACCTTATGTTACATGTAAAGTTTATGCCACTGGATGCTTTCGAGCAGTCGTGTGGAAATAAACAGAGTCAGAACCTGGACCCCCAGCACAACAACTCCAACTGTTCCTATCAGGCCCTGGTGCTGCTCGATCCAGCGAGAGATTCCCCCGAGACAGCCGCCCAGGAAGATGACACTCTGAGCGGTAAACTCATCCAGCTGCTGGGCTCCGACACCACACTGAGAGTTCCACACCGTGCCGTTCTCCAGAGGGTCCACACAGCACGTGGCAGGGACGCCGCAGGCCAGCACTCCTGGAGCTGAGCAGTTGTAATATCTGGGGAGAGGGAAATATTTACTTCTTCAAAGCATTCCTGCATCATGACCAATTAGTCACAATGTACTTATTTATAAATATCCAACTTAGTCACCCTTTACTCACATGTTGATCTCCCAGTCGCGGTAGTTTTCTGCCCCGCAGCACTGCAGATTCGACTGAATCTCGTCCACGATGAACCTCAGATCCAGATCATCCTGGTAGCGCACCATGGCGGACAGCATCCCCGACCGCAGGTAGCCTCCGACTTGACCTTGTAGACTGTAGGCCAAAATGGCAGCCAGCACCTGGGCTGTGATGAGCACCAGCACCGCTGTGGTAAACAGCTTCAGTAAGGAGCAGTTCTCACGTAGGGCGCCCACACAGCCTGACAGGCAGAGCAGAGTCAACACGAAGCCCAGAGACACAAGTATCAGCATCGGGTCGGTGCCGATACTGCCGATCTTCTCCTGAGCAAACGACTCTTTACTGATGAGACCCCAGATGCCCAGACCAAGAACCACCAGGCCCAGAATTGTGAACGTCAGATTGCATAGGAACAGGAAGTATTTTAGGAAATAGTCCATAAAAGTGTATCTGTAGAGGGGTTGGACTCTTCCGAATACAGGGCTGTCGTTGTCCTGTCTATCGTTTGGATCCGTTTGGTGCAAATCAGTGGTGACATGACCAGGCTCCTCAGCATCTTCTTTTGCGGAGCCTGCCTTTAAAAACACAGGATATTTACTAAATACCATGGTTCATAAGAACTAGTGCCAACTTAAACCTTTACTCAACACAGAGAGGTACTCATTATTCAGAAAAGAACTTAACGAAACAAGACAGAAGCTCCAAAGTGACCCCTTACCTTTGGTATGAGCGGACTGGACTCATTCTGCGTGGTGTCCCTGCGCCACCACGGCAAAGGAAACCTTTTTATCCCCAAATATCTCCTCATGTTGTCAGCCACTGCAGGGAGACGACTCTCCCTGTGCTTTTAGAAACTCAGAGTGACCCAAGCTAAAGTACAGCTTAGGGGGAGCATTCACTACAGTATGTACAGCGGAGCATGTGAGCTGAGGAGGAGAAACCATGCAGAGTTTAGCCTCTGGCTGCTGCGAGGCGCAGGATTTCTTCATCATGTGAGAGTCACAGTTAGGGGATTACGGCTATCAGAGCGTGTATTACAGACTCACTCACACTGACTAGAACAAGAGACTTTTGATGTGAGGTTCACTCAAAAACCACTTAGATGTCAAGGTTTTATGTACCAAAATGACTGCACTTGGAAAGATTAAGTGTATAGTTAAAGAGAAAGTGGTATGTGTTTCTGAAATCAAAAACAAACCAACTGTTAACAAGAACTGTTAATTTAATATGTGCAGATCTGACTTTTTAGGTCAAGATCAGCTATAAACTTCAGCCAAATCTTTGGAGTCATGAGATGATTAACAGGAAACTACAGCAGAAAAAGGCAAACAGTTACTACAAGGCATACTTACAAGCTAATGGTTAGCAGGTATGTTAACCATATGCACCATTTTAGATTAGTGTGTTAGCTAACATGTACTAATTAGCAATAAAGTACAGCTACAGTATTTTGTCATAAACCAAAGAATTGGACAAATTCAAATTTTGACCTGATGGTGGCGCTGCAGGAAGAGTCAGGTGGTCAGTTCAGTCATTTTCCTGTTTTGTTTTGTAGGTTCTCTCCTCGTGTATCATGTGTGGTGTCGTGTTTTGCTTCACACTTCCTGTCTTTGTCTTTTTCACACCCTTTCTCCTGTTCACCTGTGGTTCATAGTTAATCTTTTAAGTCAGTGTTTTCCCTCACTCTTCGTCGGTTCCACTGCATGTGTATGTTTCCCAGTCCTGTTTGCTCCTTGTGTCCTACCTGCGTTTTCTTTGTATTATCCTGGTTTGGACTTTGTTTATTTCTTGCACTTGGTTTCTTGCTTTTGTTGCCTGCCATTGTTTTTTTTGTTTTTTTTGGAAGGTGGCTTTGCGTCATTAAAGCCACCTTTTTTTGTTTTTCTACCTGCCTGACTCGGTGTGTTGCGTTTGGGTCCTTTTTGGCTAAAACATAAAATACATTTGCATTTGGTGAATCTGGGAACTTTTACACTCAATTTACAAGTGTCTCGTATCCAGATGGTATTCAATACACTTTTGTTTACACTTAATTCAGATGCTTGCGTCTCGTGCCGGTCCTACTCCAATCCAGTGTGCACGTTTTTCAATGCAATTTAGCGGTTTAGTTACAATAACAGTTAAGCTTGCTACATAGCTGACAACTACTAAAATGTTTTATCGCGTTCATTTTTCCCAACTTTACAACCGAACTCCGCCTTGGTCAGGTGTAAATTCAGGTAGATTCCTAATATTTCTTGTCCTAACTATCTATATAGATATATGTAGTTCAGCGTCATGTTTATTAGCCAGACCATAATATTTACAGACTCAGACTCAGATCCAGTTCTAGAAACATATTTTCCTAATTGTTCTCATGTGAGCTATTTAGTCAAATATGTCTCACTTTCATTGCTCACACAGTTGAAGCTGTTTGGCTTAGAAGAACAGATCAGCTGGCCCCGGTGTTGTGGACTGGGATTTATTTTGCCAGCTGGAAGAAGACGACCAACCAAAGTTTCCACCATCCATCTCAACAGAATTTTTTTTTAAAAATCCAGGCTTGTCTGGTGTGTTGAAAAACAGCAGAAAGGCTAATAATAATGATATAATCACGCACATGAAACATGAATATGTTAGAATGACTGAAGTGCAAACACAAAAACATTTTGCTTTGATCACAGACGGTACCTTTCTTTGATGGAGAAGGGAGAAGGCGATCCAGGCTTGTTAATGTTGCATATTACAGGCTCCAGCCTGGCTCACTGTGTTTTAGCAGAAACAAAAATCACCATGCAACTCTCTCCAACATGGTGTTGTTATTATGCTGTGTTTGCCTGTTCCACCATTTAGTCCCAGCATCCAACAAAATCATTTCATGATCATGTTTTGAGTAAAGTCACTCAAGTAAATGTTATTAAAATCCTCACGAACGACTAAATATTAGGTTGTGATGCATGATGTGATCTGACCAGAGACGTGGACTCGAGTCAAGTCAAGTCACGGTTCTAACGACTTGCAGCTTGACTTGACAGGAAATGAATTACTTGACTTCAAGTTGGGAACAGGACATAAGTAATAATGATAAATAAATCTAAATGAAATGACTGATATAACAAAACCAACCAAAATCTAATTTCTCTAAAAAGTTCTTGTAACATACTGACTGCATCAGCACATTTATAATTTGGAAAGGCTCAAAGTATTTCTTAAATCCCATCCTGAAGGGTTCAAGCGATGGGCTAGACCTCGAAAACTTGTTTTTATAAATGTGAAATGTCCTCAGTGAAATGAATGAGTTAACAGCACTGCTGAACTTTGTGAGTTTTCTTTACATCCTTGGCTTCCAGTTTAAGTTATTAATTGGTTTAGGTGCCGATATAGTCTTCCATTTTTCCTCCAGAATCCTGATCTGCAATGATATTCATAAAACAGATGTTTAGTTGTTTCTTCTTTATTTTTTACAAAACTGACATTTGTTATTGATATCAACAAATCTCAACTGAGCATCCTCATGGTCATCTGTCTCCCTCCATAAAAAAATCGCATTCATGTGGCTCAGTAGGGAACATGTAAGTCTCATGGTGCACCTTCTGTTTGGCGTCGGTTTTTGAGATATAAGCGCTGCTGTAAAATATAGTTGAACTATCCTCCTAATACCGCTCTGATAAAGTCATTATGAAGTGATGTGCTGCTGTGAGTCAATAACAAGTAGCATAGGAGGGAGCAAATGGGACAGTGAGTTAAAAACCAGGCAGAGATCGGCCTGGTTATCTCACTCTCTGGCTCTGCAGGCCCGCTGCTGTCATTCTTTCCTCTGGCTGAGCTGGACGGAGCTGCAGGCAGCTGGAAGGAAGTCAGTCTACTGACTGCTGGTGGAGTCCAGATGGAGCTGTAAGGCTTAAAGGGCTGGGCATCATCAGTGCTGACTAAAATCTGTTTCCATATTAGTGTGTATGAACAGAAAAACAAATTAGTACATTTTGTTACGCTCATCACTGACCTCCCAGATGACTGTGTGCATAGTCTGTAATAGTTTTCACAGGAGTACAGAGTTTTTCCTTCTTGGCAGTGCAGATCATTGTGTGCGTTGGTGTGCATGTATGGATATACACTTAGGAGGTACCTGTTTTCACTGCTCTACTAATCTACACAGAAGCAGTGTTGGAAAGCAACTATGAACATTTACTTGAGCTACTTAATTTCCATTTTATGCTACTTTATGCTTCTACTTTGCTACATTTCAAGGGCAAATATAATACTCCCCACCACACATTTATCTTACTGTGAAGATTACAGATTTACATTCATGAATGAACCTAACATATCAAACATAAACAGTAAACATACCTTAAATACCTTACACATTAGTTACTTTTTGTGTATCTTCAAGTGAACTTATATGTCATAATCATAACTAATGAGGGACTACTTAGTAGCTACTCAGTAACTACTTAGTAACTATGTATCACATAATTTGAAAGAGTAACAAATGATTAAGTCATTAGTATTTAGTGAGTCTACTTGGTAACTACTCACTATTATGTTTCACTTTAATTGAGGGTGCACAGAGTAACTAATGATTCAGTAACTAGTAATAATGAGTTGTCAGTAGTTTGTGCCATTCAGCAGTTGGTTCACAGATAATCAGGAAGACATCATGAGGAAAGTAGTCAGTATGTTAATTCACAGATATTAATGAAGTAATCATTACCTAATGATTCATTAATGTTGTATCTCCTAGTCTCTTACACTCCAGTAACTCATAATTATCTACTATATAGTCCTTGAATCAGTTATTCAGAAATTTCTCATTAACAATTCAGTAACTATCAAGTTGTCCCTGACTCACCCCTCAGTAGTTTAAGTAAGTAAATTTGCCATCAACATAAAATGCATCCTGCAACCCAATCGCCACAATAAATTCTGGTGATGTACGTTTCTGCAAACCCTGGATATGTTGAAACTTTACATTTCTTTAGGTTGAATGTGAACATATCAGTGGTTTGCAAAAATGCCAACATTTTATTTTTGCAACTGGGAATACAACAGTGACCGAGGCCATAATGAGTAGTTTACTTACTTATGATTCCTCTTCCAGCTGATTGTTTTGTATTTGTACGTTGATAAAGTAAAGAATGCATGCCTTGTACTTGTATTGGACCATGTACCTGGAGGTGTTGCTCAATGTTACTTTCCTCCATACCTTTTCCTACTGCTCTGCTGCTATTGCACATTTCCACTGATGTAGTGGAAAATAATAAGCTGGGGGAACAATAAACTTCAGTCTGTCTTCAGTCTGTGATGATTGAAAGATAAACAATGACCAACTCAAATCATGGAAAATGTAATGAAAACATTTCAAACCAAAGAATTAACTGTGACTGGTTGTTGACAGGATGGATTATCGGTTGGGTGTCAGTTGAGTTCTTCTTTTACAAATCTCACTGTTGCCTTGTTTTTAAGTCTCTCGTGGGGATTCCCACTGTTTGAATAAAATCCAGCTCATTCTGTAGTGTTGTCAGCATTGAAGACGTATGGTAGAGATGGCATGATGTTCATCACACTTACAGCATGCAGTACTATCTTGTCTCTATGGGTTTAAAGTTAGTGCAGATGGCAGGGACCGCTGCCCACTCAGATTCCTTTTCAGCAGTGATGAAAACCTCATGCCATTTATCCGTTCTGTCTGCAGACATCAGCACAGGATGCAGCAGTATTAAGGAAGAAGGAGCTGATTTGGAAGAGATCAGAGCTGGAATTCCTTGCAACAAAAGGTATTTCATTTCGAAGATGACAAGGAAAAAGTGCTCCATTTGCCCGGTATTTCAAAATGAAGGGAAAATTTACTCCGGTGATATGTATCTTTCTTTGGCATCCAGCTGCATTTGCACTTCCCAAAGTCGTCCAGGATTATAGATTGAAGAAGATTATTGAAGAAATCTGTTTCAGGAATAAAATGAAAGAAGATGTGTTGCTTCAACCTCCATCAACAGTTTTATTAACAAGCACCATCGAGGGTGGCTTAATGTCAAACTTAGTCAAGCGATTTCCTAAATCATACAACAGCTTATTTGAGTTAGGGATGTCGGTAGTCTAGGGGTGATGAAATCACTTAGAGGATGTGTATTTTTCTAATTACCACACAATAGTAGGTAGATAAAACATGATAAAGTGTCCTCTAGAGTGCCCCTACAGGGCCCAGGTCCCTGCCCCCTCAAACATCCTGAGTCCACCACTGGCTAAAATGCACCCATTCACCAGAATATACAAGGTTGTATATGAGCTGTTGGGAAGAGGAGGCAGCCCCCTAGGGACCATCGCTCAAACTATGTTTTAAAACAGTAGCAAGCATCTAACCATTTGATATTTGTAACATGACATTGGGTAATTTTCCAGCTGTGTTTGTGGCGACAGAACCAGGTATTCTTACGCCAAAACATGATCTATTCCTAAACATATCGAGCGGTTTTTGTGCCTTAACCTCACCTGATCATAAGCACAGTGTTGTCACAACGTGAAACGGAACATTGAACTTAAAGAAACATAAAGTTGCAACATAAAGAAATGTAAAGGTTCAGCATATCCATGATTGCAGAAACACTGTTAAAACGATTTACATTTAAAGTTTCATTTGTTTATATTCAGCTTCATCACTCCTGACAGTTAAAGTGACTGGCTGGGTCTGTCGTAGCCCAGATGCTGAGCAGATTGTATTACAGTAGGCAGTAAGAATGCTATGCTGGAGCCACATGGTTACATCAAACACCTCCTCTGGATCAGAGCCCATAGGGAGTGCAGTTGCCCTCCACCACCCCCAGATGTGGGGGATACAGGGAGTAAAGTTAGGGGATTATTAGGACCTCCCATTCAGCCTCTGTGGGTTATTAATCATTATTGTAGATGCATTTTCTGCAAGGCACAAATCGGAGGCTGGAGCAGAAAGCATGTGTGTCTGCATGTGTTTGGGGAGATTTGCCCTCAGTGTGTCTGCGCATGCAACAGAGTGTGTTATTGCTGCATCACTGGAGTGGGTGGGAGCAGGTGGGGGGAACAGCCCGTGCAGATTGGGGAGGCAGTTATAAGAGGGTGCTGGCCAGGTCATGTTTTCTCAGTGTGTCACTGTTGAAGGATCGTAGCGCAGAGTGTGTGCTGCTTTTTTCACCTGGAAAGACTTCTGGCATCACTTCACAGGTATTAAAACTCATTATATCCTTTGTTTAGTGATTCACCTACAGAACAGTGAAACAGCATGAAGCTAGAAGTGAAAATTAAATTTCCTCAAGTATATGCATGCATGTCTTATATCAGAAATGAGGGACAAAATCTTGTTTTCCCAGTAAAATTAAAAAAAGAATCAGATTTGTGTTTATTGCCAAGTACTTTTTTTTAACACAAGGAATTGTTTTGGTTTGGCGGTGCATAGCAATAAAGATAATACTAGAAAAAGGAGCAGGAAAAGAATAAAAGCAGTTCTTTCTTTAAGTCAGTGACCATTAATAGAAAAATAAGACTGAAAATAAAGAATTAAAAGTAGTAAAATTATCATAATAGTAATAGAAACAACAGTGATAAAAGTAACAAGTATTTATAATGTGACTATTTAAATAAAAGAATTGTACAAATATTGTCCAAGGAATGTGCAGAAGTTCACAGTATTATTTAAGTTTTAGGTCATATTTAAGTATTATATTAATTGCATTAGTTGCAAGATTGAGTCCAATTAAAACGATATACAGTTTGTAAGGATAAGGATGTTGTGGCGTATCTACAGGAATGTACAAAAATTTGCCAGTACAGAGACAAACGTTAATGTAACACATTGGTACATGTGCAGATTATTAAATATATTAAGTGGAATTGGAACGTAAGTGGAATTTTTTGCCATGGTGTAAGAAGTTTTCTTCAAGTGAAAGTGGCCTAAACTTTCCTGGCATCACTTTTCTGTACACTTGTTTCTCAGCAGCACCCTCATTTTTATCATTTTTCTGTTCTGGTCAGGTGAGGAAGATGAAGATGAAGGGGATTCTGGTCCTTCTGAGCATGACCTTAACATGTGGAGCTCAGAAATGGAAACAGGAAACTTCACGCTGGGACCCTAAAGGTCAGGCACGACATGATTTTCCACAATTATCTTTTTAAGGTTAAATAAAAGGCTGCATGCTCTTATAAATATACATTTCTGTCTTCAGCAGAAGACACCAACGGAAAGACTTGCTCCAACCTGACCCAGGTGCTGGACAACTGGAAATATGCTATTGTAACCCAAGTGAAAGACCTGCTGATCAATGACCACGCCTCTGTCCTGCCTGAGTACAACAGGTGGGTCGCACTGACTTCTGACTGTAAATTGCGGTGACGGTATACGAAGAAGCAAGAACAAGAAAATAGAGTCAAGATGTTGAGTAAGAGAGAGGAGAATAACAGCAGCAAGTTACGTCAGTGAATATTTTATTGTTCACTCACAGTCATATGAAATTAGATATTATGTAACTTCCTTTGCTCTGCACATGACCAGCTTGTAATGTGATCCATGATTGTTCCGGTTCACTCGTCTTTTTAACTGATCTCACTTCGGAGGATGTGCCAGAAGAAGACGGGAAATGTTTCTGAATGGATTCAGTGTTTCTGGCAGATATTACTACAAGTCACAAACCTCTTCTCTTAGAGACAGTGATACAAACAGCTAAGAGCATGTTAGAGTTAACATTTCATTTTCACAGCAGGTTCGTGTCCTTTTCCAAACTTGGGCCAAAAATCAGCTATTTTTAATCTCATTTGAAGAGATTCAGTTGTTATGTCTGTTATCCTGATGTTTCCTGCAGATGATGGGACTGTTCCTGCTTAAACAGCACATTGAGACTTTCATGTTCACATTGCAAAGTTGACTTGGTTCTCCTCTTGGTTGTGTTTTTCCCAATAAACAATGTTCCTATTACATGTGAGCTCACAGAACATAACAGTGCCAATGAAATCATGTACTATTTTGAACTTTCCCAAATCTCTTTACACGTGTCCATCCAGGATCCAGCCTCTGTCAGATGCTCTGGGGGACCTCTACAGGCAGTTCAATGCCCTAAAAGACGAGCTGGGAAAGCTCACGTCAAAGTTTGACGGCGTGGAGGGTTTTGTGGACGAACTCAAGGCTGGCAGATTCACTCCGCCTCAGCGGCCTGTACAGAGGTTCCCCCCCGGCATTGGTCTGAGGTCTCCACTGCGAGCACAGATGAGGGCTCCAGTCAGGGGGATCATCAGGGGGCCAACACTGATCAGAGCGAGGAGGAGAGGGCCGCAGAGCCCTTAGACCTGCTGCCTACCAGCTTTTCTCTTGTATCAATGCTGATGTATAAACAAGAGTTGATGTTTTTATTCTATTATTTCAGAAGAAGACGATTTGTTTATACGATTTTATTGACGAGTGTGATGTGAGAATAGGTCACATGAATAAGACTGATGCATGGTGTAGAATATTTCGCTGTACAAAGTCACTTTCAACTACAAGGTGGCACCATTTATCAGATTATCTTGTCATCCTGCTGCTCTACGCGTGTTAAAAGCTGGACATTAAGTAACATAATGGCTGAAAATCAAGTCTTCAATTTTGTGATATGATATAAAGTATAAATATTTTTCTCTTATTAAAGGGGCACTATGTCGTTTTGGAGAAGAAATTCAGACTCAGAATTTTAATATTTACAATATTGATGAGGTAATAATACAAAGTCAAAAAAATATTTATTCTTTCCTTAACTGAATAAACAAGCTGTTCTCAGAGGAGAATGAGGTCCCCAGGACACTGTTTGAAGACAGAAAGCAGGGCAGGGTCCGCCAAATATAAACAGAGTAAAACAGTATGAAACTGTGTTGTCCTTTAAGTTCAGTCAATGAGGATCTTTCTCCACTGATAAAATTTTCTTCCCCAAAGCTACACAGTGCACCTGTAATGAACAGTGTATGATACTTGTTTGTATACTTTGATACTACTTTGTATTTTTTGCTCAAATAATTATTAAAAAATAGATGTGCAACTTACATGCATTAGCATTTGGCAGTCGTTACATTGATTGTAGTTATTACATCACTGGCTGCTACAAGAAACCCACAACGCAGCCAATTTAAAATCCATATTCTGTCACAATCTACATGGGCAACTACGACCCTGGACGACCCTTATTAATACAAACAGAATTGTTGTTCCTGTATTTGTTAACCATGAACAAAAAAAACTTGGCTGCAATGGCTGAACACCAACTGGAAGACTTTGACAAGTTAAAGTGCAACCTTTAGTCTGCTAAATGTTTTACCTTTTTTTTCAGACATCTGCTAAATCTATTCTTTTCCTTTCTTGCTAAATTATATTTTCAGCCAAATCTGGTCAGGAGCAGGTTTAATGTGAATTATTAACTTTGCAGTTATGCAGTAACGGCAGCTGTCCCGCCATGCTCTCTTCTTCACTGATGACTGACGGCTGTCATAATCATATATGTTTTTTAAAGCAATGTATTTCTGAGTTTGTATTATTACCTCATTAATACTGTAAATATTAAAATTCAGATTTTTTTATTTCTTCTCTGAAACTACACAGTGCCCCTGTAGGAGCCATGTATTTTATATGTGTTAAATGTAATACTCCTCCTGAGCACTAGGAGGCTGTATGGTAAAGGCTGAGGCTGCCACAGGTGATGTAAGTTCACATTCACAGGTGTTGCTTATGGGAACAGAGCAAACAGTTTGTGACTGTACTCGGACAAGATCACACGGCTGTATTTGTTTCACCTTTGTATCGACACTTATTGGAAGTGACGGACATGATGGACACAAGTAAGAAAATAAACGCATTATGATATAAAGTTATGTTGAAGACTAAGTAACATTTTTTCCGAGTACATGCCTAAACAATTCAGCCCAATGTATATGTGACTTGGCTGAATACCTGATGGTTATTATTATTATTGTTATTATTATTATTATTATTTTTATTATATTATGCCATTATATTACTGAGAGATGTTCAACTCAATACAAAAAATGCATACATTACAATGCATTTCAAACAGCAGCGACTGTGCAGCAAAACTTAATAAATGAATTTAGACCACCTTGATGTATTAATACTATTACTACAGCAACTACTAATAATGATGATGATATATTAAAGTTTGGGAAAAAAACATGTAGGTATCAGTTTACTCCAAACTGAACGTATGTACTCGTAAACCGGCTGCACAGCTTTGTCTTTGTCATGCAGCAAAACTGGTTTCTGCCTGCCCGTATGTTTAAGATAAAGGTCGCAATAAGGACACCAAATGAATCTGAACCTCTACTGAAGGAGTTTCATCGGTGCAATCACTGTGATTCAGAGTGGATTGGTGAAGGCCCCTGAAAGACGGAGGGACTATAGTCTGCAAACACACCCAGAAATGTTTACTGAGGTGCACTTTGAACTCACTCTGAGGGACATCTGTTTAGTAAAAAACATTTATTTGGCTCCAGGTATCTGAAGCATCATGTTTGAAGATCTTTTCCAGTCCGCCACGTCAGTCACCCTGCTGGTAGCCATTGTGGGCCTGCTGGTCCTGCATCTTCTTTACTCCAGCTTCACCTCCTACGATGAGAGAAGGGAGCCTCCAGGACCAAAACCTCTCCCCCTGCTTGGTAACCTGCTTCAGGTGGATCTCAAGAAGCTCGACAGTTGTCTTTGTGAGGTCAGAAACAAGTTGTGTGTCTTAAACAGCTTGATGCTTTCTATTGCTTTGATAGAAGACAGTTTAATTTTTATTTCAGTAATTATATTACTTGCAAAATCCAAAATATTTTAAGTAAGAGTCTAATAAATTTCATTTATTATCTCAGAATGAGAGTCTCACTTTTACCTGCCTCCATCTTTGTAGCTGTCCAGAACATATGGACCAGTGTTCACAGTCTACTTTGGACTGAAGAAGGTGGTGGTGCTGGCAGGATACAGGACAGTCAAAGAGGCCCTGGTCAACCATGCTGAAGAGTTTGGAGACCGGGAGGTTACTCCCATATTCTATGATTTCAACCAAGAACATGGTGAGAAAACATCTTAAGAGTTTTTTTGTTTTTTTTTTGTAACTTGCTTCTGTTCTTGTCTAAACAAGTCACCGCTGTTGTTTCCAGGTATAATCTTTTCCAACGGTGACACATGGAAGGAAATGAGGCGTTTTGCTCTCACCACTCTGAGAGACTTTGGGATGGGCAAAAGGCTTACTGAAGGGAAAATAATCGAGGAATGTCACTCCCTAATTGAAGCATTTGAACAATACGAAGGTAACATTATCTCCATGAGAGCATACCTTAGTGATACCTTACAGTCTCTAGCTAACTCTTGTCCGTAACCATTTTTCTCTCAGGTAAAGCCTTCAACAACACCCAGACAATCAGTTATGCATCTTCAAATATAATATCGGCTATCATGTTCGGAAAGAGATTTGAATACAAAGACACTGTCTTCCAAGCCATGGTGGAGAGAGACCACGAGACCATTCGTCTAACAGGATCAGCTTCTATCCTGGTACCTGGCACAACTACTACTATAATACTCAAGAGATCAAGTATTGTGTCCGTGTAGTCGCAGAAATATTTGGTAAAACTTTATTTTACAGGTCCTTAAAGGTGCAATATGTAAAAACTGGTCACCTGTAAAATTCATACTCAAAACAAAATAGAGGGCAGCATATGACCAGAGTAACCGCTAACTGCTTCTAACTGTAGCTGCCCTTAGCTAGTTAGCTCAGTTAGCCATGCAGCTAGTTGTTCAGACTGGGAGCTCAGGGATCAGGGGAGTGTTAGTTAGTGTTTACACAGCTAGCACAGGACCTGGTGCATGTTAATAATTAGCAGAACGGAAATAAAAACCACTGATTTAATGAAACCAGGTGAGCCTCAACGGTTATGTTACACTGTAATTATTGTGCTCCATTACAGTTATACAACATGTTTCCTTGGCTGCGCCCTTTTCTTAAAAACTGGAGAGATATAATGAAGAATGTGGAGGAAAACAAGCAGGAATTAAGAAGCCTCATAGCAGATCTTAAGGAGACCCTGAACCCGGAGATGTGCAGATGCTTCATTGACGCATTCCTGACCCGTAGGCAAAATCTGGAGGTGAGGTGTCCCAACTGCAGTGAATTCCCTCCTTGGCTTTAAATCATTAAGTATAATCTGTCTTTTGTGCATTTTATACTAGGAGTCTAAAATCAAGGATTCACTCTATCATGATGACAACCTGCTCTACAGTGTGATGAATCTGTTTGCAGCTGGAACTGACACCACAGGAAATACACTTCAGTGGTGTCTACTTTTCATGGCCAAGTATCCTCATTTTCAAGGTGCAAAAATACATCTGCATATTTGTCTAAGTTGGTAGTCCTCACATGAAACTTGAGTTAAAGTTGCATCTCATATTCATCAGATTTAATGCCTGTTTCACGTGCATTCAGACCAGGTCCAGGAGGAGCTGAGCAGGGTGGTCGGAAGCCGTCAGGTCCGAGTAGAGGACAGGAAGAACATGCCCTACACTGACGCTGTGATCCACGAGGCACAAAGACTGGCCAACATCGTCCCCATGGCTATTCCTCACAAAACCAGCAGAGACATCACCTTCCAGGGCTATTTTATCAAAGGGGTCAGTTGCCCGTGTCAGTCCAAAGCTACACATTTGTTTTTGTTATATATGTGCTTCTCTGAAAACACTTGAGAGCAGTGCTTTGGTTCAAACACTTAACATGATACACTCCACTTTCTTCCTTTGCCTACAGGGGACGACTGTGCTTCCTCTTCTTACTTCTGTCCTGTATGATGAGAGTGAATGGGAGAGCCCGCACACTTTCAACCCTTCACACTTCCTGGATAAGGATGGTAAATTTTTCAGAAGAGACGCCTTCATGCCCTTTTCTGCAGGTACAACAACTTAATTAGCTTGTTCTCTACAGATATTTAACAACTGTGAAGATATGATCTGCATTAACTTGTTGCGACTTGTTTGTTCTTGCAGGTCGCAGGGCTTGTCTCGGAGAAGGTCTGGCCAGAATGGAGATCTTTCTCTTCTTCACCTCTCTCCTCCAGCGCTTTCGTTTCACTCCTCCACCTGGAGTTACAGAGGATGACCTGGATCTCACACCAGTTGTGGGCTTCACCCTCACCCCCACACCTCATGAGCTGTGTGCTATCAGTCGCCACTGATTAAGAGAGCTGCAACTTCAGTAGACTAGTTGAATAGTTGAAGTTTGTCCAATCAGAAGAACGTGGGCCATAAAGAGACAAAAGCTAAAATGGCCACAGAGGATGAAGGGCTGCATAAAGGGCCAGTATACGATATATAAGCAATTGTCAATCATGCAAAACTAAGCTTGTAGGTTCCCAGAATAAAAATATAGAGCGGGAAAGGAGCATAATATGTCGCTTTTAACAAATCAAATTGCATCCATGATGTACCATACAATCATTTTGCTGTATTGAACTGGAAATGACTCATGTTCATATGATTGTTGCCTAATTTAAGTTAGACCCAGCTTTACTTACCCATACATAGGACAATATATATATTAATGTTAGGATGTAATCATATTGAAGAACATGTATATCTATAGGTATCACTTTCCTCCCAACAGAACTCTTGTATTCATACTAGTAATATGCAGTTTTTGTCCTTGTCAAGTAGCAAAACTGGTTTCTGTAGTGGGGGGATTTCGACAAGGACCTCAAATTAAACTGTATTCTGCTCCTGTTTACTGACAGGAGGAGAGCTCAAATATTGCATTTTAACTTTTGGGATTAGAAAGTGGATTTTCTGACGTTTCTGTTGTCAAACTTGCCTCACTGTTGATGTATACACTATTCAACATCCACCACTGATGATGAAATTCTATCTCCTGTGACTCAGGCACGAATGTTTAAAGTTTTATTTGCGTTAAGTTTAGTCTCATTCGACAACTTCTCTATTCCAGCAGTAGCGACAGGCTATGAAACTAACTGTTACCTAGAATAAAATTATGCATTTGCTGGGTTTGAACATTGTTGGAAGTACACATCTCAACAAAATATGTAACAAAGGCCTAGTCGTTTATAACATTTTAATGCAGAATATTTTATCTTTAACTCAAACCATCTTTTCCAAAGCCTAACCTAGCACTTTTGTAATAAGGAAACACAAACAAAATAACAACTCAAATCTACATTGTTTGTATATGTTTGCAGCGAGCAGTCCGGTGGCAAATGCCGGCTTCCCGAAACCAAGTCGTTCAAGCTGGGTTTGTTTGGCGAGGCGGTCCTGAGAGTAAATTAATAATAATAATAATGACTTTTTTTTGACAAATAACATGTTGTAAGGTGAGGTGCAGGATAGCATGGTGAAAGATAAAACATCACGCTGGCAGGGAGCTGTGCAGAAAAAATAGGCAGACTTTTATTTGTAGTTTCAAAAAAAAACATGAAACAAAGACAAACATTCTTTACACAGCTCAAGACAGTTCTGGTGCTACTCGTCAAAAAAAAAACAAAAAAAAACCCAGACCATTCTCTCCCCTTCCACTCACTTATATAGCACGAGAGTCCGCCTTTCCAGTTCAAACTGGCCTATGAGGGCAGATCTCTATAATGGAGAGTTGACAAGGTTAATAACAAATATACATAGTTTTCTTAACTTGCTCCTACCAACAAGGTCTAAATTCATTCTTCAACATGTTAAGATAACTACTGTACATTCAAAATAAACAAATCATTTGTACATCATTCAGTATTTATCTTAATTAGCTGTCATTTCATCACACGTCCACTATCCAATCAAATCTGAGAACACGCCTACTCATACACCACATAAAAAGGCTACTGTTGAGGCGCGCTTCCTCTTTCAGCACCAGCACAAGATGGCCACCACAAAGGACTCAAACGCTGACAGGTTATTGCTTTGATTACAGCATGTCTTTTAATATATTTTGAGGAATAAACTTCCCCCTTCTCAAATTCTAATGCTGAGTATAATTCTTTGTATTTATCAATTGATGTTGGAACTATAATTTAAATAAAGAAAACAGAAAACTGTGTGTGAGTGTTTGTCCACCTTTCTGAACAAAAAGGGTTTAGCAAATAGTGAGGGAGCTGGTGCTTCATCACAATGTAAAACTACAGTGACGGTACATTTTGGCACTGGAAAAAACCTGAACTGAAAGAGAAAAAAGTCAGCATTGAAACATTTATTCATTGGGAAATTAAACTGTGAGTGGTTCCTACTCTACTTGGATCAACTTCTGACTCGTTAAGACACAAAGTATTATTTTGTTGACGACCTTAAACTTGTCCTGAGGGGCATCTACATTTCTCCTCCACTTGACCTAGAAAAATGTCCACATTTCCAGGACAAGCCTTCATGTTGAGCTCTGCAAACATTCACTATAGTAACAAGCCAAAAAAGTCAGCAACTGCTGGTCAAGACAGGTACAACTATGAAGACACCAAAAGACTGTTAACCAACACAGATGACCTACATTTTAACCTATAATTACCTGTACCTGGAATCAGAGATGCTAAAGCATTAACACTATGGTCTATGAGCATGTTGGTTGACAAGTAAAACCTGTCAGATGAGTCCATGTGTTTCTACATGTGTGTGACCTGTCTCACTCATGTGACCCGCCTCTCACAGCAGAGCCCAGAGGGGCGGGGAGACAATTAGTAATCCTATACCATATCTGCAAGCACATTCCAGGTTGTGTATGTCTAAGTGCATAGCAGCAAGGCTCAGTCAGATACCACCGTCAACAGCAGAAAAGATGTCTCTTTTGGTGGACTTTATTACCTTTCTCTTCTCCACTCCCACTACTCTGTTGGGAACTGTTGTTCTCCTGCTCATTATCCATCTTCTTTCCAATGGTTTTATCACCCAGAAAATGGAGGAGCCTCCAGGACCGTGGCCTCTTCCGCTGCTTGGCAACCTGTTGCAGCTTGATCTCAAGAGGCCCTACAAAACCCTCTGTGAGGTGAGTTTAGCACTCTTGATGCACAACAACACCATTTTGTAACGCGTCGATCTATCTCGGACATATTCTACAACATTTTTGGTTTCTTTCCAGCTGTCAAAGAAATATGGGTCTGTATTTACGGTGTACTTTGGAACCAATAAAGTGGTGGTCCTGGCTGGATACAAGGCTGTCAAAGAGGCTCTGGTCAGCAATGCAGAAGAGTTTGGACAAAGAGACATCGCCCCTATCTTTTATGATATTAATGAAGGTCATGGTATGTTCTTCTTTTACATAATTTTTTACATATTGGTACAAAGCAAAATGATGTGAAGAGTTATAACCAGACACGGATTAATGCATAGGCTTCCCTAGGCTGCAGCCTAGGGGCCCCACGTGTGGAGGGGCAGTGGCGTCACAGCCGTGGGGGACTTTTAAAACAAGGTGATTTCTTCCCCCCGACTTTCTCCTAAGGTATTAAACCGTTGGCTCGCCCTCGCGGTGTACCAGTGTACTAAAATGGAGCGCACCTCAGTCCCCCATACATGAAAACCCATTGGCCAAGTTAGATTGATTGACAGCCATCAAGCCAATCACAGCCATTTGACCAAACACACTAGTCCCGGCCCCCGGGAAAGTAAACACGTACATGTAACACGGAGCTGCCGCCACTCGCTGCCGCAGACAGCGAACAGAGCAGAGGTGTGAAACGGTTATTTAACTAGTTAATAATGTAGGATTGTGTCTGTAAATAACTAAACTATGTCTTGCTTTGTGGCATGTCCGCTAATATTAAGCAAGCCAGGTGGCAAACAAAGTTAATGCAAGCCAGGTAAAGTTAATGGTAACTGACAGATAGTTTTCTAGAGACATCCACTGATTTTGATATTATTCAACATTATCATTATTCTTTTTGTTAGGAATGCCAAACAGGAAGAGGCAGCAGAAGATTGACTTCTTTTTCAAGTCAAGTTGTCATTTAATTGGAGTTATGTGACAGGAGGGAAACAGAAAGCTAGCTTTCAATCCATAAATGCACTAATTCAATTTTATGGTAGTACATTCATATTCTTGCATTGATGCCATGTAGGTGTTCATTTACGTAACTTAAAGCTATTTGTTGGAGCTTAAAACCTTCTTTTCAATGAAGAGATCTCCTACATCAACTCATCCCTGTTACTGCTCTCAGAAACTAGAAAAGAATAGAAATGAAGACAATGAAATGCAATAAAACTATTAAAATCTTAAATAATAAGAGGAATAAAATAATATAGAGTACAATAAAGGCTAGGATGAAAGATTAGTTAAAACAGATTAGAACAACAAAATATATGTAAAATAATTAATAAAAAGCAGATAAAAGAACAACAAAAGAATTGAATGTTTCCTAATCAAAATCAAGGCTGTTTGTTCTGAGTTTAAATAAAATATTTCAACACTTCCATGTTCAGAAATATTAACACTGAGTTCTTTATGTAGGATGTTTCTGAGGAAGGGAAGTTCAGGAGTCAGGACAAAGGAGAGCATGGAGAAGATGAGGGAGAGAACAGGAGAGAAGACAAGAGGGGGAGAACATGAGAGAAGGAGAGGGAGATAACACAAGAGAAGAGGGAGGAACACAGTGTTCTTGCCAATTTCACTCACTCACACTTGTTCTTTAATAAGACATATACATTAATTTCTTAATACCATGGTATGTGATTGCTTGTGAATATATAATATCTTAGGTTAAAGAGCGTTGTGCTATAATGTACATTTTGAATGCAATATTATTGGCATATCCTAGTGAAGAAAATCTAGAAATGCATCGCATTAGTTTTGGAGACTGAAACAGGGGCCAAAGGTGGTTGCGGTGCTCATGTGCTACCCCAGAACCCCCCCCCACATTTAAAATTGCTGCTCCACCCCTGTGGAGGGGTCCTTGAATTGGTCAGATTATTTTTTAGAAATTTAAATACACTTGTATAATTATGGTACTTGTACAATAATGGAAAAATTCATTGACCTCTATTGGTCCATGGGGTAATAAACAAACAAAAAAGCACTGATTGGGCAGACACGGGTCACCTCATCCAATCAAGCTCATCGATTCGATTTGACCTACCTGTGTGCTAACTGGAGTGTATGTGGATCATGTTTGCCGAATATTCTCCTGCACTGTTACACATGGTGCAAAATTACATTTTTTCTGGGAGAGCATGATGCATAAGGGGGGGCCCACATAAAAAATAGCCTAGGGGCCCATGACTACCTTAATCCTCCTCTGGTTATAACACAAATAATGTTGTCCTGACCCACCATGCATCCTGGAAAGTGACAAAGTTACATTTTTCGCTCTAAATTACATAATTACATAATCACCATCAGTAAACATGACGCTGTCTGACTCTCTCACTCGCGGGGAGGGATGCTGTTTTCTGGGGGAAAGTTCACTGAAGTCTCTGGTCGGGAAGGCTGACCGTCTGGTGAACACATTTTTGGCCATAACTCAAGAATTCATACAATTATGATAAAATGACAGGATAAAATGATGAAATTCATATGATTTGATTGACATTTGATATCAAAAGGTCAGAGGTTAAATGCACTGCTACATCATAATATTCAGCAAAAAATGTTCTGGCAATTATTCCACCCCACAGCTCAGGGGCAGCAACTTGACCGTTGCGCGGAGGCACACAACTAGTCATTATCTGTTCCAGTGTTCAGTCTTTTACTTTTTCGTTTGTTTTATTTTCATCTGAATCATTGATAAGTACGATAACAAATACAGTACATGACAAGTACAGGTTGATTTTCACTCACATGTCATGTTTGATAGGGATTCTGTTTGCAAATGGAGAAGTGTGGAAAGAGATGAGACGTTTTGCCCTCACCACCCTGAGAGACTTTGGGATGGGCAAAAGGATGGCTGAGGATAAAATCTTGGAGGAATGCCGCCATCTGATCCAAATGTTTGAAGAGCATAAAGGTATGGAGTGAAAATGCACGACAAGGTGTTCTGATATACAAAGATTACAGATGACGTCAATGTCTCGTCATAATGCTTATTGATATTTCTTCCAGGTAGTCTATTATTTTCCACATCAGGACACAGGCTGTGCTCAAATAATCCAACTTTTTAAAGAAATATTTTCATAGCCATGTATAAAGATTTTCAAGATTTGCACTTTTCGTGTTGTAGTCTTTATACTTTAATAAGTTGTCACTGCCACGTTACAGGGAATCCATTTGATACTACATCTCCAGTCAACTATGCAACATCCAATATCATCTCCGCCATTGTGTATGGAAGTAGGTTTGAATACAGTGACCCCCGATTCAAAAACTTGGTGGCAAGAGCCAATGAGAGCATACGCATTGCTGGCTCAGCACAAATCCAGGTAAACTTTATATTTGGTTTTTGAATTGGTGGCATTTATTATTAATAATAATAATAATAAGAAGAATGATAATAAAAATAATGAGCAAGAGTTTGTTCGGGAGCGAGTTCCAGAGGGTGGGAGGTGCAATGAAGACGGCCCTGTTCTCCCAGGTCCGGTGGTTAGTCCTCATCTGATACAGATTAGAAGTAATAATTGCGTGAATTAGAGTTTTACAGCTGAGAAGGAGTGGGATGGATGGAGACGGACAATGTTTTAGAGGTGTAAAAGGCTGGGGGGGTTTTTGGTGATGTGCTTGTCATGTTGATCAAAGGAAAGGCTTTGGTCAAAAATGATGCCGAGGTTGCGGACATGAGTGGAGGTGAGCACAGTCTATTTCTATTATGAGGGAGAAGTTTTGGGTAGATTTGGTGAGAGCTTTGAGACGTTAGGGACTTTTCAAATTGAGGAAGTTGGTTTGGAGCCTATTTCCAGAGTAGAGTGAGTGGTAGAGGGGATTGCTTTGGTGGAGATATAGAGCTGGATGTCATCAGCAAAGAAGCAGAGCTGAAGTCCATTACGGCAGATTATGTGGCCAAGGGGGGAAGAAGGAAAAAGGAAGAAGAGGAGGGGGGCCGAGAACTGAACCTTGGGGAACACCTTGGGAGAGGGGAGTAGTGGAGGATTTGCAGTTGTTGATGCTAATGAACTGATATATGTCAGAGGGGGCCAGGAGAGGGCGGTGATGTTGAAAACGGTTTTGAGGCTGGAGAGAAGGATGGAATGATTGATGGTGTCAAATGTTGATTTCAAGAGGATACCACCCATGATAATTCAACAGTAACTGACTAAATTCACTGGCCAAAGATCTTGCACAATCTGATATGGCTGTGTTGGATCATCGTCTCATTTTTATCATTGCTTTGCATCTCAGGAAAAAGACCTAAAACATATGCAGGGTCTATTCTAAGAGCCAAACCATGAACTTTTCTAAAACCTCACCTAGTATTTTTGTTGCCTGAAATGAAAAACAAAGTAAACTTTAGCCGAAACAGCTTGCTCCAAGTGTGGAAGTCTGGTCCCTTTTTACTCAGTTTTAATGATGGTCCTCTATATAGCAACTCATCCTCAGCTTCCATCTCCTGTGGTGGAGAGGCCACATTGTCCAAAAATAAATCTTTTCACTGTTATGCAGAAGACACACAGATCTACCTCCCCCTAGAGCCTTACAAATCCAATGGACCTCAATAACTGTCTTCACCACAACAACTCCTGGACGGCTGAACATTTTCTTCAGCTCAATGAGAATAAACAGAAGTTATTTTGTTTCTATCGCAGCATTTGAACAACTGTATCATTCCTCATCATGGCTGTTGTGTTGTCTTCAGTAATCTCTGTTGTTTTTTTACTGGTGTGTCGCAGGTTTACAATATGTTTCCCAGGCTGGTCAGTTGGATCAAAAATCGGCAGAAAATGTTAAATAATCGTGACATGACTGTCAAAGATGTCAAAGATTTAATCAAGCATCTGAAAGAGACACTGAACCCTCACATGTGCAGAGGACTTGTGGACTGTTTTCTGATTCGGCAGCAGAAAGAAGAGGTAAGACTTTTGTGTTTCTCAGCTGCAACATCAACAGCAATGTTGCACATGTCTATTTTATAATATGTGGTTGTTCTTTCTCTTAGGAATCTTTTGTTATGGACTCTCACTTCAATGAGACGAACTTGATATACACAGTGACCAACCTGTTCGGAGCTGGCACTGACACTACAGCAGCTACATTGAGATGGGGTTTGCTGCTCATGGCCAAATATCCACATATACAAGGTGAGGTGAGAGAGGAGGCTTGTTGACATGTGGGGTTTGGATAGAAATGTTTCAACAGCTTTTGGATTGCCACGACTTATCTTTTAACCTTTGTCTTAAAATTTGGTTAATGACTGATGTGACAGAGCAGCTCTGTCCCTGACTGTGGGCAGCACACACACACACTGCATATTTCTCCACTGTGTTGCTAGTTACGGGGCCCCACGCACACACAAAAAAACATGCGTTTTCAGGGTCATGTGCTCAGTAGAGCAGTTCATTGTGATTTTGTTGCACATTAACTTTGGTTATGGGGAAAATATTAAGACAGCGGTGGAAAACTGATGTGTAAAATATGCTTATGTTCAATAGGCTGTAAATGTCTTCTCTGCCAGATTATATTGTTAATTGTATATTCTTAAGTAAGTAAATACGCCCAGGGAAGGGGCTATTAGTTTAAAGGGAGCCATCTTGGCCTGGTGAGGTCAGTCTTGGTTCGGTTATGGAGAAAATAACATCCATTGAGGTCTCAGACTGCAAATTGGATTGTTTTTGTTTGTTTTTTTGCCTGTTTCTGATATTGAGTTATTGACTCAATTCACAGTGCTATTTGATAATCTTGTAAAGTTTATTTTAAAAATGGACTGTTCCTATATTTTTCGACTACGCCATAGTTTTTTAATGTTTTGAGGAGTTGGAAGTAGAAACCCATGACACTAAATACCAGCAAAAACTGATGACATTCCCAACAGCCTGTGTTTGGTGATAATCGGCATGTTGGCACGTTAAACTAAAGTGATGTACAAGGTAAACCTGCTCAACATCGCCATGTCAGTCGATGTGAACGAAGGGTGAGGATTATGCCGACATCAGCATTTAGCTCAAAGCTAAAACTGTGCCACAGAGCAGCTTCACAGAGCAGCCTTGACTCTTAGTCTTGTTAGAACGAATGCAGACAGTTTTAATCAATTTTTTGTGTGTGTTCAGACCAGGTTCAGGACGAGCTGAGCAGGGTGGTAGGGAACCGTCATGTCCGGGTAGACGACAGGAAAAATCTGCCGTACGTCGAGGCCGTCATCCATGAGACACAGAGACTGGCCAACATTGTTCCAATGGCTATTCCTCATAAAACCAGTCGAGACGTCACCTTCCAGGGCTACTTTATCAAAGAGGTTGGGTGCTCACATCTGTTTCAGAATCTGGGAATACTTTAAACTTTCATTTAGAGATTTTATAAGATATACCTGCTCTTGTCTTTTGCCTACAGGGGACGACTGTGTTTCCTCTTCTTACTTCTGTCCTGTATGATGAGAGCGAATGGGAGAGCCCGCACACTTTCAACCCTTCACACTTCCTGGATAAGGATGGTAAATTTATCAGGAGAGATGCTTTCATGCCCTTTTCTGCAGGTACGACAACTTAATTAGCTTGTTCTCTACAGATATTTAACGATTGTGATATGATCCAGTTTAACTTTGTATGTGGATTTTGCGGCTCTTCGTTCTTGCAGGTCGCAGGGTGTGTCTCGGAGAAAGTCTGGCTAAGATGGAGCTCTTCCTCTTCTTCACCTCTCTCCTCCAGCGCTTTCGTTTCACTCCTCCACCTGGAGTTACAGAGGATGAACTGGATCTCACACCTGCTGTGGGCTTCACCGTCAGTCCTTCACCTCATAAGCTCTGTGCAGTCAGTCGTCAGTGAAGAAGAGAGCATGACGTTATAACTGCATGTGCCAAATGGCAAAAATGTTGTTTTACTCACCCTCACACAGGGTTTAGTTTTCTCATACTGCAAGACGTAGCAAAAATCTTGACATTTCAATAACTGTGCACTTTCATTCATACTTTTATGCAGGGTTGGAAGGGTTACTTTAGAAATGTATTTTAATACAGTTAATTATCTGTTAAAAGATTTAGTCAGTACCATAATCCAAGTATCACAATATTAAAGTAATGTAACCTGATTACTTTGCATTATTTTTGGATTGCCGCAATAGCAAACATATCTAACATATGCAAAAAAAATGCTCGAGAAAAGAAAAATCAATAAGATGACTTCTGTTTAATCTTAATGAGTGTGTGTGTTCTGTAACAGGACACAATTGTGTAAAGAGCGATGTCAAATTGTAATGTTAGTAATCCCCTTTTTTAATGAACGTATCTGTAATCTGATTACATCTTTTTTCTGTAACTTTACTGGAATACAGTCACCCTTATTGTATCCTAATTACATATTAACGGTACATGGATTCAGTTGCTTCCAGAGCCTGCTATTATGTATCTTATACCTCATAAAAATAAAGTGAATTTATACCAATCTTTCATTTTGGTCATTGTGCTCTCCATTATTTTTCTACAGGAATACTTAATAATAACAACATACTAGAAACACTTTTTCAGTGTTTTCTGATGGAAAAAGACAAAAGTTAAGGTAATGCAGAGGATTTAATAAACCAATAATGTCTTCTTAAAACTGCTTTAACATTTTTGACCATTTGACAGTCAGCCAGATAATTAAAATTTGTCCTATTCATGTGCACACAAAGAGAACGGTTATCACAAAAAAGAAGACAAAAAATACCTTCACACGAGGAGGATGGCACAGAGGCCGCTGCAGGGAGGAAAAGGCTGAAGTACTCTGATCTCGCTGCAGAGTGCAAGGACAGAGGTAGAATGCTGCGGGTTCGTGGGAACATCAGTTATTCAGCAAACCAGCGGAAAGGCCCTGAAAGATCCGGCTGAAGAGGCAGAGAGCAGCTTTTGGCTCTGGTTGAGGAGGAAGTAACACCTGGCTAGCACGAGGGCCAGCTGCAGGGGGATGTCCCTGCCGCTGCCCCGCCACCAGGAGAAAAATGAGACCAGGCTCTGGTATTTGCTTCCATTTGCATAGAGCATTATTTAATTTAAAAAGAATAGCGATACACATACAGTTGACAAGGTCAGTTGGTACAGTACAGTACACAATTACAATGATGTAAATTCCCTTCTTTATATATGGTACACTGTATTTCAGCACAACTCAAACCTTCAATATCAGCAGCGCAAACCTTTTCACTGTTCCTCAAACTATGTATCTAACATTGCAATTGATTCAAGTCATACAAGTAATGAGACAAAAATTGTGCAAGTACACAAACAAATGTAACAAAGGTCAAAATGAAGATCAATAAGCCACATGTCCGTGTCTTTCTGGAATGTCAGTCTCTACTTTTTCGCCCTCACACATATCTGGTGACATGAAGAAAGTGCCGTAAATCACATGAAGTTGTTAATAAAAGCTGATTACTGAGTGCTTTTTGCTTTTGTGTAAGACAGTAAATACATTCATCTCACTTATGTGAAGTCAGAGTGATTCTTTCGAGAGTAGGAATGTCATTTGCACACCAATTCATCCTGGATTATAATATTGATCTCCACCGTGGATAAAAAGCAGGAAACTGAGAAAACATTTCTCATCAATATGTGTGGGAATTTTTTCCCCCCCTTTTTTGGAAACTGCATAATGTTATTCAATATATTCCTACAGAAGTTCTTTAAAGTACAGACATGACTCGGGGAATGATTAATTGGGCATGCTCTGAGATGAGGTTCATAGTAGCACATCCAAATGACAGAGGAACAAACATTGCGCTGATCATTCTTCCTCAAAAAGGCATCTATTTGTACGCAGAGGACTTATGTTTAACCATCCATACCACTGCTGGGCCTTTTTATTGCATTTCCTGGCGTTCCCTGAAGGAGCATCTCTAGAAAGTTTGTCCGCTGCACAATAACAATCACTTGGTTTTTGACATTTAATGACTATCATACCATTGTTTTAATATAGACGGATCGGATTCAGGAATCGTGTGTTGCCATACACTCTCACACACACTCACACATTTATAAACACTCACACACACGTGCACCGAGTGAAATGCAGAGCTGCAAGACATAAGAAAAAAAACAAATGTACAAAAACACCTTAAGAGGTCATTGCAGTCTTGTTGTTTTAGGTCCAAATAAACCACATGCAGTCTGAAACTTAAAGTCAAGACCTCCCATTTTTACTGTATCACACACCGATCATGATTTCTATCTAAACAGCTTCTGTTAAAGCTATAATGGCTGGATATTCACATGGTAGCACGCTGTTAGTGTAACTTGTTTGGCAGCAAAAACAGAATCATTGGTCCACAAGACCTGAACAATGGAGGCATACTAAATGTACTCAGACTGGACTACATGTTCTCAGAGGATTAATCCTCAGTAAGGACGGTTCTTCTAGCAGCTCTCTGCTCTCTCAGCGTCATGCACTCTGTACATCGTATTCTATGCATGCATTCGTTAATGTGCCCAAAACAGTCTTTAAATGAGTAAATCGTCTGCTCTGGTCTGAATGAGTAAGTGGTTTTTAGTACCATGAACACATCACATTATTTACATCTGGCAACAACATTAAGAGGCTCTTAAGGATAACCAGGCATTTTGTATAGGGCGGTATAAAGAAACAAGAACCCTCATTTGTTAGATAAGGCGCAAAAGGTGTGCAACAATTTCATAAATGTATCAAATGGAGTGGTTCATTCTCTGATCACAAAAAAGCACAACATAATCAAGTAATAAAATAAGATCATAAATAACAAAAAGACAAGCAGTACACACACACAAATCAACCCTGTCACACACAATTAAAAGTAGTGGTAGTATCTAATGAGTGGTATCATTGTCTTTGACCTCGCTAAGAAAAGGTGCAATACTCAAGAGTTCATCACTTGGTGTAATCAACATGTCATTATCTCAGTTCTCCTCCGTTCTCGTCACAGAACAACAACAATAACAACGGCATGAATGACCCAACAAAGACACACCGACATGATACAGTAGTAGAAATGCTGAAGTTGGATGCGACTGGCCCAGTGTGTGTGTGTGTGTGTGTGTGTGTATGTTGGTGGTTAAGGTAAAAATGGAGCTGGAGATTAACCACGCTCTGCTCCAGCCTGTGTACACAGCTGCTGTGTAACTGAGGCAAGTCCACGTATGCAGGTCCAACGCAAACACACACCGTAGAAGTGGACGATGGATGGGCGGACGGACTTCTCGCTCCACTCACTTCCTCCCGCTCTCTGTGCAGTGCTGGAACTGGGCAAAACTGAGGAAAACCTGCTCCAGTGATATCTGGCTCACACAGTAGTCTTCAATGTGGTATTTCTCTTTGGCTGCCTCCAAAGTGCCAAACACCTTAGTGGGAGAGGAGAACAGGGATTGAGGGAATATGGAAAAGTGGGCACCAAAAAAACAAACAGGCCTAAGTATACTTTATTGCTAGGTAATCCTAAACTGATTGATTTGCCAGAGACCGGAATTGAACTGTTTTTCAGCACGAATGGCCGTGACTCCACCAGACTCCACCAGACTCCACCAGACATGGAGCCAGTTTTATTTACCAGGAAGTTACGGTGAACAAACATTGTGATTCGGTCTACACAATTTAATTTTTTGTTAAAGAAAGGTTACAAAAATGTTTGTGTATGCCGTCAATTGAAATTCTCCAAACCCAAATTGGCAGGTCAAAAAAAAAACAAAACAGGATTCGACCAGACTGCCTCCTTTCACCATCCACATGTTAAACATCTGTGATCGCTATATAAATCAGGATTACTCCTGCGCCTTTACAATGAAAATGCCTCATCAAGATGTAATGTTTTTTTTTACAGCCACATCGCTTTATTTAAGAGTTACAGTGTGCCATTTTATCCACTAGAGGGAGCTCTAATACAGCACAAGTGCCGAGATGTACTGTACTTCTGTATACAATCACCTACCTGGGCCCAAGTAAGTGTTTTGTCAGTCAAATGGTAGTGCACCATTCCCTGGTGCTCGTCCTTCAGCTGACTTCCTGTAGTGGAAAAATAGATATAGGCATAGACATTTGAATAGGCAGATCCCAAAAGTGCAGCTACAATATCAACATTTTATTTGAAAAACCGACAAATACAATTACAGTTATGGTCTTTGTTTAAAACTTCTATTTTTTTTCTTATTTTTAAAGACACGTTAGTGGTAACTCCATCTTTTATAGTTTTAGTAATCTTGATAGTTGTATTATAAATGAAACACTGTATGCCTCTAACCTGGAAAGGTACTTTCGATGAAGTCTTTGAATAGCTGCAGGTCACTGTCCTCCAGCTCGGCCTCTATGTGAACTTTAGCCAGCAGAGTGTAGCCGCTGCCGAACTTGCTCTTCAGGTGTTGGGGGCTCCCGAGGCACTTGAACTGACCGTTGACCATCACTGCCAGCCTGGTGCACAGGGCCTCACACTCCTCCATGCTGGTGAGGGAACATATCAGGGTGTCACATCATGTATACGCTCTACTGTGTTTCTAAAACAACTTCTTTTAAAGGGTAACTCCACCAAGTGTAATCATTAGTGTGTTTACAGGTCTTGGGGAGTAATACAGTACTAGTAGTAGTATAAAGCCTTTTGTGCCTCCAGAAGAAGATGCATCATATGTGAAATATGAATAAAGCATATTTGCATAAAGCTCACCTATGAGAAGTGATGATTATGGCCTTTCCAGACTCTCGTGTGCGTGTAACAGCGTCCCACAGCAGCCTCCTGGCCACAGGGTCCATCCCGGTTGAAGGCTCATCCAGGAAGATGACCGGAGGCCCACCGATCAGAGCTATCCCTGCACTCAGCTTCCGCTTGTTACCGCCACTGCGTGTGTTGAAAGTCAGATAATATTACCACACACTTGCTCAAGAAAAGTAATAAAATGTGAACCGTACAGCACAAAAGAATGAGGAACAGCTCAGACTTTCTTCTACCTACCTGTAGCTGCGGACCAGTTTATCAGCATGAGGCTCCAGCAGCAGCGACCTCAGGACATTCTCCACGCAGCCAGACACATACCTCTCTGGTATTCCTCTCAGCCTGGCATACATACTCAGCGTTTCTCTTCCTGTCATGTGGTCCAACACGGCGTCAAACTGAGGGCAGTAACCAATGCGCTGCTGCACCTGCAAACCAGAGATAAGTGTCCTCTTTCAAATCTTGGCCTTTTGAAAGCAGCATGCCTCTCCACATTAAACATTCAGTACACTTAAATCCCAAAGTTGAGCCACTGAAATCGACTTATCTTTGAATTAAATGTCCTCTCTCTTTGCTCTCACCTTCTTAATGTCCCTCAAGATGCTGTATCCGTCAATATAGGCGTCCCCAGAGGTAACGCTCTCGTCACCTGTCAGCATCTTAAAGGTTGTGGTCTTGCCTGCTCCATTGAAGCCCAGGAGACCGAAGCACTCTCCTTTTCCTACTGCTAGAGACAGCCTGTCCACAGCCAGAAGATTCTGCCCGCTGCTGTACACCTGAGAGGGAGAGATAACAGTGGGTCTGTGCCATCTTGTCATTATCTCACAGAGGCAGACATATTTCAGCACTGACAGACACAAAAAAGACATTCGGACTCGTGCGTACGTACCTTGCTGAGCTCCTGCAGTATGAGGGGGCTGCCAACCATAGACTCTACTACGGGCTCCAAGCACTCCAGGATCCTCTTCCTCTCGTCAGCCACATCCCTGTCCTCTGGATGCAGGGTTGCATCCTCTATCAGAGGTAGCTAACACACAAAAAGTAAGAGATTAACCCTGTGTCAAAGTAAAATACTACTCAGACTTTTGGGGTAGACCAAAATAATACAAACACTTCATAAACAAGATGACACCATTCCTCATAGAGGCATTAAGGGCTGCAACTGACAATAATTTGAATTATCAATTAGTCTGCCTGTTGTTTTCTCCATTAGATACACAGTATGCATTTTCTGCCACTAGGGGTCTCTTACTCAAAACACCTCTCTAGCTTCAAACAGTGCTCTGGGGACCTTAATTTGACCTAGTTTGTATTATTACCTGATTAATATTGTAAATGTTGAAGTGCCCCTTTAATGGTAATAATGAAAAATATCTGTTACAAGCCAATAGATAGCTTGTTTTGTCTGAGCAACTGTCTAAACCCAAAGATATTCAATTAACTATCACATAAGGCAATCCTCACAATTGAGAAGCTAAAACAAATTTTGTGGCATTTTGGCTTGAAAAACGACATTAAAGATAATTCGATAATCGAAATGGCTCCCATTGCGGTCTATTAATAATCCATAATCATCTCATTTCAGCTCTAAATGTTTTCTGTTTCAACGCCGCAGTATCACAAGTGTTTTCTGAAATCGGCTGGAGGACTTTCAGTCTTTTAGATGAGATATGCAACACTTAAATCCCTTTATTAAAGTCGATGTGCTGATGAATGCAGAGGTGGTAATATATCTTAGAGGTGTGAAGAGGCTCAAGTAACAACACCTCGTTGCCTCTTCTGTCTGATGAAGAGCAGCTGGTCACTCTGGTTTCATTATGGAAGGAGCGATATATGAAATGTTCTGTGTCCATTCTGGAACAACTGGTTAGCATATTCATCAATATTCATCTTGTTTAATTCAAGATTATTACCCTTGATATAATACTAAAAGAAATCAACAGATGACAGCAGATGATTTAGCTTCTTTAGTGCTCTGTTATTACTCTCATGCTGCATTGAAAGCTCACAAATCAAAGTGTTAATTGCCAGAGCTCTTTTAATGAGCGACATATGCTGCCAACTGGCATTCAACCCAATACGAAGCAACCCAGTAGCAGTTTTTCTCACTGTGACTCAGTTACAGTTATGTTTCCTCTTTATGAAGTGTTTACACCATTTTCCATTCCCCGTACATTTAATATCAGCTGATGATCAGAGACTACAACCATTACTCAAGTTGTCCTCTGAGACTTCTCTTTTTTTCCACTTTCAGTCTGAGTCGGATATCTAACCACACTTTGAAAATAGTTTCCCAGGGAGACCTCCTTCGCAGTGCAATAAAAAGACAAACATGGCATTGTTCACTGCTCCCACAATTCACCTACCTGTTTGCGTCTCCTGCACAGGGAGGCGAGGAGTCGGCGGAGAGTGCGGACACACTGCAGCTCGATGACAAACAGCAGAATAATGAAGACTACACCCTGCACTGAGAAGGCCACGAGGAAGCGTCCCACGCCAGGCTCCGACATGGAGAAGTAGTTTGTTTGGTACGTGATGTCTGGAACCAGAAGAATACTTGAGTTATGTCACGTGAATAAAGAGCATAAATATGCAGTTTCTGAGGTTGTTTATGCTGTATAAAGTTACAGAACAGCTTGGATACATGTGTTGAAATGATCAACCATCATCATTCCAATGTATGTGTAATACTACCACTAACATTATGACTCATCATTATAATTATATCTTCTATAAATGTATCCATCACATATTAAATGGTGAATTCAGGTAGTAGACCACATTTTCATTGTTTTATTCTGTTACATTTATGCAGTACTTACTTAATGCGTCGCACACAGCTTTGGTGATGGGATTGGAGGGGCAAAATGATATGAATTCATAGTTCTGGTAGAACTGGCTGAAGGACATGCCCAGGCAATAGTTTGGGAAGATCAGGAACACCTTATCCAGTAAGTGCGACAGGTGCTGCAGCTTCAACTCTGGAGAAGGAATTCATAAGAAGGCCATCAATAGGAATCATAAGGAATTTATTTTATTTTCCAACATTTCCCCCAGGATTTCTAGAACATAATCCCTCACTGGCTTCCCACCAACAAATACTGCATATTTGTTTTCAATGAGGGACTTCGGCCAAGCCAGACGCACTCATGCTGGGGACTGAAACCAGCTGTAACTGCAACTGTATTTTAAAACAGCCGTCTGAAAAGGCGGGGCTGTCTTAAAATCAGCATCGTCTTTACATTCAAGCCAATATGGTGATTTGAGACACTTTAAAAGTCTGCCAGTGATGTTAGCCAGGGTCTCCTCTCACCTGGGATGGTCATGATGGTGACAGCCAGAAAGGTCGCTGTGCCAGTGATCATGTTGAAGATGGTGAGGCGTGTGTAGGCAGTAGCGGCAGAGGAGAAGAAGAAGCTGAGCAGATACATAAGAGGCACCACAGCCCAGCCGTACAGCAGCAGCATCAACAACACATCTACCAGGTGGTTTTTGTCTACAAAGGCCTTGACTCCGAATGCCTGAAATACCACCTAAAAGCATAACACAACACAACAATTTTATCCAAACTTAATTCTCTGACCAGTTTGTTTACAGTAAGTGATATCGGCAGTCATACTGACCAGCATGAGGAGACAGGGCAGCAGGAAGTTGACCAGGTCCCACAGAAGGGCAGAAAACCAGAAGTTTGACAGGTAGACGCCGCTGACCTGCTGCACATGCTTGGACTTGATGGAGGACTCAGTTACGAGCAGCAGGGCAAAGGTGCTGGACAGGGAGGCCATACCGTACATCAGGTTGATGGCAATGGCAAAGCCTGTCTTTCCCCTACAGATGGAGGAAAAGAGTGAGACGGTTAGGAGGAAAAATGGGGCTGATGACAGGAAACTGAAGAGAAATGGTCCAAAGGAACAAGGAAGGAAATATGTAAAAAAGCAAATGTTTTCCCCCGTTTGATCCATTTTCTACTTGGTGTGCCTCTGGTATTTGAAGTACTCTTAAATAACAAACATGCTGTTTTTAACTGTGCTAGAACTTGTCTCCCCCTTAGCTTCTGATATTAACCAAATACTTCCCAGCCTTCCCTCCACTCACTCTGTGAGCTGACTCCGGGCCATCTCAGACAGGTTACGTGGCATGGGGTAATTGCTCGTCTCGATGGAAGCGTTCGGCCCTGCTAGAAGCTTGAACAGAGCATTGTCCACCATCATGAGGGCTGTTGCTGGTGTATGGTAGCCCTGATTATTGAAGTAGGCTGTTGCTTCTGCATAGTGGCTGCTGCTGCCCCGGAAAGCAGCACCCACCACACAGCGCTCATTAAAGCTGCCGCCCTCCTCCTCTGCCTTATTCAGGATGTAATCAGTAAAATCTGATGGGAAGCAGAAGAACGTGGTGAGTAAATACTCAGCTAAGCAGTCAAATCATGTCCCTGTCTTTCACTTGGTTTACCTGTGATGTTGATGAGCTCGCCGAGCTGGGCAGAGAGCTCTGAGCTGTATGTGTTCGCCAAGACAGAGGCCAGGGGACCCGGCTCCGGCTGCAAAGCCACAGGGACTTTGGTGTGACCATAGCGGCTGAGTGCCAGCTTCAGCTGAGGGGCGTTCTGGTGGTTGGGTAAGGTGCGTGCCACAACTAAGGCCACAACTGTGAAGACCAAAGGGACCAGGAACTGAGCCACCATCACCTTCCAGTTTCTCCAGCTGTACAGAGCCCTCTTCAGAAACATGGCGTAGAACTGCTGCAGGTAGAGTCTGACCTGATGGGAAAGGAAAGGAAAATGTGAGAACATACATGTGCAGAAAACATGACAAGCCTTAGTTTGCTTCCTCTCATCTCACCCCGGTGTTCAGCTTGATGTTGGAGCAGTCCTCTGAGATGAGCGTGCCGCTGTCTGTGAAGTCAGTGATATCGGTCATGCCGCTGATGCTGCTGGCGTCATCTGTGGTCCAGTCGTGGGAGCGTCTCTCATGTTGGTACTGCAGGGCTGGCAGCTGGATTGCCTGGATGTCCAAACTGGAATCCACAAGCTTCCCAACTCTGAGCACACAAATCAATCTGTGGTTAACCAAAAGGACATCACGATGCACAAAGATCTTTAGTTGCCTCGCTTGGTTGGAGCTTTAAGCAGGACTGCTTTACTTTGAAGTGGTTTTACTGATTCTTCTGGTTACTGGAAACTTATTTCTGGGAATTAACTTTAATGATCAGTTAGCCATTAGTCAAACCTTAACCATATAGTCAATTTAAAGCCATGATAACAAACCTCCCTGCTTTGCGTGTTTTGTTCTGCTTTTTTTCTCGTTCTTCAACATCATTGTAAATGACGGCGCCCTCAATGGTTTAAATAAAAGGTTTGAATAAATGAATGAGCAAAATTAATGAATCCACCTACTTACTGAAAACAGTAACAAAATGTGCCTTATATGCAAAGTATTCAGTTCTGTCAGCAACCAGCCAGAGAACAGGAACATTTTAATTAACAAAATCCAGCAAAATAAATGACTGCTACTTTAAAAATCTTTGCTGAAATCAGAACAAGGCACAAAACTCAATCTATAAAACAACATTCAAGGGAGAACAACATCTCCAATATGCATATTTACAAAAATAAATGACAGCACTTTTTGTGTGAGAACAGTCACTTGCTGTAAAAATCCATCCACTCTGTCTATTTTTCATTCCTTTCAGAGGCTCTGTAGGGTGGAGAAAGGTGCAGAGTGCAGGGTTGCTTGCAAATAAAGCTGAACGTTAAAAATACAATTATCAGTGAGTCCATCTAATCAAGGCACCTACACAGGAGGGCAGATCTAACTACATTAGACAACCTCCTCCCTCCAGATCTAGTGTGAGCCTCATTACAACTTTCCTACAAGTCCATCAGTCTATCCTTTCTGCTCCGCTTATCCTGGAATTTAATTAAAGAAATTGAATAAACTGAGATTAAAGATTTGTTTTAAATTTAAACCATCACTGTTTGTATGTCTGAGCTCTATGACAATAAACCTGCTAAACTGTGACAATTCACAATAAAAACATTACAGCATAATCCAGTCTAAAATAGGGCTGCAACTCTAATTATTATTTCCATTGTCGATAAGATTGAAGATGAAGATGATTTAGATCTCAGGTAAAGACCAGTATACACTACTTAATTAGGGAATTTATGATAATGTAATCAAGAATGTAATAATGGCAGGAGTTTTACGACCTGACTGGCAAATTGTTTTACTTGGCTGCAAAATCCTGAACACCAGAGGAGAGCTAAATGACCAAATCTTCAAACCGCAGCTTCTCCTGGTGTTTGATGTTTGGTGTGTGGTGGCCAGAATGAAGCCTGTTGTGATGTCAAACACTCGTGCTAGTAGAAGTAGCATGCAGTGTTAGCAGTCCGCAGTGGAAGCGCTCTCGTGCTTGTTGCCACAGATACGAGTCCACAGGGAGGCAGAAATAATGGCTCAGTGTGCAGCAGGCAGCTTTGACTGAGATGTGTGAGCGAAGGCGAACATATTAGCCATAGCACTGGCTTGTTTCATTTTACGCTAAAGGTGTGGTTAAATGTAGACGTCATGTTTCATGTTCTACCTGAGGAAAACCTCTTCCATAGTGGTTACTGAAGCTCCGTAGCTGGCGATGCCCAGCTCCTCCCTGTTCATCTCCAGCTCTGCAAACAGCAGCTCAAACCTGACAGAAAAAACAGAGTGCACCAAGGAAACAGATCAAACAAATAACTCAATACTACAATATGAGCTCTTGATGAGTGTACAGGTGCAATATTTCACTCCTTATCACTTTGTTTTTAAAAGATGGAATCTGTTGTAGCTTTAATTCTGCCTTAAATCGAATCCTGGAACAGTTTTAAGTGCCACGGTGGAGTCAAAGTCCAATTTGTGGAGGGGAAAATATTGATTTTCTGACTATAAAAAGAACATAAAACAAGGTAAAAGGTGAGGTGGCTATAAAAGGAAAAATAAATAACCTGGAGAGAGAGAGAAATTGAAAGGCAATAGCAAAGTAAGAGATTTCCATTTTTGTGTAATATTCTGGTATAAAAAAAGAAAGGTTCAGCAGGTGTCACTTCTGGTCAATGGTCTTTCTCGCCTTGAGGCCACTTCACACTTTCCACTGTTATTGTTCTGCTTATGAACCTGCATGACTCACCTGCTGGTGCTTTCTTTGGGCAGGATGTAAGAAAGCTCGGCCCCAGCACTGCTCTCCATTGTGGCATTAGGGACGTACATGTGGACAAGGCGGGTGATCTCGGACACGTTACAAAGAGCATCCTTCACTATCACCATGTGGTAGCCAGCACCTGGTGAGCACATGAGATGAACAGGCTGGTATGCATGACATTTTCCTCTGAGATTGACATCTTGCTATTTTTTGAGCCTGCTGCAGCGATTTCCACTCCTCTCTCCACCCACCATATTTGTTCTTCAGGAAGAGCGGCGACCCGCAGCACTGCAGCTCTCCTCCTGCCATGATGGCGATGCGGTCGCCGAGCAGGTCAGCCTCGTCCATAAAGTGCGTGGTGAGCAGGATGGTGCGACCGCGCTTCTCCCCTTGCAGAAGGTCCCAGGTGGCACGTCGAGCCGATGGGTCCATACCTGATGTTGGTTCATCTAACATCACCACCTGGGATGAACAGAGTTAGGGGGGAGATGAGACTCTAAACTGATTTTATTATTAACAACGCTTTAAAACGTCACAGTTTTGTTACTGTAAAGGCTCAGCTACACTGGCTGTTACTGTTCTTGCTCTCAAGAAAGAGACATTACAGTATGGTGCATCATTTTTATTTTTCCATGAAAAAGCAGGAAAAGGAACATTGCACGGTCTATAAATTAACGCTCACCAAAAGGGCATGTAATATCGTCAAGGTCTTTAGTTTTTACTTAAACTTTTTTTTCTCAATTGTATCGTCAAAATCTATCCTAGATGAGACGAAGTTAATGTAGCGGAAGGATGGGAAAAAGGAATGAGAGTGAATAACACTCATGACATTCCTAACCTTCGAGTCTCCGATGAGGGCAATGCCAATGGAGAGTTTTCTCCTCATGCCACCAGAGAGGGTCTTGGAGCGAGCCTGTCGCTTGTCCTCAAGGTTCAGGATACGGATGATCCGGTCTACCTCATCTGGAATCTTGTCTTTGGAGTAGCCTTTCAGCTGGATATCAAGCAGATAAACATACCAAATGAGCCTTACTCTCATCCAAACACCCAGCATCTATGTCACAATGACGCTGATGCAGAGTTAGTGCAAGCAACAAATATACAGTACTACAGTCCAGTGCAATACCACCACTAACTACAACCTAAATAATATACATAAAGCTGAATTAACACCTCTTAGAAAGCCAAAGAGTTGCTGTGTGCGTACCTGTGCATAGAAGAGCAGGTGCTCCCTGACAGTAAGGTTATCAAAGAGTACATCGTGCTGGGGACAGAGTCCCAGGCTGCGGCGGATCAGAGCCATGTCCTGACAGATGTCGTACCCGTTGATATAAGCCCTGCCACTGGAGGGGGGAAACAGCCCTGTAGGCACAAGCACAAAGACATACAGGTGAGTTAAGATATGTAGGTGGCGTCTGTCTTGCTTGTGTGCAGGTGTGGTTGAGCTGCTCACCTGTCAGCATGGACAATGTTGTGGTCTTCCCAGCACCGTTGTGTCCCAGCAGCACCGTGATCTGACCCTCGAACATGTTCAGCGTAAGATCCCGCACAGCCTGCCGCGTCTTGTTGCCGACTCTGAATTCCTGTCGAGTGGATAAACATTTAACAGTAACATTTCTGCTTATTCACCATCTCACTGTCTGCACGTTTTTTAACTTGCAGCCCTTTACAGTACTTAAACATGTTAACCTTCTGCTGCTCACCTTAGCTAGGTGTTTAATCTTGATCCCAGAGACGAGTCCAGCCGGCTCCTCCTCTATAAACTCCCCTTTCAGAGCCTTTTCTGCATCCTCCTCTTCCTCTTTCTCATTCACCAAAGCCATGCGTGGACTGCTGCACCAGTATGAAGGCTGCAGATGAGGGGATTGGGAGAAAGCGTGGAAGGGATTAAAGAAGGAATTTGAAACTGACAGCATAAAATATTTCCACAAGATGTTTTACAGAATTAAAGTTAAAAATGACATCATATATTGGTATATTGGAAGCAAGGTAATTAATTACAGAATGTAATAAGGGAAGCAGAGGAACCGAATCATTCATAAAATCACAAAGAAGAGAAAATGGGCTGACATTGTTCATGTACGCTCTATTAGAAGTGAAGTTTCCTGACCAGACCTCCCCCTGCTGAACTTCCTACGAACCGACGTCAAACCACCCTTTCTACATTGTAGAAACAGTATCTCACACACACAAAGGACATAAAGTGCGTCAGCATCTAATCCACACCCTGCTGGCAGCCATTTGAATTCCTGACTACTTGGAAATGGTCGAGCATCAGTTTATTTTCGTGTGTGTGTCAAGGCACGCCATTTCGTGATCATCCAGAGTTGTTATAAAGATGAACTTTATTTGCATTGGCTGGACACACTCAGACACTTCCTGTTATTCTGGCTAACTGAACCCAAAGACTTCCTCTGACTGATATTTTATGACCTCAAGCTTTCAATCGCCCCCCCCCCACCTTCACTATATCAGAGCACTTTCTTTAATCGAATCTTCCAGGAGACCTTGACCTTGCAACTACCTGATTGGGGCTGTAAATGCTGAACACCAGCTACTTGCAGCATTTCATCAGATGATGATGTGTCTTTAACGGCAAACCAGAATATTTGATTTAAAGTTTGTTAAAGAAACAAAGTTTGACAGGAAAATAAAATAATGTTAAAGCAACTGCAAGGAACTTTTATTTTTTGTTGACTCTGGTGGCCCCCGTGGACACAAGTGGTGTAACTGTGCATTCATGTGCCGTCGGGAATTATCAGAAAAAAGTTTGGTACACAAGTTGCCGAGTTGACATCATATGACGCTGTTACTTCGCAGATGAAAGTAAGCATTGGGTTGATAGTGGGAAAGTTTTATCAAAGTCATGTATTGTTAGTCATTGAATCGTTTGCTTTTTCACTAAAATACCAGAAACAGCTGTCAACGTGTTGTTTAAACACTCTGAGTGATATAATCCAAAACAACTTCTTTTTGGCGTCCATGCTGCTTCCACGTTCCGACATGACTCACATGATCACATCGAAGTTTTATGACTTATCCGACCTGGTGAGAGCCATTTTGAATAACTATATAGAAATAGCCAATCTTCTCGCTGATGATCTTCTTTGCTTAAGAAGGTCATATAAAGGCATCAGTATCAAATTATGACTGTTTCATAACCAGTTAAAAGTTCCTTGTAGGATGTTTAAGTAATCAACAAACATGTTTTGAAATGTAATGCTAGCATCACGGAGAAAAACTGTTGACAACATATGACACAGCAAATTGTCCCTGGGAGAGGTGATTATAATAACCACACTGATGATTCTGTGTTTTTTGTTCGTGAGAAACTTCCCCCATTTCGTTGGTGTCTCAAGTCACTGTGACGATGATGATCAGATAACCGCAGTTAATCTTAAACATTTGCTTCACTTCCGAATGCATCATCCGTTCATGCATACATCCCACTTCTGTATCTGTGTTTACTTACAACCCCGGTGTGTAACAGGCTCTGAAGCTTACCAGTACAAAGAAATAAGAGGGTCGAGGCACGCCGTACTCCCCGGGAAAAACTGCCTCCATGTACCAGGCCACCAATCCATAGAGCATCGAGTCAAACAGCAGCAAGCCCAACACCTGGGCCATGGAGAAGTCATCGTCCACCGTCACAGAGTCAAACAAGTTCGACCACTGGATTCCTGTACCTATAGTGGGGAGAGGGGCCATTTTTAGAAATGCAGTTTAAAGGAAAGGAACAGAGAAATTGACCACGACCATGGACAAAATTCACTTTCCACCATAACATCAAGTCTCACCTTTGCCTTCAAACATTCCTATGAGCTGAGATCCCATGGCCATGGCCACATTGGAGATGAGGCAGGCAGACACTTTCTGGGCATGGCTCAGTAAGTCGTAGCGTGGCCACAGGAACAAATAAGGCAAGTAGCTCAGGAAATAGATGAAGCCGCCTGCTGCTGCTGCCACATTGGCTGAAGTCAGACAAGAACAAAAGAATGAGAGGTTGAGGGGATGCTGAACAATAGAAAAACTTGTATAACATCAAAAAATATGCGGTCTGACACAGACAAAACAGTGAATTGAACAGTGTAACCACAGCTCTTGTCACTGTTAGCTTCCACGATTGACAGATAAAGTCTGTGAGTGCTGCTCAGATGAGGCATTAAGGGTGAACAAGTGAGCGATGGGGAGGAAATGCTGTCGATGAGGCGCATGAATGACTGTCAGGGCGTTTATTTGCCTTCATTTCTGAGCACCATGACAAGACCTCTCAAAAAGAGCACTTGTGGCAGACAATTTGTGTGGAAAATGCATTGATTGAGGACAATTTTCAATTCCTATGAAGCACATAAGTGGGTGGGTAGAAGTATCCAGACAGCTGCTCACACAATGGAAGCCGGGACAGAAAAATAGTCCGTCTTTGTTCAGAAAAGGGCACAGAAGGATCTTCTGTCGGTTTGGCGTATTTTCTGTAATAGCCGCTTTCCTCTGAATCATCACGACTGAACCTTGTCAGAGTTAATTTCATATGATCTTTGTGTTGTTGCAGGTTTATATTTATGTCTAGTGTCACAACATCATGATGATAGAGCATCTGATGCAGTATTAAAGACTTTAGTCAGGCTGTCAAATGTCACAGTTTGGACAATTATTCATTAAACAGGCTGAAGGATGACAGAGAAGGCAGGAAGAAGAGAAGAAGAGCATGTCAAGATCTGAAGAATGACACCTTCAGTACCTTGTCTCATTATGTCAAAGCAGAATGGGAAAACTGTCTCGGCAGGTGACAGAGTTGGATACACAAGATGATAAATGGAAAGCGGATGTTTTTAGTTCTCTCTTCTCTTTAACTCAGGCCCTGTGGACAAAAGGCTAACTAGGGACGTTAATGATTACTGATTCATCGATTAATTGCAGTTAATACCGATATTATTACATTTTGGCCATTTAGCGGCCTCAATTTGCGTTGGATTTTGTTGGGCTAGTTGATGAACAGCGACAGATGGAAGCTCCCCAATTAAAATTAGGTCATTATTTTGTGTTATTTAGTTCATCATTAAGGGATTCATTGCTGTTTACTTTATCTGTTCTTTTAACAGATAACGTAGCCTATTCTGATTGTATTTGGAGTAAATAAGAACAAAAATAAATAAAGTACTAAAATATAAAAAGCACTAACATATAAGAATAACTTTTTTTTTAAGAAAGAAAGAAAAAAGGGCATTAAAACTGTAATATGTGACAAATGTGTATATATATTAAGAAATCATACTAGAAATATAGATGTAACAATATGTACCACAAAGTTATATATCAATATGTAAAAATTGAGAATGTTTTTCTAATAGAAACATATTTTATATATTGTTAAGGATCAACTATCAATGAGAGTAATTGCTTAAAATTTGCAACTCTAATGGAAAAACTGTGTGGGCAGGTGACAGAGAACATTACATTACTCAGAGTGTCATATACAAGATGATTAATGGAAAGAGAAATTCGACACACAAGTTACTTTTCTTGTCAACTCAGCCCCTGTGGACAAAATGCTTCATCATAACTGATAATTATCAAGGCAATGATTCTTATGACTGTAGTTGAAAAAAGCCAAAGACTACAGCGGGGCTGGCACATAACTGAGGAAGTGCTTCTGTGCAACTGCTTTGCAACAGAATGCAGACAACCGAGGCGGAGCAACACTTGCAACCTGAGCTGCTTTGTTGGGGAAAGTTGGAAGGACACTGATGCTGGTCTGAATGAAAAGAGAGTGAGTAAGAGTGCAACGAGGGAAAAAGAGGAAGAATATGAGAAAGGAGAGATGAGGCTTTTATGTTGTTCAGGCCAGACAGAATGAGCTCCCAACTACTGAATGGAGAAACACATTTCTAGTCTAGTTTTTATAGCGAACAAAACATTTCTTCTGACCATGAAAAGGCACCACACAACAACAGCAGAGGCTAAAACAGATTTTATGTATCAGTGATTGCATGACGCTAACATTTACGCTCTCAGAGTTAATCAATACAACTAGTTAACAGTTATATTGATTTGTTCTCTGATGTAGTTTAGACATGCTTTTTTATAGCTGGTGTGCCTTTTATTGCTGCCTTTATGACTTTGAACCAGCAATGAGGAAGAAGCAGCGCAAACAAAGCTTGGACCCACATCTGAGAGAACGCATAATGTTTCACCACACGTTCTGCACAGAGATCGACAATCACAAAGAGACGTGATTATCGTTCAGAAAAGAGTGGACAGACACAGAAACACACACACACCTCGTGAGAAGAAGGTACTGATCATGAAGCTGAAGTTGATGGTGGCCACGGTGAAGACGAGCAGGAACACAAAGACCAGTGTGGGGTCACTGTAGGTCAGCACCGCTCCGTTAGGGCTCACCTAGAAATGACAGTGCTCAGTTATGACAACCTGAGGCACATTTATAGCCTCTAAACCAAACATACTAACAACCTACTTAAAGTTTAAGTATCCAATGCAGTGAAAGGCCACGGTGATTGTAATACTATTATATTTTATATCAGTGGATTATTTCTGCTCATGCATTACTGTAGAATTTCACTGTTGGAGTTTGTTGAGCTGAACCACTTTGAGTAGGACTAGAACTAATGATTATTTTCAATGTGAATTAATATCCATGAATCGAATGATTTCTTTGAATGGTAAAATGCTGAAAATGGTGAGAAAACAGAATTACGCAAATTAACTTCCGACTAAACCTGTCAGTTGAATGTAGCATAATAAAATAAAATTTCCCGCTGAAATGTAGTGTAGTTGAAGAAATATGGAGAATTAAAACTGCCAAAATCGAATATATATACAGAACCATCAACCACCAAATCAATTTTCCATTAAATGCACCAAAAATACCAAAATTAAATAAATGTAGGCATTAATAAATTTACAAAATCTGACATAAATTGATAGTAGTTTTATTCATTTACCTTGTTTTAATTTCCCAATTTATTTACATTCCCATTTATTCAAACATTTAATTCATTTTTAAATTTATTGCACAAATGTATACAGAAATGTAAAAAGAAAACAGAGAAATAAAAATGTTTGTGGATATACTGTAAGATGCAATGGGAAAATAAATTAAAACTGAAATAAATACATTTAAAAATGAATACATTAATAAAATGAAAAATTGAAGTGGAAAGTAAATAAATAAGGGAATAAGTACAAAGGTAAATAAATACAGATGCAATTAAAACAGAAATATCAATTTATGTCACATTCTATAAATTATTTAAGGCCTACATTTATTTTTCATGTTACTTATTGATGCATTTAATGGTATTTATTTACTTTTGATTTAGGCAGTTTCGGTCCTCTATAGAGAAGTAGAAAGTGTCATGAAAAGAAAATACAAAGTACAGTAGAAGTACCTCAAATTTGTACTTAGGTAGAGTACTTGAGTAAATGTTGGTTGCATTCCACCGCCGCTAAACACTACTTAGATAATGACATTGTATAACCATTGGCTTATCTCAGAAGCTGCTTAAATATGTGGTTAAGGCATTACGTGCTGGAATGTGGTTTGAGTAACAACGAACACAAACTCACCTGAATACAGAGGAGCAGCGTGACGAAAAAGACTGACACGGAGAGGAAGAGGAAGAACATGAGGAACCAAGCGCTCCAGTGGAGCCAGTTGCTGAGACCCATCATCCTCATGTACTCCTGAAACACACAAGAAAAAGGAGGAGATTAAGGATCAGGTAGACCATTTTTCATCACTGGTCATAAGGAGAAACGAAAACACACCTTGAGCTTCCTTTCCTTCTCCTGCACCACAGCTCGTACAATGTTGAGCGAGGTGTAGGTAAAGCTGAGCACCAGCAGTAAGGGCAGTTGGTTCTGAATGGCCAGGATGAAGACGTCATATATAAAGGCAGGGTAGGGGAAGCGTGACAGGACCACTCTAGTCTGTCCGATCAGAGCGGAAGCAGCAGTTTTGTTGTAAGAGCGCATGATGGCTTTGTCCACTGCATGCTGTACAGCTAGGAATCCCTCTCGGAAATAACCTGAAAAGAGAAAATATGTTAATACCGCCATTACATCAGCAAGACCCTACTAACAAAGCTACCTGCTCCACAAGGCAAAGTCCTTCTAACTTCTACAGTTAACATTACAACGGGTGAGAGGCCTTGAGGAACCAAAGCAGCGCTGCAGTCGTGAGTTAATATGCATGTGGAGGTTGGAAATCCATATTCATGTGACTCTAAAAGCAGTTCTATTATGCTGTGAGGATGACTTCATGTTTTGGAGCAGGCCTCTTTGTCCCATTATAGTTACACTCAACTCTGGAACTTCATTATGAAAAAAGGATCTGGGCCTGCTGGGGGACAGCAGAACAGTCTCTTATCAAATCCCCAATTCATGGTAATCACATAATTTAAATCTGACAAAACAAAAGACTAGAGGTGGCAACTGTGAAGATCAAGTTCAGAGTATTTGATATCCCCTGACACCTCAGAAATGATGTGAGGGCAGGATGCATCCTCGTGGGGACAAAAGTATATTAATGCCGATAATGCTGAAGATGTGTAAGGCTGTGGTTGCCATGGAAACATGGCTTGTAGAGAGGGTTCTCCAGAGATAGCGGAAAATAAGTGCTTTTAGTCAATCATAGTCATTATGTCGGATGGACCAAATGCTAATATGAATAAATCTTCTAAAAAATGTGACATTTTAAAGAATATTTTTAACATGTATTTTTGGTTGAGAGCAGTCGGGATGTTTTGGCATGTGAGAGACAGATAAAGACAAAAATACAAAGTAGGTGAAACAGGAAGAGATAGCGGTTCTCACCAGGCGTGCCCCCGTCCTTGTCATACTGCTCCCTCGGCCCCGGCAGTTGAAAGAGGGGAAAGAGGCTGAGCGTGTGCCAGTCCAGGTCACTGTTCGGGCTCAGCTCGGACTTTTCTTTTAAGGGTGCGTTGCGTGGGGTGAAGGTGAAACGAAGGTGGTAGCGCACCTGTATTTGAGAGAATAGAATAAGTGAACCTGAACAAAGCCAAAAGAAATGAAGTGGTGTGAATTTCACACATCAGTGTCTCTTTTTCAACTTGGCTCCAAGCACTGCCGCTACCTCTCAGTTTCGCTGGAGAGTGAATAGATCAAATAAGCAAAAAATAAGCCTGGACTATGGAGTCAATGAAAGAGAAGGCTATTCCTATGAAATATTTTGGGTCTCTTTATGAAGTAAATGATAAGACTGATAGACTGAAAGAAATGCTGGAATGATTGGCATACCATTTTTAAAACAAACAATTAAATAGGATAGTAACCACAATTTGTGTGCATGCTGTTTGTGTATAAATCCAATTTTGCTTATTTGAGGATACAACAAAGGACTGATTGATGTAGCAGAAGGCTAAAGACTTTGGCAACTCATTTTCTTTGGCTGAGCTTTTGCTTTGAAGCTTGTGACACTAGTAACAAGTCACACTCCTTTGTTGTAAGAATACATGTGACAAAAAGGTTGCGAACAACAGATGGGGTGGCTGAAAAACAAAGCAAATGAAAGATGCTTATATCTAAGCTTTGTTTTATCGCCTTTTGTTTCCTCATGTTTACAGTTTTATTCATCTGGCAGAAAGGAGAACCTTCTACAAGGACAAAAACATTGTATTGAACTGATCTGAAAGAGGAATGGGGAGACAGGCACACAATTAAAGAACATCTCTCTCTCCAGAAGGTTTTGAGCTGTCTAATGCCTTGAACACACCGCGAGACTTTCAAAGTCGTCAGATCGCTTTGTTGTTCGCACTACACAACTTTCTGCCACACACTTGAGAAGTGACACGGGTGTGACGCGGTCAAGCAGTCCTCGAGCTTCTGGATCACGTCTTTTAACAGATCACACATAGCAATCGTCATTCACAGGAGTGCTTGCCTATCTGCCTCTGATCTGGAGCTTCTTGTCGGCAATCTCCAAAAAAGCATCAGCAACAGCAAGATCAGGGCTAAAATCCTGTAGTGTGAACTTGACATAAAGTGTTGAAGCCTCCTGATTCTATACTTTTCCATCACACACAAACCTGTGAGTTCACCTGTCCTCTGTCAGGTTTTTCCTGCTATGCAACAGGTAAGCAAAAACAGCAAGTAAACAGGTTTTCAGTTAGCAGAAAGTGCCTGAAGCAGTATTACTGGTAACATACTGTAAATGTTAAGTATTCATTCCTCCTTACACTAACAATGACTACTTAATCATGTTGTCCCTAGCCTCCCTAAGACAATAACCAGCCCTCAAAACTATGCACTGCAGTTGCAACCACTCGACAGGTGCAGATATCAACCATCTACCTGCCAGTGTGTGCGACAGTGTGTGTGCAGCCTCTTACCTTTATGGGCAGAGGTTCATCGTCATGGGTGTAAGGGTGCTCAAACACCACAGCAGCCAGCACCTTTCCTGATGCAGGGTCATTTCTCACAAAGTCCTCAAAGTGCTCCTCTGTCTCAAAGCCACGCACTGGGAAGGAGACACACACGCACACACAGATAGGAAGATCATTACATTAGTTATGGTGTGGTATTCATCTCACGTACGTCTGTTTTCATGCCTGTCTCATTGTCCGACCTTGGTGCTCGCTACTGTCGCTGACAGGCAGGAAGTTGGTCGAGACGCTGTCAGCATACTGAATTGTACGGCCAATATTATCGATAAATATTCAAGCCTGTTGAATACGCCTACATACATGCTTTTTTTGGACACAGATGCTCAAATACACAAAAAGCGAAGAGATAGCTGAAACACAAAGGAAGTAATAACACCAACAATACTAAAGAAACAGCTTGAAAAACCCAAGCAGTCCAAATGAAATGAAAAACTGACAACAGGATGATGAAAGATAAAAGAGATTAGGTTTTCTTTTTACTTCTTTCTTCGACTGGATTTCTCAATTACGTTTTTTGTTCCACTAATCAAGCACACATGAAGGTATTCTGAGTCTGGCAAAGGACGTCAGTATTACACATCAGTCCAACAGTCAAATCTGGGTCAGTCTCATAAAACAAACACTTAAATGACACACGGAGGGCACAGAGGGAAATGGGTCAAGGGCAACCTGGAGCCTAACAAACAGGTTCACGCATGCATTCAACATATTAGTCTTCACTTCAGCTGTTTTTTTTTAATACTACTGAAATGGTAAGTGGTTTAACGTAGTAATTTTTGTTTCCAGGGGTTACTTCGGCATTTGCCAGGGGTTATATAAAAATATTGAAGAGTGGCTTCACTAATTTGAAAAAAAAAGAAATTATGATTTGCTCAAAGTCATATATCCACATATTTCTGTTCAGGAAAAAATAAACATCCAAATAGATTAAAAAGCTAAAATTATTAGCTAACGTAATGGATAAAACAGTTAAAATGATTAGCTATATACAATGCATTGAAAGTTGAAAATTAGCTGACTTAATGGCCTCACAGTTTTCATAATTAGCTCAAGGTAATGGATAACAATTGAGAAAGATGGCTAAAATGAATAATAAATGGTTAAAAAATTAACTACAAGAAGCAACAAATCAAAGTAAAATTCTGCCACGTACCACAGCTTCAGATATAATCATTGATTAGTTTGATTGTGTAGTAATAGCCAATTGCAGTCATTTTCAAACTTTCCCATTGAGCTCTAATGACCAGTGAAGAGGATGTCATTACATTTAAAAATCAAATAAAAATGTTTCTTGCAGCCTTATGGCTGAATGAAAACATCTGTCAGTGATGATCTACACGAGATTACATCAACTTTTTCAACAACAAGAATAACACAAATGCGTTGCGTTTTTTAGCGGGTCCAATTCAACAATCCTTGTGTTGTTTAAATATGCAAAACTCTGACATTTGAAATATTACAGGGCTTTTAAACTGCTGTCAACTTAACCTGTTCAACAGAGGCTGAACAGTGAGGTCACCTTTTGGTTCATGACATATTAAAATTCCGCCTTGATCATTCCCCTCCACCTTATCCCTCTGAACGCTGCGACCAACTAAATTATTCATTCATGGCTGAGCTGGGATCTCACCCGGCTGTATACAGCACAACCTGCAGTTACACAGATCTGTCTACCTGCTTCCGATTCTCTACCTTCAGCCTCGCTCTGCTGCTATTTGTCCATCTTGCTGATCGTCTCTCATGAACAAATACTGTATGTAAATAGGCTGTTTGCGCACCTGTCAGTCAGACTGTATGTTTATCTGACTAGCTGGTCACACAGAGGAGTGTGTGTGTGTGTGTGTGTGTGTGTGTGTGTGTGTGTGTGTGTGTGTGTGTGTGTGTGTGTGTGTGTGTGTGTGTGTGTGTGTGTGTGTGTGTGTGTGTGTGTGTGTGTGTGTGTGTGGATTTAAAAGAGATGGACTGTAGTCTAAACTCCCAGCTGACACTAGTATAGGGTGCGGTCTGTTTGCTCTCTTGAGGGCCGTATCTAGAGAAACCAGTATTCCCAGCTCTGTCCTGAATTACAATCGGTGTCAAAGCTGTGGTATTTGTGCCACTGGTTGTAGTGGTGGTACTAACAGCTCAAACTGGGAATGTAAATATGTGGTTGTGCTGAAATAGAATCCAGATTTTTATAAACAACAATCCAATATTATAAAAGATTTAATGGAGCATCAATATCACTCCCATATTGCCCTGATAAATTTAAGTCTACATCCATGAGCCTGTTAGCTTAACTCAGGATAAAGACTGGAAACAAGGTGGAGAAGTTAAGCACATAACCGCATGTAAAACATTTAATTGTCGTTTCCACATTTCAGTTTTTGAACAGATTAAAGTAACAAGATAGAGCATGTTAATTGGAAGGATTTAGATGTGCTTGGCCTTCTTGTGTTAGCTGTTGATTGGCCAGTGGCATTCAGTAGAGCGCATACCTCTGCCAAAGCCCAAAAGTCCCCTTTTGTACTCACTTATAGATACCAGCCATCTAAATAAGCCTGATTTTTCTAATCAAGATCCATGCATTATATATATTATTCCCTGAGAAATAAACCAAAATGTGGGAAATCACAATCTCGCACTGTTAAAGAAAGTGAGTAAATATTGTCTTTATCTGAATCCACACTAAACGTTAATGGGGTCCGTTCTGGGGCGAGACCCAAGTTTCGTGGAAATCCGTTCAGTAGTTTTTGTGCAATGCCTCAGACAAACCAACAAACCAACAGGCCAACAAACAAATGGGACACGGGTGAAAACATAACCTCCTTTTTTAGTGTTGTATTGAACCTGCCGCCCATTTCTTGCCCGACTATGACCTACCTGAGGAGATGAACAGCATGCTGCGCACATCCTCTGCCACCTGACGCACCACACTGGAGTTACCGGGCACATAAGCCAGCTGTAAGCTTTGAAGATAACTATTGGGAAGGTCCTCAACAGCATAGCTCTCATAGACTGTGGCATTCGGGTAGTCCTTAAAAGGCACCTTCTGACGTAGCACGATGAGGATGCTGGAAAAGAGTAGAGGCAGGAGTATCTCCACCAGAGTCACCAGGATTTGACGTTTCTGGAGAGCAAGAATAGAGAAAATCGGTCATTAATGATAGATTTAAAAAAAAAAAAGAGTGAAAGAGGAATGAAGGGTTTGAGAGAATATAAGGTCATAAGAAGAATGAACTATGCTATATTTGACAGATTATTCATGACTTTAAGTAACTTAAACGTCCATGAAAATTAATAAATGCCTCCATATTTCAGCCACAGGTGAGCCATGTACAATGAATTCCCTTTTATCTCCTCAGACACCTGAACTGAGAGCGCTGCAGCTTTCAAAAGAAAACGCGACCCCATTTCAAAATGCTAACTACAAATTATTTTCAGTCAAGGTGTGGGCATCAATTTATTCTTTTCACACCAGTCAGATTTGGAACTAAAGGATTTCACAGACAGTTGGAAAATAACATAATTTATATGACGGCCTCCTGCTGTTGAGTGATTGGAGTACAAAGTGACTTGGACAGTTTCAGGACATTACAGTCAATCTCAGAGGGGTGCCAACATCAGACCTTCACCACTCAATCAAAACGATCACTTCGAGAGGAATAAATACAACTTAAGAAAAGACATCTTCCCTGTTTATAAAATGTGATTGAATGCATATATATTAATGCATTTAAAGTGTTTTGTGTAAGGCTGCATATTAAACCTGAATACTTAAAGTCACCTTATGGCTTGGTCAGTGTTGTTTACTTTCATCGGATATTATGTGAACTGAATAACAGTGTTTTTTAGATTAATCCTTTATTTTATGTATTATTGAATACATGTCTACACTCAGTAAGGAATCAAAATTTGTATTGTGCTGTTATTGAAACACCAAATTCCTAGTGCTATGTAATTCGATACCGGACTAATACATTTGGTTTTGTAAAATCAGAAAAATGTGCTACCGTTTGTTGAGCACAGATCATAGTTTTCAATCACAAATCATCGTAAAACCCACTGTTTAAAAGGTCATATTATGCTTTTTGAGTTTTTGCCTTTGCTTTATTGTGTTATGAAGCATTTTTGTGCACTTAATAGGTCTGCAAAGTGAAAGAGCGCCACGCCAAAGGGAGTTACTCTCTCCCACAGAAAACACTGCTCCTGCACCGCCTGAAACGCCTGGTTTGGAGTAGAGCTTTTACTTCTGTAACTTATGCGTGTCACTATGTAACAGGCGTTTTATAAATATATATTTTTATATATATTATTAAATATATACACTCTGGTCAGTCAGCAGACATACAGTTGCTACTGCTGTAGCGGCGGTATTTTAGATCACAGTACCTTGCTCGGCATGACCCACCCTACTCTGCCTCTGATTGGCTACATCCTGCCTGTTAAGTAATGCACATGTGCAATGTGATGTCTCACTCTGCAGCAATGCACCATATGAGAAAAATAATGTGTTTTTTGAAAGTTAAAGTATGTAAACATATTCTACTAGAACCACCAAATAAAAGTATGATCCTGAAAATTAGCATAACATGACCTATTTAATAATAAAAAAAAATAACTCAAATGATTTACTTTTGTCAAGCATGTACGCATTTAACTGAAACTACTGTAACTTCTACCATGAGTTCCTTTCAGCCGTATGTTCAGTGTCAGTATCCAGGACAGTCGAGACTGCCATGGTGCCTCTAATGTCAGTGAAGCAAAGGCCAAACAGGAAGTGGTGCACCGGGAACTCAATGCATCACTTGAATAACACTGGGGTAAATCGTTTCAAGCACTATCAGTGAAAACATGAGCTATCGCCTACAAATCATTGATAGACAAAATGCTGTTTTAGCTCAGTGATAACATTCATGAGTATAGCAAACGAAAGGCAAAAAACTGAAATCCCATAAGCTTGTCACGTTACATGTCATGTAAGTTAAAGGATAAGTTCACCAAAAAATGGAAATTCAGCTATTATCTACTCATCCTCATGCTGACGGAAAGTCAGGTGAAAGTTTCGTAGTCCACAAAACATTTCTGGAGCTTCACTGCAAAACAGCGTTGCAACATTCGCGTAAACAACTGAAGTGGATGGGGACCAAGTCTTTGAAAGCCCACAAATCCCAAACTGATTTGAAAATATGTTATTTACACCCTTGATGCACAGTCGAGCTCATGCACCTGCTTCAGATGGGGTGTGTGGTAACGCTATTAGAATAACGTCTTTTCAAGTCAATTGGGGATCTAGGAGCATCCAGAGACTTAAGTAGTGGTGTAATCTATGTTTTCTTTCAGTTTTTTGTCTATTTTTTACATTTTAAAACAAATCCTCATCTACTTCAGTCGTTTAGGAGAATGCTCCAGAAATGTTTGATGAACTTCAACCCTTCACCAGACTTTCCATCGACATGGGGCTGATGAGATAATGACTGGATTTTTCATTTTTGGGGGAATTTAATCCTTCAAGTCTCTAACTGGGTCAGTTGGCCCCACACCATGGGACTAAAAACAGGATGTCCCATAAATACAAGGTTGAATTATGTGTGGACACTGTAAATCAGAATTACAGAAGGTAAAATGTTGTAATTTTAAGTGATTAACATGCAGCCTGAGTCTGTTTTCTGCAGCCAAGATGGAGAAGCAAACCGACAATGCTCAGTATTTCTTCCTGTCTGCTCCTAATGGAGTCTCTGTGGTCTCTAGACAACCACCACTGGAGTAGCAGCGAGTGGATAAAGAATGTTGGAGCAACAACCTCACAGCAAGCATGCTATAAAGCAGATAGCCAATTCCATATCTGAATAGTTGTGCAACCATCAACTGATGTTAATGTTCAAAGTTATGCAAGCTGCCATTCAGAGCAACACACTGGCACTGTTTAGCTTACAAATTCTTTCTTATCTTCTGTAAACTGAAGACAGCCCCTGAATTTAAGGATATGGTTTTCTAAGAACTACACAAAAGCACAAACCTCAAGCGAACTGCAAATGTAAGGCGCCTTTGTCTGCCTTGGCGTGGGTAACCTGACAAACATGTTTACCAACAATTGAAAAAGTAAAAATAACTCATAACTTTTCACCCGCATTCTTTTTCCTTATTATTTAAATTTGATGTATTTATCTGCTCTCTATTTTATTTTTTTGTTTGTTTGTTTTCGATATTCTTACTTACAGCAACAGACTTCAAGTGACTGATGTCATTAAAAAATAAAAGTAGACGTCTGCATAGATATGTGAATCTGATTGTAATCATTCCTGTCTCGTGATCTATGTCACAACAATAAAAAATGTAAGCAACATCTTAAAGCGATTCCCCCCCCAGAAGATAGCCTTATAAGGCTGGGAAAGCATGTGACAGCTACTAGCTGGTTGACCTAGCAGAGTCTGTGTGACACAACAACAGTGCAGGCATGCTGTATATTATTGGGGTCAACCAGTTGCCTGGTAGCTGGGTAACATCATAAGTTTTAGAATACAAATTGTTAGTCAGTTTACTGTATTTATGATGCTCGCTTAACGCGTATAACTCAACAAATACTGTCATACAGGCCTCTGCTCTGTAAATACAGCTACCTCTGACAATTCACAGTTGAAAACAGTGTCAGCCCTGAAAAAGGACACATACATGATTTGTGAACTCACCTGCTGAAGATAGTTTTTCCACACCAGTAGTCCAAATTGTCGTGCGATAGCCATTCTTAAATAGGACACAGTCCAGTCAGCCTTCTACAGTGGCTGGAAACAGAAAAATAATGACATTTTTTAGTTTCAGCACAGAGTTAAAAGTACAATGTGCTCTTTTTGAAAAGGTTTCTTGAAGCTGTGTTGTTCTAAACCTTTTTCGACCAACAGTGATGCTATGAAGGTTCCTGACATAAGAAAAACTCCAGAAACCAAAAAAAGAGAAGTGAAATTGAGCAACATGCAGTCACAATTAGCATGATGTTTGGTATAATCACAAGATAGAGATTGGGAAACAAGACTATGGTATCATAAAACGAAAGGGGTGGTTATCTACTTGGAACTAAGACCTGTTGGGAAAAACCACCACAGGCAAATGACCATAAGATTGAAAAAAAAAAAAACGGTGGTTAACTCCATGATTTGGATGATAAGATAGTGACAGAGACATCTTCATGCCTGATTTAACAGCCCACGCCAACAGGATATGAACTTGTACTAATACTGACAGTCACATTTGCAGTTATAGACAAATAACTACAGATACAGCAGTCAGCTCTGCCTCATTAGATTTCAATTTCACAGCACACGAGTTCATAAATGTAATAAAGTAGTCATACTGGGACTGTCCGGATTCACACTAGTGCTATTCATCTGAGTAGCTACATCCCTTTCATGATACATCAGGGGTCAGTGAGTGTCTTATCCATGTAATTGGATTCAGAAGATCATGTGCAACATGATTACAACGACCATTTCTCTTTCAGTATCGTGTAGGAAACAATAAACAAGCCATTAGAGATGTGATCCTTTTCCATAAAAACAAAAAAACAGCCCTGCTCCTCTCTGATTGGTCCAGAGCAGGCTTCTGGGCCTCCTGATTGGACAGTCGACCTGCCCGTCAATCCCTAAGGATTCTGATGAATGCTAATGATGGAGCTGGGGGACAAAGCTAGGTATTTCTTAAACACAACGCGCTGACTCACCGACATTATGACACTTGGCACACTATTACTCATTACATGTTTGATTCGGACGTGTTTCACAACATTTCTGTGTCAAATTACCTCAAATAAAAGCGGGTTTCGGCATGTGAACTTCACGAGCTGTGGTCCCTCTTCCTGGTGGAGGTGAAAACAATTCCTCCTTTTTCCTCTCAGACCGACAACAAAACCATCACGGCGGGGCTTCTCCCTCCTTTCACCGACACTGTCGAGGCTCGGCTAGCATTAGTGAAGCTACGGGGACGTCTGCAGCCCGGGTCCAGGTTATTCCCCCTTCAGTTTGCTGCCTTCTAGCGAGGCGATGACATTGCACCAGCGGCTTGATAAGCCCGTGAATTCATCGTGCGAAGCGCAGCGACAACCGTCAACAAAACACCTCACGTGACCTCAGTGGAGCAGAGTGTCACGTGATCTCTACAGCTGGGCTTGTAGCCATATGTACCTAATAGTAATATAATGTATGTGCTGTGGCTATTTCTGTATTTTTCCATTAAATGTATTAGTCCAGTGTCTTGCACCAGTGCTGCTACTGAGTGTTGTGGTCTTTTATTTTGTTTTCTCTCAAGAATATTTACCTTTTTTGTTTTTTTCTATAATGAAATAATGAGACTCACCAGTGCAATGTGGTTGTGATGAGCTCATGAATTCAACTTTTTAATCTCCAAGCTGAAACAAAGGTTTACTATGTACAGTATGCCCTTCAGATGAGATAGGATAAAATAATCCTTTGTTAGTCCCACAAGGGGAAATGTGTAATATTACAACAGCAACAGTGTAACAGTGGCAATGAATAGAAAGGAAAGAAACAAAAACTCAAAGTTGCACTTTGTAGTTTTAGGGAAGACATTTTAATCAGAAGAGAACATGATTTTTGTGCCTGAACAAACTACATCAACAAACTTGAAAACTGAATTAATAAACTGATGATGTTTGTTATAATCACAAGATAGAGATTGGGAAACAAGACAATGGTATCATAAAACGAAAGGGGTGGTTATCTGCTTGGAACTAAGTTCAGTTGGGAAAAATAAAACCACAGGCAAGTGACTAAAAGATAAAAAACAAACGGTGGCTAACGTCCATGACTTGGATGATAAGATGGTGACAGACAGAGATATCTTCATGCCTGATTTAACAGTCCATGCCAACAGGATATGAACTTGTACTAATACTGACAGTCACAACTGTGTTGACCTTAAAGGACAACACAGTTTCATCCTGTTTTACTTTGTATTTATATTTGGCGGACCCTGCCACCGTTCTAGCTTCAAACAGTGTTAAGGGGACCTTATTTTCCTCAGAGAACAGCTTGTGTATTTAGTTATGGAAAAGATAAATATTTCAGAGTTTGTAAATATTACAATTCTGTGTTTGAATTTCCTCTCAAAAACAACATAGTGCTCCTTTAAGCTCAAGGAATGTTGGCCTGTTTATCTATTTAAGTGCTTTGTTTTTAAAGGGGCACTATGTCGAAACTCAAACTCAAAGAATCTTAATATTTACAATATTAACAAGGTTATAACATAAACTCAGAAATATTCATTTTTCCCATAACTGAATAAACAAACTGCTCTCAGAGGAAAATAAGGTCCCCAAGAACACTGATAAAATTTTGACAGATTTAACAGATTTAACTATGAAATTTCCCATTTTATTTCTTACATTTTCTGTAATGTTATGCTTAATTATGCATAGGACACACAGTGTAGTTAAATATGCACCAATTTGCATACATTTCCAAAAGAGAAATTTGAACATTGGATAAAGTCAAAGGTTTTTACAGAGGGAATTTTGGATATCGCTTTTAAGAACTCCATAAATCAGAAAATACTGTCAAAGGCCATGAAAAAATCTAATTGTGCTAAGTTTTTATGAATAAATTGTTATATTAAATCAGGCTATTATTGACATATGAACAAACCCCCCTGTAAAACCTTCAGAAAAGAGATAGGAATAAAACTGAAAAGTTTGGTATAAAAAGTGCTACTGAAGTGGATATTTCTGGCTCCAAGTATGAGAAAAACTAATTTTAAGGAAAAGGGCCTTTAAATACAGAGGGAAAAGGTGAAAAGGATGACCATTTGAACTAATACACATCACAAAACATCCCCAGTTGATTGCTTACATTAAGATTTATTTTTTTTCTGTATTAAAAGTTTTGATATTTTGTGTCTAGATGTGCAAATGATGCCAATTATTTGGACATTTCTTTTGACCATTCTGAAAGAAGACGTGTTATGGAAGCAAAATAGCCCAAAATCATTTACCATTAGATGAATAGATGATGTTCTCACCTGTGGTGTCTTGCCTTAAAGTTGTACTCTATATTGCAATTTCAATAAGGTGGGGGATCTTTCAAGAGTGAGATTTAAACAAGAATGGTCAAAATCCATTTAGCCGAGATACCCTGACTGAAGTTAGTCGCTTTTAGCTTCATAATGGCTTCTTAATGGCTGGACACCACAATTTCCATATTACAACTCATTAGTGTCTTTTAATTAGACCCTCCCAGCTGGGTGAACTACCTCTTTTCTATTTTGTATTCTCTCAGACTCTGGAAAGCTTCCTCCAGTGCTGCAGGAACACAATGTTTCCCGCTGGCTGTTAAAGGGTGAGAAGTACTGCTCATAAAAGGTTAATTAAACTTTATGGGAAAATTAAAAAAATAGTTATAGGGAAAATAGAGACTTCTGAGTTTCTATTTTAGTCATGAGTTTAATGAGCTTTCCTGAGTTTGTAAGGGGCTGTTGAATTTGCCTAAAAGGACAGCTCTCTTTAAAAACAAATATTGAAAAAAACATTTGACTAAGCACACAACTGAAACATTTCATAACTAAGATCATGTAGACACTCCTCCTAGTGGGAGTCCTTTTCACAGCCTCAGTATTTATTCTGTGGGTACTGCCCTGTGTAATAGTGCCCTCTGGTTTGGCCTGCTTTTGAACATAACTTCAATCTCTAAACCCAAACAGATACGATTTAAAAATATCTTTCAGACAGCCCATTTATTTCTTTTTCTGTTAACATATTTCTTCTCTAATTTGCTTGTGAAGAAAAACAGTTTGTTTGGGGAAAGGATACAAACTGCAATAAGCCCACATATTCTTATTATAAACCTCTGTTTGGCTCAAAGTAATCAGGGAACAATATATGTATTAAAAATTACACTGTCTGTGGTCACAAAGGCATGAAACATAAAACTGAAAGGAAGCTTGCATGATGGCTTCTTTTATTTGAATTCAATACAAAATTACATATTCACATCACAGGTCTATTGAGAAAACACTGTACTGGAGAACAAACAGGTTTCACAAAGAAAACTGCCTTTTTGGAATGAAGCAAAAAACAATTTCAAGTAGTGGCATTTTCTTTGTCTTTCTAGATTTATACATATACTACTATGTACAGTTATAAAACACAGGAGAGAACCAGTCTGGCGTAACAGTTTTAAAATTTACAGTCAGTCACAATCATTTACACACTATGTCCTCACTGTGCTGAATGAGGTGTAGAGTACTTTCAAAGCTCCACCGAGTTATAATTTTCATTTAGCGTCTGAACTTACCCCTCTCACTCCAAGAAGGCAAAGCAAATCGAACAAAAATATGTCAGCATTGATTGTTCACGCGAGGAAATGATTACATTTCATTGAGCTGCGCTCCTTCTGTGATGATCAAAGTGCTCGACATTCATTCAGACGGGAGGAAAAGTGGGTGAAGTCCAACTCCTCAGCATCAGGTACCTCATTAAATTTGAGCAAAATACTTAGTGACTGTGCAGCACTAAACACCTGGATGATGAGCTGAGGTTCGTACCATACTCATCCAGCTGGACATTGAGCATAGTGTGTCAATATTTCAACAGTTAACCTCTTAATGCCTTTCGGTGCCTGGTTGGATCAGTGTGCTGTAGATCTTTTCTCGACAGCACAACTGATGTATATGTACAAGACTCAAGAAGATGCAAACTACCAAAAGACTCATTTCACAGCTCTGTTTCTCTGTAACTAGAGGCCCCTGAAAACACAAATGACACCACCACAGTACCTTTGGCAAACACACGTAGAACTAAGGACAAAACTGAACAAGAGAAATTCATACAATCATTTCTTTTTTCGGCTTATAATGCAGACATTTCCATCAGATAGATGACAGCAGTCACCTATGGATGACATTCACCAAATACAAGATAGGTACTTGTACAGACAGTGCATCTCAGAAACTATGATAACCAAAACAATTACAATAACATGAAAGCATGTGTTAATGTTTTTTTCCCCACAAGATGATCTTGTTTTTCTTCCAAAAATAAGTCCATGAGGTTTCATTTCTTTTACATCTAAAGGTAAGCTGAGGTTGTAGAACAACAGAATTTGTACTTGGGTCCTGAGGAAAGTCAAGTCATGTTCCAGTGGTTTCAGAGCTGACTGCAAGTCTTTGATCAAGGGAGGTATTTCACTGTGCCTGTAAACGTGTAAATGAAATGTAATACAATGCAATAGAACGGCTAGTTTTAAAAAGGTAATTCATATTCATTTTCCCTTTGTCCTGAAACTTTAAGTCTCTTGATCGTTTGGCAGTATGGTGAACCAGTGCAGACTGACAGCATCGAGAACAAAGTGCTGGAGGATGATAACTGAGCAGGTGGTCTGTGAGCTTCCTGAGGCCAGTCGAACAACTGCTGTCTATAAGCTCAGAAACCCTGCACTGGCAGTATACTTATCTCCTTTCCCTTCTTCTTCTCCTTCTCCTTCCACCTCACCTCCACTATGAGCCGCCGAGTTTTTCCTCTTCACTTGTTTGCTGGAGGTGCCCCGGGGCCTCTGCATGGGCACCAAAAGGCGAAAGCCTGGCTGGGCATTGGCGGAGGCTGCACCCAGGGACGTGGTAAAGGTCTTGAATGTGCAAGGCATGAGGAGGGAGGGGGGAGAGGAGGAGGTTGTGGATGAGGGGCTGACACTCTGGATGGAGGAGTATCCTGAGGAGAAGGAAAGAGGGTCCCGATCCTTGCTCACCTCACTTTCTGCTTCACAGAAGCTGTCTTCATCGCTGGACAAGGCTCTGCAGTGCTCTAGTCTTTTGTCTTCGTCAGTCAGTGTGTGCAGTTTGATGGATATCATGGAAGCTATTGAAAGAGAAGAGGCGTCAGAGTTTATAACAGTGAATTACTTTAGACAAGGTTTACACAAAGCACAGATGCCAACACGCTCTGTACAGCTGCCATCATCCATCCTCATTTGTTCCTGACCGTAAGTCTGCATAATATTAAGGCTCAAGAGTACGTGCTGGTTTATTATGCTGGACGTTGCAACTGCTGAGTCATCCCTAACCACGTAATGTCCTAATGGAGGAGTGACTCATGCATTACTCTCCTCTCTATATACGGATTAGATCATTTATATACACTTAAGGGAAAACACACTGGAATAAATACACCCAGACCCTTTCTCAACACTTACAGTCTCCCTCTTTCTCCCCCTCGCTCTCCTCCTCCTGGTCCCCCTCGTAACCGGAAGAGGAAGTGTCCAGGCTCCAGTCCAGGATGTCGCCCAGCAGCGTCTCTTCCTGATTGGACAGCTCTGCTGTGGGCGTGGCCACGAAGCCAGCTCTGTGGGCCTGCATGGCGTCATCGCGTCTCCTGGGGAAAAGTGGACAAGCAGCGTTGTTAACAGCAAGTCACTGGACCATCTCACAGATGGCACAAACAACTTCTGGACAAGACGGTTCACGCGTCCCGTTTGTCACGGAGCACAGGAGAGAGGCGGGGGCGCTGGTCCTTTGACCGTCATTGGGTGAGTCGTTTCTCATAACATTTAATTCAATTCCTGTCACACAGGCACCTTAAATACTATGGTACCAATTAATTTTTTTGTGCAATATGTGTTGAAAGGTTGGAAGCAACAGTATGTGAATACACAGGATATTGTTATATGGGATAGTTTTCATCAGTGAGTATCAGAGTATATCGTGTACATTTGCTTATTCAAGGTATGGAATTCTATTGTATATTTATGTTATTAAAAATATACATTTTTATATATTATAAGTTTATATCAGGATTCATGTCTTTTAGGACATAATATCGTGTGAAATTTAAATCAAAATTAAGATAATCTTAATGTTAAAAGAGAGTTTAAACTCAGATTAATCAAATGGCCAGCAGGACAATGCACACTGCCACACCTCAAAAACTGCTCAGGAATGGCCCCATCCGTGGGATGTGCTGGAGCAAGTCCGATCCCTTTTTTCATAATGAAGTTCCAAAGTTGAGCGGGACCAGGAGGCCTGCTCCAAAGGATGAAGTCACAGCATAATAGAACTGAAAAGCTTTTAGAGTCACATGAATATGGATTTCCAACCTCCACATGCATATTAACTCACGACTGCAGCGCTGCCTTGGTCCTCAAGGCCTCTTACCTGTTGTAATGTTGACTGTATAAGTTAGAAGGACTTTGCCTTTTGGAGCAGGTAGCTTTGTTAGCAGGGTTGTGCTGATATAATGGTGGTATTAACATATTTTCTCTGTTCTCCCTTTTCAGGTTATGGTTGAGAGGAATTCTAGTCTGTACAGCATCCAGTGGACTGAGCCATCATGCGCACTTACAACAGAACTGTTGCAACAGATTAGAGTGGTCCTGTCACGCCTCCCCTACTTTGCCTTTATACATGATGTCCTCATCCTGGCTATTCAGAACCAACTGCCCTTACTGCTGGTGCTCAGCTTTACCTAGACCTCGCTCTCGTATCAGCTGTGGTGCAGGAGAATGAGAGAAACCTTTTCTGTTAATTTCGCGTGTTCATGAGGATGATGGGTCTCTGCAATTGGCTCCATTGGAGCTCTTTGTTCCTCATGTTCTTCTTCTGAGTTTCAGTCTTTTTTGTCATGCTGCTCCTCTGTATTCAGGTAAGTTACATTTATTAGATTTACTCAAGTTAGGCACAAATTTGACACACTTGTACTCAAATTTACTATTTTGTTTTCCTGCAACTTTCTACAGGTACACAGGCATTCTGTGGTAAATGCTGTTGTATAATATGTAATTGCATCAACATGCAGTTTATATTTAAATGTCTCTTTAATCCAAAAACTGTTTTTTTTAACATCACCCAGCCCTTAAGTGTCTGAATGGGAATGTGTTGGTGACTGGCTTACCTCTTGCTGGTGCTGGACGGAGATGCCAGGAAGGTGTGGATGTCTGCGGGTTGACCAGTGGGACTGGGAGGCTCCATCTGAGGCTCCTCCTCGGGAATCTCCAAGATCTGACACAACTCTTTAAAGTCCATCATCTTGAGGGAGGCCATGAAATAATTATCAGTGACCAGTTTCAGTGACAACAAATGAAAGAAATGTCTTTATTTTTGATGATTTTTCCAATATCTGCAATAAAAAAAAATACAAATCCAGTACCTTTTCTTTGCTGATGTGCTGGTAGGCCTCATCTTCAAACCGCTGCTTCACGCCGGTAAGAGACACGTGCCTGTAATCTTTGGGAACATCTTGGCAGAAACTAAAGGAGACAGAACGAGGGGGAAACAGAGACAAGAAAAATGACTGAGTTTCATCCACTTTGCTTGCTACATCTTTCTAATCAACTCTTGGGGACAAATCTCGTTACTTGTCCATTTGAGAATTATAGTTTGTCGATGGGATGCTCACCTATCAAAGTGACTCACCCCGAGGCACGTTTCTGTGACTCAGTTGGTGATTCACTGATGGTTACACACCCCCACCCCACAGCCTGAATGTCGCCTGCAGTCTTTTATGAATCTGCAGCTCTCCCCAGGCTTCAAGTTTGCTTTAATACCTTAATGGCCATCCATTTTCTTCGTCACCAGACGCTATAAACAATCTTATATCTAATCAGTGTTGCTATATGAGCATGTTGAAAACAGCCAGACACATCACCAATCAATTTTTCTGATCTGTTTGCGTGGGGGAAGGTGACTTAGTAGGTCTCGGTAAGAGTCAAGGTGCAGTAAGATATCAGAAAATGGAGTGGGTCATTTTCAGTGTTTCCTCCAGAATACAGGCTTTGAAAAGCTGCTGCATAGCATATTAATGGTTTAAATGAAAATAATTATTAATTCCTTGTTATAGAAAGTCTGCTTGTTTTCACTCTCTTTGTATTCCCAGGCTATGAACAAGATCCTTGACTAGCTACATCAGTTATGTCAAACACTTGAAACCTGGCTCATGACATGACTACTAATACAACAGTAAGGCTCTGAAGGGGTTACGTTGTATTACAGTAAAAGAGATTAAACATGGCACACAAAACTGCTGTCAAATAAAAAATGCAGAACAAGTTGTTCCCAACCTCAGGGTCGGCAATCACAAGGAATTCATGAGATGATCAACAAGTTAGGGGAAAAAAGGAACAAAAACTGACTCTTTAAAAACTCTTTCATTTTGGGAAATGTATCTATTTACTTTATTTTGAAATGTACTAGATAGTTTTAATTCTTCTCTTTAAAAATAATCAAATCAAACAATCTGAATTAAAAAAAAAAGAAAGAAGTTCTTTGCTTCAAGCAATCACAGCTTGTGGAATACAGTATGTACCATTTGATGAGGGATTGTGTGTTGACTTTGAATTGTTTGAAAACAAAACATGCTCACTGAAGAGAGGCTGTCCTGAAGAGAAAGGGGGGACATGCCAGAGGGAGTGAGAGGAGATGTTTCACTTTTTACAGATGGCATCATTCTCTCAGACTTTTATGACAGAACAGAAAATGCTAAGCTCTTAAATAAAAATTCAATATGTGGCCAGTTTTGCACTTCAATTTTGGGCGTTTTTTTATTAAAATACAATAGCAGTAAAGTAAAAGGAACGAATGTCTACTCAATGAACAAATCTCCTAAATAGTAGAATATTCAGGTCTAGCCATACTAATGAAATGTTTTATTTATCAGAACATTTTTTCAGGTTTTTTTTTTTTAAATCATTATTAGCTCTCTATTTCCCTGCTGTGAAGGAAAGAAACTACATATAGAAATCTATTCAAAATACATAACAGCATAGCAACTCTCCTTAGCAACCGGCTTTTAAGTGAGACTGTAGATTTTATTAGAGTAAAAATTTAATCTGCAGGGATTTTAACACTACTTTACTTGTATATATGTATACGACCTCAAAATGCAGCTTATGGATCTGTAATTTAAAATACACAGAACAAATCAGTAAGTCCCTGCTGTATGATGGGGTGTGTTTGGTCAAATGCCATTTTGCAGAAAACACACATAATTTCAACGTGCTGAACACTTCTCAGCCTTTAGAAAATGAACAAATATACAAGCTGGATAATGCTATGGTTTAATAGGAACTGTGCTGCCTACAGAAACAGACTAAAAACATAATTTACCAGTCAGAACCCACTTCACTTGTTGGCCTCGGCGATCAAAAGCATAGCTAGGGGAGGTCAGGATGAAATGTCAAAAGCTTTTCTTTATAAATTGGACCACTTCAAAAGCTGTACTTTTTGAACTGATTACATTCATCACTTGGGGAGACCATGCTGAGGTCACAACAGATGAAGTGCCTTTGAAATGTGCCTTTCAAGACCAACAACAACAACACTATGTGCTTGCTCTCCGTCTTCCAGGTCATGATAACACCAATGAAGTTCTTATTAGGACTTCTTTCATCAGGGCTGATCGCGTCACTTGAAACTAATGAAAAACAAACGGTTCGAGTGTGCCCTGTTGTGAAGACTGCACAGGGCTGTCTCTATATCTGTATGTATGGAGTTGGAGGAGAAAAAAAATGAATTGCTTGGCTACCAATCCAGTCAAAACACACACTGTAAGTAGCTTACCATTTGACGTAGAGCAGCACAGAGAGGGAGGTGAGGTCTTGCTTGGAGAAGCCTGTGTAGTCGACTAACTGGCTAGGCCAGAGGGGAGCTGTAGAGGGAGATCACAAACATAAGTCAAGGTGAACATAAACTTAACATTCAACTAAACCTGTAAATTGTATCTGTTTGAAAGGACTATACTGCATGCATTTCTTTTGTTCAAACAGGCTGTGTTGTACGTCTGAGTCTCAGTGAGTGTTATTACCATAGTGATGTAGTGCTCGTGTAAGCAGTAGTGCAGCGCAGGCCAATTTGGCAGGTGGCGGCGTGGCGAGAGCAGAGTAGAGCAGCGACAGCTCACAGACGTAGCTGAATAGGTGAGTGGTTCGTCTCTCCAGAGGGAGGAGAGACAGCAGCACCTCTCCATAGTCCAGCAGCGTGGGGCTCTGACGAGAAATTCAGCAAATTCAATACATATACTCCAACAGAATTTTTTTCAATCATTTACATTACAAAAGGATATTTGTTGTACTCACCCTGATCTTTCCCTCCAGCACAGACACAACCTCTCCCATCATTCGAACCAGGTCTTCATATCTGTAGGTGTTGTCTGTGAGCCAGACAGCTTCACGTATGGTCAGGATTTCTTTACTGATATAGCTGAAAAGAAAAGAACCAAACGTTAAAAACAGAAACCCTTTTATTTTTCCTTTTTTGTTTGCTGCTTGTTTTCTACCATTTTTACATACATTTTCTAAATCCTTACAATTTGTAGACTTAAGAAACACTTCTTTCAGCCTCAAAGCTGGTTTCCCTACATAATCCCTTAATCAATAGTGTCACAACATTAACATTAAAAAGGAAAGCACAGAAAGATTTCAGAGAATAAGCTTGCATGTATTCTCACCGAGTACAAACTACCATGCAGGCGATACCCAACAGCTGGAGGCAAGCCTTGGGGACTGAGCGCAGAGCCAGGTAGCGGTCCACACAGCCCACTGTAACATGCAGCGTCAGGCTGGAGAAGTCCTTCATGGTGGTCACCTCCACAAGCCAGTCCACCAGGATGTACCTGGAGAGGCAGAAAAAGAGGGAGAGGAGAAGAAATTGAGGGTCATTTGTATTGAAAAAGACAGGATGATTGATCAAGATTTTAGTCTTTTAATAAATAAATAAACAGTCTGTGACCCCCATGCCAAAGATCTTGTGCTAAATGATAAATTGAACAATGTTATCGCACATTTCAGATTTTGCTCAGATTGTGCAGGCCTACTACAAAACAAACTAGCAGACATTATCTGACCTTAGAAATTATCCACAATGGCAAAATCACAACTTAAAATCCGCCTGACGCCTTTGGGGTATGTCCACAGGGAAAAGGTTCAACTTTCTTTTCTGAGAGACCTTTGACTTGTGCTGGCGTTCTGTTTCATCTACCCTTTAGTAATGTCATTAAAGATATCTACAGTGATCAAAACAAAGCGAGTCATCACAATGACTAACAGGAACATTCAATCTCGAAAGATCTAATTCACCAACAGACTTATCATTCCAGTAATAACATGGTGGAGTTTCTGTTCCTGTTTACCTCATGGTGTCCTTGATGCCTTGTCTCAGGATGGCTTGAGAGGAGGGTCGTGATGCCGGGTTAGAGGAACTAAAAAGCTGGGCCACTAAGTCAGAGCAGGCTTTTGACTCCAAACCCAGTGGATTCCCACTGCTGCACACTTTGGCCAGGGAGAGCTGCAGCAAAGAAAAGACTGTTAAATAAATGTTTCAGAAAGGCTTACAATGACCTTACAACTTGTTGAATTGGGTCAACCTAAAAGTGAGTATTGCAACAGTCTGCTGCGGTAAATACAAAGCTTGTGATTTGGATGAGTCACATTTTTGTGATTCATTGGTGCCACTTTGGCAAAGCTTTGAAAGGCGTTATACACGCAGACACGCACAAAAAATCTAAATCAACAGCTGTCAAGGCCTCTTGACATTGCCTGAAAGTGCTTCAATAAGTTCCTATTCTGGACAAATGGAGGAGTGGGAAATGAAAATGAGAAATGAAACAAAACAACAGCTGAAATGCTGTCAAAAGACAAACACTTCACTTCTTTTGTGTTATTACAGTAAATGGTTGGGGAAATAAAAAGCTGCTGACTGACAAATAAGATCATCACGAGACTGAAAATGCACAACGACACACATTAAATCAACTGCTGCGGTAATTGGCAATTTTCTGCGTTTAATCACACACCTGTGCCTCCCAGCATCCTTTGCCAGCATAGTCTCTGAGGGTTCTGACACACTGGAGGTACCTGCCTGGATCTGCCATCTGAAATTCAAATACATAAAAACTAATCAAAAAAATAAATTCAATTCATGTTTTGGCAAAACGTCTTTCTGCCCACAATAAAATTGTTGATACATTAATACTTAATGTTCCCAAGAAAACCATTAAAAAACGAAATGAGAGATTCACACTCACAGCTGCTTTCCGGTTGTGCTCCCACAACAGGTAGGAGCTCTGTAGACAGCCAGCCTGTGACGACTGCTCCAGCATAGATATGGCATCGGCGCGCCTTTCATCCTCCTGGAAAATGTAACACGGTTTACAAAATGTTCTGTTCCTAGACACTAACAAAGTGCTCATCTACATAGAAATGCTTTAGTGTCGTGATCCTGAAAAATAAACCAGCGTTCTGTGAAAGCAGCGTGAAATCATTTGTCACTCCATTAAATAGCAAAGCACACCAGGGCTGTGAGTAAGAAGACTCAACAGGGACTGTGAGGCAACAGCTGTGTTAGATGAAGAGGAGAAAGCAACTATTAGCCCATCTGTGCTGGTAATGACTAGTCAGCCAAGCCCAGCACACAGCCATACACTTTGATTGGAGGCTAATAGAAACTAGGCTCACCACACCCATTAAGAGATAGTCGGTTTCAGTTTTTACTGTCATACTCACTTCGAACAGCTGCAGAACTCTGGCCAAACAGTGCAGCAAGGGTCCTCTCTTCTCCTTTAGAGGAAAGAAAAATAAATTAATTATCACCAATTTAGTATCATCTTCTTTACCAACACTCTGCAACCTGTGCAAAACTTTTTCCAGTTCAGTGTAAATGTTTCTGTGAATTTAAACCATGGCAGTCTGTCAACTGAGCAATAAAAGAAGATTTGCCTTGTTTTGGAGCTTTATTTGGTGCCAGGTAAAAAGTATGCAAAGAATTCGATTTGAATGGTCAGAGTCAAAAGAGTCTGATTTTGATAAAGCATTTACATTACTGCCACTGACCTCAGACTTGCATTAATACCAGTAGAAAGGTAAAGATTTAAGAACACCATAAGTGCTTATCAACTGTTGACACAAGTTAAAAATGACTGCAGATTAAGTTTCCTTTGAGTTTGGTTAAAGAAGAATTACATTTGCAGCACCAAAACCTACCACGTTGCTGTCACACTCTGCCTTGAGACGGTCAAACACCACAGCTTTGCAGCAGCTACCAGTGGGTGACCACGGTGGACGGATGAACACCCAGATGAAGGGATCCGCCAAGGGAGAGCGCAGGCTCTCCGCAAGGCTGAAGAAGTGGGAGGCCTTGCGGCCACATACATCCGCTCGCCCCTCGTCACTCAGCAACGCTGGTGGAGAGAAACAAGGCCCAGGTCAAAAACAGTAGTCACTTGTGGAAATCATTAAGATGGCCATCTGACCAATTAACCAGGATGCTCTTCTAAAGATAGATGCTTACATGTACTAACAGACATCTGTATATGTTCAATTAAGCAATTGTGTAGTTTAACTCACGTCCTTCGTTGTACAAATAAGCGATCCCTAGCTTCACAGCAGCTTCAAAATTCCCTTTCTCAGCAGCTCTGTAAAGAGAGAAGTTTCAGGTATAACATACAGAAAAACAGACAATATATTAGTGAGATTTGTTTTTGACAGAAGTGACTTTACCTTTCAAATAGCCATAATGTCTCGGGCCATGGCCACGTGTCCCTGAAACTGACCCTGGCCCAAACACTGGAGTGGTTGTCGACAATGTCCCGCAGCTGGGAGTGAACCTGTGACAGAAGAAGACAGTTGGTGCCTCAACAAAAGATATGTGTGACCTATCAAATGAGGTGGTCACAAGATGATCGGGGGAAAACAAATCTGGGATAACATGGCACATGCATGCTAGAGGTTGTGCACCGGTGTCACAGTGTATATACTCACTGCTCTGACAGACAGCAGGTCCTCAGCAGAGAGGCACTGGAGCACACATAGGAGGATCTCCTCAGGTAGAGACAGCAAGGTAAGGGCTGGAGTTCGCTTACGGACCCGCTTCCGTGCTGGGACTGAGTAGCATTTTGAACAACGACAGTGGACCACTGGAAGACAAAGTTAGGCAAAATTAGGCAAATAGCAAGAAGTTCCCCATTTTGTTGCATGGCTCTCAATCAGCATTTGGAGTGCACACAAAACCACAAAAAGGAATTTCACATCTCAGTGCAGAGCTCACAAACTAATTCACACATTATCGCCAAGCAAATATTTGCACTTCATTTAAAGCAGACCAGTGGTCAATATGTTAGCTGGCAGTCAGGCACAGCAAGGTGAAGGTTATGGCTCCATATTCAAAACGCCTAACGTAAGCCATCTCCGGGTGGTCTAGCAGACAAGCCCTCTGTTTGAATGCTATAAAGTTTGAAATTCATGCAAAGACGAATACCTAAAAAGCGCCAACATGAGCATGTAACATCATATAAGTCAAGCGTGTTAAGCATTAAAAGCTAGTTAACGGTGGCGATGTGGGCATCTGACTGGGAGAAGTCAAACCGAGTGAGCGCCCAAATTTCCCTCCTGAGGTTCAAATGAAACTAACGCAAAGTTACGACTAGGTTTCATGAAGTTTAACATTATATCATAGTTTTTAATGAGCACGAACGCGGTTAATACCAAGAGGAGGCACGTTTTAAACAAATATCGCCCGTGTTAATCCATTTGTGAGTACAGTAGCTTACAGGAGGACTCCATGGCTACCCCGGTTAACGTTTGTGTTGGCTAGGAGCTAGTGGAGTCACTAGTGCTAGCTTACTCCGTAAAATTGAGAGCATTTAGCACACATTCACAAACATTCATTACATTAAGACATACTTATATTTCTTCTAGTAAGAGCTGGTTTAAGTTGACTTCAGTTTAGTTACTTACCGCCCGCTTTCATTGCAAGTGTAGTGAGCTCTCCTCAAACAGCCTGTGATGCCTGTAGCTACAGCACTGAGCAGCGATTTAAACGTTACGGCGATGCTAGCTACTTTTACACAAACAAATATACAGACTATCTGACCAGAAAAATAAAGATGTACGGTGTTCAAAAATAGTCCCCACAGCCTATGTCGTGCTGTAGTAGTTGACTAATACCGTAACAAGTTGTTAGCTCTTGCCTGGATTCAAATTCAAGCACGCGTCCCCACTTGTTGGACCCGCCCCAATGCTCCTCTAGGACCGCCCGCGCTCACCGTTTAAACTCCACATTCAATCTGATTGGTCGAGCGTTGTGACGCCCATCTGCTACATAGTGGCTCTTTGATTGGCCAGCGTATGGAACGCCCGCGACGATTGGCCAGATTTTATAAACCGCAAAATGTCAGGAGATCATTGGACAACGTAACACCATTTCGAAGTACGCGCTCGCCACGGAATGTCTTTGATTGGTTGACCTGATTATGAAGAACGTCTACTGACACACCTATTTCCTGTAGTGCATGGGAAATGTAGTGAAACAGGAAATGCCGTTTAAAGGTACTGTGTTTAAAGGGACAGGTGCACAGTCAGCTCCAGAGTGGATTTTGTGTTGTGCCAGAATGCAAACAATTACCAAAACAAGCAGGGAAAGTGCTTTTAACACCAAGTCCTTGTGAAACAATAATAGTTTAAACAGGAGTGTTGCATAAAGTACCCAAAAGTCATTCTTTTTAAAAGTTAAAAAGTGAAAGTCACTCATGAATATTTCTTGAGTAAAAGTCTTCGAGTATCTGATATTGAATGTACTTATGTATTACAAGTAATTTTCTGACAATAAATGTACTTAAGTACGGAAGCCCTAAAGGGCCATGCATTCATACATTTTATTTCCTCCGTTTTCCCGTGATAACGAGTTAATTTCATTTGTTTTCTCGAGATCTCGAGTTATTATCTCGAAATAACAACTGCCGTTTTCCCGAGATGACGGGATAATTTTCTCGAGATCTCGAGATAACGAAACTTTGTTTTCCCGAGATAAAGATATAATTAATTTGAGATCTTGAGCCGTTGTAACATTCATTCATCCCTTCGTCAAAAACTAATTTAGTATAGAAAGCATAAACGCATAAATCAAATGGAGAAACAGACTTAACTACAGTCGTGTTCAAGAAACCCATCGGTCAGCATGCCGTGCCACTTGTGTGTGATGGAAATCTCAGGCCTATCATATCACAGTCATTATCTCGAGATCTCAAATTAATTATATCGTTATCTCGGGAAAACAAAGTTTCGTTATCTCGAGATCTCGAGAAAATTATCCCGTTATCTCGGGAAAACAGCAGTTGTTATTTCGAGATAATAACTCGAGATCTCGAAAAAACAAATGAATTTAACCACATTTGATTCAGATAATCAGAAAAATGCTGAATATCGGATCTGATAATTGGCCAGGCAGTACATACAGTACATACATGTAAATATATGTATAATTTACTTTTACTTAAGTACGGAAGCCCTAAAGGGCCATGCATTCATACATTTTATTTCCTCCGTTTTCCCGTGATAACGAGTTAATTTCGTTTGTTTTCTCGAGATCTCGAGTTATTATCTCGAAATAACAACTGCCGTTTTCCCGAGATGACGGGATAATTTTCTCGAGATCTCGAGATAACGAAACTTTGTTTTCCCGAGATAAAGATATAATTAATTTGAGATCTTGAGCCGTTGTAACATTCATTCATCCCTTCGTCAAAAACTAATTTAGTATAGAAAGCATAAACGCATAAATCAAATGGAGAAACAGACTTAACTACAGTCGTGTTCAAGAAACCCATCGGTCAGCATGCCGTGCCACTTGTGTGTGATGGAAATCTCAGGCCTATCATATCACAGTCATTATCTCGAGATCTCAAATTAATTATATCGTTATCTCGGGAAAACAAAGTTTCGTTATCTCGAGATCTCGAGAAAATTATCCCGTTATCTCGGGAAAACAGCAGTTGTTATTTCGAGATAATAACTCGAGATCTCGAAAAAACAAATGAAATTAACCACATTTGATTCAGATAATCAGAAAAATGCTGAATATCGGATCTGATAATTGGCCAAGCAGTACTTACAGTACATACATGTAAATATATGTATAATTTACTTTTACTTGTACTTTTGATACTTAAGTACGGAAGCCCTAAAGGGCCATGCATTCATACATTTTATTTCCTCCGTTTTCCTGTGATAATGAGTTAATTTCATTTGTTTTTTAGAGATCTCAAGTTATTATCTCAAAATAACAACTGCCGTTTTCCTGAGATAACGGGATAATTTTCTCGAGATAACGAAACTTTGTTTTCCAGAGATAACGATATAATTAATTCGAAATCTCGAGATAATGACTGTGATATGATAGGCCTGAGATTTCCATCACACACAAGTGGCATGGCATGCTGACCGATGGGTTCTTTGAACACTACTGTAGTTAAGTCTGTTTCTCCGTTTGTTTTGTGCGTAACAAATACAAGTCCCTCAAAATTGTACTAACTGTAAGAAAAAAACTTGAGTAAATGTACCTAGTTACACTCCATCACTGTTAAACAGATATAGCTTGTGTCTGCCTTGGGCATACACTTTTTTTGGCTCCAGAGGAAGCTGCATATAATTTGATATACTGCCTCCAGTGATGTCACTCAGTGGCTAAATTGCATTGTGGGTTATGTAGGCACCAGGTTTTGAAAAGCAGTCCACTGGTCTAGCACTGCATTCCTATTGCACTGTTGGACTCATTTTGGACAGTTTAACAGCAAATGATCAGAATCAATACAGCAGAATCAGAGATATTGCCTTACCTGGTGCCTACATTACCCACAATGCAACCTTGCCACAGACTGACATCACTGTAGACAGTTTATCAGAATACATGCAGCTTCTTCTGGAGCAACAAAAGGCTTTAAATCCTGCCAATGAAACCCCCAACCCCACTTGACGCACATTATTGCGTTTGATCTGCATAATCTTAACATATCAAACTGTAAAAGCTCAATTTGAAAATACCCACATAGCATATATGTAACTCATCAGCCTTTCAGGTGGAGACGTGCCAAGTTTTAATTGTATTGGCTTAGCATGAATCTACATTACATACAGAAGCAGCGTAGTGCGTATTCAATAATGCTTGTCAGGTTGAAGGTTAATCAAGGAAAGTCCAAAGTAAACCTATGTGTGAGCAGTGGTTCAGCTATTAAAAATAACAGTGGAGCAAACAAGAACATTGATGTGTTCTTTGTAATGAAGCATAATAAGAAATCATTATATCGGTTGCCTTGTCCTTTTACACATCACACACACACACACACACACACACACACATACACACACACACACACACACACACACACACACACACGTAAAACATATTAAGTCATCAATACTTGTGTGACCGAAGAGAGATGTTAACGAATAAAGGAACAGACTGGTTCGGCCTCTGACGCAGCTGCCTTTGAGGAAACGACTCAATAATTAGGAGCATTTTCTTGGATACCCATTGTGATTGAATTGACTATTCTCTTGGCTGAATAGTGTCTTCTTGATTGCTGCTCTTTAGAAGAGGGTCATCATCAAGGAGCTGAGTACACTATGGCAGTAATCACTTGTTCCTTTCAGGCTCACTATTGATCTGCACATCATCTGCTCACCCTTTTCTCATCATTACCTACAAGAGCAAGTGTGCCACATCACATCGACCACTCAGGAGAAAAAGCTTACGTAAATTATAAAACAAATAATACTTTATATAATTTAATCACATCTAAAAAGCATGACGCGAGTCCGATGAGAAGTTCAATGTATTTTCTGCATCAGTTACTCTTCTATAAACTGCACATTAGCGTTGGTGAATAAAGAAAACACTTTTTTTCTCCCTGTTCATTGAGCTGTGTAATTCTTGCTGGGTTTGGAGGTGTTGTAAGATCTAATTATCCTGAAGCCGGTTGACCCCAGACAGGGCAGGGGCTGTGACATCCTCAGTTGGATGCAGACAGCCACTGTTTCCATAGAAACTCCAACCAATCTCGACCACTTTCTCAGTAAAACACAAAGTGGACAGTAATGGCATGGGAGAAGCAATCGGTCGGTGCGATTAACCTAAATTGAAAATAATTATAGCAATAAAACCATACGGATTGTGCTTATAAAACCGTAAGGTCCAAGTGTGTCATTTTTTGTTCCCTGAGCATCCATTATTTCTTGGCATAATGATGCATCGTTACAAAGACGCTGCCTCACACAGGAAGTAATTGAGTTTGATCTGAGAAGTAGATGGGAAAGCGACAGCTTCACACCTGAGCAGTTTACGCTTAATTAATCAAATACAGAGAAGGAAGCTCTTGTGGACTGAAACGCTGACATCTGTTGACCGGCATTTGAGATAAAAAGAGAGAGGAAATCAAAAATTCAGAGAATGTTGGAGTAAACAGTAGGTGTGATTCATGAGGGATAGAAAAAATACAGCAAATCACGTTGGTTATTGGCAACGTCTCCTACTCATGCTCATCCAGAAAAGATAAAAAATAATCAGTGTTCAGTGCTTGTGCCAGTGTTTCTCTCAATCCAATAGCGTCACATAACATTTGTCTCTATTATAATACCTACATTGTGTTTTAATTTCATTTTCCCTGTGATTTAATTTGGCTGTCTGGCCAGGCATGTGTGATTTCCATCACACCTGTCTCCAAAACAGCTGGCATGTTATCTGAGGCAGATGCACCTCCGTCCTGCTACAGAGGTATAATTTGGAACTAACAGCAGGCGCTGAATGATTACATCCACAGGCACAGACGCTGTTGATCAGAAATTCAAATTACACATAAATAAAGTCATGAGGCCACAGTGTGGCTCAATTCCCGACTTCATAATCTCCTGCCGTGCTGCCTGTTGCATCAGTCTGTCTCTACGTTTTAAACTGATGTCACTTTTTCGTACTTCAGAGCATTTGATAAAAGCCAAATAGCACTGAATGCCTGGGTTTGAAGCCAAGTCCTGGAGATTGAGAGGCGGATGAGTTGCTCCCATCTGGTTTCCTGTAATCTGTGCTGACCCTAGCAATCCAACTGACCACTTCCAGCCCATCTGCACTTTGCCCCTGCTGGCCTCCCCGCCCTTTATCCAGACCTAAACACTGTTCCCTCCACACCCACAGCAGTTTCCCAGCACAGTTACCACAGAATGATAAATTATATAACGTGTTCCTATTAACCCCTGGTAAACTGCTCCGACCTGTATGCAATGGTGAATGGTAACTAAATACATTTACTCAAGTACTGTACTTAAAGGGGCTCTATGTAACAATTTGTAGCAATTTACATGAATAACTTTTTAATTGGTCGTATGTGAGCGGATTGTAACGTGACGTGAAAAATGTGACCTTCCCCGTCTCTCTTGGTTGCTTATAGAAGCCTGTGGATGCACTCGGGTCAAATGTTCTGCAACAGTCCAAAGGATGTGACTTTATGCACGTTCTCGAGTGCCTCGTCTCAGCGCCTCTCTCTGCTCCGCTACCAGAGAATAGCAGTAGCTTACATTAGAAATGGAGTCCACTTCAAGAAGCTAACAAAAAAACACAGACGGTGCTCAGAGCCCCTTTAAGTACAAATTTGCGGTGCTTGTACTTTACTTGAGTATTTCCCTTTTATGTGACTTTAAAGTTACTTTTCTTCCATATGCTTCTTTTCCAGCGAAAACCATTTACTCAATCTCCAAATGTGAAGATTTTGGTAATAAACTGAGGGATGAAGTATTCCTGTATGGGTTGAGGAAATTCTCCTGTTTCTTATGTTAAATAAACGTATTATATTATATTAAGATATATTTAAAAATGCTTCTACAATAGTTGGTAAACAGGCTGTTTTTTTCGGTGCTCATGAAAAGTTAGCTTTCATAGAATATGATGCACTGCTGTGGATTAAATTACTCAACAATATATAAATTAGATAAAAACAAAGCAGTGAAATGCAACATACATAAATATTAATCCTTAAACATTGTATACAACAGTAAGACACTGACAAGGGACCATCTTACTGCACATTAGGTACTTTTGATACCTTCAGTACATTATGCTGATAATACTTAAGTAAGGTTTGTGCAGTATAAGTACCTCTACTTAAGTAATATAAAAGTATATATCTTTGACACTGTGAGGGTAGTTTGCCTACTTTATCATTTTGCCAGTAGGTGGTGTCATTTATTCTGGGTGATACTGGACATGTCTGTTTTCATAACAACCAAAGGGTCCCGCGTGTCTCTAGGTATCCGACCAAGTCATCCAAGCTGGCAGGGCAGCACACGGCAGCGTGTCTATATACAGCATCAAAACTTCAAGCACAGGGGAAGCTCAGGTGGTGTCCTCAACAAAGATGTTTTTTATTATCTATGTAAATGGTTGAAGGATAAATTCACCCAAAAAATGAAAATTCAGCCCATACCTACTGACCCTAATGCTGATGGAAAGTCAGGTGAAGTTTCGTAGCCCACAAAACATTTCTGGAGCTTCACAGCAAAACAGAGTTACAGCACTCTCCTCAACAACTGAGGTAGGAAAAAAAAAAACTGAAAGAATACATAAAATGGCTCCATACAGCTTGTCCAGCATAATCCGAGTCTCCAGAAACCCGGAGATCCCAAATTGATTTGAAAATACTTTGTTTACACCTTTAACGCCACATCAGATGGGATATGCTCACGCTTTTAGTTTCGCAGCGGCAGTGATGATTTCGGCTAAAAATAAAAAAGGTGTATATAACGTTTTTTCAAATCTTGGATTTCAGGGCTTCTGGGGACTTGGATTAAGTTGGGCAAGCTGTATGGAGCCATTTAATATATTTTTATATCAATACTATTTTATGTTTTAAAACAAGTCCCCATCTACTTCAGTTGTTCAGGCGAATGCTGCAACACTGCTTGGCTGTGAAGCTCCAGAAACATTTTGTTGACTACAAAACGTCACCCGACACCCCATCACCATGTGGGTGAGGAGATAATGGCTGAGTTTAAATTTATGGGTGAACTAATCCTTTAACACAAAGTCATATTTAATAATTGCTTGAGGAGTTTCTCCACAAGCCACAAACTACAACATCGAAGACCAAGGCGTTCACATTACATTTATTTAATACAACAATTAAAATGTACATGTAAGTAGAAATATACAGTAGAAATATAAAATAATCGTATATACAGCACCAAATATTAGAGGGCACACAAATAAACATATTCTGCATCACTCGCTGGAGTGGCAAACAGCATAGGCAGACAGCATGGCTGTCTACTGGGTGAGGGACATACAGTATTTCCCCTGCAGCACAGAGAGGTAGATTTTCCCTTTTAGTTTTTCAGAAGGCAGAAGGGAAATCACTTCACATCACTAACAAACAAATTCTGGTCACCTGCAATCAATTTTTATTGTCAATAAACTGGCACATTATAGCTTGAAAATCAGCACGTACGACTATGCAACCACAATGTACAACATGTGGAAACTGCATCGATACACAAGCCAAAATTCAGGGCGGCGTAAAAGCTTATATTTGTGTCACTGTCATAAGCTAATGTAATGTAATGCTGGGGTTTCTCTCTCGCCTCACGGTTTGGAGGAAACTACTGCACTGTACTAAAAAAATCACACTCATAAATAGTCTGTGTGAGCATTATGTTTGACGTTTACCTTGAAAGAAAATAAGGGCCGATGTGGCCGTACAGCATGCAGGTGATCTATGTTAGTTTTTGTCAGTCGATAAAGATAAATAGAAGATTTACTATAACTTGGCCACTTGGCATTTTCACTGCCAGTAATGCATCACATCACCTAAGAATAATACTGCTCTGTTCAGGATGGCTGCTCCCAATCTAACTGCAGGGATAGCTCCCGACTCCAACATAAAACTGAAAGGAATGACTTTCCAGGTCCTGCTTTTGTCTTCCACTATTACCCCCTCACTCCCCGTCCTTCCCTTTGTTTGAGTTCGGCTGTCAATCTGTGTGTCACAGAACACCTAAATGCCCACTGAGCTGCAAATTATATGTGAGAGAGGACTGATACATTACACGTCTATTGAAGCAGGCAGGCAGATGCAGCCTTGTAATTGGAAAGCTGGCCCTCAGGACGGTCTTTGGCATTGTGTGTTAACTGCTACCTCTGGATGCATAGACACATTTTACTCAGCAACAAGCGTCACTAATCTGGGAGCCAGAATCGATGCAACAATGATCAATGATGGTTCTCAAGGGTAAAAAGGAGTGCTAGTACACGGTCCTTCACATGGAGACACTCGGTCTACACTCCTTTAAATCTCTATACACTCTGTACATTGCACTTTTTCCTTCCATGTTACATTCAGCGACCAAAAAGAGAACATTTAAGACACGAATAAAATGCCATTGTGTGTCTCATCCTGTGAGACCACACACCAACAGAAAGCACCTATTCACAGATGTGGAGCTGAGTGCAGCTACACTCGCTCTGAAAGAAAAAGTGTCGGAAAGGGAAACCCCCATGTCTAACAATCTGTTTTCACCAGAGAACAGAACATATCCTATTTTCAGACTGACAAAGAGACTCTCAGTCAATATTCTTTTCACTGTGAGAGAAAATAATCCACTTTCTTTGGCACAGAGAGATAAAGTCAGATGCCAATGGAATACGGGGCTTACATTTAAGCGTATGTGTATGTGTGTCTTAACATGTGTGTCAAAAGGCTGTACACACTCCCTCCTGGGCTATATCACAGTGGGGAAATGAAAGGGATCAAGGCATGTCGTATGGAGGAAGGCATATAGGTTGGATGAGGATGGCCAGAGAAAGAGAGAGAACAAGGGGGTAAATTCTCTGGGGTTCAGATGAGAAATGGGGGAATGCGACAGAGCCTTTTTCCATGAGTGCTTGCTCAAGGCACCAGGCGGGAGGGGCCGTAGGGGAGCAGGATCAGTCAAAGTGTCCCTGCAGTGGCATGTCCCCTCGGGTAGTGTCCTTCAATAATTCTGGCCTGTGGGGTTGAGGTGCCCCACAAAGACACAAGGCTGGGCGTAAATGCTCACATATTGACAGGAGGCCAGTCAGTCAGTCAGTCAGTCAGTCAGCCAGTCAGTCAGAATGTCAGTGCCCCTCTCCTTTGTAATGTGAGGCTTAAGCTACAAAAGGCCTTTCAGAGTGTGTTGCTCTACTAAAAGTTTTTCTTGCTTGGCATGGACATGGTCATATGTGCAAATCATTTGTTCCTTCGTAGTGAGGCCCAACAGTCTCTCAGGTCTTTATTTGAGCTCACACAAACACCTTCCACTTCCCCAGCAGGTCCTCTGCCCTCTCTAGTTCATCGTCCACACAGATGCCAGTAAGATCCTGCTGGACTCAAGTTCCACTCTCCCATTGCGTAAAAAAAGCCCCCAACACATTGCTGCGGTGTCACAGGACGAGTGAATGACGCTGGCCACTGACGCGGGTGTGCTGCTCTTTCGACTGGGTATCAGGTTGCCGTCTTTGGCCCACTTCTGGCCTCTTGGAGAGTCACCTGTCCTGGCAGGAGGAATGCTGTGACTGACGTGTCTAGTGACGGCAGCATTGACTCCAGCAGCAGCTCTGCATAGCGTGTTAGGTGTCTGCGCGAGCTCTCACTGTCACTCCCAGTGCATATGTGAGTGAGGACTGCGAGGGCCATGTATCTGTGCGTGTAAATATGCATGTAGTACGCAATGCATATGTGTGTCTCCTCGGAGGTTGTTTTGACACTGGACACCTGCTGTCTGATGATAAAAAGGACGTGGGAGGTGTTGGTGATCCCTCCTTGCCATTCCAAAATGGTCCAGACTAAACAGATCCTCAGTGTCCCGTCTATCTGTCCTTCCACTCTATGATTTCTCAGCCCAAGTTCTCTCCAGTATGAGCTGAGCCAAACTCTGCGATAAAGAATAGAGGGGAATTGGAGCTGGGAGGAGGTGAAGTGGCAGCTTCTTAGCCAACCCTTGAGCTCCCAGCCCTGGGTGTATCTCTGCTATCGAGGTCCTACCACTGCTTTCCCCGCGCGCCTCACAGGGGACACTGCTCAGACGTGAATGAGCCTCCCTCTTTCTTTTTCCTCCTCTTCTTCTTGTGGACAGTCCAACAGGCTGTGGCCATCAGCAACATCAAAAGTCCCATGACAAGCAGCACCACTGACACCACTTTAGTCTGAGGCAGGTCATTATAAGTGTAGGTCACTCCCGTTCCTGCAACACCGATCACCAAAGAGATGATTCCAAAGGGAAAGATGCAGCGGTACCAGGACTTCTCCATGCCCCCGGTGGCCTGCGACAGACGCTCCAGAGAGGAGAGCACCTCAGGCACTTTGGCGCCACCAGCCTCCAGGGACTGACCCTCCTGCCCCAAGCCGGTCTGGGGCTGGGTTTGGCAAGCCAGGTGGCCCGTTGTACAGCCCATCCTGATGGTGAGGTCTGGTGTATCCTGAAAACAGGCTGCAGCGTGAGCCTCTTGGATCCCGTTAGTCAGCTCTAGCCTGGAGAAACAGAAAGTAAGGTAGAAAAAGAGAGGAAGGAGAAGGAGGTCTATGTGAGCAGGAATGGCTGGAGCGTGTCAGATGAAGGCATCTAAAGTCAACGCTGAAATCCACTCACACTTTCCCGTTCTCTGCCTCCCTCTCTTGCTGTTTCTCTGTACACTGTCTGCTGGCTCTCTGGCAGCACATTGTACACTCTGAACTGCTGAATGTTGTGGCAGGAGATATATAAGGGACCATGGAAAGGGGAGGAGCTAGGGAAGAGAAAAGGGTATGTCCAAGTGCACTGATTGGTCTCCCTTTGTGTGACGTCAAACATTGAAGCAGAGAGAATAGGGGTTGACGAAGCACAGGAGGGGGGAGGGGAGAAGAGTTAACTGCTCCCTCTTTTCTTCATCTCCCCATCACTGCCTCTCAATTGCGGTCTTTTTTTTTGTTTTTTCTGCAGTACAGAAGCCACCCCTGGGGAATACAAAAGCCTATGCTGACTGGAAATCAGGAGGAGAAAGGGGAATCCCTCTGCCACAATATCTTTAATGGGGGAAGGGGCATCTCACCCCGCGCTGCAACAGCATGGATGTCTCACCTCCATATGGTAATTATATAGTAATGGTGTTCCCATTGCACCCCACAGCTAACAGAAATCCTACAACCACCCACACACTCCTCTTTTCATGTGCATGCAGGCACCAGATGACACCTATTTGTAGGAGGGCATTAAATATACAGCATTTCTATAATGCAAGTGTAAATACACTAATGAGCGAGCCCACACGTGACAAAAAACACATTTGTGGAGAAAACACAGGCAGCTCCCACTCCTTTCCCACCCACGCACACAGCTGGTGCCAGCCCTTTCTGAATGAAAGGCAAACGTAGTTGATCCACCAGCACGCTCGTCCGCCCGCCATGAAAAGAAAATCAATCCAGACAGCTCTCTTCTACTGAACTTGCTAATCTCATTCCTCCACATCTGAAAAGCTGCTTTAGGGAAGGATGAATGTGTGTACACAGCTGAACGTCTTGGTTTTTATTTTCACGTATTACTGGATTTACTATGGCATCAGTTTCTCTTCTTTTTCTTTTCCAAGCTTTCTTTAAAAAATGAACCGTGAACTTAATATTGATTATGGCAATTGTTGCTGAATGGCTTTGGAATTTGATTGTAACTTAAAGGTGCACTATGTAGTTTTGGGGAAGACATTTTAAGAAAAAGATGTTCATTGATTTATTTTTCTATGTCTAAACAAACTAAATGAACAAACTGACCTTAAAGGACAACACTTTCATACTGTTTTACTTGTTTATATTTGGTGGACCCTGCCACCTTTCTAGCTTCAAACAGTGTTCTGGGACCTTATTTTCCTCTGAGAGCAGCTTGTTTATTCAGGAATAGACATAATAAATATTTCTGAGTCTGTATTATTACCTCATTAATATTGTAAATATTAAAATTACGAGTTTTAATTTCTTCTCCAAAGCCACATAGTACCCACTGTTTTCAAGCATATTTGAAGATGTAAATTTGTGATGAGACAACAGGCCTCTTTCATAAGCATGCCAAAAAATATTTTACCTCAATATACAGGTCTTAAAAGTAATCTCTTGAAAATCTTCAGGTATAAAACCATTGCTCATGACGTTTGAATAATATCTCTGTGTTTTTTAGCTGAACAACAGGGCTTCTCCTCATAATTACATCAAAGGATTCCTGCTTTTCAATGCCCACAGGCAGAAATTATTGGATTAAGAGCTATGTAATATTGTCATAAAAAAGCAGAACATGGCTCAGTCTCCACAGGACTACTGTTTTTCAGTTTAGACACTGTATTATGTGCCTTGGCAGAAAAATTCAACTTGACGGAGGAAGCTGGCTCAGAGTGTTCGACTGGTGAGGAAAATCAAATAATAAACCCTAATGCAACCTAACGATCTCTGCTGTAGTTCAATGGGGCTGTAGACGGGCAACAGAGGAGTGAAAGAGGGGAAGTGAGGAATGTGTTTTTTGAGGGGCGGGGTGCAGGAGAAAAGAGATGTTCAATAGCAATGGCCATTTGAGGGAGAGAAGTGGATTCTTTGGGAGCACTGTTCGGTTTCTGTGGATTTGTACTTGGGAGTCCAGCACTGGAGTGGACTGAGGCTAAAAAGGGAAAATGAAAAGGGTGAAGTAGGAAGGAATGTGTACAACAAAAAACACTTCAACTCTGTCTCTCCCATGTGTGACATGGGAAAGAAAATGATGCTGCTTCCACGGAAAGTAAAATTGCCTCGGATCTTCCATTATGTGACAAAAAGAGGCGTGGGAAATATGGGACAAAGGCGTGAGACATGGGTAACCTGGGCAGGGCCAGGCCATGGTGGTGGGAGTGGAAGAGCTCTGCTGGTGACAGCCGGAGCAAGACAGCAGCTGATGTATGCAGGTCACAGGAAGGCTGAGTTGCGTAGGCGCCACACCCTCTGGGACCTGTGTGTAGTGTTGACGTGATCTCAGGGATGCTTCCTTGCCTCCTCCTTTATTCCCTTCACACACACTGATCCAAGACTGTATCAGTGGACCATAAGCCAACAGTGACACTTGCCTGCAATCCACAAGTGGTGAGACACTTGTGGTGCTGGAAAAGAGATTTTGCGAACATTTGTGATAATCTGCTGTTGTTTTAGAAACAGGGAACTGACTAAGTGAAGCTGAAATATTCCTCTCCCTTTTTGAATGTTTTTATTCCTCTACTCAGGGAAACATGCCATTTCCAGCTTGAAGCATTCAGAGAGCCAGGCCCCCCAAGTGCATCTTCTTTGTGACTCAGCCGGCTTTGGGTGTGCGTTTGTGTGCACACGAGAGTTGGTGCAGCAGTGCTCGAACGCCCACGTCATGCTGTGTGAACCCAGCGCCACCTGTCGCCCAGTCTGGCAAAGCCTGTGCCATCCACACGTCATCTGTGGGTATGAGCCTTTTAGGCCTCTCCAAGCCCTCCTGCATCTCACATTCGCCCTCACATCACATTTGCGGAGGGCAAAATCACAATTACCGGTCTTCTCACATCATGGAGACATAATATTGGCTCCATACGTGCCATCTATCATTCAATGTATGCCAGATTCTAAAAGTCAAGCATGGAAATCAAACACATCACAGAGTTTGGGTGGTTTCTCGTGTTTCATTACTAGTTGCAGGTCCCTCTCATACCGAACAAGCACAATCATTCATACTGTGAGCTCCTAAGACATAAGCCAAACAGTAGGAAGAAATGGGAACATATGGAGGATGAGCCTGAAGTCATGGCATCCCTGCTGCTTTCAGCAAAAGGCAGGATAAAACCAGGATCAAACATCTCCATTGTTCCTTTAAATCACTTAAATCCAGACACCAGCATGCTGACAGTCATGCAGCATACTGATTAGAAGCCGTTACTTATTCATGTTTTATCAAAACTAGTATTATTTCCACACCTAATTCTAGGTCACGGATTGAATCCAACTGATGACCGATTGATTGCTTTTGATGCAACTAAACAAGCAATTAGTCACCTGCTAACATGTTCTATGGTCACTTCTATGAGTTGAGTGCCACCTGCTGGTGCAGTCAGTGTTGCAAAAGCTCCATTACCGACTCCAGGTTTCCATTATACATTATTCTAGTAAAACACAAATATTAAATATAATGTCATTATTTATTTATTCTTTTATATTTTTGGGGCTTTTGTGCACTTATTATGATAGTGACAGCCAGAGATCCTGACAGGAAGGGGGGTGGGGCAGCAAAGGCCCACAGATTCGATTTGGCTCGAACCCCAGGCCACTGTGGCAAGGACACAGCCTCTGCACATGGAGCACACGCTCCACCAACCAAGCCACTGGCGCGCCCCATAAAATGTAATTTTAACATGAAAATAACAATGAACCAAGGTTAAGTGTTCCTTTGAGGGTTGAGAACATTCTTCTGCTTCTAAAGACAAACAAACCCTTTTAAAACCCAGTTTTGGAGATACTTCATTTTCATTGGCAAGCAACAAAATTCACAGTCAGAAACAACATTGAGAGAAATGCTAATAACAACATTGGCTTTCTTCTAGTCATACAAGTTATTAAATGGCATCAGTTATCTAATAAATACAGTCACTGCAGACTGAAAAAAACATTGATTCTTCACAAAAGTCACACTGATTCCTGAATTAAGGTTGAATATACACTTATTAGGTACACCAGCTTGTTCTAAAGCAATACAATATAATGATCCTGTTTTATTGACGGTGTCAGAGGGGAGAACTTCATAAACTGATAAATCAGTGTAATGTGGTCTGTAGTCAGTCAGGCTCAGAGTCCAGGACTATGGCAGGGAAACGCTGCCCTCCTTCACCGAGCAGGGAGTATACAGCTCTCAGAGCACTGACGTTGGGACATCCAGGCCCAGATACTATAGACGAAAGCTGAGGGGACAGAGTGTCCAGCAGAGCCTGTCACATAGAAGAAGAGACTGTCAGCATGTTACTTATTAGTATTTATGTACTACAACTTAACAGAACATACAGATGGTCTAATCAATTAGCACAATTAAATATCTGATGAGCTGTTATGTCACCAGGTGCATAACCCTTACCTGCTCGAGGGAAATCTCCTGCTGCAGCAGTGCCACCCTCATCCTCAGCGTCTCCAGCTCTCGGAGCTCTGCCTCTGTCGTGTAGGTTATAGTAGGGGGCAGGGGTGCTATCATCCCATCTCCCCACACACCATATGCCCCAGTGGGGCAAAGACAACCTCCCTCTGGCCTCCATCGATCCCATGCTTCCCACTCTGATGGAAAATACGGTTATTTTTAGAGCGTGAGCGTGAGCAACCGTACCCTAAAACGTTTTTCTGCTCTGCTGCTGCAGCTTTAAATAGCTAGGCCCTTGCCTAGCCACGTCAGGATAGACAGCTTTAAAACCCCACCGTCACGGGGAGGGGGATCTGTTGAGGCCAAGGAAAGTACTGATCTGGCACTGAGGTTTCACTGCGGCTCTGTTTTCATTTTCCATGCGCCAAGATGGAGAGGCTGCATTAGCTCGTTAGCACGCTGCTATCATCACAATCATTTTTCAAATGCTGCTAAAATGCAATAAACGATAAACCCCTCTATGGAAAATCAAACGCTATGAAATGAAACACTCGCTGAACTGTCGGTGTGAGATGCTAAATTGAATGCATATCATCACCACACCAGACGGAGGTGTGTGGGCCAAACAGGGAGTTAGAAATCACTGGAAACTTCTCTCGCACACTGGCTTTAGCGACATACTTGCGCTGCACTGGAGCTATAACTGGTAAACATAAACAAAACTTCCTCCCTGAAGGTGATACGGTCATTTGAGTGGCGTGAATGGAAAATCTCTGAGCATTCAGCTTCATTATAATTGTGTCGCTGGAGGAAATGGAAATCATACCATGTTACATACTGTAGGTACTGAGTGAGTGACACCCTGACACCCAGACATGATAATTCAAACACAGTTGGGTAATCAGAGTCAAACACAGGGTCATGATTTCTCCCGATGTCCTCTTTCTTATGCAAGTCTGTGCCGTGGAATAAATCATCGTAATAATGTTTTTTTTTTCTGCTCATGACCGCTGTCATATAACCAGAGTCAGGTTAACATTTGATTCTTTTAGGAGGGAACACATGGTTTTAAAAATAAATAAATAAAAATTCCTACCTTGTTTCACTTGGCCTGCAAAGTTTTGAAGCTCTGCTGCTGCCGTCTGCAACCTTTCAAGTGTCTTATCACCTGTACAGAAATACATTAAAAAAACAACATAATTTCATTTGTAACGTAACAGGAGATACAGCAGTTGTTTAGCTTCATTTCAGTGTGTTAATTAGTCTCATGGTTGCAGTCACTGTAATTGTTAAAAAATCTCACATGCTCATTCCAGGGTCTTGAGTATAATTAGCAGAGGAAAGGCTCAACCTTGATAAATCATTCTAAATAGCTCTCAGAAAGTCACTTCCTGCCAAGTCCCTGTGCAGCTTCTTCCCAAAATTATCATTTTCTGCCCACACACTTGTGTCATCAATCTCTAAATTTTCCCTCGTTTCTTTCTCAACATCTTTTGTGCGCAATTACGTGCGAGCTTTTACCCGGCTCTGTGGCTTCTTCTGGGGTCTGTTTGGCCAGAAGCTCATTTGCCCTGTAGCTGTGGATGAGGTCATGCCCTTGGTGAGTCAGTCTGTGGACCAGAGTCCTGGTCTGGTCTGGGCTACCATGCGGCCAATCCTTGGGGAACTAGAGGGCCAGAGAGAAGAGGTCAAACACAACGTGCTGGGAATCAGACTGCTTGGAAAAATGAAAGCATATTTAACAGGATTTGTTCAGAAATATAGTCTGAATGGAAATCAGTGGAATTCTACCTTAACTCTGATGCTAGAGCAGTGGTTCCCAGCCTTTTTCTATAGAAATCCCTCTTGTATCATAGTGTAAACCATCGGTGCCCCAACTTTTCCCATTCAAGGACTACCTATAGCATCGTATTGTTAACAAGTGTCACGCTGACCTAGACCAATTTTTGAAAAATCTATTAAATCATAATGATGTAACAGTTTTTGGAGTCTTGTTTGTACCAAACAAATATGTTTTCTTACATCTCGAGAACAGGATGTACAGGCCAGGGCATCGCTGCAGCTGCTTTGTTACACATTAGACCTTTTTCAGAAAAATTGAAGCTTCTGTGATTTAGATAATATTTTCATTACCTGTGCAGCCCTTATGCACATCAATACCAATACAGAACAGCTGATAAAATGTACAATTAACACAAACAGTGCATGGAGTTTATGTAAAACAAGGGATTTGGTTGTATTGTGAGGAGATTATTTCCTGTAAATATTGTATCATTTATGAGTTTTCTACTATTCTTGTATGTATTGTTTTATTTTTAACAATCATTCATACTTAATAGGTTTCTCTTTTTTTCACAAATTCAGTGTTTTCCTCTGTCTGATGTTTGACTATTGTTCTATCATCTCTTTGGTTGTTTTAACTGCATAGTTTTCGAATGCAGGAGGAGGCTGTTGAGCAGATAATTAAGGCTCTTTCAATATAGCTTGTATTCAGGTCTTCAACGGACCCTTATCCTGTGAGATTTCATTTAGTTTATATCTTAAATAATAATCTAACCTTAAAAAAATGTAGTTTTTGATATAAGCCTACTGTATATTTAAAAAAGAAATGTTTTCTTACGCCTCTGAAACTTTTGGCTACCCCTAGTGGGGGTCAGGTTCAGGTTGGGAACTTGTACACTAGAGTATGTTTCTGACCTCAAGATTACATAACAGGGAAAAACTTGTCTGAGGCTTCCCAGCCCATTTTGACGAGCTTCACTAGAAAAAGGAAGGATACCATCATTCTCATTCTCTCCATGAAGTGACTCCTCCCAGGCACAGATTTCCTTTGTAGGGCATCGACTTCATCCCACAACCTAAAGATAACGCAGAGAGGGAAACTTAGTTCCCAGGAAAAAAATTGTATAATGAGTTGTAAAATTTGATTTGAACTGATGTCGCCCACCTGTTTTTCTTTGTCCTTAGAGATTTCCATTTTGCAGTTTGATCGGAATCTGTCCTGTCATGAGACAAAGGCAAACAGAATGATTATAAAAACACAGAAAAATAATATTCAACCCATGAGTGTGGTCCAGTTGTGTAAAGACATACCTGTTCTGTCTGGGTAAACTAGACTCCCCTGTATGTGAAGCAGGTGCTGTCTTATTTGAAGAAGGCGTAGAGATAGCTGCAGCTTTGCCAGGGTCATTGCCACTCAACACTTTGCTTCTAATAGTCTTGTTTTTAGCGTGGAGGGCTGAAGTGTGTAACTGACCCAGGTCAAGAGATCCAGACGCTGAGACAGCCTGCTGTGATTTCCTTCCTGCCTGGTGATGCACAGTCCCAGCTGAATAGACAGCACGGGTCTGGATTGTGTTTCTGTTCGTGGTTTTGCACTGTACAGGATTGCAGCCAACTGAAGATTTTGAGCCCACTGTGGAGGATGCTGATGTGCCAGGCCTTTTTCGGTAAAGACTGGCAGAGTTAGAAGTCAATCTGGTGGTGGTTTGACTACCTTTAGAAGCTGCAGATGCCTGTGTTCCCTCTTTGGATGTTAGTACTGTAGGGCCTGGTTCCTTTCTTCGATGGGCAGATTGTTTCTTTGAGTCTGTTTTAGAAGGTCCAGTACCAGTACGGACCTGAAGGGCTTTCTCCAGAGCTCGTTCAAGCAATTCTATATCTTCTTTCTCCACTGGTGCGGTATCTGTGTCTGAAGACAGCAACACGCAAACATGTGCTTACAATTAAGTTATTTTACTTCGTATTAACCTAAACTTTCAGCCGACAGTCTCTAATTCACAAATAGTACAATAGTACACGAGAAGTGTGACTACTTTAAAGAGGAACAGTCATAACACTGCACATGACTGCGCTCTTCTCTACATGCATCAATAATGCTAAAATCCACCTTCTTTCATGTTACATGTGATGTTCTCCTCAATCTTTAGAATCTTTCTGACATTCAGCGAGTAACAGAAGAAAAGTTGCCCTCAAGCTCAACTCATTTACAGCTCTTATTATTATTATTATTATTATTATTATTATTATTATTATTATTATTATTATACTATTACCAGTAGCAGCATCATCAGCAGAATCCGACTCCTCAAAGCCTGTCTTTGGTTGTGGTGTTCTGCAGGAAAAAGACTTTGTGTCAATTAAGCGAGCTTAGGCAAGAATGATATATATAACATATAGTAATAATAGACAGAATTCCTAGTTGCAGTTGTGTATGAAACCGGCAGATTTGTTGAAGGTGCATTATGTAGTTTTGGGGAAGAATTTTTAATCAGAAGAAACACCTTCATTGACTGATTTTTATGCCTAAACAAACTAAATAAACAAACTCTGAGTTTGAACATATTTTTTTACAAAACTAGACTTTAAGACTTATCCGTTAACGGAATACAGATGTTACCACCTAGAAATATGCAGAGTACCATCGATCTAAAGTGATAAGTGGATTTTTCTAACATTAAGAGAATTTCTGAAAAAAATACAGTAAGCTTGGTTACTGAAGAACTGTAATCAAGAAACATTGGGAGCTGTAAATTATAAAGTAACAGAATTATTGTCAGTGCTCTCTTGGTGATAAAACAATGCAACATAATGTAAATAACATAATGCAATACCTCATTTAATAATGCAGACCCAGCACTTCTGTCACTATAGATACAGTTCCACACTAATCTGTCTTACTCTCTATACAGTACATCTTGCACATGACATACATCTGTCCTTGAATGCCTCAGTAAGGGAGGTGTAACTCTGAACAGCTTGAAAAGGCACTGCTGGGATTCGAACCCAGGATCTCCTGTTTACTAGACAGGCGCTTTAACCAACTAAGCCACAGCGCCGGATGGGGGCCTTCACACACAGATCATGAACTTAAACGCTCAAAACTCTGGCTTTGCTTGGGTAATACTAATAAAGTAACTACATGAATACGTTTGTGATCAATTGTAAATATTAATCGACTTAAGGTTACATACTAGCAGCATATAAATCGTTCTGTGATATAATTGTTTTGCACTTTTAAACTTAAAATTAGTCTTTTCTTACGAATACCCGACACAAGTGAAATCTCGACCACTGGTAAACCAGTATAGTTAATAACTCGGGTGTAGAGTACTTACAAGGCCTGTAATATGTCTCTGTGGAGTTGAATGCTGCCATTAATCCTGGCTTGTTCAGCTTTGCATGCCTTGATAGCATCCTCGACCACAGACAGAAGCGACATGCTTGTGTCTGGATGTCGCTCCGAATTGACTCCAGTCCTCTGCCACAGGCAAGAAACGATTAACCCACGAAACAGTTGGGTTTAAACTATTGTTATGAAGCACTGAATTAGTACACGCTAGTACACGTTAAGAGATATTGGCAGTCGGTCTCGAATCTGCGGAATACCTCGTTGTTAGCATCTCTTTATAAAAGCGATTTAACGCTAGCTGGTTTTTTCAGGCTGACCCGCGAAAGCCAACTCAAACGGGTGCGGAAGTCAACATTTCTCCTTCATCACTGCTGAAAAAGTAACTGTCAAGCAATGTCAATGACGTATCATCGCCGTGACATTCTTAAAACAGTTATTAACAATTAAAAAAAACATACTTTTTGTTGAGTTGATTAGCTAAACACGACGAAAAACTTTGCAGGTAACTTTGTCTCCACAGCCTCGACCGAGTTCTCACTCAGGTCTCGCGAGAGGTGTCATGGATACCAGGGACGCTTCTCCTTGTGTTGCCACAACGAGGCTGAAGACAGGCTCATTTGTGTGTGTGTGTGTGTGTGTGTGTGTGTGTGTGTGTGTGTGTGTGTGTGTGTGTGTGTGTGTGTGTGTGGCACATTTTAGTCTGTATGAACTGAAGTGGTTTGTCAAATCCAGTGGCACTGTTACCACGAGAGAGAAGGATCAGAAAGTAATCATTGTGAAGACTCTTTTTAATCAGATCCTGCTGATACACTTGGTTCATAAGTTGTGAATAACCAGTTGCAAATAAAGAGCACAACAACATTCTTTGAATTTTGTAATAATGTTCCCAAGTAGCCTGTTAACATTTACAGTTTTGTACAATTGCAGTCCCTGTGAGTGTTTTTGTGAAGCACAGTAAACAGAAACAGGATATGACTAACTCTTGGGTAATTTACTGTTTATTTGCTGCTTTATATAAAAGTTAATTATTAAACCAAGCCTCAAGACTCAGGGAAAACAATTTAAATACAGAAGTCCAAAAGGGTCCAGGCCAGCTACCAGCATGTTGTGCACATCAGTGTATCTCAGGGTCAGGGGCGGAAAAAACTAAAAATGGCACCAGCTGCATGCGGTAGGGCACCAGAGAACGGAAAGTCATGGAGCATTTACAGCGGAATATTTCCTCTGGCTAGAAATAAAAGTGTTTTATTTTGTGATCAGCATCATGTCTTCTCTGTGCCAGATCCCTGATATTGTTAATGCTGGCTTACAATTACATCAAAATTGAACAGAGCCATAAAATAAGGTCATTAGTTACACCTGTGCATCTTCTGCAAACATTTCATCTGGGCCTATAGTTTGTTTGGATACCACTTCATTTTATGAATTAATTTACAGGTTTTTTTTAATGGTTAAAATGTGTACTTCAATTAACTGACCTGTAGAGGTTGGGCAGAAACTAGTGGGAATTAAAATGGCAACAGAAGTTAAGCTAAAACCAGCTGGAGGGTTTCTTGGAAATGTTTTAAAGAAGATACCAGCTTACCAGCTTTATTAACTGCTTTTTAGAAGATAGCAGAATATTATTGAATCATGTTAGGGAAATTTTCAATACACTTGGAGGTAATCATTATGGTACTTATGGAAGTCATTTCGAAGAAATTTAAAATATGTTACTCAGTTATTATTATCACCTACTTACCAGGCAATTTGCAACCCTGAAAATAAATCAAGAGAAACAGCAGAGATAGCACATAAAAGGACTTGCTTTGCCCAAACCCAAATTAATCAGACTCGTAGACATTTGTCACAGCAGACTTGTAATAAGGCAAGAAAAGCACCGGTGGAACTGATAATCTTAATAATGCTGCTTCTGTATTCTTGTCTTTTTATAGACCTATTGGGGTTTGTGCTGTATTAACCTCTTTTTTTTATGCTCCCATTTCTTTTTTGCCATGATGCGATCTAAATCCTCAGATTAAATGCTGAAATGGACCTCCTGCTGCACGTCCTATGAGGCATGTTTACGTCAGAGTTTTGATGGCAGCAAAATAGTCAAATCGTGGCCGTTTAACATTTGTTTTGTGTGGTTCTCATCCATAAATGGACACATTAGCATCCAAGGGGATATGAAGTTTCCCAGTCATTTCCATCCAGTTTTAAGTGCAAAGTTATTGAACTCTGTTATTGAACTGCATCAGTGGCACAGAAGCACTCTGCAAAGCAATTTAACATAAAGGCAACAGCTTGCTGGCACCATTCGAGGGAAGTGAATCATCTTGTTAGCTAACCCCCCCTTCAACCAGCCTCCCCCGCTCAGTAGCAGGGGCACTCAGCTGCCCCACCAACTGAGCATCTGACACTGCAGCCGGCTGTCAGACCAATAACAGGCCCTACCACTCTCTCTCTCTCTCTCTCTCTCTCTCTCTCTCACACACACACACACACACAGACACTTTCTCTGCCCCATATGCACGTACGCACAGATAGATTTCTACATACACAACATACACGCAGGATGCCCACTGTCATACACTGTTGTACAACCTGACTCAGGGTCACAAACAACCACCTCGTGCATAATTCATAAACAGCATGCGTGAATCATATGTACACAGAAACAGCTGCGGAAACATGATTAAACTATGATCTGTAATTGGCAAACAGCACAGTGTAAACAACATAACATGGAGAAAACCTGTTTTGTTTGTGCCTGAGGGACTGACTGAGCCTTAGCTGGCTCCACGGTGTCTGCAATTTTTGAAGAATTGTATGTAAAAAAGTCAGGTATAAGCTTTGTGTTGTGTTTACGGCCAAGAGGTTCAATCTGTTAGAGCTTGAGATCTGTTGATGTTGCACTCAGGATCCACTTTGTACAGGAAAAAAGAGTGGACAGACGGACCCTGCTCATGTTACACTGACACTCCACTAAATCAGAACTGATGAGCTGATTTTACAACACAGCAATAAACACTGCCATAATAACAGAGATAATTGCAGAATGAAACTGATGTGGTTTTGTGGTTATGTAAGATCTACAACTGTATAATCATTTTAGTGTGGCCTGAGAGAGCAATAGAGGGTTTTGCCAAAGGGTAATTTGATGATAACACAGATTAAGACACAAATGGGAGAAATTCATTTCTGATTTCCAAATTTGCGACTCAGTTGAGTAAACTGTGGTGTTACCAATTAAAACGGCAATAGAATATGCATTCACTTTCAAGGAATGATGTATCAAATTTTACGAGGAATAAACTAAAACATCCCGTGTATAATATAAGAAAACAAAATTAAGTAATATTACACAAATAGCTTACAAAACATTACTTAAACTACAGCTATCAATCAGTCACAGAAAGAGATTTAACTGGCCATTGATCTATTTAAACTGTGAAACTGCATCCTGCCAACTCGTGGTATTTGCTTGGTGAGAATGCCATCTTGTGGTTATTCTCTTCCCACCTGCTGATGCGGTCTTTGTGATTTATGACATATGATGAAATATCAAAATATCACAGCAATTATTATATGATACTACCAGTAAACTAGATCACTCGGTAGTCATTGCTGTTTGGATTTTGCACATGAAAAAAGGATTAATTCAGAAAAACCTTTCGACAACAGTTGACAGTTTTCTTGTATTTGTGACTAACAAATCAGTGCTTTCCCTTCTCTCCTCTGAACTTTCTTGACAGTGACTTTGTTGTTTGTTGTCTTCTTCTTGTAACTCCAACATCCTCCCTTTTCTTCACAGCGACACACCCACACATGCTCTCCGATAAACAAAATTATGGGAGAAAAAACTCCTGATTACGAGATCAAAAATGCATAATTGTGAGGCTAATTTTGTTGTTTTATCTCATAATTATGACTTTTTATCTCATGATTTCGATTTTACTCATAATTTTGAGTTTCTGGTTTCACAATTATGACATGTATCCCATAACTATGACTTTTATCTTATAATCTTGACTATTTATCTAATAATTTCGAATATTATCTCATTACTATGACATTTTATCCAATAATTATGACTTTCATCTCATAATTTCTACTTATAATGTCGTAGTTCTGACATGTGATGACTTTTTGGTTTTTATAATCATGAAATTTATCCCATGAATATGACTTTTATCTTTATTCTTGATTTTGATCCCTTAATTAGGACTTTTATCTCATAATCATGACTTTTTATCCTATAACTATGACTTTTGTCTCATAATTATGACTTTTTATCCTATAACTATGACTTTTATCTCATAATCATGACTTTTTATCCTATAACTATGACTTTTGTCTCATAATCATGACTTTTTATCCTATAACTATGACTTTTGTCTCATAATCATGACTTTTTATCCTATAACTATGACTTTTGTCTCATAATTATGACTTTTTATCCTATAACTATGACTTTTATCTCATAATTATCACTTACCATGGGACTACTTTTTTCATCAAGCTTAGTTTTAATCTTATTTTATTTTATTTATGATAAGTAATAAACACCATTGATTACTGTAGCTCCCAGCAGTGCTAGTTGTAGCAGCAGTAGAAGCAGAGACACATTACAGACAGACAGCCTACAGACCTTTGGTAGCAGTTGCACTGAAAACTACAATCTCAGCACTTCCGGTGGAGGAGCACCTGACTCGAGCAGCCGGGTGGGGGCGGAGTTGGACGGACAGTTCCGTCCTGGATCTCTAGTCTGATTTGTAGTTAAGCGGACCGCTTCCCGGTGCTGGGGTGAAGGTTTGTAAATGTCTATTTGATACCAAAACACAATAATATACATTTCATATGTGTATAACCACGTCGAAGCTGCAATGTAATGTACCGCTGCTCGTCAAAGTTGTCAACTCTTGCTTGTTGACATGCTAGCCAGCTGTTAGCCAACTTCGCTAGCGTCCTCCAGTAAAGTTAGCTGTTGTTGTCAAAAGGATGCTCTTAGCAAGTTAGACGGCGTTACCGTCAGGTGAGACAAGCAGTGCTTTCATTTACATGTCGATGAAAGGTTGATTTCTGATTACAGTGAGGAACTGAACGGAATTAAATCAGTTCAACAACTCGCCTCATACAACACTAGCTAGCTCATACCTAGGTGACGCGTTGTTCTTTGAGACTTGTGGTAAACGCCAGAAGGCCTGTGCTGTGTTGTATGAGCTGCTTTTGTTTGGCTGTTTTCATGTAGTCGAGGCCAGCCCCTGCCAGACTGTATCAGCTCACATTGCCTTATCTTCCTCTGTTAAGAGTAAATGAGACCAAAGGCTTAAGGCAGCTGCATCAACGGGCAGAAGGCTTCATCACTTTGACCATCATCTCAGGGACATCAGCTCAAGGAAACAGGAGTGGGGTGATATCAGCTCCCCTGATCAGACCTCTGCTGCCTCTTTGGTAAGGGTTAATAGATACTGTATTTGTATATACAGTTTTCTGTCTGTCTGATACTTGTGGCTAGAGATAGTGAGTTATTGTAACGTCCAAAGGCAGTTTTAAAGGATAATGATGCAGAGAGAGGAAGTGGAAAGTTGGTAACATCCTTAATTTGCTAAATAAGGACCTGATGACTGTCATGGGCATTTTACTGTGGCTGTGTCTGGTGACCTTTCTCCCTGACTCTTGATAAAATGTAATGAATTATGAAATAAATAGTATTCTTGCTCCTGTATGTTGTTATTGTGCAGATGTACAGACCCCTAGAACTGCAGGGAACACCGCTGCCGGATTGTTGTTGTTTGTTGTTTTGCCTGAAAAAGCCGTTGTATGATCCTGGCTCAAATGAGACTTCTGGACAGTGTGAGAAATTAAATAGATTTGAATTCTGTAATCAATGTATGGTAGGAAACGTATCAGGATGTGAGAGGAGGGGAGATGACAGTTATATTCTAACGGTCATCCTCCTGTAAACACCTCAGGATGCACATTTTTTTGTCTTTCGCTGGTTCTAGAAACAAACCACTAATGTCAGCAGAGAAAATGGAGACATCAGCGAGTGTGTCCAATGGAGCGAGGCCTGCATATGAGGAAAAAGAAGCCACCCTCAGGTAATTCTCTCACCAGTATTGTCACAGCATTGTGTTGTTGTTAATCTGTCATAACATACAATATACCTCCTATTTTCCTCTTCTTTCCCCAGACCTGAGGATCTGTCTGAGATGCTAGCAGCAGGGACCAAAGAGGTGCACGAAAAGGCTGAGAGCACCCAGTTTGTGAAAGATTTCCTCAGGGGACGCATCCGCAAAGAGCTCTTTAAGGTTAGTCTGGAGCATGTCAGGGAGAATTTATACAATGTAATGTTAAAGAGTTCTTAAATAAACAAACGATGTACGGATTAATGTAATAAACATGCAGATAAAAAAGGATCAAAGACTTACTTTGAAACATTTCTTTCTTGCTTTCCCAGCTTGGTGCCGTGGCACTTTACCATACTTACACAGCCATGGAGGAGGAGATTGAAAGGAACAAAGACCACCCCCACTTTGCCCCTCTATATTTCCCTGCAGAGCTGCACCGCCACGAGGCCCTGGCCCGTGACCTTGAGTACTTTTACGGCCCCGACTGGCAGAGCCAGGTCAGTTGCTCCCAGGCCACCCAACGCTATGTGGACCGTATTCATCAAGTAGGACAGGAGGACCCAGTGCTGCTGGTGGCTCACGCCTACACCCGCTACATGGGGGACCTGTCCGGGGGCCAGGTGCTGAAGAAGGTGGCGCAGAGAGCCATGAAGCTGCCGCCCACAGGGGAGGGCCTGGAGTTCTATCAGTTCGATGCCATCCATAGTGCCAAAGCATTCAAGCAGCTGTACCGCAGTCGGATGAACGAGCTGGAACTGGACACGGAAACAAAGAAGAGGCTTGTTGACGAGGCTGTCAAGGCATTCCAGTTCAACATGGAGGTAAGAGACCAGGGAGGTCGGAGAGACAGAATATGTAGGGTATGTTTGGAAACATTAGTGTGTGCTCTGCTCCCTTTTCAGTAGAGGTGTGCTTCTTGTACCTATTTTTGAACATGAACAGAACTTTTGAAAAAGAGTTTAGGTATACGATAATTACTGAAGGCACTGTAATCCTCTAATGTTATCCTAATCAATGGTAACCATCTGTTTAATATCTCAGGTGTATTGGGCCCTTGTGGACAATGTTGTACATCCTCTTTCAGGGCTGTCTAAATGATAATACTTAGGTTTTTTAGACATTTACGGTGCTGGATTATCCAAAACAGACACTCAGACAGACCCTCTGGACCATCTGGTTGTTTTATCCATGAAATCGAGGAACATTTCTGGAACATAGATTATGAAACACGATCGATAACATCACATGCTGCATGTTTTGTGCTGGCAGGTGTTCGATGAGTTGGAAGAGATCGGCAAAACCATCCAGGAGGAGGTTTTAGACGCTGGCATGCCCGTCCATGGAGCAATGGATGGAGACATCAACAAGTGTCCCTACTATGCTGCCAAAATGGGTATGCTTTCATACTTCTGTTCCATCTGTAAACATTGTGCCATTGTGAATAATTATATAAATTATATCAAATGAAGGTTAAATCTTTTTAAAGCTACGTGAGGATCTAAGTTTGTTTTCGTCTTCGTGCCCCCTTTGTGTCACAGCGGCGTCAGGTGGAACGGCATACGCCTGTCAGCTCGCCATGGCCGTGCTCCGACACCCAACAGGGCAGGTCCTGTTTGCTACTTGGTTTGCCGCTCTGGCCGGATTGGCTGCGTGGTATCTGATGTGATCCAGCCGTCACCATGACGCTCTGCTGCTGTGAGAGAGAGAGAGAGAGAGAGAGAGAGAGAGAGAGAGAGTGAAGGAAGGACAGTAAGGAGACTAGGAAATTCCTTTAAACTGTGGACCAGTTTCAGACATTCGTATCTGCTGCAAGTTTATTTAATGTTACATGTTTGCTTAAAGGCTAGCTGACAGGAAATAAACTTGTGAATGATCTATAGGACCATAAGACATCAACTCCATCCATCCATACATCCATCCATCCATACATCCATCCATCCATCAAGCTTGTTACAGTTTATCCTCCTGCCTTTTTATTTCACTACCTCCTTCACACTGTCCCATTCGCATATTCCTGTGTGTTTGATGGTATTTTAACATTGGTTGTGATTGTTTTCTGATTTTTTTTTTTTTTTTGTCATGGAAGGACAAGGCTTGAGTTGCTAATTGTGTTGTGAAATGGCACTTTCTCCTGATTTTAAATGAAACTGACAGAGCAAGGTGACTTTTAGATTGTTAGACAGTGTTAAAATTAGTTAAGAATGAAGAAGGATTTTTGCTGATGTGAAACATGCTATGCACCTGTTATGCATGAGTATAACAGCACAGTGGGTTTTTGCTGGGTAGACTGCTGTGTTGTTTTTTTATTGAGGCCTTTGTGTTTTTGCGTCAGAGGATTGTAAATTTAAGTAGGGACGGGAAGTAATGTGCGAGTTAATAATGCCAGCAGCGAAACTGGAAATGTGGAAAATGTCTTCACAGACTGTATTTTATTTTTACTTGCCGTTTCAAACATAATGTGAAAACACATTGCACTGCAGCGATGTTCTTTTTTTAAAGTCCATCATCACATTTCATGATTCAAACCTGGCCTCAAAAGGTTTGCACAGGTGTACCATGAGAGAGGTAATAGGAGTCAGATTTTTTAAGATATATAGCACACCTACACTTTAACAAGTGTAAGATTAATAAACATCCTTCAGATACTAGTGAATATAGTAAAAATACGGGATATTTGAATCTCTACTGATGCATGTTCAGATGTACTAATTCTCTGCCTGTTGTTTGGTCTAAATGCATCGCTAAACTATCCATGATGTATGACTCACTGCTGATTCAGTTTTACCTGCCACAGGGGCCTATATTAGGACGAAGGTGTTAACAGAGGTGGCTGCAGCTGTTTTAAAAGGAAATATTCTTTTATAATATTCCTGGTTTGTCTCCTACATGAAGGCTAAATGAGTCTAAGCTTTGTGGTTTATTACGAACTACTTCAGGTTAGGTACATATATACGTAGATCCTTCCGCAGCTCAGCTCGTTTGTGTATCCAGTCATGATGGATATACGAGCAAGCATCATCACTATAACTGTGTTATCATTATTCACATGCTGTTCATACTGTATAATGGGAAAAACTGCCCAGCACAACATGGCAAAGGAGGAGTATGTTGTGCTGCGTGTACTGTATGCTGTGCAATTGCATTTTTCTGAAAGTTAAATATTTATCCTGACACAGTAATTCCATTTATTAACTTTGCTTTATCTTTCCAAGCAGACTGTTTTTTTTCTTCTTTGCTTGGATTTATTTGACACACCAAAGGAAACCTGCTGATAACAGCATTTCAACCAGGTTCCCGTGCTGTTTGTATTTGCACAATGCATTCACACAAATGGATGTAAAGTATTCCTTCATTTGCAAAACTCATTCAGGACAACAGCTGTAGTGCAGCTGTTTGATCACAGACATGACAATTTAAGAAACGGTTTTGTATATGAGAGTCTCAGGTTCATTTTGCAGTCAGATGGCAATATACAGTAACTGCATATGGAGGACTGATACAGAGACTGCCCTAATATACTCCTGCAGCTCAGTGTCCATGTGCTATTATAGTTTTCTGAAGCTAGTGTGATGCGTCAAAATGCTACAGTATTTTTTAGACATATTGAAGGGACATTTACTTGGATCTCAGGAGTTCAGGTTGTTTCGGTCATCGATGAAACTTGGATTAAAGTGAGTGGGATGCATGAATGATTCATGTTGACTTTGGATTCTCTTACGTTTTCATTAACTATGCTCTTAATCCCTTTGTGTATTTAACTGGACAAAGCTTTATTAGTGACTGGATGGCTAGAAAACTTTAACTGTATGAGAGTAAACAAATACAGGAGTATGTTGTGCTGTCTGTAATGAAATAAAGTCTGTTTTCCGGCTCATGCTGTTCAGTAGTGTTTGTGTAATCCTGCTGACAAAGCAACCAACGAACAAATGGACATGAGTGAAAATATATCCTCCTTGGTAGAGACAAAACAAATGTAAGTAGATGATTATCTTTGATGCATACTTTATTAGTTTCAAATCTTTAAGCTATGGAAGCCTATCTATCTATCTAAGTAGTAATTATGGGATAAAAAGTCAAAATTGAGATACAAAGGTCATAATTATTACTTATATCTCATAATTTTGACTTTTTAACTGATAATTTATCATCTTTCATATCTATCAGATGTTGTCTTGAAGATGCTTCGAACAAAAAGATCTGGGATTTATTCATGAAGCCTTGTACACTTTTATCACCAACATTGATAATAGTAATCTAATTTATGGCTTGACGTTTTGCTAACTTTTAAGCCGTGTTGCTCAGGAAATATCTCGACAAATGTTAGATGTATTGGCCATACTTTGTTTTATCCTAATTAGCAAATCTTAGCATGCTAACACACCTATCTAAAACAGTGAACATTATTTCTGCCAACTAAATATTAGCACACTGTTGTTGCTTCTAGTTAGCCTGCTAAAGTAAGCAGTTAGCTAAGAGCACCTCTATGTAGTACAGTCCCACAGGGGTGAAACATTGTTGTAGAAAAAATATCTACAGAACATCTTAAGTATTTTTTAATGAGATGATTAAAAGTAGGCTAATTACTTGGGTACACCTGAACAATTTGCAGCAATGTAATACAGTATCTCTGCAAATAATAATTAAACCTTTGTGGTTTTTGATGTATGGACTGTGTTGGAGGTGTTTTGGATTGCATTATATAGCATCGGAATTAGGATGAACGAATTATGTATAAATATTTTCAACCTATTAATGCCTAGATGGAGTGATTAATATAAAACAGAAGCTTTTCCCACACCATAGCTTTATTATAGATGTACAGTATATCTTCTATGTGACACATTGATGCAGCTGTATGATCCACAATTGTCTATGTACAAATGTAATGAAGGTGCAGAACTCAAACTGAATTCTTAATGCAAAGGGCTAAACATGGGACAGAGTCCGGTCAGAAGTGTTCACAGATGAGGAAAGCCAAACCTTTAAGTTTGAGAGAAAGGAGACCGACTAACCACTGCAGAGACACATCTTCACTGTCCAACAATTAAAGGGTAAACGTGGTAAGTCTGGTGATGTCCTGTTAGGAATGACAGCGCTGAGAATTTAGGGACGATTCAAGCGTTCATGAAGACACGACAGAGGCATAGACAGCAAAAGGATTAATAACAGGAGGTTCAGTTAATCCCAAATAAAATGTTTCACTCTGTCTTTATCAAGACAATAATTTATTTATGTGCACATGGATTCTGTTACCGCGCTCATGGTTTTTGTGGTGATAAATAGGAAATCAATGGGCACCGACTGCTCTGCTAAATGATAAGTCTGTGTTGGCCTCGATGGACATTTGACAGGGAGGTGACTGGAGCACTGGAACATCCTCTTGTGTTTGGATTCACTTTGGCAGAGGAACAGAGCAGGTAATCCTCTGCAGCACTGGTAGGTAGGTCCGTACTGATCCGTCTTAAACCTTTGTGGGCCTCATCCAACACCCAATACTCCTCGTCCACCTGTCCCTTTATAATGTGGTGGTTCTTGTTCTACGCTGTCCTCGGGTCTACTGCTAATGAAGCTCCTCAGTTCCAGGATGACCTTTTACCTTTAAGAAAGAAAAGAATGTTATAAAATATACTCTTGTAACAGCAACAATGGCACATACAAGATGCAGACAGGACATACGGGACATTCAGCACTGGCTAAACATCACGTCAGTGGTTTTAAGTGACAGCCACAAACCAGCTAATGAAGAAGTTATCCAAAAAATAAGTGTTGCATAGTGCATCACATCTATTTTCTGAAAAACAGAACACAAAAAATTGGAGTGTGAGGAATACCAGTCCTACCTGGTTTGTGGCTGTCAGGAAGAACTAAACAATTTCTTAATTTTGGAGAAGAAGCCCCCCTCTTGTTTCAACTCTCCTTTCTTCTTGTCATACCCGCTTTGCCCTGCCTCAGATGGCTTACCACCGCTGCCCCCACCTGGACAGAGATTAATACTGCATTAGCCAGTCTTTGGATTAATGATGCTTTCCAGAACTTGGTCATTTTTGACCTCTTATTAGAAAAATTAAGATGGAACCCTCCACAAAGTCGAGTTATGGGAAAACTCATCTACTCTCTGTTGTCTGATGTCACACAACAATGACGTTACCTGTCCGGAGGGAGGTAGAAGTGATTTGTAGACTACAGAATTTTATTTAGGTTGGTAAATGGAATATTCAGATAAGTTTACAAGCATAAAAATGCCACAGAATTAAATGTACACTGGCGCTATTACCACGTGCATTGTTTTTCTTGCTCTGTTTTGTTTATTATGTTCAAGGAGGCTGCACTGAACTGCTCTCAGTTCAATTGTATGTCCACCTGCCAAAAAAAGCTCACTTTGTCATGGTCAGCCATGTCTTTTGTAAATGTTTTGCCTCCTGCACCTGGAACATACCTGGAAATTTCAACTACTGACTTTGCCTGAAACGCAGCAGAAATACAACTTCCTTTCCCAGTAGAGCAGAGCTGTCTATCAAACAAAACAACAGGACTACAGGGATTGATAGGTAATTAAGTCTTTCACAGGGAGATTGACCTTTTACCTGTGGTGGTGGCAGTGACACCGTTCACCGTCCCTTCCACGTCCGTCTCGTCCTCAGCATAGCTCATTAGCAGAGCTCTTTGTCTGTCGGTCAGTGTCCTATGCAGGAAAACAACATCTTATGATCCTTCGGTTTGGAAAACATCCCTTTTCCTCTAGACTACAATGACTTATTGTATTCAATCACAAGGCCCTCTCATATCCCCGTCTGGTAGAAATACACCAGTTTTTACTGAAGCAAAAAGAGGAACCTTACTTACTTGGGTACTTTTATTTTGACATGCACATAATGGTCTCCGAAGCCGTAGCCACTGATACGAGCGATTCCCTTTCCTGACAGACGAATCCTCTGGTCTGCCTGGATGCCTGCAGGGATCTGAAGACAACATAAACAACTTAGATATTACACTGTAGGGGTTTGAAATGTTTCCCCATTAGAGGAGAAACCTGAGAATGTACGCGTCTACTTACTGATAAGTTGAGTGTTTCATAAAGGCCCTGTGTCCTGGCCGTGCCGCCTAGCACAGCTTGTGCCACAGAGACAAGGAGGTCAGAGTGGACGTCTGCACCTTCCCTCCTGAACACAGGACTTTTTTGGACCTGAACACAGACACAGAGCACATCACCATCAATCACACATGGTATCAAAACATCAAAAAGCGGTGAACTATCGTGTTGACGGTGTTAATTATAAGTAAAAGAGCTCAGACAGCTCGATGTCTCAAGACAATCCTATTATAGTGGCTCTGAAGTGAACTTGCACTTGTTTATTTCTGGCCTGGGTTTCTTGTGAGATCAGTTCTGATAATAAAGACTTTATGTAGATACTCACCCTAAATGTGATGAAGATCTCCTTCTTACCAACAGGCATTCTGACTGTCTGACCATCCTCCACTCCTTAAAGCAAAAACAAAACATGATCTATATTAGTGTTCAGTGTAAAAATCAATATGGAAGCATGGTCATCCTGATTTCATACTCATACCATTTCAAGTGGATGATCATTTTAATGATAAGTAATGTAACCCACAGATTTTACTACGGTCAAGGCTCAAACCATTCAATTGCAAATGTTTTTACAGTTTCACATTATAATGCATGTTATTTAGCAATACCGAAGCAAAAACAAATCAAAATGAATGGAAGGGAGCAGAGAAGTGTGATGATTTCTTTCAATTTTTTTTCCAATTAAACCACTCTTAAGTAAGACTACAGTTGTAATGATTGTGGATTTAGATTTAGAAAAATATCTCTTTTGATCTCAATTTTGCAGGGAAAAAAGGCTGCAACATCTAAAATGTCAGGAAAATCAACAGCAGAACAGACAGTAGTTGCTTCTGACTATGGCTAATACACTGCTGGGTGACTTTTCAGGCTTATAACTAGTGATAAAACCAATTACAGCATTTAATTAGCCTGAAAACCTGTGAACATAATAACCAGGCACAAGCGTACAGAACAGCTTCTATAGTAAGGAAACAGTACGATCAGACAGCTAAGTGAGACTGACCTGCAGGTACAGGAACCATCACGCTCTTCTTCTGCTTGGTCTGTCCCCTCCCACGGCAGGTGTGACAGGGGTCGGAGATGACTGTGCCTTTGCCGCCACACTGTCGACATGTAGAGCGCATCACAAACGGCCCCGTGTTCACGGTCTCCTACAGGGAAGACAACATACATGCGTTTAGTAACACAACCCAAACACAATTTGAAGAAACACAGCCTGTTAGAGATCTTACCATGCCGGAGCCATTGCAGTAGTGACAGTGCTGGACCTTGGAGCCTGGCTCGTGGCCCTTACCATCACAGCGCTGACAGGCTGCTTCTATGTTAACAGAGATCTCTTTGTTGACTCCCTTTGCTGCCTGGGTGAACGTCAGCTCCATGATGTACTGTGTCGGAAAAAATAAGAGGCAAATTCATCACTCTGATGCACAAATAAAAATAACCAGATGAGCTCTCAAAAGCTCAAATAAAGGCACTCCTTGGCTCACACTTACCTCCTGTGGCTGATCAAAAATGGCATTGAAGTCTCCAAAGCCGCGGCCTCCTGAGAATTCCCCAAAGATCTTGCGGAAGAGCTCCTCTGGGTCAATGTTGGTCGTCTGTCCAGACCAGTACTGCTGCCCTCCACCTGCTTGACCTGCGTCAAAGCCTGTTGAGCCATATGTATCGTACTGCTTCCTCTTACCTTCATCACTCAGGACCTGTGAAGGACATAGAGCAAAGATTTGCAATTCTAACGAGATTGAGAGAAAATACACATTAGATGTGTCAGTGAAAACTTGAATAAAGACTGAGACTAAACCTCGTAAGCTTCTGCCAGCTGAGCAAATTTCTCCTTGGCTTGTGGGTCTTCTTTATTGGTGTCAGGGTGATACTTTTTGGCCATCTGAGGGGACACAAACACACTGTCAACTACTGCGACGACTGGCTGTCTGAGAACAATCACAAGCTGTGAAGGAGCAGACCTGGTAGTAGGCTTTCTTGATCTCTTTCTGGGTCGCTGTGCGAGGTATGCCAAGGACCTGATAGAAGTCCTGCTTGCTGCTAGCAGGGGCACTTGTGTGAAAGGACAGTGAGTTGAAAGCATGTGGCGATTTGATACCTGAAACGAGTCAAAACAGGGTAAAAAGGGTAAGTAAATACTATCAAGAGCTATAGCTGCATTCAGGTATCATTTGAAAACTGGATTTTTGCAACTTCAAGGTAAATTGCGTGTCTGCCTTATTCTTTACTGAGCTGACAACATTAGGTGACACATTTGAAAAGTACAGAAGGAGATACACATCTGGTGAAGCTGCTCTGATCTGTAGAAGAGCTGCTTCTGCTATAGAAGGTTCCAGAAACTCAATACAAACGTTAATGTTGTTAGAGACATGCCTGGGTTGGTTTAAAGATATGGTTGGGTTCAGTTTAAGGTTCAGGGAGAATCCAATGGGAACACGATGTAACAGTCACATCACCCATAAACAAATTCAACTTGAAGACTGCTAACTAAAGTTAGCAACACAGATTGCACCATGATTTCAACAGCTAACAAGCTCTACCTAACGTTAACGCTCACTCGAGCCTTCATCAAGTCGTGTTACCGTAGTTTTCTTATCCTGCGTCACTGAAGTAAGTTAAACCAGCAATTGCAACAACATTAGCCTAGCTTAGCCTAGCTAGGCCACTAGCATAACTCACCTGACAGCCCTCTCAATGTCAACGCTCTCCCGGCTCCGCCACACGACAGGCTGCACCCTCGCCACAGTTTTTCCGCTGATATTGTAGAAACGCTGCGGACCCCTCCATGGCCAGCGCAGACAACTGCACCGGCGGCCCGGCGGTGTCCAGAGGACACGATGACTGTAATCCAGCGTGAGGAGCAACGGGCTGCCGAGGACGCCATCATTCCTGCGCTTGGTCGCCACTGCGGACACACTGCGCATGCGCCTGATGGAGTGGGCGTCACCGAGAGCGCAAAGATGTTCTGCTTGAGTCGAGAAGATGCACTCCTAAGAAAAACGACTTGGAAAAGTTTTACTTAAATTCTTGTGTTTCTTTTTATAAACTGGCCGCAAGTGGCTGAAACAGATACCAATTAGAACTGGATACAATTACTCAAATTTTAGGAGTTTTATTGCGCAAACGAGCATCAGATGTAGCAAATAAAAAAAGGATGCGCATGTTTTGTGACCCGGAGTAGCTCGTGACGGAACCACGGTCTACTCTAGAGCGGGGAAAACAAACACTCCGCCCAAACGGCCAGCTCCGTGGAGCGTAGCGAGCGGACACCGCGCGTCCAAACTGAACTGTCAGCTGTAGCAGGAGTCCTCTGCCGAGTACCAACCAGCTCGACAGAGACACCCGGAAGGCACGAAAGTCAATTTGAGAAAGCAGCATGAATCGTTTTAAGACCTCCAAATTCAAAAACACAACTCCGAAAATTGCCAAGAAAGATGTGAGTAGCTCGCGAGCGTCTGGGCAGAGACAGTTTTCTCTAGCTAACATTAGCATTTGGTTATTAGCTGTGCTACTTAAGTGGTGTTTTGGGGGAGCGCCTGCCTGCCTGTCTGCCTGTCTGCCTGCAAGGGATGTTGAACTTCCTGCATCTGGAAGGCTGCATAGTATTGAGAGAACTACACGACAATCTGAATTCACAACAGTAGTATTCAACTAACTTCAAGGCTACTGGTGAATACTACATCACATGTGGTTGCATGGAGCTGCTAGCCTACATCCGACGTAGTGACGCCCATCATCATGCTATTATTGTATAGCTAACTTGACTATTGTCACTGATTTCATACAATCAGGTGGTGTTACACAATTTCTGACTCGCACACTTGACGTTAGGGTGAATCTGCAGGGATTTGCTAGGTGGGGAAGGTGAATATTTGAATGGCAAATATTCAGGAAAAGTGATTTTAATATCCTCTTTCATTTCTGTCAGTGATACTTGTCCTGTAGGCTGTGAAAGAGGCGTCATGTCTGGACGAGAATGGGGTGTCTTGCACAAATCTGCCATTTTTCTCCCCCTCTATAGACCCATTTGTTTCAAGTTGCAACGCCTGCAGCTCTCCTTGCTGAGGTGGTTTATGTAATCTGCTACCTTGTTTTCACTGAGGCTGGGAAATGCCTGGTATGTGTAGAGACGGTGGATGATCTTTGGTATCTCTCAAAATCTCTGCACAGGCTCCGAGACAGCAGGTGGTGCTTTGCTGCTGTGAATGTTAAAGTGGCCCAATGAATATGTGTGATTGTGGTTATTCCAGTGCTGAGGTCATGTGACGGGAGCTGTCATGTCAAACACTGCAGGAGCAAAAAAGTGGGGCAAGGGACAGAAAGTGAGGGGAGGGGCAGACTCAAAGGGATTCTGGAAGAGAGAGGAAAGGAGAGATAGATCTTGAGTTTTGGATCGAGGAAGTAGTAGGGGCATAAATTAAGTCGGCTCATGTGTGGATGGCGTTGATGACACAGTTTTTGGTGCCACGTTTTTTTTTATAATCATGATCCCGTGGACAGTCTGACAGAAATGCCTCAGATCTTGTGCATGTTGATCTAAAATTATTTATGAAGGAAAGACGAGCCTTTTCTAGTATCCCTGTAAGATTTTGACAGAGGAATACTTGTACCTTTTTGAAGTCTTAGCGAGATTTAGTTCAGGAGAAATACTAAGTGGATAAGTGGATTACGTCCCTCTCCCCTGAAAGTAAAAGGATTGACTTAAGAATCTCCAGGATAGTGTTAAGCACAACCTTAAATGTGGCTTGATCAGAATAAATCAAGTGTAGGATTGTTATTCATAGGGGTTTGCTTCCACCTTAAACTCAAAGGATAAGTTTACCCAAAAATGCAGTGAAGATTGCAGCTTAAGAGTCTGTATATGATGTCTTTTTAAATCAATTTTGGATCATCTGGCTTGTGGACACTTGGATGGAGCTTTTCACGCTTTAAACAAGTCCCCATCTACTTCAGTTGTTTAGGAAAATGCTGCAACTCTGTTTTGCTGTCAATCTCTGGAAAAGTTTTGTTGACTACGAAACTTCACCCGAACTTTACATCGGTGTGGGTGACTAGATAACGACTTAATTTTCTTTTTTGGGTGAACTTTGTTGTCTGCTTGTCTTGTGACAGATGCACGTGCAGAATATGTGATCCTGTCAAAAAAGATGCATACTTTTGGAGGGTGCTTTGAAATGCATGGCTGAGTAAACAGCTGTTTCAGCTGGTAATTGTCCTCTGTAGCCAAATCTCTGCCATGGTTGGTCTCCTCTAGCTGAGGAGCAGCGCAGCAGTAGCCGTCGGAGACTGTTGCACGGACAGTCTGTCCTCTCCCCTAGTTAACGTTATGAAAGAGGTTTTTAAAGAGTTCTCTGCTGTGTGTGCAACGCAGGGAGCCCTTCCACTTCCTCAACACGTTGCTCATTCAGAGGCACTCAATGTGTGTGTGCTCTCAGCTAGATCCTTCCTGTTTATTTTGGTGTTCACTTTGTTTTATTCTAGCTGTGGCAGCAACTTGGTCTCTCGCGCTCCCTGAAATCGTGAGACTGTAAAACTATGTTTTTCTGTCGGGATTCTTCAGTGTAGCTTGTTGGCTGTGCTCTTGTGTCGACATGTCAAAGGAGCACTTAGGATTGTAGTCACTTGTGAAGCTCCTCTGCACTGTGGTCTGATGAAACACTTGGGCTCGAATTACATTTATTTTCTTCTCTATGGCCCCAGATATCCAAGCGTCTCATCATACCCTTGCTTCATCCATTTCGTTCCCCTTTCTAATGCTCTCTGTGTCTTTAAATCCAGGGATGGATCAACAATGTCCGAGCCGGTTCCTTCTCCTGCCAGGGGAACCACATCAAAGCCAGCTCCAAGCTGGTGGCCTTCAACACCGAGCAGGCTGGTAAGGCAATAAAAGTGTGGTCGACAGCAATGTTGGCTTCATGTACAAAGAAGGATCTACTGTTTTGAGTTCACCAAGTGTCTATCATGTAACCAGTTCACAATATGGAGTAGACTGACTCAACTTAAAGGACAGTTCACACCAAAAGTGCTATGATTTTAGATGGATAAAAAGCTCTACAGGTAAGAAAAAATCGATTCGGGGTTGAACTGTTCCTTTAAAATCCAACAAAAATGATTTTCTAAGAAATGAGGAGTAGTGTTTTTTTTCTCCTGAAACTTTATTGCTCAGAATATATGTAAATTTAATTTACAGTGACCTAATAAATTCACAGTGAGCTGGGCAGACATTTTGGATTTTGAAGCACTATAAAAACCCAGAGAGCAGGTTTTTAAAGTATGACCATTGATGTTTTGTGTCCATTTGTCTGCAGGTGGAGGTATGCTCGGCCTGTCCTCAGTCAAGCCTGGTTCAGATGGCCAATGGACAGTCACCCAGATTTCCTGCCATTCTGGTAGTGTTTCTTTATCTCAGCCCTTTAATCTCAGTTACTCTCCGTCGTCTCCTTCCCACTCCAGCCCTCAAGGATACTAAAAAAAAAACTGATCACATGTGAAATGCTAATGCTCAGAAATGAAATCAAGCTGTGGGTCCGATTGAATTTTAATTTTCTGTTTGCTTCCCCTCCTTTCTGTTAGATCTGGTGACTGATATGGACTTTTCTCCTTTTGATGAAAGTCTCCTGGCAACATGCTCTGGAGATGAAACGGTGAGCTCTCTGACGCCCTGCTTTCCGTCCTTCATTTGTTCCGTGTTTCTTTTTTATTGATCTTGTTCTATCTTGTTGGTGAATACTTACACATAAGTCCTCTTTCCATCCTCTCAGACTTTGTGGTTCCTGGCGGAGCTTTAAATACGTTTTCAACCTGCCTGGTTTTTATTATTTAAACCCTTTTGAAGACTCCCTCCTCACATTATCCTCAGCCACAGGTGCCCTAGCTTACAAGAATATGCTGAGCGTGTGTCTGCATCTTCAGACTCAGCAGCTCGGTTTACCTCAGGGACCTGTGTAAACACACACAACCATTGCCACACACAGACCTACAACACACACCAGAGTGGTCTGCAGTACCCACAATTTGCAGCGCACTTTCATTCCTCTCATCTTCTGCCAACAGGACATATTGTTTCTCCAGCTGGGTTGTGCTGAGCAAGTAAATGAGAGCGAAACTGGGGTGTCTTTTTACTGACTTAAAATTAACTCTCACTATTCAGCTAGAACATCATCAAATACTGCAAATAAGAAAGCTAAAAACAAGGAACAAACACTACATTTGAGGAGATATTGACTTAATACTAGTAAAATTATCTGTTCATTCAGCAAGATGAATTTACCGAACAAGAAATCTTGAAATAAGTTGGTTCAGTTAAGAAATAAGAAACAGGCAGTGATAGCGTACAAAAACTTTGAATTAAGTCTAAAATAAAGATTTTTAGATCAATCTACTTGAGATCAAACTTTTTTACAGCACATTACCAGGTGAAATAAATGGAATTTTGGAAAATTACTGAAGGAAGCTCTCTCTATGTGTGTGCAGGTGAAGCTGTGGCGTTTGTGTGACCCAGAGCTGCAGCAGCCCAGCAGTCCTGAGCTCACCCTGCGTCCAGGTCACGGCCGGCTGGAGCTGTTGGCTTTCCATCCCACCTCCTCTGGCTTGCTGGCTGTCGGCGCCAACAAGTCCCCCCTGGTTTGGGACACCAGTCGCCAGGATGCACCACTCGCAGGTAGATGCAGCTGAGGACATGAGCGGCAGATGTTTGTTTGTGCGCACAGTATATATTAAAAACGCACACCTAAATGAATGTGTCTTTTTTGTACATCATGCACTGTTTGTTACGTTTAACATTTCAGTCTTTGTCAGTTAGTCTTCAGTTTTTGTTTTGTTTCTATGTGCAACATGTGTATATATATGTAATTGGAGTGGCTGGTTTCCTTTTTCGTTGGGTGCTGTCTGACTGACACTGCCTACGTTTTACAGCCCTGTGGCTCTGTCTATGTGCCGGAGCAGCAGAGGTAATGTTTTTGGTTTGCAGTCCTGGTCCCAGTCTCCCCGGACTGGCCTCAGGATCACTATCCTCTGGCCTCACCCTCCCTCCACACACACATGAACACTGCGTCCCCCTACTCCCCAAAACCCCATGACAGCTGGCCTGGCTGCTGCTGCTCACTGCTGATTTTTTTTCATGCGCTGTTCCCCCACACACTGGCTGTCATCACCCTCATTCCTCATTCATATGTGGTTGAGGAACAACGTCTGAATGATAAAAAAGTTCATGTTGAATCACTTTGTGTGTAAATGTCTTAACAAGTGCACCTCATCCTTTTTTCATCCGTGTGGTGTTGAAACTGTTCACTTAAGGCGCTGCAGCCTAATATGTCTCATGCTCATAATCTCTCTCATACGCCTAAATCGTAATGATCTGTTTACATTGTATTTTCTGTGTTTTCTGAAGTTCATGCGCTTGATTTATTGCTTCACTTCTTCCCGACAATGTTCCTCCCGATGTTTTTCTGTCGTGGTCTTTGTCTCATCTGTACACGTGCCGTCATTCTGTGCTCATTCTGTTTAGCATCACGTTTCTCTTTTTCTAAACCATTTCACCTGGTCCCTGTAAAACATGAAAATTGTATCTCTTGTCCTTTCCTCCTCTCACCTCCTCTAAACGATGTGTGTGTCTGCAGTTCTGGAGCAGCACGGTGACCAGCTGCAGAGTCTGAGCTGGAAACAGGATGGTTCACTGCTGGCTTCCTCCTGCAAGGTAATAACAACTCGCACTTTGCCGTAGGTACATCGCAGTGACCTTCATGGCTTCACCTTTCATTTTGAAGCACGATAATGTGAAAGTTTTTAGTTTTACTCCCTGAACAACTTCATTCCTGTGTGGACTGTAGTTTCAGTGTGTGACCACTAGATGCAGCCAGTGGCTTACATTCAGTGCAGTGGTCACCGCTGCTCCTTATCTGTATGTATGGGGTTTGTTTAATCACAATGTCAACAGGGGTAATGCTCATAAAAAGGGCGGGGATCACATCACACATTGGAGTAGGAATTAGTGAGCAGTTCTTGAGAGGAAAAAGAATAAACCTGGAAAGCCCAATGACGTAAAAGCTAATAGCCAGTTTGTTTTAATACGGTAATAGTGATGACAAAGAAAGAAATCTTGGCCACAGTAGATAAAGAGCCTGTGGAGAGTTTAATCATATGACTGGAAACTGTATTAACTTGTCAGTTAAGGCACAAGCCTGTGCGGGAAGGATAAATCTATCAGAGCTCTTGTTTCGTCTCGACCCCGCCTGACCCCTGAACCTTTGTTTCCCCTGTACACACTCCTGGATGGCCCTTTAAGCCCTCATGTCTTCTGCTGCAAGTTTGACTCTAATCAGGATCTGTCGACCATCACTCCTTTGACATGCACAGTAGTTATGGAGCTAAGAGGAGAGAAAGTCTCCCTGAGTTTTTAGGCATCCATATGGCCCCGTTCTCATCAGGAACTAATCACACAGCTTGAAGAGCTTTCCAGTAGGTTGTTAATATTTTGTGTAGGAGGAGGAAGGAGGGTGCTGCAATGAGTTCATGAGCAGGGCAGAGATTGTAGGGCTTTATGAGTTGAGGTGGAATTGTTTCATGAATAGATTTTATTAATAGGAAGAGTTAGAGGCATTTTCATCAGTGGAGGGTAACATAATTCTTGCATGTTTTTTATACTCCCCAGACCAATTCCCCCAAAATGTTGGGATGCTGTTTAAAACATATGATCATTAGGCTTACCACAACTTCCCCACTCTTTTGTTGCCCCTGTGCCAACTTATTATTGCATCAAATTCAGAATAAGCATGTATTTACAAAAATCAATGAAGTTGATGAAGTACAACATTAAATATATTGTCTTTGCACCATTATCAATTGAGTGTAAATTTAAAAAATGATCACGTTTAGTTTGATTAATGTTTAAAAGGATCTCAACTCTTGGAATCAGGGTTGTATGAGGTTGATTGTGCACCACAGTGAATTCCTTTTTTTATAACCAAACCTGAAATGATTGATGTGAAAAAGAGCCAGAGGCCTCTCTGTATACCTTAGACAATGCATGATGAGCTTAGTCCTGCTCAAGACTGAATAAACTGTGACACAGAAATTGACCACATGTGTGTACTTAGCAGGTATGATTGTCAGTCCAACCCTTGCTGTTTGTCTTTGCTCTGACAAGAAACAAATTACTCCACCGATCACAGGCTACATCCCAATCATGACATTTACCTTGACAGGATAATCAGCCCCACTAAGCTACCACCCCAACAGTGCACCCTGAAAGAACAAGGCACCTGGGAAGAAAGGGAGGAGGGGGAGAAGGGGGGATGTGAGCCGAGATCAGAGTCGAGGGGCCTCCGAGGTTCTTGCCCTGTCGGGCTCTGGTGTCATTTAACCCGAAAGGCCCCTTTCAGTCTCTCCAATCCAACTTATTAAAGCAAATAGGGCCCGCCAACATGTGGGTCCAATCCCCCCCAGCCCTCCCATAGGGTAAACATTGGGGCACAGGGCTCGAGGGGGAAGATGAAGGGGAGACCACCATCCCAAAGAGCAGGAATCATGACAGGCCTCGTTTGGACCTAGAGAGATGTGTATTTATGACACGCTTAAAGGGAGAAAGGCGCCATTCATTGTAGGGATGGCCAGTCGACAGGTAGCAGGAACAGAGAGGGAGGAAAGGCTGTGTTTATCCAAATGATTGACGTGACGGGGTGGTATGCAGTTTTTAAACATAGCACCTCTTGAATTAAAGTCCACATTCCACCTTGAATTTTAACATCGTAACCGAGCTTGGTACTGTATTTCTCACGGTGAGAAGAGTGATGATGGGATGGCTCGGTGTAAAACTGCCAGTCGTGACAGGCTGTGACACTGGTAACCGTGGGAGACTGGGAACGGGAGGCTGGCAGCGCAGTGTGTTTGTTGATGTGTGGAGTGAAGATTCCCAGCGGCCGCGTGTGTGTTTGCGTACATGTGAAAGTTGTGTGCAGCCGACTCGCAGAGAAAACTCATTAACAGCAGCTTGAGAGTGAGGCTCCGTCACTTTGATTAAACAGCTGCTGTCTCAGCAGACAAACACACACACACACACAGACACACACACACACACACCCACACAGCTATCCTGGCCCTCCATCTGTGCATTTACGAGTTGAGGTGGTGTGTGTGTGTTTATAAGGGTTATTGTCATAGGCTTAAGAGAGTGTGTTTGCTTGTCCAATACATCTGTATGTGAGTAGCCCCTCGTGTGTGTTTGCACTGCCAGATAGTTTCATCCCTCGTGATATTTGCACAACAACACTTGAGGTTGGTGTGCCGGTGAGTGAGCTCAATTTGTCAAATGTGTTTTTGTATATATGTACAGTTGATATGTGTGTGTTGGGTCACTATAAGGTGTGTTTGCAGCTGAGGGGAGGGGACTCAGTGGCTTGTAAAAACTAAGCAGTGTGAATATGATTGTAAGTTCAGATGATGGTTGGCTTTAGAGCTGCAATGACTAGTCGATAAATCTATAAGTTGAGGGACGGAAATTAACGACATCTATAGAATCAGCTGCTTCCTGCTTATAAAATGTGAGCATTTAAAGGTGTAATTGATTACATTCAGCCACTTAATGTGGCGTTCCATCTCCCCACTACCTTTACATTCACATCACAACACCGCTGCTGTTCCAGTCACCTGCCACCTCAAGTGGTTGCCAGTTTGTGCACTAGCTACATTGCTAATGCTAGTGAATGCTGGACCCAACCGTCAGAATTCTTACACAGTCATAAAGAAAACAATAATTTTGGACCTGACAAATATTATAAAATGATTGATTCACAATCATGATAAGGAGATAATTAATTGTGAAAATTATGGGCAGATTCATCAATATTGAAAATAATCGTTAAATGTCTTTGGTGCTTATACTGTTGCTTCAGCAAAACATGACATTTGAAGAAGTCAACTTTGCTTGTGGGGGTGATTTTTCACCATTTCCTGACATGATACTGACAGAATGATTAATTGACAAAATAATCAGCAAATTTCATCGGGAACTGGGCTTTCATCTATTGGTCATGTGGTTAAAAATTGTGTATTCTTGCTGCACTGCTCCTTGAGCCTTTGGCTGGGGCCCGGGTCACAGAGGCCTGAAGATGCAGCCTTGGGGCATCGTGTTCGTGGGTGGGCTGCACACACACTAACACCCACAGATAGATAGAGAGGGAGGCTTGACAGGATAAAATGCTTTATTTATGTTGTGCATGTATAGCTGAATGTTGCATAGTACCCCTTTGTGTGTGTGTGTGTGTGTCTGTGTGTGTGTGTGTGTGTGTGTGTGTGTGTGTGTGTGTGTGCTTGACTGTGTTACTGTCAGCCTCCTGATTCCTCTTGACATTTATATGTGTGTTAAGTGTGTGCGTGGTTTAGTCTAAGCCCTTATTCTTATTACCTGCTATCAGCCCCGTACGTCTGCTGTGATCACAGTCACACAGCAGTATTGAGTGACACGGCTGCAGACACGCATGTCCCGGTCACAGCCTGATCCCATTAGGCCCCATTTCCTCTCAATCACGCAGGAGCCTCTCCGATTGGCTGCTTTGACTGAAGCCGAATGCGTGTTTGGGCTGGCCGGTGTTGAGGCACATGAGGCCATCAAGAGGTCACTGGGATTGCGTTAGCCGACGATGAGTCAGTCAGATCACACTGATAGATTAAGGGAACTTCAGAGAGTTTGTGTTATTCTTTATCTGGATCAGACTGAGGTGGAGGGACTCTTTATTAATGTTTTTAATATGTAGCTTTCATATTTCAGTTGTTCATTTTACTTTGTATGAAACAGCTGGATGAGGAGCCTTTAATCCCTCCCACCTTTCTTTGTTAGAACTTCAAAACTTGACCTTTCAGATGCTTTTTGACGTTCCTTTCATATCATATTTATGCTCCTCATGATGATAAAATTCACAGCACGACAAATGTGATTACATAATACAGTGGAATCAACACCTCTCTCAAATGATTTCAACCTCAACTAAACATTATAACCTTCATAGGTTAGATTTCTCGCTGGACTCTTGTATAACCTGACAACAAAGTGTAGGCAGCACAAAACCAACGTGCTAACTAATCACCACAACAAAATAAAATGTTTTTTTTTTCAGCTTTCTTTAGTCCTACAGTAAAGTTTGTCTTTCTTCTTCATCTGTCTAGGACAAGATGCTGCGAGTGTTCGACCCAAGAGCTCAGCTGACACCTGTTCAGGTAAGTCCCCTAATAAAAGCCCTCACCACGCTGCCAAAACACCTGGCAACTGCTCTTAGAAAGTAGGGAAATCAAACGCAGCTCACTAGCCTGGAAAACGCTTTATTTAGAAGAGACAGAAAGTTCAGAAACTGAGTTTTTTCCTGTGTTTTTTGATTATTAACAGACAACATCCATTGTGAAAGTATCAAAACACTCAATCCTTGGTGAAATGCACACAGCCCGTGTTCAAAACTATGCTTTTAAACGAGCCGTCAGGACATTCACAATGTTGTGATGTCACCGCCCTCAGCACGGTCAAGGTTGTAAAAACATTGGCTGAGCTAATGCAGGAGAGATGCCTGCTCAGGCCTGTGAGAACTGACCAATCAGAGCAGGCTGCACTTTATTCATAATAAAAGTATGAATCTGAAAATGAGCATAACTTCGTTTCTTTAAGGAAAACAGTGGTGAGGTACAGCCCTTATTTCAAAAATATTTGGACGCTGTGTTTCTTCTCACTTACAAAAAAACAAAGTTTATCAGTACATATCGTGTCGTAGTACCGTCAGTTGAATAGAGATTGAAAAGGATTTACAAATCATTGCATTCTGTTTTTATTTACGTTTTACACAGCGTCCCAACTTTCTTGGATTCAGGGTTGTGAATATGGTGGAAAATCGTTTTGCCATTTACTGTCAGTGTTTTTCCCCCCTCACTACATCTAGTGATAAATATGTTGACAGTAACCCAGCTAGCACACCACTGGCCACTCAGTGATTCATCTACTATTGATTTATGGATGTGCTCCACAAGCTGCAGTCCCTGCTCTCCTCTTCCCACGGGTACCAATCCCACACTAAACCAGTACGACCATGAACCTCTCCACTCATGTCTCACCAATGACTACCAGGCCTGAGCCGATGGGTCTCCATCGCATTTGTGTGTTGAGGGAAGATGGCCATGTAGGAGTAGGGTGGGGGTGGAGGGGGGCAGTGTGGAGTAAATATTCACACACTTTTTTGGCGGTGGACCTCCCAGGGTGTTTTAATCACTGAGATGCTCGGTGTGCCTCAGGCCGCTGGCTCTCTCATTTGTAAATATGAGGAATCCTGCGAAAACACTACATGCCGCAGCAGATTAAACGTAAGACCACAGACATACCTGCGAGGCACATCACACTGTATGGATGTCAGGCGCAGGATGCCTGCATATTTGTGAGCTCATGCGTTGTTCAGTATGTGTTGTGAAACTTAAACACCTTTGTTAAAGGCGTACTGTTTCAAAGGTATGTGATGTCGTTGATTCTGACAGGGAGGAAAGGGGGGGGCAGCAGGGAAAAAAAAGCGCAGTGGATTATTTACTTTGTGGCACGCTTAGAACTGTATGCCTTCAAAATACGAGTGTGAGCGCAGTGCTTTGCTTTAAGTAACATGAGCTGGGTCGGCTGGCTCCTCTCCAGTGTTTGAACCTGGTTGTTTACATCAGGTGTATCAGTGTTGAAGTCCCTTTGAACACACTGCTTTTCAACAGCCTGTTTGAATCTGACTCTGAGTCTGTCTCCGCCTCGCCAGACACGCTTTTCAGCAGTCCTCCAAATCACCCGAATAAATGCTATTCCAGGTCCTCGGCCACTTTTCATACTCTGTTTAACAAATGATGAGCAGTAATTCGAATAAAATTGCACTGATGATGCATTTAAATCACTTAGTGGAGCTAAAGGGTCTCATTAGTTTAGCTTGAATAGTGTTTGGGAGAGTCTGTCTGTCTGAAGCAGCGTCTCCAGTAAGAGCTCAGTGGTTACTGGTGGCGAGGATGTGCTGCAGGGTCATTCCAGTCAAGTCTATGGCATTTTTAACTTCATTAGATAGCTGACAGTGGTGAGCAAGAGACCGTATGGAGGAGAAAGAGAAGAAAAACATGTGACAAGCTTCTGGAGGCAGATTTTAATACAGAAAAGTTCGGCTTTTTGGTATGTTCTTTAGACAAACTGCTGCACCGCCTGAACTGTACTTATTACTTACTTATTAACTACAATATTAAGATATTTGTACTTGGGTGAGGGCTGAGGGGTATTCCGTTGGTTGCAATCTTCATTGTTCTATTAATCCGTACATACTTTTACCAAAGTAAGATATCAACTTGAAACAGAGTATTTTTAAATTGTTGTATTGCTGCTTTTACTTCAGTAAAAGATCTGAGTACATCTTCCACCACTGCAGGCCGTGAGCTGGTACCAGGCCAAGGAACATTTGCTACCAGCCATGATGAAATAATATGATTTGTATGTGCTGCATTTTCATCATCACTCCCCCAACAACAATTTACTGACTTTTAATTAAAGTAGGTCATGATTACAAGAGGTAAGCAGTCCGTCGTCACCACTTGAAATCGATGTGTGACCACTGCTTCTGCGTTGCTGACAGATACATGTGTATTGTTTTTAACTTAGTAAGAAACCACCGTGAAAGACAAGCCAAATGAAGTTGTTCCGTGTTTATTTTTTATGGTCTTTTGTGTGATCTGTTTTCTTTCTGACGTCTCTCTCCTTCTCTTTCTCTGTCATTTTCAAACACAGCCCACACTATGACAAAGGGGGGAGACCCCCCAGCATGTCTGCAGCAAAATAGTAAATTTAAAATGATCTGCGGTGTAAAAAAAAGATTGATTTCGACTACTGGCTAACCAGGACACAGAGACTATCAAGCAGAGTCTACTTGTGCCCTCTGTGTGCCCTTTTTCTTTCCCACTCTCTCATTAATCCCTCTGGTCTCACTGCCATGGAGAGGAGGAACAAGGAGTGAAGCAGCCTGAGTCAGCATACTGTCCTCCTCTGCACATGGCTTCACCACCTCAAACCAAAGAAGAGTTCGAACCCAGATCAAAGCCGTGAAAGGGCTGCTCTTCTTTTTTGTTTTTACGTTCTCTTGCTTTCTTGTTCTCTGTCCTGCTTTGAGAGGCTTTGGAGAGAGCAAAGTGGGCAGAGCTTCACCCTGACAGCTTTCAGATGTGAGCCTCTCTCCAGAGAATGAGAGAGCCGCTCCTATTAACACCCCATCTCCTGAAGGAGTGGGCGATGAATCCTAAACACACTGAAACATGTTGAGGCCAGGGATTTGGATGCATAGAAGAGTGTGAAGCTCTATTTTTACAGGAATCCTCAAAGCATTGTCCAACACCATAAAACACAACATTTCACATTGTATGAGTGGTTACAACCAGATTCCACAAAATAGTTTGTGTGTGATGCTAGGGCATGGTGAAGCCACTTTCTCCAGTTTGCATTTTGATAAATTTGGATGTGATGCGATGGCAGGAAATGGCCAATCTGGCCACAGAGTAAACAGAGAGGGGCAGAGAAAAGTGTCCAAGCTATTTGAAATTTGCAACCTCACTGGGAGGTCTGTTTGGCTTCTTACATGAGAGCCAGTCAGTTGTCCTCATCAAGGGAAGCCACAACTCTTTTCTGCAAAGTTTTCTGGGGAAGGAGATCTCACGAAACGCTGCAGAGTTTATTTTTCTATTTTGTTTATGCGTTTACATTTCGTTGTCCATGTAATACCTGTATGTACATGAAGACGGAACTGATAATCACCTGTGCTTTCACATGTAATTTGAGCTATTTTTAAAATCTCTATCAAAATATTGTGTTTATCCACACTTGTCCATCGGAGTCTGTCCCACATCCTCGTCCAAATGCATTCAAGACAGCAGTCCTCTTTTGTCCAAATAAGGAGGACGCAACCTCATCCATTATGTCACAAAATACACAGAACACCAATTAGTTGATTGATTGATTGATTGTTCTGGCAATGCTTGATTATTACAATTTGCATTTAAGTCGTTTTCATTTTCTTTAAAGGAGACATATTATGCTTGTTCTTTTTTATTTTCCCTTTCCTTCAGTGTTTTATATTTTTTCTTGTGCATGTAAAAGGTCTTTACCAACCAGAGCTCCTCTCTCCCACTGCTCCTGAAACGCCTCATCAGTAGTCCCGCCTTTAATTCCGTGCCTTTGTGACATCACACTATGTCATCATGTCACACATTTGCATAATTTATGTCTAGTGGCTAGTTTGGCAGGGGAGAAATAATTAATTGATTAAGCACAGCTGCTCTGTTGTTGTTAGTGGTGCTGGCTCAGGCATGTGTGAGTTGACCAATCAGAGCCGACTGGGTATTCGGGAGGGGGGGGGGCTTACAGAGACAGGCGCTAAAACAGAGCGTTTCAGACAGAGAGGGGAATACAGAGCTGCCGAACTGGACAGAATGAGAAAACGGATGTGTTTTTCGTGCATTAAAGCATGTATACTTGTTCCAGTGGTCACCTAAAATAAAATTATGAACCTGAAAATGAACATAATATGTCTCCTTTAAGATACACTACTTGAACTAGAACAAGTGACAGTTTAGTTAGTCAGAACCAGACAAATTAAAATTGGTACACAGTTTCCTAGTTTTCCATCATTTATAGAAGGGAAGGATCAAAATTGCACTGTAAATTGAGGTTTCGTGGAATTTGCCCCACTCTACCACTGGTATTTAAGCTTTGTTGGCTCGCAGAACAGCTCATAAACTTGGAAGTTTTTAACTTCTCCAGCTGAGGTACCATTCTCCAGCCCCCTGATAGCTGGTACCCAGTGCATGTGTGTCCACTGTTGTCCTTGTTCCACCCGTGGTAGCAGTCGAGTGGGGCTGGCTCATCCTTGTGGGCAGCACTGAACTGGCTTCTCCCCTAGCCAGGTGGGGTAAATATAGGCCCTAATTACAGCCCTGCCCTCGCTGTATTTATGGGAAATAAGACTGTGCAGGGTAATTAAGGTCTTGGACAGGAGGAGCAGTATATACTGCATCTGTAATCAGTGCAAGTGTGTATGTATGTGCACGGGTATACAGACGGTTGTATTTAGGTAGCTGGCACACTTTGGGAGAGTGCGTGTCTGTTCATGTGGCATCCTCTCTTTCCCCGTCCCACCACTGAAGAGCAGATCGAATTTCAGATTTGAATGTTGTTTTGTTGTCTGTTTTTCTGTTTTGCTTCCCCCTTATTTTCCCCAGTCAACAAGCCTTTCAGCTAATAAGTTTTATACATATCTTTCAACTTTAAAGTATAATATGCAACATTTTCGCATAAAAACGTCTAAAAACAACTAGAGCTTTGTTATATATTTGATGGGTTTTCTACTTACATAACCCACATGTTTTCAACAATGTTCAAAGCCAGACAAATCTGTAATTTTATTCAGCATGTCATGGTGCGTTTCATGCAGTCGCTTATGCTTTAACTTCATAGAGAGTCTTAGAGAGAGGAGGGAAGTCAGTTGACCAAATGTAATGTGAATAAATTACCTCGTCTGTGAACATTTCTGTTGAAGGCAGGATTTTCATCGCCATGGTGGTTGTTTAACAATGAAGAAAACAACTCTCATGATGTCTTTTGTTATTGTTTTGATTGAAAGACTCCTAGCGGCAGAAATGACATACTGTGCATTTAAACCTTAAAGGATAAGTTCACCCTAAAATTAAAATTCAGTCGTTATCTATTCATCCCCATGCCGATGGAAAGTTTGGTAAAGTTTGGTAGTCGACGAAACATTTCTAGAACTTCACAGCAAAACAACACTGCAGAATTCTCCTAAACAACTGAAGTAGATGGGGACTTGTTTTAAAATGTGAAAAAACAACTGGAAGAAAACATTGAATGGCGAAATCCAAGTCTCAGGAAGCCCTGAGATCCCAAATTGATTTGAAAAGACGTTATTTATACCTTTTTTTTATTGCCAAAATCTTCACTGTAGCTCCAGGCTAAAAATATTAGTGCACACCCTTTGGAAGTGGGTGCACTAGTTTGACCAGGGGTCGAGGGTGTAAATCATGTCTTTTCAAATCAGTTTGGGAATTCAGGGCTTCCTGAGGCTATGATTACGCCCTACGAGCTGTATGGCGCCTATATGGAGTTTTCTTTCAGTCGTTTTTTTAAGTTTTAAAAACATATTCATTTGTTCAGGAGAATGCTGCAACACTGTTTTGCATCGGCATCATGGTGACTAGATAATGGCGGAATTTTCATTTGTAGTTGAACGTATCCTTCAATGGTATGGATTAAAAAGCATCCATTAAAAGGCCTGGTGAGTGAAACTGTGGTTAACGCACTGTTATTAGTTGTCTTATTAGCGTTACAAAGCTTTTAAAATAATCTAAATTGACCCAAATCGATTGTCTGTCAGAGAGCAAAGAGGTGAATCATCAAGCACCAAAGATAAACATATGAAGCATTAAAGCTGTTTTATTTTTTACTCTTGGCTATTCTGGGTTCTGCCCTCTCTGCCATAACATCCCTATACTGGCCTCTTGTTTTTAGATGAGTTTCTTTCACATCTCTGTGTAGTGAGGCCTCCGCCCTGCTTCCATGCACTCGGCTGCACGACTGCTCAGACCTCAGTGAGAACACGCTGACCTGATCCCGGCGGTGTTTCGTGGATGTTAGGGACACGTGCCTCAGCCTTAGACACTCCTCTCCTGTCTTATTGTATCTTTTGATCCATCCCCGATGTCTGTGTATTTTGCTGAGTGCGTAATTCTGTATGTGTGTGTGAGCATCTGTGTGTAATACCATGTGTTCTTCAAATTACAGTGCTGAAAATACCCCTCATAGTTTCGGGCCAGTGCTGGCCATAGAGCTGTCGATCTGTGGTCGCTGGAAGAGGAGGGAGACAGGAAAAGGGAATAGTTTGCTGGACTTGGGGGCCAGATTCCTCTTTTTCAGCTCAGGCTTCTGCTGCTTTGGGTGAAATTAGAGAGGACCACGAGCTGGAATGGGTTTGGACTTGAGGAGGGAACGCTGGGCAGGGCCAAGGAAAAGCACAGCGGTTTCACTGCTAAAGGTGGCTGAGAGCAGCCACTCATACCATTTTTTATATCCCGTCATAAATTACACAGGCTGAACTCCCTGGTAGGTGTGCGTGTGTCTCCATACTTGGATTCATCATTGCAGGCATAATAAACTACATTTATACGTCTGTGTTGTCTGTGTGTCTTTAAATTCTTATAATTAGAAAAGTGTGTGTGTGTTTGGGCAGTGGGGGGCGAGTGTACGTGTGTGTCCATACTCAGATTTCTCATTATAGGCAGAATAAACTACCGGCGGGCATGGCGAGCTTTGTGTGTGTGTGTGTCTGTGTGTGGACTCTGGCAGGCAGCACAATGAAGCTCTTTGACTGTAGCAGAAGACTTTAGTTTGTATCACAGATGTAGACCCAGAGGGAGAAACATTCAGAGTGATGAAGTGAAAGGCAAGAACTTAATTTCGGTGTTTGTGCCTCTATAATCTCTTTGTTCAAGAAATGGGGTCTTAAACTGAAAGAAAATGCTTGTTGTCTTCTACTATGCACAGGTGTCACTGTCCCCAAGATTTCAGCTGTGATATCAGTTTTAGAGCCGGAACAAATATATTGGGAGGGCTGATTTTATTAGCTGATCCAGTATCAGATTATACAAAATAAATCACATTGCATTTTAGGCTTATTGCTTTAAATTTAATTTATGCTGGTTTTTTGTTTAAGAAAATATTGATCAATATATCTTTGATTTATTAGTTTTTGTGTACATTATTTGATTAATTAATATCCAAAAAGTTTGATAATCCATTAGTTTATTGTTTGTTCTTAAAGTTATTCATTTAGCTAACCTCAGCCCATCCTGTCTCGTAAAAACACTTCGTACCAGACGTTGCGTGAGACTTCTTCATTGTCAGTCATTTTGACGGACCCGGTCGTAAAAATTCATTCATAATCTGTTTTTTTAATGATCGAGACATAAAAAAGCGACTTGATCATATTTACATTTAATATACAGGGGGAAAAAAATAATATCAGGTTAACAAGACCTCTGCTGTGTACCTCAAGTGGTGATAGTCTGACAGTATAGGTGGATGCATGAGATCCCAATAACGGGCTGATGGTGCTCATTCCCAGAATCTAAGTATGTGACCTAGGTACTGTTATTCCCTATCGTCAAACTGGCCTCGGTCGATCTCGGAGGCTGTGTTCACTGGGAGGCTGCTGCTTCTGTTGCCTGCTTGCCCAGCTCCATCTCTTGTGCCCATTTCGGCGCTGCCCTCTGCCAGCATTTTCCAACACTTTCCTGGTGCTCCGAGCTCCCAGTCTAAGCTGAGTTAGCAGCAGTTAGCGGTTAGTCGGGGGATATGTTTGTTTGGAGCATGCATTCAACAGGTGGCCAGCTCTTACAAACTGCACCTTTAATTGACATAATAAAACACCTGAAGCAGTCTCTTAGGATTGAGCCACAGATTGAGGAGGACAGGCCTTCAGGGTATTCAAAAGAATATTATTTACAAAATCGATACACATGTGGAAATTCCTTTGTCAGTCCCAAAAATGCTCAGTATTCTGTTGTACCAACAAGTCATTTCTTCTCACAGAATGTCAGCGCTTGCCAGAGAATGAGATTTTGATACTTCCCGCAGAATGAAGCTTGTTTAGAGTTTGGAGAGTGTCTAATACTAACACCACAGGGATACAGAGTCAACATTGTGAAATGAGAAACATAATGTCTATAAAGAACGGGAGCTCCATCCAAGAATATGTCACAGCCTTACTCGACGCTGAGCTCCATTCCAGCAACACAAACTGCATTATTTCACCTAAAACGGAGCCAAAAATGCTTCTGTGTTTTGAAACATATTAATCTACAAAGCCTATATACCCTGTTAGCTGGAACATGACCATTACTGATAACATGTGATTTGATGACCAGTCTCTCATACTTTGTTTCTGCATGTGTAGCGAGGCTGTTCAACACAAACAAAAAATCTGGGTTTAACATCAATTTCTCCTTCCAGATGTAAACATGACACAGCAGAAATATTCCTCTGTACCCACAGCGGCATTCTCCTCCTGAGTGTATGATGGCATAAAGCAAACAGTTCAACACAGCAGTGTGAGATAACATAAACACATTTTCACAAATATAAACAATACATTTTTGTTTTTATTTTCTTCCTAGCAACACAATGATGCACTCACATCCTCCACTGCTTGTAGAAAGCTAATGCAAAAAAAGGACACCTGGCAAGAAATATGTCTTTAATTGTGAAAAGGTCAAGCTGCCAATTAGTAGGTCGATCGCCATCTAACTGATGTAATCCCTGTGACCTTTGACCTCCTGATGGCTCATAATGACGTACCTTTGTGTCACCTCTCATTAGTGAGAGCTTTGGTTGACATGTCAACCTTTTTTTTCCAACCCATTTATTCATGTGTTAAAATACCTCAGATAAGTTCATTTCTACATGTTTGTTTCTTCTTTAACTAAAGTGTGTGTATGTCTTTTATGGCTCACTCCTGTGGTGTTTTGATTTTCCGGTTTCTCTACTCCTCTATAACATTAAACTGAATTTCTTTCTGTTCTTGTGGACAAAACAAGACATCTGAGGACGTCTCCGTGGGCTTTGAGAAACCTTTTTCACCATTTTCTGACATTTTCTAGACCAAACAACTAATTGCTTAATCCAGAAATGAATTGACAATGACAATAATCATTAGTTACAGCCCTAGTGGTTTGCCTCTCTCTGTATACTCACCCGTTTTCCAGATCACCCCCTTGCAGGGTGCCTTGCGCCTGCACCTTTCTCCATCGTGCCCTGCTGGGTTCAGGACCTGGTTGTAGCCAGTGGTTAACTCAGCCCAGATGTCGTGCCCCCCCTCCTTTTCTTCTACTCTCTCTCCATCTCTCAACTAACTGGCTGCCCCACTGCCAGTGTTAGTTATAGTTTGAGGGGATCTGGCAGAGCTGAAAGGAGTCTTTCCTAATGAGGGAACAGGATTTGCGCTGTCCTGGACAGCTCCGCAAATCAGTGGCATAAAATCTGGATATTCCATTGCTGTGCTGGATGAAGTCTGTCTCAATAGCATTTAATGTCAATGCTTAGTTTTTGTGATCTAACTCCTCAGAACTCTTATTATCAAGAGATAATCTTGCTTTGGGTTTGGTTTGATGTCCTGTTTGAATTATGTTTGTGTGTCTGGGTGTAAACATAGGGATGAGTTAATGAATGTTGGTCAGTCTGGTTGCTGGAAGAGGAGCTGAGGGGGTCAAGCAGTGCAAAGTCGAAAGAGACGGGAATTTGGAGGGAGAGATTTGAAGTTTGAAGAAGTTTCGGCTGCCTTATTAACAAAGTTTGTCTTTGTGTGTAAGTGTTAGTGGGTGTGTGCGCTGGGGGTAGCGCTCAAGTATTTTTCTGGAGGAAAGGGGTAAGACTGGGTGCCAGCTGGCAGCGACGGAGCTCTTTGCTCACGTGTGTGTGTTGTTTGTGAGCGGAGGCCTCATTAGTGCGCTGGCTGCTCTGGGACCCTCAGTTTCCAACTATTTAAGGCCCAACGCACACATGTGGTTGACACCTGGAGCCAAAAAAACAGATGACGATCAGCTCTTTCTCCTGCTGCATCCTGAGAGTGAAGATTCATTATCATGGGAATTAGTGTCAGTCACACTTTGAATGACTCTTACTGCGTTTTCTCAGGTTTTAGGCACAAGAGGCTAACAGATTAAGCTCAGATTAAAGATTCAGTAATGAAATAATCAGTGTTGCTTCGTAAATGAGATCACTTCACAGGGGAATCACTTGTTTTTGGGAAGTTTATGTCATCAGGTTCATGATTAAGAAATGAATCATATTATTGACATCAGCACTGCTCTCGTGTGACTCCACCTCATTTGCCCTTGTTATCTCTACTTCACATCTCAGGAACTACAATGTGGCTTTAATCACCCTCGACACTGCTTTTCTCATATCATCCATCTTCTTTAGAAACAGAAAAATGTTTCTCTGTCTTTGCTTTAAACTTGGCTACAGTCTGCCCTTCCTGGAGGTTTTGCAAGAGCAGGAAGTTTTCAGCCTTTTTCTGCCTTTTAACAGCCAGAACAGCAGAATGAGGTGTGAATTGCCTCGATGTTGATCTTCTCTACTTTGTGTTGTTTTGCAAGTGATCAATTACTGTGGTTTATTTGTTAAGTGTGTGTGGTTTTGGGGGCATGCAAGTAACTGATGGTAGCACGCGCTGCTTGTGTGTGAATTGATGTCGGTCCTAACTGAACAGGGTGGGTGGGATCGTCTGTTGGTCACATCGTGGTGAGTTAAACACAAGCTGTGTGCATATAGTGACCTACAGTATTGTAAATATTAGGGATGCACAATATTTGGATTTTGAAGATATGAAGAATATGATATTCAGGTATTTTCCAACTCAGTTTAGCTGATTGCTGATGCCTGTACTGATATATGCACTTGTTTTTCCCATCTAATTGCTTAGAAGATCAAGTCTCTACACTAGTGGATTTAACATATTTTGCTCACTCTTACCGTCAAATCAGCATCAATCTTCATTTTCGGCTTATGTAGATAATTTGTTTTAAAGCCTTCATCAGCTGCTATTGATAACACGCAATTAAGATCCTGCATTCTTTATCAACGTGTGTAGAAGACAATTATAGAGACACACAAGTCTTTATGTTGAATCAGACTGAGAGGAAGCTGCAGCCGAGGTCGGCCAGTTAGACTGTCGGATGAAATCTGCATCCACATCCATATACGGTAGGCCCCCAAGGGACAGAGCGAGAGCGAGACGCAGCCGACACCAACCTCAGAGAGCCCCAAGGGCAATCAAACTCAGTGTGGGCTCCATCCACAGTGACGCTAGCTGACCTTAGTTCGACCAAACGCTGGTGCTATTTCAATTACTGTATTCTGGTCAGCCAGTGCATTTTAAAAGCTGTGTTTCCTCCATATGTTAGCTTAATCATACTGGTGGTTAGCTAAGAGGTCAGACAGTGGTGCTGCATACGAGAGGTGAGAGTTTTAAGACAGACGGGCTGGTGAAATCATCCTGTACTTTTCTCCAGTAGACAGCTAACTGAGAAGTATGTGCTTTCAACTTGTTGCCTGATAGAAAACAGTTTTTGTTTTCTAAGACAGAAAGGCAAGTTGGAACACGTATTGTGGGCACACCGAGATAGAAAAATTCTGTCTGACATTGATTACACTAAATGAGTTACTGGCTGAACATCACCTGGTAATTGTTGTCAAATTGTATTTGTAAGAGTTTCCATTATTTCAGCAGGCATGTGTAATGATCAGGAATAGTGATGGAACTTTTCAAAACTTGAACCCAGCTCTCTGCCGTACACTTGTCTAATCTAATGTTAAACTCATTATATTGTAAAACATTTAAAATGGTAATTATATTATTATAGATAATTTGCAAAATTACATGACAGATCAAGTAGAATAACAGCAAAGTGGTATTTTACTGAAATCAAGCCAATGGTAGCCATAAATCATCAGTGAATGAGAAAATATTAGTTTAAACACTGCTGATAAAATAATCACAATGAACACATACAAGTTTATAATGGGGCAGATCTTCTGTTTGACCACCGTGACTGTTTTTCCATATTGTTTAATCTTAATTAAACAACGAAAATCTGGTAAATGGACTCAATAGTCATGTTCAGTGCTACATACCTACATATTTGTGACCTGAACCTTGTATTTTATGAACCTTGACGTAAATGTGATGGTGTTTAACAGCAAAGTAGAATGTCCGTAACTGGTGGTGTCACCATTACCCCTTTAATGCCGAATAAAAAACCTGCTAACACCCACTAACATCTGGCTTTTGCCTTTAGTCTGAAAGGGTACAATCAGCATTCATTCCCGGGTCAAATGACTCTGTTGTCGTGGGTATGTATCGGCTCCAGCACGGATTGGCATTGATGGAAACATGATACCGAGGTGGACATGCTAATTTTCACCCCTTTTCCGGCTTGATGTTATGATGCGTGTTGAATTTAAGATAGTGGCTCATAGTTAGTTTCACACCCGTCTCTGTGAAAGCACTGCTCTAACATCGTTCAGGCACTGAATTTATAGGACAGACTGAAGTGAAAGAGGAAAGCCACTGTAAAGCTGCGTTTCCACCAAAGTACTTTCGGTTTAGTATCCTTTGAACTTTAGGTAACTGTACCTAAACGCCTGATCTACTTTGTGTTTCCACTGCGAACAGTATCCTTCAATGTAGGTGGGGTTGTTAGTGGCCAGCTTCGGGGTAACCCCCTTTCACTTTTCGGGCCGTTGGGAAACAACAGGGAGACTTTTCTTGATCATAAGCTGCTGCATTGTGTAACTGATACACTGTGACCTGCACTGAACATTACTGCCAGATTAACAACATATACAAAGACAGAAGATTGCTGAAAAGACAGGAGTTTTGGAAATCCCACATCGGAGCGCAGAGGCCGAGCCGCCTCTGGTTGTTCCATCTGAACAATCAGTGGTCTGCAGTGGTTTTACACTTTAGTATCAGATCGGTGTGTGAGGTACCTCAACAGAAGGGTTATGAAAAAAACAGGACGGCATGGATGGCTTTTTTGGTACCACCCACAACTTTTGAGCATGGAGACGCAAAAATAATAATTTGTTCAATATCTCAATATCTCCAATATTGAACAAACTGAACTGAACTACATCGGACTGCTTGGTGGAAATAAGGCTTAACGTTGTCACTGACCTCTACATGTGCTATCCAGAAGGTCCTTTTTTAAAACCACGTAAAATACACTGTGGTGAAAGCAGCAGAATACAAAGATTCAAAGATCCAATTTAGACAGCCCCATGAAATAATTCACCCTGTCTCCCAGAGGTGGTTTTAGAAGAATGCACTGTACTATAGTGCAGCTGCTGTTTAACACAGGTTATAAGAAAAGGACACAGGTGCACATACCTGTATTGGCTGAGTGTTTTTCTTCTCGGAGGCCAAAGAAAATGAGCAGCGTTAATAATGAGCTCAGGGGAAGCAGGCCCCTATATCCTCTCCTCTGTTTCTGTGAAATCTGGTTCACACATGTCTTATAAATGCCACATCCTTTTCCAACAAAAGCCAACTTCGACCATCATTTACTAATTGAGCTTCTTAAGACAACAGGTTCTGCTACAAATTGTGGTTTCATGCAAGAGCTAAATAGAAGTTCACGATGAGTGAAGCTGTTGAGTGTTGGGGTAAATATAGAGCTGGGAGGGCCAGGAGCAGTGTGAGCAGCGGCAGGAGATTGAGCTGTTTGTTAGCGAAGTGAAGATGAGGTACTTAATCAAATTGTCAGTCGACTGCTCTGTGCTCGCTGCTAGGGGTTCAACACTCGGGTGGCTGGCACTGAAATGATACCCAGTGTGTGTGCATTGGCGAGCATGTTCCACACATTTGATCTCTATGCACATTTATTTCCCTTTAGGCTAACACCTGCTACTGTAATTATAATCACATTAACTGTGTTTTTCTACCAGTCAGTGAAGAATTTGTCTTCGACTTGAATGATTTCTCATTCCTTGATGTTAATGCAGGAAAGTTCCAATACAACACTTTGATTACAGCAAACAAATAATAGATTACGAACACACTCACCCTTTCCATGATTATACACAAATGACATGATCCTGACATGCCTTGCACACATGTGCCTCCTGAGCAAACCCCACTGTGCACAATTCATGCTTCTCTACAAGTGTGTGGGGGTGCTTTGAAGATGTGAAGCATCTATGATGTGGTTTCAGGGAAGGGGGTGAGGCAAGCAAACTGTATCCATGGCAGCTTTGAAAGAGCCCTAGATGACAGCAGGCACTGGAGGGCCTGGTCGGGCTTTAAGGATTGAGGGGCTCACAGTTTCCCCCACAGTGTAGGCATGATTAGCTGTGTGCTGTGTTGAACACATCCTCTCTTCATAAGAAAACCTCCCAAAGAATCATCTCTTTGTCTTTTCGGAGCAGGTCTGGCGTGCAGATTCTCATCAGCCCCGGGTGTCGGAGTTCTTGCTGTCGTCAGCAGCATCATTCTTTCCTCTGTCATTAGTGCCCTGTCCTGCCGCATGGATCTCTGTTCAGATTTAAAGGACCAAGCCACTAAGTGCATCTCTAGAATATTCATTGCCTGAACCTCAACCACATTAACCATCAAAAACCCCAGAGATCACCAAACATGCACTTGAAATCTCCTATGGCTCTGCAGTGCTTCTCTTGGACTCAAAAGCAGATACGAGCAATTCAGTGGTCCCGTTAATCATGTTAGTTCCAGGAACTGGTTAGCTCTGCGTGGCGCTCCAATCCAAGACCAGCCTCTGTGACCTTGGGTAGTTTTCCCAAAGGGAGGCCCCTGCCAGTAGGCACGGTGCAGCTGGTGCCAGTCCCCCCTCAGTGGGCTGTGATTGGGTCCAATCTGTTGTCCCCCCTGGCCCCAGAGAGGGGTGACCACAGCCCAAGCTGGCACCAGTGGCTGGCTGGATCTCCGACTGTGGCCACACGGCCCAATTAGCACCGTGGCTCAATAAACACAGCCCTTCTACCACTTCAGTGTTTCATTTCACTTAGCAGGGCAGTTAAACTGATTTGTTCGCAGAGCCTGTACCAAAAATCACAACACAAGTCTGCACCCTAAACCTAGTTTTAAAAAACATTAAGAAGGACTCCAACTCAAACTTGGAAAAGATATTATGACATCCTGATGTATGATTCATCACTCTGCAAATAATATTAGACAACACCATGGGATTTAGGGATTATTTACTTCCTATATTTCAATTTTTACACCACTACTTTAGCTGGCCCTTTTCTCTGGATTCTTTGAGCGTCTGAAAATAAATCTCCCATCAATCTCTTACAGTATGCCTGGCCATCCAAAGCAAGCAAAATAAAAAACATGTGATCCTTGGCTAGATCTGTTGAGTGAATGATTGTGAGTGGATAGAAAACAACCTGCACTGGCTCAGGCTTGGTAATGGTTTTTACACCTGCCCCCTCAGATTCCTCAACAAACGCACATGCTGGATAAGATTACTTCCTCACCACCGAATAGCAGGGCAGGACATACAGTACCTGCAGTGTTTAGTATTAGTTTTTTGGCTGTACTTTTGACCAGTCACCTCCGTGGATCTTTGTCCTCTGACACAAATAAAAACATGAAATCTCTGTTTTTGGTAAGCGTAGCCCTTCTCATTTAGTTGATCTGTATGACTTTAAATGTTAATGATAGAAAAGAGAGTGCAGCAAACAAGTGACATCCTGCAGCAGTGGAGGTAAGGTCGCGTTTTGCCAGCTCCTGAAAGCCTACACTGGTGAGAAAGCGGGGCTACCAGAGCACTTGTACATACAACGTTCATTTTTCCTGCCTGTATTTTTAGCCACTCATGGACAAACCACAAACATCTTTACCTATACTCTTGTCTGTCATTCACTGCATTGTTCTCTTTGTCTTGCTAACTCTTCAACACGCTCTTTCTTTGCTCTTCTGTAATCCACTATCCAAAAAGGAAACCGATCTTTTGTTAAACCCCCTTTTTCCATCTACCTCTTTTCCCCCCTCTTGATTTATTTTTCCATGAGGAAGAATGTTTCCAGGGGCCAGTATTTTTTCCTGCCCTCTTAAAACACAGGGTGACGTCTTTGTGGCGGGCAGTCGGTGGCGATCAGTCTCTCAAAAGTCTCTGCGGTGCACAGACGCTGAGCCAGCTCTCTGTCCCGGTGTTACTATTGATACAGATAATGTTAGAGAGTTTAAGGTGTAGATCTGAAAGTTCATCAATCGTGAATCATGAAAATTAATTGGTAATGTTATGATAATCGATTAATTGTTGAAAAAAAATCCCCCAAATTCTCTGGTTCTAGCTTCTCAAATGTGAAGATTTGCTTCTTAGTCTTATGTGATAGCATCTAGAGATGAAACACAAAAACGTTGTATCGCGTGGAATGGGCAAATATACAGCAGCTGTTTTTCTACGTAACAGTGAAAGCTTTAGTTTACATTATTGATGAGCTTTTAACAAATAAGACAGATAAACCATGACATTTCCAAACTGTCGCCCCCTTTCTCAGCAATTTTCTTTCTGGATGTTTTAAAGACAGAGTGACACTTTCCAATCAAAAACCAAAATATTCACAGACTTCAGATTTAGTCTCCCTAGAAGGCTGAAAAAACACTCCAGAGAACTGTCACTGCCTTTTGCCATGTTTTTACTGATGCAAAACAAACCCATGTTGCACGTTGCACCTGGGAGACATTATCTAAAAGCATGGTAATCAATGCAGTGTTTCTCAGACGTTAAGAATTTACTTGTGGTTGTAATGGCAAGTGGTGCAGTGTGTGACGCCGTGTTACGTGACAATGTGGCTTGTGACTGTGTGATGGATGAGTTCAATAATAAACAAGCAAAGGTTTGAAAATATCAGCCTTATTTAGTGTTGGAGCATGTGAAAATAAAGATTGTATTTATGGGTGAGGTATATAAACTGTAACAACCTCCATGACAGCATTGCACCTGCCCCCTTATTACTGTATACAGGAAATATAGGATATATGATACATAGGACATGTAGTATTTGGGGAGTGTGTAGGATGAAATTGAGGAAATCCCTCCCTGATCCCCATAAGATTGATGTGCCTTGTGCATAAAACCAAGGGTGCAGTGTTCCCCTTTCTTTCACCATTCATCTCCGTGTCCTATCTTTATCCCTCTAGCTTGTTCCCATTAAGGCTAAGAAAAAGTGTAGGCATAGAAAAGAACCAAATCAAAACAACTGGCTATAGGGAAAAGACTTCTGGATATCCCATTGCAGCTGGACACTATATTTAACTGGGGAGCGGTCCAGCTCGTATCACTTGTCCCTCCGCCTGGAGTCTATAGAGCAGACCTGGCCCAGTAGCTGTGCTCATTGTCCTGTTGGCTCACATCTCTGCTAGTTTTTTACTGCACGGTGCTTTTTACTTGCTGACACAAAGGAAATGAGACTGGGGAAAGAATGACTGCAGGCAAGACAAATATGAAAAAAGGATGATGGAAGTCTGGGAGGTTAATCAGACAAAGTCAGACTTTGCTCTTTTAATTATCCTACTAAAGATTTGTTTGGACATTGCGTGTACTGCACAAGCTGACAGTCATACATCTTGAAATCATGAGGTGAGTTCAAGATGTACGATCGCCGCGTGTCAGAGGGGTCACCTCTCAGATTTGTGCTGTTACAGCTGCACTTTAGGATTAACGCCGTGTTGTCATTTCCTTAGATTACACTCTCTGCCCAGCTTCTGACCTTGCACATTAATTTTCATCTTCAGGAAAAGGGGAGAGAGCAGAGGAAGGAGAAGTATGGAAAAAATAAGAGAACGGCTTGTGGCTTCTGGACTTTTTGGAGAAATGGGCGAAATGTGAGATGGTTTCAATCAACAGAGAAAAAGTGGCGGTAGGCAGCAGAGGAAATGAAAGAATAAAATGGCTGGTTTGATTTCTATCTTCAACCTCCCCCAGTATGCTTCTTCTTCCCCCCCTTCTGTCCTATTTCTAGAAGTCCGTCTGCTTCTGTAAAGTCAGAGTTACATTCAAGATAGTGAATCCTGACTCAGAAACCTAACTTTAATGGGCCGTGAAGACAGAACAGGATGGAGAAAACCCAGTCATTGCTGAAAAGACTAATTAGCCGTGGATGAAAGGACTGAGAGGGAGACTGTTTTGGGGGTGATGAAAGCTACAAGGCAACGGTTATTGATTAGAGGAAGGGAAATGGATGGAAAAGAATGAGAAGAGTGGAAAGAGAGGGGGGAAAATGAGGAGCAGGTTGTAGAGATGAGTGGCTGCAGCTGGGTCTATACATGAAGTCGTGTTTTTATTAAACTCTACACAGCAACTAGAACTGTCTGATCTGGTGAAAAGACTCCTTTGTTAAAAAATACGTAGGAGAAATATGCTTGTTTACCGACAAAATTTACTGTATAAAATATGGACGATGCTTTTTTGGTCCAACCCTTAGACTTGCATTGTTTCTAATATCCGACAGGTAACTGGTTTCAAAAAGAAGTCCGAAAAGGAAGATTGTATGTAAGCTTATGAGAAAATGACCCCACTTCTCATTTGATTTATTACTTCAGTTAACAGTTTCCGGATGAGTTTATGGTCTCAACCACTATTTTCAAGCCTTCCTCAATGAAGCATGATGTTAGTGTAAAATAGAAGATAAAGCAGGGCATATTCGCTACCACGGTGGGTCCTCAGGTTCTACCTCCACCCTCTTGTCCAAATATGATCACTTCTATCTCTTCAAAACTGTAGTCCAGTTGTTTTTTTCCTCGGCCTTAGATGAGAAAATATACCATATGTCTGTATGACAAATATTAAGCTATAGCTAGCAGCTGATAAGCTTAGCATAAAGACAGGTGACATGGGGATACAGCCACAACTTGGCACTGCACTTTGTTTGTTATGCAGATTAACTGTATAACATGTTTATAATTAGTGAGGTTTAGAGGTGCTCGTAGGAGTTTTTGTTACCTTTGGAAAGAGCCAGGCCAGCCCTTTCCAACCATTTCTTGTTTTTATGCTAAGCTAAGCTAACAGGCTGCTGACTTACTACTTTTGGCAAGAAAACAAATAAGTGTATTTTTGAAAATTTCAAACTATTCCTTTAAAAAAAAGCCAAACTACACCAGCAATAAAAGAAAAACTGATTGATAATTATCTTTGCTAAACAAATATTATCCAAGTGAAAGATCTTCCATTTTACTACTATACAAATAAAACTGGATGAACTTCAGAAGTTCTCCATCTTTCATGACACTTAACAAATTTCTGCACCACTGGCACTTATTCTTAAACACTTACACGCCTATGTCGCTGATAAACAAAGAGCTGCAACGACAGATAGAAAGAGAGTCAGTGGGAGAAACGGAGGGAGATGCAGAGTTTGTGATAGTTCCCATATGTGCATACAGACACCTGATATTCGTCCCGGTGGGTGAATCAACATTCTCCGTGAGTGACACAGATGTGCACTCCGTCTGTTGAAGTTCAGAAGTTAAATATCTGAGGGAGAAGGACAGAAGGAGATAGAGTGATCCCCGATTGTTTATATTGGGAGAGGATATTAAATAGACCTATAAAACCATAATTGGCCAGACTGCTGACTGGCACTTTCCTGTGTCTGAATCTCTGTCTGAAAAGTGGTTCACCGGAGTGTAAACTCTGCCTGGTGTCATTTGAGTTTGATTTTCATTATCAAGGCCAGCGATGCTTTCATCCTTTTTGTTTTTCTTCTTCTTGAGCCCTTTCTAGCTATTAGATCTTGTTCATTAGCAGTCTGAAAAATATTTTCCCACATCTTGATGTAGACACCTGTGTTAGTAATACTCTTTTCCCAGGAGTGATGTCATTTCCTCCACTTCCTTTATCGTGTGTGTGAGCCAGTAACTCAAACAGGTGTAACTGATTCTTCACACCTCCTGCGCTCGTATTTTGTCAAGTCATGAACCATTTCTCTTTTCTCTGTCGTGTGCGAATTCCATCAACGCAGATCCTTTGTTCAGCTGCTAAGGAAAACATTTGTCTTTTTTTCCGATTTCTCACAACCTCTCTCTTGTTTTCTCTCTGTTTTCAAGTGTGTCATGATCGATTTGTAGCATGTCTGTAAAATTGAGCTCTGAGGCGGGGGCTGTAGGTGAATGGGATTTGAGTTAAATTTATGACTGCAGGAAGAGATACTGTTTGGCAACATTTATATATACACACACACAAGGTCCAGATGTTGTGTCCTCTGGCTGCCCCGGGGCGTTAGTAGTAATGTAGCACTCTGATGGCTGCGTTACGCTTCCTGAAGCTGAACTCTGTTTATTGGGAAAAGGTGAGCTGAGGCCCAGCACAAACCCCCTAATCCTCAATTGCACTTGTGTCGCTCCAGCTGCCAAGCCCTGCTGACATCTTCATCGAAGTGCTCAAAGCAGCGCGTGCCTTCATATCCGGGTGAAGGATGACATCATAGCTGTCTGTCGTTAGAGACGTCAAGCCGGTTTATCTGCCTTCAACCTTGGAAGTGGTTGGCTGAGGCAGCGTAGTGAAAGCCTGAGGGGTGCTGTAATGGCAAAACCAAGTCAGTCTGCTCCGGAGCCGGTTCATAGAAAGGTGATGTATTTTTTATATCGAGCCCCTGGAGGAGAAATGTGTCTGTTTGTCCTCTCTACTCCATAGTCAGATCTAAATATTTTGAAAGCTTCTGTAGAGCCATAATCACCAAGGATTGTCTGCCGGTCAAACTCTTCTGACTGAAATACAGCAACCATCGGATGGTTTGCCTTGAAATTTGGTGCAGATATCCACACAGTGATTCATTCCTCCCTCTCTCTCTAGTAGGATATTGGTATCGGCATCAACCCCAAAAATCAGGCTCTATTGAGCACCCCTTGAGGTTAAAATGTGTGGTTTTAGTTGAACCATCTCAACAACTATTGGATGTATTGTCATGACTTGTGGTACACACATTCATGTTCCCTTGAGAATTAAATCTAATACAACTTTAAGTGCTTTTGATTGTATTTTAATGCCTAGTGGGATGATTTTTTTTTGCCTAATAACCCTGCATTGTTTTACTGCAGCCCCTACATTGGCAACCTCATTGGTTGCCTTCAAATTAATGCCATATGCCATCTGTACGTCAACATCACCACGACCTCATGTTGTCCCATTCTTGTGAACTCGATATCTCAGAAACACCTTGAGGGAATTTCTTCAAATTTGGCACAAACATCCACTTAGACTCTAATTAGATTTTGGTGCTCAAAGGTCAAAGGTCCCTGTGACCTAACAAAACACATTTCCAGCCATTACGCAACAATTCATATGATAATTATGACATCATTTTACGCAAATGTCTAACAGGATAAAATGATGAACTTATGACATTTTACAACCAAAATGTCAAAGGTCAACTTCACATCATGACATCATAATGTTCTGCATGTTTCAGGAAGTTGACTGGTGCGTTGATGCTAGATTACAATTGTAGTGCATGTCTGAAATAGGTCTGAACGCAGCCTTGGTCTCCTTCACCTGTGAGCCTGCTTCTTCAGCTCATTAGAGAGTAATTACAACATTGCATTTGAGAAACAAAGAGGTCATCCTGACACACTCATCTGGTGCTCAGTGACAGATCAGCATGACTGAATATGGCAATAAAAAGTGCTGATGCAGAATTAGTGCTGTTTACTCTTGCGTGTAATATGAATCGCCTGCTGTTAGCCAGAAATATGAATCAGACACCACATGTTAAACAGACCTTGAACAGATTAAAATAGTCAGAGCTCAACTTGTTCCTAGTTTGGTCAGAGTGCCACCTCTGCATTGTTTTGCCCCTGGAAGGAAATCAGCCAGTGGTGCCGGTGATGAACAGCCCAATGGCAATGAATTAACTCTGTCTGTTTACACCGCTCTGCTTTAGCCGTTCTCCTTCCCTCACTCTCTTCTAATCTATTGCTTTTTTGGAGGTCTTGGTTTACTCTGGACCTCTCTCGTACATCTGGGTTATTTTTCAACTGACTCACTTGTATGGACTTATCAAGGCAAATATGAGTTCAGTTACCTGCACGAGGCGTACTGGCTGACTGCGGGCTGAAAAATGATCTTGAGTCACGGCTTAAGTGTTTATTCAAAGCAGGACTTATTATCAACTCCTTCAGTGCTTTAGTGGGGTAACTGCTGAAGCGTGTTTGAGAGCCAGGTCAGTAGAGTGTTTTCTAATCCCTCTCAGTGGATAAAACTATTTGGGAGCACACCAGAAGCCAGAAAACATCTGTATCTCATACAGATGGTGTCAGATAAAACACTGGTATGGACAAAGACACATCATCCCTGAGAGAGGTGCAGAAGTGCACATGTGAGAATTTCTTTTTTATAACCGTGATTTGATGTCAGTGTGTGTTCGCAACATATATAACACTGTCAAGTCGCCTCATAGCTGAAAACAATAAATTTGGTCATACAACAGTTTGACCTCCATAACATTCAGCTGACTGCTTATGATTTATGGTTTGTTCTGCTTCACGGACAGGGATGGTTCCAGCACAGGAGTCTTGGCTTAAGCTTTTAAATTCAGCGGAAAAGTCAAACAATTTGGGAAATAATCTTTGAACCCTTTCAACTTACGAAATTTATAGGAGATTTAAATTCATTTCTATGTATCCAGGAAGGAGGTATGCATGGTATGTTGCCTTGCATTGTTTAAAGAATAGTCTTCTTTACTGTCTTTCTGAAAGTCCGAAAAGAAGATTGATACCACTGAGCTAGAGCCAGGAGGGTGAGTAAGTTAAGTTTAGAGCGAAGCCGATCGAGGAAAATTCATCGCCAACTACTCTGATAATGGACTCATTGTTTAAATCATATTTATAATAAAAATGTCAAACATTTGCTTACTTTTTTTTTTACCTTAAAATAACAGCTTCATAATCATTGTAATGGTACAGTGTCTTGTAACAGGGTAAATCATGTGTCTGTCTCAGCCACTCCGCTCCACAAGTTGTGTGTGTGTAATTCCTGTAAAAGCTCCCGTCTCTTTAAGGCCTTAAATACCCAGTCTGCTCTGATTGGTCAGCTCACACATACCTGAGCCAGCACCGCTAACAGCAACAGAGCAGCTGTGCTCAATCAGTTGTTAAGTGCAAAACTAGCTGCTAGGCATACATTTTTACAAATTTGTGACTCTGTGACGTAGTGTGATGTCACAAAGTCACAGAATTAAAGGTGGGACTACTGACGAGGCATTTCGGAGCAGTGTTTTCTGTGGGAGAGAGGAGCTTCTGCGGACTTTGACCTTTTTTAACTTTCAAGATCTTTTACGTGCACAAGAACCTATAAAACACTGAGGGAAAGGAAAAAAACATAAAAGCGTAAGAGATCTCCTTTAAAGACTGAAATGTCGCAGAAACGTTAAGTGTAGCCGTGTCTCATTCTACTATGATTTGCAAGACAGTCATCTAAAGTTCAAACGTCACTTGGGTATTATTTGGTTACAACAGCGCACAAACTAAGCTACATGATTTTGGAGATGCTGCATGTGCTTAGTCACTGCCCCTTGTGGTCACTGATGAAGAAATGATTCATCCTAAAATTAGTGTCACATTTCTACATATCTTTATTATTCAACCAAGATAGGATGCGATTACAGTACACCCACTGGGAAGGGGAGTAGACTGTTAAAATTCCTTTTCATTGAAATCAATAAAACAAACAGCGGATCACAGACTAAAAAAATGACCACCCGTATCCTTAATTTTCCTCTGTCCCTAGAACTCCTGCTTCACCCGGAGGCAAGCTAACACGTGTGTGTCATTTACTGTCCACATGTACTGTAATAAGAAACACCCTGGAGAGGATTTGGGAAAAGCAAGCGGCGATGAAATGCTTGATTTAGACAGTTTAAAGAAATTTAAATAACCAGACCTTCCATTTTTTCCTCTAAGCAATCGATTCTCAAACCGCCGGGCCGGGCATGTGGCGAGAGTGACGTCAGAAAGGAGAGTAAAGGAAGTGAGGTTTGACTTAGAATTGATAGGGCCCACATGTGTGTGTCACATGGATTCAATCTTTCTTTGTTCATCCTTATTTGACCAACCGTTATTGGACTCAAACATAGTCCTACCTACTGTATTTTAATGGAGGTTGTAGAGTGCGGAGCCCTGTTACCCTGTTACCCTTGCATTCAAGGGTGCGACATGGCAGCTCAAGTTCTCCCCACTTGTTTTTGCAATTTGTCATCTGTGGCTATTTAACAGTGACATGAGAATGAGGCAGCACACTCCTGCAGAGAGTGTTGCGAGTTAGAAAATAAGCCTCTGTCCTCCTGCCATGCACAGACGTCCAGCCACGCTCCTCTGCGTTTGTGCGGCCATAAAAATGACAACAGTAATTTGGGGAGACACAGTGGGCTGACGGGCTAAAGGCTCCTGTTCCATGGAAACTTCATCGCTGACCTCCGGGCCTTATGGGAAAGCTGAATGTAACTCTAGAATTAGTACACAGATACCAAGGGGCTCACTTACTGTGACTGTGAGACTAGAAGTAGTTAGTACCTGGCAGATACGCTCTAAACAGCTTGATTTTAGGGTGTTACTTAGTAACAGCCTTGTGCATCTTGTGTCTTCTTTTGTCCTCCCCTCTCATAATTACTGCATATTAATGGCTTGATTTAGATAGCAGTAAAGTGTTGATGTCTACAGACTTACTCACATGGCCCCTTTCCATCTGCCTCTTGCTCATCTTTTACATGTTATCTTTACAAACAAGCACATGCTCTCATTTCAACACTTTCAGCTGATATCTCTATGAAAACATGTGTCAAGTGCATTTGAAGACCACCCATCAAACGCAGCGCGGCAGTGCTGTTTTGACACATATTCCCTATGGAAACAGCGTAACAAAGTCTCAGTAACGTTAACGCACACACAGACACGGTGTCACAGTTTGGTAACCTAAGCTGCACCCGGGGCAGAAGTCCCCTTGTCTGCTACATCAACAACAACAAGCGCTCCTTTCATGGGACAAGTCCCGTTCTGTCCAACCACAGGGATCTGTCAGAGGCACCTATGATAGTCCCGTCTGTCTTCCTTCCTTCCTTTCTCTGTCTCTTTCTCTTCCTTGAAAATCATTCACTCATCGCCCCCTCGTTATCTTGAACTATACTTCAAGGTTATGTTTGAAGTTGGGATTCATTATAGAGACAATGACTCAGAGAAGTCTATCAAATAGTCAAGTATAAGTTGTTTTATTTGTCTTTTTTTTGGTTGTCTGATTTACAATTTTGCTTTGTTTGTCCCACAGAGTGCCAAGAGCCTTCAGAACAACAAGGATTCAAGGATCCTGTGGGCCAAAGACAACTTTTTACTCACCACCGGCTTTGATATGGTGAGAAAAAATTTTTTTTATACTTTGTTTATTGGGTTTTGCAAGCTCATACAATTCTGTCATCAGAGAGTGACAGAAAAAAATGACAATTGACATATTGCATAACATCAAAACGGCTTCAAAGGACTGAGAAAGTTAAAATAACAGAACTGTAAACAAAAAAGAGTACAACAATGAAATATGTTCAAAATCAAGCACTTGCTTTTTGCAAAAAAGTTGCCTATGCTTTTGAGATTACAGTGTAGATGAGCGACCATTACCATTATGCATCATTAACACTGTGTTGGCTTAATGTGTAAGTAAGTATAACTTCTTAAGAACTCCTTAACAAATCATTTAAAAACTTGCAGGGGAAAATGGACACAAACCAATATGCCTTAGTTAGTTTATCCTCATCTGTAGGTAAGAATATCTGTGTGCTTACAATACTTATCCTCTCATGTTGTTGTGTGTAGATGCGTACCCGGGAGGTACGGCTTTGGGACATGAAGAAGCTGAACTCTTCCCTCAGCACGGTGTCACTTGGCACTTCCAGCGGGTGAGTACTGCACCAGTGTGAGACCACTGCTCCCCACAACTGACATGACACTGACCTTGTTGCACAGAGAGAGGTCATGTGTCACGGTACAAAGTGTGACTGTGTTTGTGTGTGTGTGTGTGATTTGACATACTAAGCATGCAGTTTATATGCATGGTATGTGGATATTGGTGTGTGGATCTATATGAAAAGATGTATGGAGGCCCTCTGCACATTGCGAAGCTTCCTCGTGGCTGTGTGGCTCGAAGGGCATGAAGACCTCCCAGAGCTCTGACACTGTCCCTCCACATTCCTGTTGTTTCTTGGGTCAGAGCCACACACAGAGACTCCTATCCCCCTCTCTCATGCAGTGTGTGCATGTATGTGTGTGCTCTGCATCCCTCTGTCCATAACCAGTGCAACGAGTCAGGCACCAGCAGTAGACACATCTACACTTCTCCCTCTAGCACCACCACTTGTCACTTTCTGCCCCTGACCATTTCCAGTCGCTCCGTTTATTTTTCCAAACACGGCTGCCGAGGAGCGGAGGAGAGCGGGAGCGTGGCCAGGCTCCCGAGAGGACAGGAATGGAAGGATGGAGGACGAAGGGGAACAGAGAGGGGGGGTGTGAGTGAGGACTCCTTTGTCAGATCCAGCTCATGCATTTTAGTACTATTATAAACAGGCGGGCGGGCCAAGTCATTCCAAACTAGAGCAAACCGGACTCTGCCGGGTGATTCAGCATGCTGTGGTGGATTTAATACATTTATTATTACTGTAAAAAGGCAGAGAGGTGATACTTGTGTGTCGCCTTTCTCCGATGAGGTAATGGCAGCACAAATTCCTCATTTGTTTTATTGCACAGGTACTTGAGAGTTGATATGTGCCCATGTTTGGCTGCAGATATTCAGCGTAACAGTTTTTATCAGCCCAAGACTACCGTAGGGAAGCGGTGGCTGAGGAATGTCATTGTTTTTTGCCTGTCTTTTAAAACCTGTGTGTGTTTCTTTGAGACGTTTAGGAGTTGTTCCTAAAAAACAACCTCCCCTCTGCCTCCTCCCTCTGCCCTCGTGCTCGCCACTCATCTCCATTTCCTCCACTTCCTCCTGCGTTTGAGTGAGACAGATAGTCGCCTGTCTGAGGGCCTCTTTGGAATCCATCGCATTGTTTGGTGCCAGCATGCTTTTCATGGAAATTGAGCATATCTGGTGCCACTGATGCCACTTTGCAATAGTGTTTTTTTGTGATATTCATACTAGATGTCTGGAAAAATCCCCACAAAACTCTTACAAGTGCGGCACATCAGGACCTGGGTGTCTGCTAAAACCACGGAAGACGGTGTTAATTAGTTAATTTTATAGGAAGGTTTGTCCTTGTGGCGTCTTTGCTCTTAGACGGAGGAATGTCGAAGTTTACTCAGAGTCTGTAGCCGCTGTTTTGCGGTGGGTGTGATGATGGCGCAACTGGAAGAGAATGTACCAGCAATGTGAGGATTTCTATCGAATTGTCCTGCTCATCTGGTGACAAGCTGTTGAGTCTTCCTGATGTCTTCTTACTCAGCCACTGTCTGACTTTCTAAGTGTCCACACTTTCTTAAATCACCATATTGGAATTATTAAATAGATATAATTCACTTGAATCTGAGAAAAGCCCTTTTTTTTTAGCCCGTTAATTTGAAATACTGTGATTTCTCATTGAACATAATTGCTTGGGTGTGTGCTAACCCATCTGCAGTATGTTCTGTATTAAATCACTTCAGTCATGCTATCATATGCCGCAATGGTGTGTCAGAGAGCTATCACTCCCAAGGCCACATCCCCTCCAGATGCCTGCAGACAGGCACTGATATAAAACAGGTAGGTAATCAAATGACAGATGAGACCTTGCCCTTTATTGCCATTCTGGTTTTTTCCCCTACTTCTCATTCTTCACTTTCCCAGCTCTTTTCACTGTTGAGCCTGAACGAGATCTGTTGCTGAAAATTGCTCTAAATGCATAATATAACTCGAGTGTTTCCATTTTTCTGTCAAGTAGAACAGTTATATAGGACTTTGTCCCACGCATCAAGCTTTTATGCACTAAAGATTTACATATTTGACCAGAAAAGCAATCAATAGTGAAGCACACACAATTGACAATACTTTATTGACAAATAAAATTAAAAACAACAACAAAGTATCTGCTGAAATACTGATTTTACTGTTCTACTGTGGTTTACCCTGCACCAGCTGGTACCCAGGAGAGTCGTACTGCTTTGCACAGTTTCTATTGTTTTTTATGTACATTTTTTAATTTTGGCTTGTGTTTAAAAGATCTGTAAGGGACAATTTTATGCTTATGAACAACGTTATCTATACTATCTCATCCATCTCCCCACATTACCTTCTTTTTTATCCTTCCCTGCATCCTTAAATGGAGCTTTAGCTTTGACCGAGGTCCCATCTAGGCTTTTTTTGACCCAAGCTGCTGTTACAGTTACAGAGGCTCCATTCTTGTCTGTTATCTGCACACTGACAAGCACCCAGAACACTGTCAAGAACAAACAAGGTTTCAGGAGTTAAATTGAAGGGAAAAATATAATAGCTTCTCATTGAGGCATATCCATCTACAATAAGCGCTGACCAAACACTTTATGAAGCTAAATAGCTCCTAGACGTAGTCTGCAATCAGCAAATGCTGATAACAGAAATGGCTGGCCTGTTTCTCGGTAATCTGCAAGGTCAAAATGTTCGTTTACTCGGTCTTGCTGTATCTTTTTTTATCAATGTTTTTAATGTAACTGGGGGATAGAGGCTCGTGTCTGGGCCTCCTTCCACTCAGGCTAGCCACCATTTATTCAGTATCTCACTTTGGAGTTTGGTTTCTTAGGCAAAGGCCCCACACTTTGCTATCATTCAGCGTGTTCCCTTCTGCATGTCCTCAAGTCCTCCGTGTCCTTCAGGGTTTTAATTCTTTGTTTCTGCTTTGTTATCATGGTGCCTTTTCTGTGGATAATTTTGTTTCAGTTCTGCATTGCCTCAGTGCATGTCTGTTGGGTATGACGACGCAGCGTTGAAAACGACAAAATGCGATAATCAAAAGGAGGCCTTGTCTCCATTTCTCTCTGCACTTGATGGATTAAGTTACGGCATTGTACATGAGCAGCTAAGGAAGCCCAAAGTCAAACATCCATAGTGGGACATTTCCTCCCTGTCATTTAAGGCCTGAGGTGCATGTAAAGATGGATTTGTTCTTTTTTCTTGTCTGCTTTTGATTAAAAGGGCCCTGGTAAACATGGTGTGTAATCGGAGTAGCTAGCTGGCTTGTATCAGGTTAGCTCTGCTCGTCCACAACATTCGGTAGGACTGTTTTCTTTGGAGTGTCACAACATAAAGAGGCCCCGTGAGCATGAGCCAGTAAAATGGGGTTGCGGGCGGAATATAATTTGGATGGAGAATAATGGAGGGGGAAATGTTTATTTTCTGGTTGGGGTTGAAATGGAGACTGAGGGACGGAGGGTGAAGAGTCTGAGACGGGTGTTTTTAACTGTGCAGAGGTAGCTATTACTGCATGCCCGTTTTCCACACAGGCAGCAGATCTGGACATCGGAGAACAGCGTGGATCTCTGTGTGCTACCCTCCCCCGTACTCTTCCCTCCATAAACCTGAATTATAATAATGAGTTTAATTGGGCCTCGAAGCCAGCTGCAATCAGTGAACTTTACAACTGGGCACGATTGCAACCAGCTTGCCGTGTAAATGCTTGAGACGTCATGGTAATTATCTGTACGCCCCCACTTGAGCAGCTCCACACACAAATTCACCACACAGCAAATTCTTCATGATGCACGCCTGTATAGTTGCTTGTAATGGTGCAATAAAACTGACTAGAGCGGCAACAATTAATTGATTAATCAATTAGGTGTCAGCTATTAAATTAATCGCCAACTATTTTTACCAAAAAGTCAAAACACTCTGGTTCCAGCTTCTGAAATGTGAATATGTTCTGGTTTCTTTACTCCTCTATGACAGTAAACTTTGGGTTGTTGACAAATCAAAACATTTGAGGTCAACATTTTCACCATTTTCTGACATTTTATACACCAAACAAGTAATCGGTTAACCAAGAAAACAGACCATCCATAAGTATCGTTGGCTGTAGTCGGTGTGGTGTGTCCCGCATTGTGGCACTGGACAGCCCTTGCCAGAGGCTTTTTGGACGATTCATCATGTAGAATTGGCTGCAGCTTGTCTCTGAGAAGAATCTCTCTCATTATTCTGTCCAGGTAAGCGGATCAGTGCATGAAAAGCGAGCCCCTTGATAGTTTAGTATCCATGTTTGCACCCAATTAGTGTGGATTCTCATTATTTTTCTCCTCTGTGTCTTCGCCAGTGCCTTTTGCAACTTTTTGCGTTTCCAAGTGGCTATATTAGCTAGATTTGTGTCAAAAAATGCCGCTTAATCATAACAATGGTTTGTCCATCGGCAGAGAGGTATTTCCTCTCATGCAGGTGCAGAACGTACAAGCTTGTTGGCAGCCGGCTGTAGTCTTTACAAGTTGAAGTGCAGCTTTTTGGACGAGATACACCAGACGTGAGTCGATGCAACAGTTGGCCTTCGTCACAGCTAGTTATTTGATGTCAGTTTGGTGTGTCAGGGCCATAAAGCTGACCGTGAGCCCTCCCAGGGTCCACTTGTTGAGGATTCAGCATGCAAAACTATTATATTAAACCTTAGGGAAAGTTCTGGCCATAACCCTGTAATTGTCTTCAGTCACTACCGATATTCTACCCCTCTCCTCAAGCACGTGAATACACGAAGTGGACACATGTAGGCCTCTACACACATGCATCTTCTATTACTCCTCGTCATGGTGCACCATTATTTGTGGCATGAGGCTGATTCAAACAGATAGCTGGGACCCAGTGCCCACTGGTATCCATCCAGCCGATTGGAGAGGACATAAGCCTGTCCCTGGAGAGCCGACCCCACTGTTTTCCCAACCCAGTCACGGGTTACACAAAGAACTTGCCCTCTGAGGCCAGCACTGCTGACAGACTGCGCTGTTAGCTGATGGAAAGGTTTTGCGGTGCAGTTCCCCAGGTGTGATGCACATACTCACACCCTCTATTGACTGTCCACAATCTATTTCTGTGTGTTTTCCTACCAGGGTCGTGCCTGGGAGCAGGGCCCAGTCATTGGGTGTAATTGAGCCAAAACTCCCTTTAATCAGAAGGATTGAGAGGAAGCCTGCACCCCAGAAGGGAACGAGGCTTTTACAGAACAGTCCCCCCCTTTCTCCCACCCCGGCCCAGGCACTCTGAAATCAGTCCCAGATGAAGGCTTTCCTGTGGGGATTAGGTGCAGCTGCAGCACCGCTAACCAAACCAGACCTTAAAAAAGCGCCACTGAATGTTTGAACGATGGTTTGACCTTGCTCCTTTCTCAGAGTTCGAAGAGCGAATGGAGCTTTTTTGTTTGGGTCCACCTCAGATATTCATGTTTAAGGTGGAGGGAAAGGCAAGATATTGAGTTGATCCTCAGGGTTAAGTCGATAGTTCAGCCTCTCTCCAGGATGGCCTTGGGGGAGGGTTCAGGCTAAAGATGTGAAGGCACACGCTCCGTCAAAGAACCTGAACCCTGCGTTCTGACAGTCGAAACATGGTGTCTGGAATCTGTTAGTCATTTGGGGTTTCAATTTGTGATTCAGCAGAGAGGGGGGAGTTGTGATCAGGAACAAGAGGATGAAAAAGGAGGAGGAGGGGAGCTCTGAAATCCTCTCTTATATTTTTTCTCCATGAGCTTTTATGGGCTTTTTGTGGAGGCTCATGTGGCATACCCAAACTTCTTTTACTCCATAACACCTCATTGAAGACGTCCTCTTTTTCTCTTTCAATCTCTGTGATCGACTAACAGAGCAAACGTCCTATTATTCCTGGGCTCCTGCTAACCTGTCAGAAATAAAGCCGTTATCCTTCAGTGAATCCTGTCTTTATCCTTATCTGGCCACCTATTAGACCATCTGTCTATTAGCATTTGTCCCCCAACTCCTCTTTCTCTCTTATCCTACACACAGTGCTGAGTTTTTGAAGGTGCTGGTGTCTGGGATTCTAATTAAGTGGAGTTTTTTTAGGTTTTTTTTTAGAGCAAAGCCAAACGGAGCCTTTCAGAACTGGTAAAAACACATGGAAGTATGTGGAGCGTTTGGCAGGGGATATTTAATATAATTCACAGAGGGTTTTGATTTCATCCCGCAGGTATGTGCTCAGCACTCCAGGGATCAGAAGGACCCTTTTGTGTGAACTCGCCACAGAAGGAAAAATAGAAAAAAAAATCCCTCCCTCCCACCTTCTGCTACCTCCTTCCTCCCTACCTCCCTCCCTCTCTTCTTCCATTCACCTTTATTTTCTTTTATGGTTTGGATGAAGCTCTCCAAGACTAAACTGGAGATGATTTGTCAAGGGAAGCTGCTCTGCATTATGTGGCAGTTAAGAACGTCTTAATGCTGTTAAGGTAATTGCACAGATGACTCAAAACTGGATGACTTTTTCTGGAACTTCGCTCTAATCTGTCTCCGTTTTTGGGAGGTTGAGACGGTGTCAGACTTCACTTTCCATCCTTTACAAAAACAGCAGCCGAGTTGCACTTGCAGCTGCAGATATTGCTTTTCTCCAACATCTGGAAAAATGTCTTTTTTTTCCCCTCCCTTTTTATTAAAAATGCACTGGCAATAACATTTGGGATCTTTGCCCTATACAAAAACCACTTTGGGCCTTCCAGAGTCCATTTCAGCACTTTTCTCCCTGCTCCGTGGGGTAGATATTCAGTAACTGAGCGTCTGATAGAGACGTGAAGAAGGCTGGGTTGGCAGAAGATGGAGGGCTAAAGTCTTGAGGTTCAAGTAGATCTCCCAAACTCCGAGCTCGTGTGAAAATCCACAAGATTGCCTTAGTGTCCCATTTGTTATAGAATTATCCTCAATATCTCGACTGTTATTCAAGTCTTCTAGTATTTCCATTCATCTTTCTACTGTTAATTTCCTTTGCCTTTAAGTTTTAATCCAATTTGGTAACCACGTCTATCTCATCTCTTATACACTGCCCTCTTCTTCCTCCCCAGCTCTCTTTCAACACGTGCATTTGTTTTATAAGGCTCATGATTGTCCCTTTCACGAGAATCAGGAACCGTGGCGCGGCAGAGCTCCCGTTTTTAAATCATGCCTCGCTTCTGGACGCCAGGCACCTCTTGGACGCCTGCCATCTCTCTCTGCTGTGGTAGAAAGAGCAATTTGAACGATGGAGAGAAGTGTGTTTCCCATTAGTAGATGGTTTCCTCTGCCCTTCACCCCACCCGCCCCGGCCCTGCAGCCTGGCTTCTACCGCTGCCTCTGGGACGGCTGCAGATTGGCAGCACGTCGCTGCACACCTCATAGGCTTGAAAAGAGTAATGGTGCTACAAAGGGAGTGATAGAGAGACTGCCATATTGATGCATGCGGACAAGCAGGAGTTGCTCATGCCCACGTAATTCATAAGTACAGACACATGGGAGGTACGGTGATAGATAGACCATCTTAAATTACACAGCCCAAGATAAAAACCAAGATAAAACTTGTGGTAGTACTTTTAATAATTTGTCAACATGGAAGAACATTTGATCAAAAATGGTTGAATTCTACAGTGTAATCCATAACTATCTGACATATTTATGTTGTGTTGGCTCTGTACTCTGGATCACAGCACAGGAAAAAGTGCTGAATTTAATTTGAGGCCGTTTACATCGACATCAGATGTGGAGTTCATTATAATTTACACTTGGCCCTGTTTTGTGTTGGCTTTAGGATCGTTGTCCTGTTGCGCGATAATGTTTTCTCCAGTGAGTTTAGATGCATTCGCTCACATCTGAGCAGGCGTGACATGCAGACTTCTCTTGAAGTCTGCACGTATTGATGTTATTATTGCTATCAGATGTGACCAAGGCAAAATGCCACCTCCCCTATGTCTGACAGATGAGGTGGTGTTTCCGGGATCATTAGATTGTTTTTCCTCCACGTTGTAATCTTCCAGTCACTCTGGTCCTGGTACTATAATGTTGATCTCATTTGTACATAACACCTTTCTCGAGAAGTTGATAGATTTCTTGCTGTACTTGTTGTACAAACTTAAGCCTGTCTTCCAGTTATGCCAGAGTGTGCTGACCCTCACCCAATCAGTGCCTCTCAGCACGGTAGTTGCAGGTAAATAAATGATGGAAACAGCGAATGAAAACCCAACTGAATTTAACAAGCCATCAATTAGCTTGATTTGGGGGACATTTTTCCACAAATTTCAACAGAAAACTGTCCTATTATGTTAAGTGCCTGGCACTTGAACACAATAGTCATTGTTTTATTTCAAATTCAGTCAAAAAAATAAATAAAAACAAGTCCTACAGTCAATCATGATTGCCGATAGCATTGCCAAAAGCTATTCTCTTAATATCTCAGCCAATAGCTTTTCCCATGTGTAAATGGTCTGTGTAAGATCAGCACAGCACTCTTCCACATCTGGCACACCAGCAGATCCAGCCCAGCTTTCCTTCTGTCTTAAAGTGAGTTTTGAGTGAGCAGACTTTTCCTATCGTTTAATAGAAAGAGCGGGCTAGGTGGATTGTCTGCTCGTTGTGTTCTCTTTTATGATCATGTTTCCATGATAGAAACCAGTGATCCTGAGTCACTGGCAGACCTGCTGTCTGAAACGGAAACAGAAGGAAACTCTCTACCAAAGAGGCTCCCTGATTGGTCGGCGGCAGGTGGGCCACATGTGCTCCTGGCTGATGTCACTTCCCATGTGGGCCCTATTTGTCTGCCCACACTGTGGAAACATGTCAGTGTCAGTGAGGCGGGAGTAATACGCCACGCTTAGTTTAATGGGAAAAGTGCTGAGGCATGCCGCTGCTCACCGTCTGTGTGTGAGTGTTTTCGCTACATAACCGGTCATATGACTGGATGCTCTAATGCCTCACTGTGTTGTAACTGTGTTGATTCACTAGATATCTATGAATGTGGACAACAGAGAGGAAAGTAGCAGGGAAAGGATCTCTTGTCTCCATGGAAATGTTATGACAACAAAAGCTGCTGCTGTGCACCTGCATGGCCTCCCTGTTTTTCTGCGCAAGTGCACTTAGCGTAAGCAGATTAAAAAAATTTCATCAAAAAGTAATTGGTGGGAAAGTTGAGGAGGTGACGTTTGCCAGGAAATAATTTCCCCATTGTGCAAAGCATGTTAGAGTGCTAGAGGAGAAGAATAGGTAGAGGACCCTCGGGGGGGGGGAACACCAGTTGGTCTTTAGTCCGTGTGCTCTTGAAGAAACTTTCCTGCTCTAACATCAACTGAATGTCCTCTGTTTGAAGCCAGCTAACGTTATTTCAGGAAGGTCAATTAGTCAGTCGACTTTTGTGTGACAGCTTTGTGTGAGACTCGGGGTGCAGGGGACTGAATAGTGGGGGACAAGCAGGAGGTAGACGGTTGTAAGAGTCAGGAGTGGAAGCCCTCTATTGTGCCTTTGTCGTCTTTTGTGTGGTATTTTTTTCCTCTGGTCTTAAAGATGACGAGCAAAGTGAACTTTATTATGATTGTTGATCTAGAGAAACTGTTTTTAAGGCATCATTATTCGATACAAGGCTCATTTAGCATGTAAATGTGCCATTTCAAATTAGCAGCTATTTAATTGTGGTGTTTGGGAGAAAATGGACCTGCGAGTGTTGTTGCTGCGACCACTGGTGCAGACAAACAGACCTACATGGATGATAGTGAAGGGGTGGTTTGCTATAGTGTGCTTTCTCCCATAAAGTCTATGGATTTTCTCACCCATAGCTCCCATTGCTCCTGAAAGTAGTTCCTGTTCTGGTCCATTATCCATTGAAGGTGTGTGGGGACAAGGGGAACGAGAGATTTTACCATTAACCCCAACATAGGGGCACTCTTCCAATGCACACCGCCTGCTTGAATGTGTGTGTGTGTTGAGGGCATGCGGGGCACAGGTGTCTCTCACACAACTGCCCAACCATGAGCTTGAGGGGCTGCATTCCTACCGGCAAGCTGGATAGGTCAGTCACACACACACATACATACATGCCACGCTGTCATAAAAACATGCATGCCCGGACGGATCTACCATTTCTTTGCCTTTTTCAGCACACGCAGACCATCGGCAAACATTTTTCATCATCACTCAGCAGGATTTGACAGGTGGAGTGACACAGTCTTAATCATCCATGACTTTCTGTAGTCAGGCGTTCAGGCGCCACGTAGGTGATACTTTAACAAGATAGTACACTTTAAAACAAACAGTATAAATTCCTTTTTTTCTTTCTTTGTTTCCATTTTTGAGTTCAGTCACTCTTAGTTCCCTGAGTAGGGCTGCGACTAACGATTATTTTCATTGGTGATCATAAAGGTGATATTGATAACATTTTTATGTAGCCAAATCATTTAAAAAAGATATTTGATCTACAGAGCTTGTAGAAAGGTGCAGGATAAAAGTATCCTTTCCTTAAAATCTTCCAAATTGATTGTTTTGTTTATCTCTGTGTAAGAATTCTGACGGCTGGTTCGAGCTTCTAAAAAAGTTTGAGAGCCAATAGCATAACGCTGTGGGTGTCAGGTGGTATCTGTGTTTTGTCAGCATCAAAAGTCTTGGTTGTTGCCAGTTTCTGGGAAAAAATGTAAAAGAGTTCTAACGTTACGTAGCTAGCTAGTGTTAGCGACATTAATGTTAGTTAGCATTAGCAACGTTAAGTTAGCTATCTAGCGTAAGCGACGTTAGGTAGCGCAACAAAATGGCAACCACTTGAGGAGACAGATGATTCGAACAACAGCTGAGTTGGAACGTGAATGCAATAGTATGGGGGAGATGGAATACCACATTTAGTGGCTGAAAGATATCAATAACACCTTTAAACTGATCAATCGAATATAAGAATATTTAGTTGTACACTAATTGATTAATCAATTAATCACTGCACCTCTAAAACTGAACGTAGGGATTGATCACAGTGTTGTGTCTCTCTTTGATCGGTTGGTCAAGCCAACATAATAACTACATTTTCTATTAGAAAATATATCTATCAGCTCTCTTCTTTGAGCTTCCACTTTACTTCCAAACCAGGAGCTACATTCTGTCAAAACACACATTGTAAAGCCGATGTGCCCACTCAGTTTTGTACCTACATGTTTACTGTATCCTGCTGTTTTTCCTTTCCAGTGGGTTTCTTTATATGCCAGCTGTGTGGTTTGGGTCTTGGAGTGAGGGTGAAAGAGCCACTCCTTCACAAAGCACCTTACACAAACACGTTTGACCAAAAGGCCAGCCTGTAGTAAAAAAAAAAGGGAGGCCCAGTTGCAGGAAAATATTTAAAGGACCACTTGTTCATCTGGGGCTAAAGGGACAAAGCTGGGGAGCTGCTGGGTCTTTCTCTCTGACCTGCCTGGGTGGTGTTCTCGGGGAGCAAGCCTTTCATTAGCACTGGACTGAAAACACACAGGCTTGATGGACGAGTGGCGATAGAAATTCATACACATGTGCACCGGTGAGGCGGCCTGTATTATTGTTAACTGTTGTCCACACATCCTGGCCATCATGGTCCGTCCACGGTCTGCTGCCGCTGTGAAACTGTGGGGACTCACAGCTGTGAGCCAGCCGGCGGTGCACTATCGCCACGGTCAGCTACGAGCTAACTACTGTGCAAGCTACCGCACGTGCATAAACACTTCCAGCAAATTCAGTAAATTCATGTAGTTTACTGCATGTTTAACACCAGTCATTTGTCAACTGATGTATTTACACTTTGAAGTGAGAGGTGAACATTTGACTTACTGGCCTTCAGAAATGACACTCTGCTGCTTTGTTTAGTGTTCGAGGAAGATGTTGTGTCTCTTGTGTTTCTCCTTGAGGAGTATCTGTCTGCTCTGGGTCAGTTTTAGACTCCATGCTTTCATTTTTCACTCCCAGATTTGTCCTTCTCAGAATCAACCTCAAACATGTTCAGTTATTTTCTTTTACAAAGCATTAGATGTCTCCTTCTTCTTCGACTTCTTCAACTTCTTTTTCTTTAACTTCTTCTTCTTCTCCCCCTTGCATCTTTTCATTCTTCTTCTTCTCCTCCTTCTTCTCCTTCCTCTAGTCCTTCTCCTCCTCCTACTTCTTCTTCTTTTTCTCCTCTTAAACCAAAACAGTTGATCAGTTAAGTGATTTAAATATTTATTTAAGTTAGATCTTACTCAGAAAAGGTGTTTTCGTCTCACATTAATTAACTATTTAACCTCCTCAAGGGTGCGTAAGAAACTTTTTGTGAAATTGAGGACATTTTTTGAGAATTTTGCCATTTCCATCAACCCCTTCTAGTGTAATTCATCGAAATGTTTATCAAAATACATTGATGGAAACAGTTTTGTGTTTTGACCCTAATGAAGATGGTGGTGCGAGTGGAACACCACTGCTTGCGAACCACACACGCTACAAAAACCAAGATTGCTAAAAGACAGGCAGTCTTTGAATAACACACACGAGCACACACAAGTATCTCCTAACCACAAATCCACAGTGATTGGAGTTAGTCCCATTAAAACATATGAAAAGGATTGGACGCTCAGACAGAGAGAAAGAAAGACGGTCTGACAAAGATGGGCACGAAACGAAAGAGAGACCGACAGAAAGAGCTAGAAAAAATGTGTTGGCTGCTGAGATGGAGTTGGCACCTCATGCTCTGCTCCTGACCTTTTAGTGGGTTTGTGTAAATTATATCCCTGACGAGGGAAAATATGTGGTGGTTAGACTGGAGAGGACCCCCACCCCCCCCTTCTCTTCTTCTCTTCTTCTCATCTCTATCTGCTGTCATTCACTCTTTTCAGTGTGTCCATCCATCTTTCAGACCCCCCTCTCTCTTCATGTCTTCCTCTTATCTTTGTTATTCATCCCTCTGTTTTATCAAGCCATTTCCCTCTTTGGTCAAACCATAATAACTCCAGTCCTATTTTGTCAATTCATCACCTCTCCCTCCTCCATCTCAACCCTCTACTTTTATGTCTTTATATCAGCCTCCCTCCCCCCTCTCCCTCCCCACAGATATGCTATTTTCTGCTGTGCATGGAGGATACATTTAGCTTGTGGTCGCTTGGGAAGTGATGGCTACATTAGTGGGGGGGTCTGGTGAATCGCTACCTTCTCTTAGCCACAGTGGGCTCTGTTCGGGCTGATGCAGACTTTCCACTGGGGTGAACTCGTCGACTTGGGGTGCCTACCGGGCTGCACGGCCGCCATGCCCACGCCCCCAGGCCACAGTCCGGGCTGGCAGGCACCCACACAGGCACGCGGCGTCAGCCTGCCCAGCGGGTGTCCCTGTTTATGTTTGTCTTGTGTGGTGGCTAGTTTCCCCACTGCGCTGTAGTGACCATAGCACCACCCAGCCCGGCACACCACCCTTTCTCTCTCTTTCGAAGAAGAAGAAATGTCCTCTCCGACCCTGGCCAAACCCTGGACAGTTGCGGGCTTTGAGTGGCCTTTGGCATCTGTCACTGCAACTGGACCGGACAGAGGCCGGCTGTGGCTGCCGGTACTGAGACAGTGAAGAGCTGGTGGTTTTGCATGTTTGAGCTCATGAAATACAAATTGTGTATTCTTTAAATTACTGCCTATCATTTACCAAAACATACCATAAATCTTTTGGTTGACGTGATCATTTCAGCACCAAAAAAAAACCAAGTGCGTCATATAACTAATCTTTTGTGGTGGCCGTGTAGTCGACTTACTTTTATGTTAAAAAAAGTTATTGTTGCTTGGCAGTTCAGCTGCAAACAGAGCACTTCTGAAAACTCTTTCTTGGTCGCTCATTCAAAGAAGCTATAAAACATTAGACACATGAGCTGAGTTTTAAGGAGAGATTAACAAAAAGAAAACATGCGTAATTAGATTTTTTGGCGTAATGAGAAGGATAAAATTAAATCACATACGACTAAAAAAATGTTTTTTTATTTTCCACATGTTTTGGGGAGTTCTTTGTTGTCCTCTGGACTGGCATGTCGATGTGGTTCACAGTACAGCATCACATTGAATGTTATACTGAGGCAGGGCTGGACAGTTGTCAATCAGTGCTCTGTTATCTCTGTCATCAGCAAGATCGACCCGGTTAAAGAAGTATTTCACCGCTGAAAAGATGGCCTTTGCATAAAACTGGGATGTCTATGCAGAAAGATATACATGTTTTTTTAATTGGTGCTTCATGTTCAGAGAAAACCAGACGTTTTTCAGTCTCCATTTTCACAGTACAGGAACAATATGGCGGCCACTTCAGGTTCACAGCTGTGGATGAAGGCAGAATGAAATATACCATTGTTCCTAACATTGTAGTGATACAAAGCTGGTTAAAAATCAGCAAAGTTCCTGTTTAATGGAGACCTGACAAACTGACCTGTCAAAGACAAATGCACTTAATAGGCTTACAACACTGTTGACTTCAGATCTTTTAAGGGACGCCTGAGCGTCTTTGTCCCTGTTTAGCCCTGACAGGTCCGGATATGTAAACCAGCACCCTAATTACCAGACAACAGCCTGTAAAAAAAAAAAAAAAATCAGCCTTATCCTGGTCTGCTACTCATTCACCAGCTCACTACTAATCAGCACCCAGACACTTGTGACTGCCCAGACGCCCCTACGGACAGGATTAACAGATCAACATTTTGTGTGTTAGAGTGTAATGACTCACTTCGAAGCACACCCCTCCCTCTGAGCGTTATTAGCAGTCAGAAACAAACAGGTGTTTGTTGGTTCGGAAGTTGACGTCCCATTCCTGTTGAGTTAGAGTTCACATGCAGGGGTCAAAGGTCAGGTGGCCTCAGCCCTGTGGCAGCAGGATGTTTGAGACGACCATTATGTTCTGCCAGTGAACGCTTGTGTTTGGGTTAGATGTGGATGTGTGTTTGGGGGAAGTGGAATTAGTGTGACTGATGTGGATTACTGAAGTCAATCTTTGCGCCAGAGCACGTAAGGATGGCACACTCTGTCCACACATGTGCATAGTTTAAGGCAGTTGTTTGGTACATCTGTTAAAAAATGGCAAGTTTTTTGCCAGGCACCTGGCAAAAACCTTGCCATTTTGTGACCTGAAAACACCCTTAATTGGATAAACAGCTTATACAAAGAACAAAATGCATAAAACTACATAAACTTGCATAATTTACATGTTTAGGCCTTAAGCGGGATTACTCCTTTACATCCTCCTTCTAAAAGCTTATTTTGATATTATTCCAACTTTTCCATAAAAACAATGCATTACAGCTTAACGACTTGACTCGAACACATGGGGAGGGGTTCCCATCCTGTAAGAGATGTATGTAAACCAGGCTGTCTACTACAGAGATACCATGAGCACCTACTGTGATGAAAAGGATTACAGGCACATAATCCGTGCCTGTCGCCACCCTCCACTTACCGCTCACACACAAACACACCAGTGTTTGGAAATGATTTAAATCCAGTTGGAATAACATATTCCACAACTAAGTGCCAACATATACAAATCTTTATTTCTCTAAAGGTGGTATTACTGTAAAATGTGAGGTATATCTATTTGCACTGGTGTTGGTAGAGCTAATAATTTGAGTGGAGTGTTTAGTTTCTCCTCACTTGCCCGTACCCGTTATATGCCCACCCACGTTCCAGCATAACTCAGCCCAGTTTGAGATTACACAGGAGCTCCAGCCACAAACAATGTGGAATCTGCAGATGTGTATACACGCCACGGCCATGATGCAAGCAGAGTTTGAAAGTTAGTGCAGGATGTGTACACAGCAGCATGTGATGGATGTGTGCTGGTGTCTTAAGGGGGATGTATCAGAGGCCTGAACGCCTGACCCCAGGGCTTTAGCTGGCTTGCTCCCCGTCAGTAGAGTTATGGACGTTATGCTCCCACTGTTTTGTTTGTGCTGCAGGTATTTGACTCTTAAAAGTTGGTGCAACTGTGGGAAAATGAGAAATGGAAGAATAAAATGGAGACTGGAGGGAGAGAGAGGAAAGAGTAGACCAGATCAGATGGTTTGCCTCCTGTCGAAAGACGAAAACATATTTGCACATGAACGATTGTTTGGGGTTTTATTTAGTTGTTGAGATGGGAGATTTGGTCGTAATTTTGCCTCTGTTTATGCCAAATAACTCTCAGCCTCAATCCAAGATTAGTTCCAAAACATGCTGCAGATTCCTCATATGGCTCTCATTCAAATATTTAAATTAGTATTGAAAAGCTGAAATTGCAGCTGTACTTTTTTATGTTTAACCATAGGTGCAATTTAACAGCAGTAGGGAGCTGCTGCAGTTCAAGGGATACACAGGAAGCAATTCCTTAATTGCATGCCAGACTCAACACTGCTTACCCGACCTGGAATCAGTGCTGCTTTCCTTTTTTCCAGCATATCACAAACAACCATAGATCCCTCTGTTTACCTTTATTTGAAGAGCAAGTCTTTGAGTTCATACCGTATGTTTCTTCTGCTGGATCAGCAGAAGCTCTGCTGATCTGGTGAGATGAAATAAGAGATTTTCTGCATTTTATCGAACAACGAAAACACGCCCTGCTTTATTTGGTAAATTGATTAAGAATGATTGTAGTTGAACCCTTAAATATGTCTCTATTATGTAATATTAGACACAAGTCTCTTGTAGATTAGTCATGGAAAAAATGATCCGTGCAAATTTTCCTTTTTGTGTCAAGCAGCAAAAAAGTTGTAGCATGATGTGCGTGAGTTCATTTGCCCTAATGTTGATACAGTGTGGCCCCTTGCAGTGATTTTATCAGATTATAAACCTGATGGTCATGCTAATGTGTCGCCGTGTCCAATTAATGTTTTTACGTTTTCTTAAGGTGGTTTTTGCTTTTCTGAAAAGAGTTTATGCACTTAATGGGAGATGGAAACACCTGTTTCAGATGTGGTTTTCTGGGTGACATTCTGCTGCACCAGGGTTTTAACTCACATTTAGCTGATCAGCTGTTTCTGCTCCGAGAGGCGAGGAAGATGAAGAAGTTGTTTCCACTGTTGACCTCTATCCTTTTTCCTCTCATAGATGGCCAAGACGACTGGTTTTGTATCTTATTGTGCATTTTTCTTTGAGGTTTATTAGCAGTACCTTTGCTACTTCTACTCTTTTCATTACAGCCATACGTAACGTATCCTACACTGATGCAACTATGCTTTACATAGCCCAGTTTATTTGCTTAAAACCAGCTGGAGAAAACATGCCTAAGTAGCATTTTTTTCCTCTTTTGCAACATTTCAAAAGTTTGCTTCAAATTTCAGACACAGCCATGTTAAAAGATGCATTGAAAAAAACAAGAAGAACTGTAACCAGAGGAGGGTTTTTAGGAAACCCAGAAACGATGACAGCTCCTAGTTACAGTCACTTGTCATGTTTTAATGTTCCTCTTGTCTGAAGACGGTTTTGGTCAGAAACATTGAGGTTTTGGGACAAACAAGAAAGCTTCATATGAATTGTGAGGTTTGGCAGACGCTCGTGTGACAACTGTTGGTGACAATCGCTGGAATTCACCACATAGTTTTAAAATTGAGCTCCTCACTTGCCTCTGATGTTGTCCACGAACAGCTGCTCAGACCTTCATCACCTCTCGTCACAGCTGTTTTGTTCCAAAGGCCATGCGAGGTAAGCAACCTTGCTCAGGGCTAGCTGACATCCAGACCTCTGCGCACTCATCCCAGAGAGACTCAATGGTTATTGAACACTGTCGCTCCCTTTAGGCTGAGAATGCGTTGTTGACCTCAAGGGAATTTAATTTAGAAACTTAATTCTTTAACAACGGGCCAAGAAATCGTGTCCTCCAGAATGACTGGATCTGATTAGTTTAAACAATCTCTTCACACTTAAGCTTTTAGCTTCATCTGCCAGTCTTAGGGAGCTTTTTTGGATTTGACTCACTCTTCTAGCATGCTTGATTGTTGGTTTTTAACAATATGTGCGAGTGTTTTACCCCCACCTGCAGCCCTTTCACCCTCAGCGGCTTCCTCTCCATCCACTACCACCTCATCTCCTCTTCTTTAACATATCACATTACTCGTTTGCTTTTGTTTTTCTGAATAAATAAAATTCCCCCGCCCACTGTCCCTCCATTCCTTTGAAATGAGAAGCACACTTGGTTTGACAGGCAACACACACACACATGCACACTCAATACCTCCACAGCTGCCCCCCTCAGTACCTCTCATCTGTTCATTTCCACAGATGGATAAGCTTTTCAGTGCATGTGGCCCTGCTTGGACTCAGCCAGTGACAGCGTCCCTCCACCCCTCACATTTCATCATCGCTCCACCTCGTTAATGTCGTGTAATTCTTTCCATCCTCTCCTCCTTATCTAACAGCATTGGCTGAATCATCCCTCTTCATTTCTGGTTTCCTAAATGATGTTTTTATTGTGCTTTGAGCCTTTCAACACATTGTGTATTTGAAGAAACTTAAATTTCTTTCTGCTGCTATAAAACTAAGACCAGACTTAGCCTTAAAATCTTAATTACCTTTCACGTGTGACCTATGTGACTTGTCAACAAAAGACTAGAAACTGCTAAAGGGCAAAAGGTACTAAGACACAAACAGAAATAATTTTACTTAAAATAATAATTTTAAACACCTGTTTCTTTCTGAAGACAGAGTTTACTATAACAAAAAATGTTCACATATATGTGAGGCCGTCTACTGATTTAAATGCCCTTCCACGTGTCATTTTTAGAAAATTAGGCTCAAGCATGAATGTGTCACATCAGGAGAAAAATAAATCAACACTGGTCAGGTGAAAACTGCTAACGTGGTTAGTGAGTGTTGTGATGCAGATTTTACACACAGATGTCCACTCCCTCCAACATGGCTCCTAACGTAAGTGACTTTACCCTAATATCCGCCCACAATTCAAAGCATAAGAGCAACGTGGCAACGTACTTTACAACTTTTTTTGTCGAGCCCTGGCTGGATAATCAACACTCGACATGAGCTGCGAATTCTCGATAACGCTCTGTCACTGCATCGATGCAGAATCTTCCACGTCTACATTTCGATCTGATAATTGAGAAATTTCCACACCTCCAATTTTCTGGTTCTAGTTCTTAAATAAGCTACTTTTCTTAGTCTTGTATCACAGCGAACTAAACACAGTGGACTTTTGTATGAACAAGCGATGTGAAGACGTGGCTTCAGGCTTTTGCCTATTTTGCTTAGGCCACAGGCTGGCTCAGAATAGACCCATATTGACACAGATTTATAACCCTGACTCACTCGTATTTCACATTACTTACCTGCCAACTTGCATTGTCCATTTCCAGTATGAGATGATGAAAAGGGTCGGTGTATATTCTACTGAGAGGAAAGACGGTGACTCAAAAAGACACAAATGACAAGCCTAGGGTGAAAGAAAATATCTACACTGGGGAAATCATGCTATTTGTTTTTATATCTAATAATCTTCCAAACAGCACGTGAAATGAATTGCATGTGTGCCTCCTAAAGCATGTTGCCAAGAACTAACCAAAGTCAAATTCTTCCTTTTGCTTTCTTTTCCTGTTTTTCCTTCTCTCTCACTTCTCATCTTTCCCCTCACTTGCTTTTTTCTGGACATGGCAGCATCTGGGCCATCTACTGGCACCGACTGGCAGCTGTATGGCATGAGAGGAACCGGTGGCACACCACCCTTCATCTGTTATTAGTACTTCAGAAAGATTTAGAGGGAGGGAAGGTGGGATGTGGGGCAGGAGAAGTGTAGGGAAACGAGCGGCGGGCCAGAAACCGGAGCCAGAGAACCAGGTTCCAAAAACAAAGTGGTGGTGTGTTTTCTCTACTCAGCTTTTCTTTTCTCTCTCAACTCTTTTACTCTCTGTTGCTACAATCCTTTTATAAAATCATAGCCGCCTGTTGATTAGCATGTAGCAGCATCACAGAAACTAAACGCTGCTCAAAAATGAAGATTAAAAACTAGAATACAGGCATACTGGTAGAGCGCATACCTCCGCTAAGGCCCTTTAATTTAGTTTAGCCAAATCTAATGTCAAATAAAACTAAATCTGAAATCCACTTTCCAGATATTTATTGATGATGAAAATGGGCAATATCTCAATGGTAAAGAAAGTGAGAAAAAAGTCCTGGATCCATATCAGAAGTTAATGGGGTCTATTCTGGGCTGAGACCCATCCTTAATCCAAGGTTCTTGGAAATCTGGTTAGTAGTTTTTGTGTAATCCTGTTCACAAACCAACAAATGGACACAAAAACATAACCTTGGTGGAAGTAATTATGATCTGTGTTGGGGAAAAAATAGATTAAACAAAACAGTTGGCAGTGTCTGCCGCTTGCATTAACATTTTTATCTATCATGCGAGAGGTCATTCACTTATCTGTATGCCATCTTTTATTTATAGTTCACGAATGCTTCAGCTTTTGAGCTTTGTGGAGTTAATTTCATGCCCCTAAACTGCTGACCGTAAATGCTCTTGGCCGAGGTTGGAGAGATGGTTTGAGGTTAGTGGGAGGTCAGCTGTGCCGTGTACACAGTAGGGCTATTTGGACGATGAAAAACAGAGAGGCACAAAAAGAAAGAAAAAGCCATTTGTGTATACGATTGAGAAGTGCAGAGGAAATACAAACGCTGCTTGCAGCCACATGACACGGTGTTTTAACACGTTGTCCTTGGCTGCCTTCTAGCAGCCCTGAATTTGGAAACAAATTAGAAACAAAAAATAGAGAGTGAGAGAAAAAACGAAAGGAGAGGAGAAGGAAGGGAGCAAAATAATATTTACTCAGAAGTAATTCCATGTGGAATTTTCTTTTTTCTTTTTTCTTTTTGGTTGATAATTGTGAAAAGGCTCCCTTGAAACTACAATAGGGGCCATTGAGCAGCGCAGGCTGAGTGTGAGCGTTAAAGTTGGCTCCCATCCAGGGACCAGGTTTCTCTTAAAGCCAGGGGAAGAAAAGAAGGACTGTTTTATGGAAGGAAAGGAGAAAAATAAGGCACACACTCTCCCTCTGTTCCTCCTCCCCGTGTCTTATCCACATACATGAACTATTTGCAGATGCCTGACGAGAAAGAAGGACAGAAACATGCATGCATTCTTTCAGCTGCAGGCATTATTCTTATCTGACATCATCTTTGTATCCTATCTGTCCTTTTACCTGGAGCCCCTCCACTATACACACATATGCTCGCAATTAAGCCCCATCCATCGTGCTCTCTAGCTTGCCATTTGGCTTAAAAACAGGCTCCTTTACTACTTGAAAAAATGTGCATATATCTGGTTAATGAACATTCAAAAATTCAGGACACATGGAGATTAAAACAGGAGGAAGGACAAAGAAATTAAAGTCTATTGACCTTCAGGCGGTGTATGTTTCTCCTGTTATTTAACTAGGAAGTTTGCCCCCTATGAGCAAATAGAGGTAATAGGCCCTGCATGACAGGAGTAGTGCTGTTTTATATGTTTGTGTTGTTAGCGTGGGACCTTGCACAACAGCTCCCAGCTATGGGCCAGTATATTTGCACATTTGTTTGTGGGTGTGGGCATGTGTGCGTGCATGCTGTATCAATTCCCTTCCAGCATCCTACCTATAAAACACATGGGTGGTCAGCCTGTTTATTGTGTGGGTTTACAAACAATGCTCACCCATTAGGTTTAGACCAGTGAGTCATTTACAGTGGTTAAATCTACTTACGACCTTAACCTGAGTGTTTTCAATCATAATCTTTATTTCCACTTTGCCTCCGGCTCACTGCTGGTAAGGAAGAACTCCAAGGCCTCTCACCCACTCAAAACACACGTTAGATATTCTTGTAAAAAGTTGGTTGGTGGTGCACTGTAAGCACCAAAAAATGTAATGTTTTTGTAGAACACTAAGATATTTTGCAATTCATCACGTCATCCTGGAAATCATGTGAGGCGCCTGAATGATTTGACTCTGCTATGCTTTGTTTTTATTGCCAATTATCAAATGTTAGCATGCTAAAATGCTAAATTAAAATGGTGAACATGATATAAACATTGTAGCTGCTTAGCGTCAACGTGTTGGCATTGTCACCGTAAGCATGTTCGCATGCTGACGTTTGCATTTAGCTCAAAGCACAGCCTTACTTAGCATAGCTCTAATACCTTTTAGTTTAAAACGCTAACCTTGTTATAATAGTATGGCATCCATGTTATCGAGCTCTAAAACGGGGACTTTTGAAAACGCTGCTGGCCTCATTTTAGTTTGAATTCCTGGGTTGAGTTTTAATGTATTCTTACTCTGGGCCAACATAACAGACGGGGCTAGAGTCTGTGTACACTCACATTAGTGTCCATGTATATGCTTGGTACTCTACCACTATTGACATTAATTTGTACAAATACATAAGCACGGTACAGACAGGCACACATGGACCAGCATAATATCCAGTATAATGATACCTGCTCTTCCACCTTTGTTCCCCTCTCTTACTCTTTCCTGGACTCCCCCTCCTGTGATCTCTCCACTCACCCCGTTGAGTGATGGCTTAAAAGAGAGGGAAGTTAATGGCAAACATAATCCACCCTTTGCTTGTCAATCTAATCCTTCCTCTTACAAGCAAAAGGTTGAAACTACAAAGAAGACAACTTGGCCTGTTTTTCTTTTTGGATAATCATTTAATGATAATATCACTTTTCCACTTGTACAAATAAGTTCACAGAATTATAAAATAAAAAAAAGCATCAAATGACAAAAAAGAGCTTCCCAAAATAAACAGGGAAATATTAACAATCACATTGAAAATACTTTTGGTTATCTTCAATGTTTTTTATTTTACAGACAAATATTCCAGTTGCATTGCTTGATTGTTTTTTGTGTGTGTTCTTTTGTGTGTGGATCTGTTAATTGTGCGCTGGGAATACTGTACACAGGTAACTTTACAGACATTCACAGATGTGTCTTTGGTGTGTTTGACTTGTTTGGGGCTTAATGTACTGCAAGGCATGCGGGCACAAAGAGGGGGTAACTGATAGTAACTTGATGTCTGCAGGTCTTTGGACAAGACTGAACATGTACTTGCATTATCACTGAAGTTGGCACACACATACACACACACACACACACACACACACACACACACACACACACACACACACTTTTGAGTCCTTTGCTCTGTATTCACAGATTTAGATCTGAGAATGCTGTGTCTGCAATAGAAAGCCTACAGTTACAAGTCTTGTAGTCCTCCATACAACAGTATTAACACTGTGAAGTTTGTTGAGCTGCGTGTCCGGCCTTTCCATAGTCTGGTGAGGTGCAAGTGAGCAAAACTGGCACCCTAAGTTCCAAGAAGAAATTGTGTACAGGAGTGCGCTGAGCAGGCTATTTTTACTCAACGGAAACACAATACACAACCACTATTTGCTTTGCTTGTTGTGGGCTAGGCCAAGTAGTATGTTGTATGTGAACTGTGGTTCAGGGATAAAACAGAGTTTCCCTTGCAGGGAGTATAAATAATAAATAAAATCTCTGAAGTTCTCTTTTGCTGTGGTGTAGTCATGTGAGTGTGTACTGTAATTTGGCAAGCTTAAACCTGGTTGTAACTCAATGCAGCACTGAAACAGAAGAGCTTCAGTAAACTGCTTCCCTCTGTACCTTTTGTAATCCTGCTTACCTTCTCCCTTTGTGATGGTAAAGCAGGCTAAGGGCTTCAGAATCGAGAAGGGGGATTTAGTCTTGAGTCTGTCCAGACTCACATCTACTTAGACTGTCTGACATTCTGGGGGCAAAGCCCTTTGATTGACTTTGCTGGTACCAAACGAGTTTTAATCTTCAAAGATTTTAATCTGCTGTTTTGTCTGTTAGTCACAAGAGGTGGAGGGTGGAGGGTATAGAGGGCTGTTAAAAGTCACAATGTTGCACAATAAAAAATAACATAAGACAAAAGTATAAAAAAAACATACATACAAAAAAATCACAAGAGTTTTAGAGCCAAATAAAGCAATACAAGCATCAGCTATTTTCTCTGCATAACTTCATTTGGTGCCTTAATGGTCATTCACAGCAAGCACTGATCCCTTTGGGCTAGTACTGAGGAGTTACAACATGCAGCAAAAACACTTGCTGATAGTGTTTAGATGAGCTGTTGTGACGAGGGGGGGGAGGCAGTGTAACCCCACTTCAGTGCACTCTCCTTTATGGACAAATAAAGGAGGGCATGAGGTCACTTTGTCCCTTAACCCTTAGTTGCAGCCAATAACAGCTCAGCTTCAGTCCCAGCATCACAGAATAGGAGCCAATAGGTTGCCATTTCAGCAATGTCAGTGAGGAAATATTATTGAAGCAGGGCGCAGCAATTAAATGGAGGAGAGTCACTGTCAATGCTTTTTACAATGTTCTTGAACTTGTTTAATGTCTCCTTAGACAGCCGGGGAGCATTGAGTTAAATACATGTCCAGTTTCCCCTTTGCTGGTTGGCTGGCTGATACTGTGTCCTCCTTTTTCACAACAGCAGTTGCTGCTCTCTGTATTTCACCAGAGAGGAAAAGTTAGTGTAGTCCAAGCCAGGTGTCAAAAGTACGAAGGCTTGTGTGTGGATGTATTGTTATTTGATGTACAGTGATCCTGTAGTAGCAACACCTCATACTCCAGATTGCCGTTCTGAACAGCAGGTTCAGGGATCATAAGTTGAGGCTGTTTCTGAGGCAGTGCCCCATTGTCTAAGCCAGCCTTAACTCCGTCCAACTCTAGCTGTGAGGGCTCACAGTCTAGGTCCAGGTGGCCCTTGGCCCTCTTCCTGCGAAGATAGCATACCACTCCCACCGCTATTGCTATCAGTACCAGCAACAGCAAGATGGCGATTGCAGGAACCAGCATAGTGGTCAGTTTTGGGTCAGTAAACTGTGCATCAGGGCCTCTGATGCTTTCAGCGGCTGTCTGGGCCTCAGTGCAGACACTGTCTATGCCACTAGGGGCACCTAGTGGACTGGCACACACAGCATAGGTGGAGTTGGGCTTCAGGCCTCTGAGCCTGTACTCTGGAAAGGATGATGGCAGGCTGAGTTGAATCGGCCTGCGATCTGGTCCAGAGAGGTTGCGGTAGGTTAGGCGTATTCCACGAATGTAAGGCCGCATTTCAATGTATCGGTGCAGGTCCAGCAGGATTGAGGTTGCAGTTGCTTGATGTGAGCTGATGTCTGGTGCGTCTACAGAGACAGTTGCCATGGGGATTTCAGCTTCAGGTGGTGAAGGCAGGTGATGGTTTGGGGTTTCACAATACCTGCCAGATGTGCCATGTGGACAGGTACACTCTACCTGACCATCCTGGTCCAAATGACAAGTACCCCCATTCAGACAGGTGTGAGGGGGACAAAAATGCAGCTCTTCATCTCGATCCATGCTGGTGCTACTGGGGGATGCAGGGACAGGCAGCAGGGCAGAGTCCTCATCTTTGTCTGGGGGTTTGTCACTGTCCCTCTGGACTAGAATAGCTCTAGTAGTACTTGGGACAGTCGTGACAGGGACAGGCAGGGTAGTAGTAGTTTTCACAGTACTAGTGGTGACTGTAGTTGTGGTAGGACAGCCAAAATCCCTGTGCTCCAGTCGTTCCAATACCTTTCCAGCATTGATTGGTGGGAAATGGCAGCGGGTCTCCTCTGTTCTTTCCAGGGTGATGCTTTGGGCTCTCAGCCATCTTGGGAACCACGCTAAGGTGCAGAGGCAGTTGAAAGGGTTCTCTGCTACTGTGAGCTTTCTGAGGTGGGGAAGGAGTTGGGAGAACTCTTCAGGGAGGCCCTGCAGACTGAGGCTGCTGATGTCCAACTCCTGCAGCTCTCCAAGGTTCTGAAGGTCCTGAACCTTAAGAGGACCCATTGGGTTCCCAGCCAGGCTAAGGTGAATCAGTCCTGGGGTCTCCTTCAGCACTGAGGGGAAGGACTCAAGTTGGTTCCCTGAGATGTCCAGTTCATGGAGGTTCTTGAGACTAGCCATGAGCTCCTCATTTAGGCTGGTGAGCCCAACACCACCCAATTTGAGTGACTCCAGGTTTGGGGTCTGGAGATCTGAAGGACCCAAGGTGGGAAGGACATTAAAGCGGAGGTCCAGCAGCAGCAGCTGGGGCATTGAGAGAGCAGGAAGAGATGTTAACTGGTTTCCCTGCAGCTTGAGTTCCAGCAGGTTCTCCAAGCCATTAAAGGCTGCAGGGTGGATGGTCTCAATAAGATTGCTATACAAATAAAGGCGCTCAAGCAGTGCCATGCCCAGGAAGCATTCCTCTGAAATGTGGGTAATCTGGTTGGAGGACAAGTCCAGGTTTCTCAAAGAGGCCAAATGTTCAAACACCCTCTCAGGAAGTTCAGTCAATTTGTTTTGACTGAGGTCCAGCATTTCTAAGTTCTCCAGACCCTCAAAGTCCTCTGTTGTCAAGTCCTCAATGCCATTGGAAAAGAGGTAGAGGCTCTTTGTGGAAGGAGACACTCCCTTGGGAATGGTAGAGGAACGTCTCATGTAACATAAGATGGATTCTGGCGGGGAACAGGAGCAACCCTCTGGGCAGTCGCTGGACAAGGTGCCATCAGGTAGGATGAGGAAGAGCAGAAAGGGCATCAGCGGAGTGAGAAAGACCTTCATGGTGTAGACTCTTTCTCTCTCCATGCTCAGCCTATAACAAGAGAACAAATGAAGAGTCAATGACCATTCAGAGAAACATACAGCAAGTGGTGACAGATTGTCCACAGATTGTAAAAAGTGGTACAGATAATTTTGTGAGGACCATGTTTGAGTTTGAGAGCATCCAGCTGTTGCACCAAGAAATGTGTGATATATACAGCACAATGTTGAATTTCTTTTTCTTGTATAGTCGTGTTTCCAAAACAGCCACGGTCAGCTATTGATTTACTATGTGGTTCTTTAATGTGTTTCAAGGAGTGAAATTACAAAGGTTTAACTATGCATAGCCAGTGATCAAAGGCAGTCTTTTGTCACAAGGTCTCTCAAACAATAGGGCTGTAACATCAGGCTTTTCTGCTATAGCTGGGGAAAAGTTGACACAGTGGCATTGTGCCACACTTTTCTGGCTAGAGGAGAGCCACATTCTTTCTCTAATGATCCTACAGATGCCTACATATATAAAGCATGTATATATGATAACACGTGCGTTGGTGTTTGTATTGTACGCTGCCACTCACTGCTATTTTCTGTACTTCACATACACTCTGTGGTTATAGTAGGGTCACAGCTCCCTGTTCTCTGTGTTTATGAGAGGCTCCATAGCCTATGAAACACATAGACACACAGCGGCAATGAAAAAGTCCAACTTGTTTTGTTTCTGAGATGATGTATCAAAGTAAAAACACAGAGTGAATATATTTCTCTCTCTCCAGAGTCACTGAAACAGCGGAAATCTTCACATACGCCCTCTGAATGATTCACCATAAACACTGCTCTGCTCTCTCCAGTTTCGTATAACCATACCGTGTCAACTTCATGTGGCTGTATGTCTGCCATGCTGCATGTGGCCACAAACCGGTGGATGATTTACTTTGTGGCGTTCTAAACTTGGAGAAGAGCTTCTCTGATAGCCCCGAGCTGCTTCCTTGACTATAGACGGTATATAAATAACACACACTTTCTATGTTGTCAGTACGCAGTTTGACCGCCAGTGCTCCTTGCCAGACAAATGTCTCTAAATCTGTAAAAAGGATGAAATATACAGACACTGAAGAGAGTAGATCATCAGGAAGATAACATCCTGTGATTTAGATCCATTTCACCAGAGTCCAAGCCCGACAAAACAAACACCCCGCTACAGCATCAACACAGTACTTGAAAGGGCAAAAAGAAGAAGGGAAATGAGAGAAGAAAGAGGGGAGATGAAGAAACTAGTTGCTGAGTCTGTGTGTCAGTTTATCATCTTGTGTTGAGTGAGATGGCCTTAGGGGACGAGGTAACATCTCAATCTGTTGACCATTTATCCTCTTTAGACAGCAGTCTGTCCCGTCACTAAATACTTTTTTTGTCCGTACTCCATCAGCAAGGACACCCGGGCATGATTTTTACAAATACACTCAATTCCCTGGTTTCCTGCTTTAACTTTGTTTAATATCACGATTCAAATGTATTGATGATGAGCGAGGATAGCGTGTTGCTTGTGTCTTGCTTTATGATGGATGACACCCACAAGTACGAGATGTTGGTCGACTTGAATGCCTGAGGGAGCTTATTTTAGGGCCTTAAATGGTGCAGTTGTTGATGTCTGCACTGCACAAATACCTGAATGAGAAGCCAAGTATGTGACTTACAGTTTAACACAGATGGAGCGTACACATAGAGAACATTCTGTTCTCACACTGCTTACCTCAGGTTGTGGCCATCTCACCAGAAAAGTCAAAGAAGTTGCTTTGGATATTTTAATTCTCTCATTTCCTTTCGTATCTTGGAACCATGTTATTGTCCTCTGAAGTACTGCAGAAGTTAATATTTCTTTCTTGTAAACTACTTCAATGTCATCTATCATCTAAAATACAGTAAAAAGTCTCTGATTCCAGCTTCTTGAATATGGATATTTTCTGGTTTCTTTACTTATTTTTGACAGTAAACTGAATATCTTTCTGATTGACATTTTTCACCGTGTCTTTGTTTGAGAAACAGAAAAAAAAAATAAGAAAGTGAAGAGATGCCAATGCCACCAAATAAGCTAGGCCAAGTACATGTTACAGTAGCATCAGAACTGCTGCCAACTTAAACAATCTCTCGTTTTAAAATTCATCCACTTCTCTTTCCTTTCTTTTTTAATGAAACGTTCTCTTAATACAAAAAAAATCGCCGCCTCAAATGTCAGAGCTTGGAGAGGAGATCAAGGGTTTTGAGGGGTGCATTAGAGAGGCAAAGTAAGGTCCGGTATCATCTCATCAGACCACAGCTATGGCATTTATTTTCCTTCTCTTTCAGCATACTTTCCTTTCCCCTTCTCCTTGAAATTGCAGCCTTCTTGGACAGATTCCCTGATCTCTTATTTTTCCTTCTCCTGTAACTAAAAGCAATCGTGGCATTTGCTCAAGCCCCACTGCCAACACGTTACCCTTATTATCCGGATAACTATTTCAGACATAGCAGAATTGTTACTCAGTGGAGCCAGATGCCAGTAGAAATGACCCTTCTCAAACCTCAAGGCTTGATTGAGCAAAGCATCTAACTAGCTTACAGAGTCGGCACCTGCTAACAGCACAGAAAACCTACCTAAACTTTGGCAGCCATGTGTAAAAGTCGGACCCACTTAGTGTTGTACTTGTTTCTGGAAAGTCTTGTCCAGAAAGTAACAGATAACATCTGATGGCGATAGTTTGCTACAGCTGAATGGGCAGCAGAGGTGAAGGGGTTGCAGTTATCCCATAATTTACACACAGTGCCTGGGGGAACTTTAACAGGTGAGTAATTACAAGTATTGAGTTGTGAAGAATTTTTGAGTCATGCCTCAGTGGCTGGGGAGAAAGCAAGAACATTTTACGTACTCCTGTTGGAAATAAAAGTGAATTGAATTGTAGCGGTCAATAATAACTGAAGTCAACGGCTGGTTCGTTACAGGGCTCAGAAATGATGAGGGCGCAGATGGAGGAGGGAAAATAAAGAAAATGTGTGGCTGCCGTGCTGTGTAAGTGTATGGAACAAGGGAAAACAAAAGGATTTGGGAAGATAAACAGGAGATGAAGGGGTTAGGGAGAATTGAGGAACAGCTGGAGCGTATGCTGATGGTCTCGGGTTCATATCGTCATTGTGTGTGGGGTTTCAGCGCAGGATACGGCATGTATATGTACACACTCATACTTTATGTTAAAGGCCGCCTGGTCAGAACAAACACTTCATGCGCTTTACTGTTTGTATGAGAGAAGTTCCAAAAATCCAATCTCATTCCTTTCCGGAGATGGAGAAGCTTGACTTTGGTACATTATATGAGGGTCTGAGACGAGTATGAGGGTGCAGTGCCAGAACACACAACAACATCAAGGCAGTCATGAGAGGAGAGCGAGCTATGCAGATAAAACTGAGAATATTTTTCTTAGAAACTCAACGTGGTGATTCTGCTGTAGCTCCCCGGAGCTGAATGTTTATTTGAGTGTGCCTCATTCCAAACTGGGCCAGGCACATCTGATAACTCAGTGGAGGAGAAACTGTGGCGCAGGCAGTGAATACTGCCAGATCACAGATAAAACCAAGCTTGATCAGTTAGATTCTCCTGTGTTCTTTCTTTTTGGATACGAGTGACTTGTGGAGGTCTTATCAGTGGGGTAAGATAATGCGCTATTGTGGCGTCACTACAGTATGGATGCACGGTATACTGTGGGGCTGAGTAACTCCGATGCAGTGAATGCAGTTGGAGGGCCCGGAGGGAGATAGTAGAAAGACAGGCTTGTCATCCTGAGCGAGCAGGAATGAAAGCCCCCTCCCTTCTCGCCTTCCTCCTCCTCTCTTGAGTTGTAATTTCCTTTTCTCTCCCCTGCGCGCTTGTTGAGACATTCCTGAGACAGGCAGCAGCTGAGGTTGAAAAAGTGAGCTTGTCTGTCTCACTGGCTTGGCATTTAGAGATTAACGGGGAGTCTTTCTGGGTTTATAAACAGACGATGGATTGGATGAATGATGGTGCTGCTTATACAAATACGAGTGCAAACATCTTTGTTACCAGATTTGTTATATAATGATTGTTCTTGCATCTGTGTTTTCTTTCAGCTTCAGTCTAGGTTTGTGGGTTGTATTAGAATAAAACGTGTTGGCTGATGAACATGTGGGCCAGAAACAGCAAGAAGCGAGTACAAAGAAAAAAGCATGGGAACGTCTTTGCGCAACACTGAGTGGAATACATGGTCAGCCCCATTGAAAAGACAAATTAAACAGGCAATAAGAAGAGGCAAAAGGAAGAAAAGCATTTTCCCCTTTCCCTCAGCTCACTCCTTATCCCACTTTTTCTTTCCTTTCAAGACGAAGAGGAAAAGAAAACACAAGCAGGGGGAACAGCGGAGACAAAAGCAGGTTTCTGTCAGCAGGGGCACCAGGGTGGAGAGCTGGATAAGGCCCTGCTTTGGGAGAGTGAAGTGGGCTTCGGCAATTAAATCCCGGCAGGCCAAGCGTCAAGAGCCCTTATCTTCAGAGCTGAAGGCCAACACTGAGGGGCAATGAAGGGTACAAGAGAGGGTAGAAAATTGCAGTGCATGTGTGCGGAGGAGTTGCAGGTCACTGTGCACTTGCATAATACGGTGGGCCGGGCCGGAGACTACGGGGGGCACCACGCCAAGTCACAGTAAGGGGATAAGGCTGCGCGCTACAGAGTGCATACTCCCATTAAAGAGGCCCTTTCTTTTCAGGGGCTTTATCTGTAAAAGGAACAACGTGTTGTGGTATGTGCATTAGAGTATGATCTACAGTGTGTAGGTACAGCTACTTCTTTAGATTTACAGCAGTAGCACAGGGACATGACACATTGGTTGTAAATGATAACTCAGGCACACAAAAGCTGGTGATGAAGGCTGACGTGAGCCCTCTGACCGCCCGTGTCTGTCTTTCCCCTCTCTATTTTTGCCCCTTTTTTCCATCCCCGACCCTCACACACGCTCCCTCTTCCCATCCCTTCCTACTGTCAGTCCTTGCCACAGCTGGACTCTGTTATCCACAATCTAGTGAGGTTATTCATCAACATGACAAAGGGGTCAAGAGTGAATACGCAAGGGGAAACAAGAGTTGTGCAGAATATCTGCGGTTCAAAAGATTACTTAAAAATGTTAATAATGTGAGTCTGTCGGCGCGCATTCTGCAAAGTTTTTCATTGTTTATGGCATGAGCCAACGCATCTTTAATGTAATGCTGCGTATTATGTGTGGATCAAAAAGGATCAGAAAGGAAGGCATGTTTGGAGATGGAAATGTGAGGAGTAAGAGAGCAACACTTGACTGTTGATCGTCGTCCAAGGTTTTCCATTTAGGGGCTCTTGGGGTGCTTGGCAGCAAATAAGGAAAGCAGATTTATTTTCCATAAGTTCTAAGTCATGTAATACTGAACACCTATTTGTTTTTGTACTGTCGAGGTAGGCTGCAACTGTCTGTCTTTGATCTAAGATATATCCAAGACGCTCAGATTTAACAACAGACTAGGTGTCCGAATATGAAGGCACAGCTACTTGAATCGTATGTAATGCCAGTAGCAGCTCTGCTAAAAAAAGGAGAGATGACTATGCTTTCCCAAAAATGCACTTACATTTAAGGTCAATCAAGCAGGCAGAAGACAAACACAGACGGGGAAGAGAAGAGGACATGTGGAATGGAAGAAAGATGATAGTTTTACTATGTCTGTCACTGGCAATACTCGTCTTGTAGCCACAGCATCATTGCTATGCTTTGTAGTGGTAAGAAGGGGGATTATGGCCTGTCGTAGTTTTACAATGTGCTGCACAAACAAAGCTTTCCAACTGATTTCAGCCTAAACCACAAGAAAAGACCCTGAAATAGTCACATCCAGCATGCATTGGCCCCCGCCAGAGCTTATTGATGTCAAAGTGTTGCTGTTTTAATTAACACGAACAACCACTTAACCGACAGACATGTTCCTGTCAGGCTGCTTTCTGGTTACAGACATTAGATCACTTTTCTTCTCTCATTCTACGTTTTTTTTAACATCTAAATTAGTCTAAAGGCACCTTATTATTGGTGTGAGGGGTGTCCCTTTTCATCACAGGATTTATGGTTTTGAGAAGACCTGCTTATAAGTACAGTGTGAAGTATTACCATTAGAGCCTGCAGCTGGAGGACTTGAAAGAGAGCATAATATACATACCAGGGGTGAGTGGGAGGGTAGTGGAATAGTAAAACAGTGAATATTTGCTGCACTATCGGAGGGATAATGACAAATCAGGATCTGGTTTTGAGGTCCAAGTCAGTAGTTGCAGCTTGGTTGTAAAATATTAACACTAAAGAGCATAAAATGAGAGAAACTGCGATGGCCGAACAATCTTCCCTGATAGCATCAGTCCAACAAAGCCGATGATGCAGTGAGGCAGAGAGCGACTCCTTGAGGTCAGAGGTCAGCCTCTAGATTAGTGTTTCCACCGCTGCTCAGTATTCTGTGTCCTCTGTTGTAACTGTGGCTCCGACAACACAGATAACAGGGCACACACCCAGCTCTGGTTACACACACACACACATACACCTGAAACTTGCTGATCCTCGTCTCCACAACAGGTGCTTTCTTCGCTCCTCCGGGGCAACGTGAAACCCAAAACCTCTGAAGTGTGTCTGAGTAAATGACGCGACATGTGCCTCAGCCGGCTGTGCGCAGGGGAGAGGGGAACGGAAGCAGGCCGAGGTGGGCGGCCGGGCAGCCAAAATTCAACCAGAACTGGGACTCAGCAACAGCACGTCTGCGAGTCTAGTTCTACCTCCTCTGAGCTTTAGAGTGAAGAGGTCAGGCACTACGAGTTCCAAGAGGAAATGTGGACCATTTCCTTTTGTTTTATTGCTGAAGGATATGACGGATGGTGCTGTGGATGCTAGACTTGATTTTGTTTTTATAAAGGCTCACATGAGGGGAGACACAGGACGCACTGGCTGAAGTAGCCTTCTTCTTTCAGACAGCGTCCTCTTGTTTTGTCCGGTGAGCGATGTCTCAACACTGACACGCGTCTTTCATCCCTCTACCCTGCCCTGTGACCTCCTGGGAGAGGTGTCATTGAGGTCACAGTTGCATTTCTTTCATAGGCACACAGACACACACACACACACATCTGTCTGAGATATTCACCACAGGACTCTCACATTACACAGACGCAGAGGATTTCAGTGCACCACTGACAACCTGAGCTTTCATCTGTTTTCTTACTTCTCTGTTGTGCTTGCACCTACAACTTTTTTGCCTGTCTTATCCTGCTCAGCCTGTAGGTGACATCAGCAGTATGACCCCACTAATCCACAGTGTCTATCTTTGACCTAACTTGAATAAGTCACAGCCGAGTGGCGTAGAAAAACAAACAACACCTCTCTGCCTTTCTCTCAAACACAGCTGCAAATCACACAACTGCAGTAGTCACAGTCGAATGACTCTGAAAGGGCTTCATCACCAGGAAACGGTAAATACGACATCCTAGTGTCACAAAGCTGGACTCTCTCCAGGACCATTCTGCCTCCTCCAAGAATCAAAACTTTATTGTACTGTCTGGCTCACTGACTCTGGCTCTAGCTCTAGCTTTGTCCAAGGTATGGTCTCGGGCAGAGTTTCAAAAAGACTCCCTCAAAAACACCTGAGAAAACTTTGAGCCTCAAGCGGGGACAGGGAAATGTTTGTGCTGCTCGTGTGCTTGCGGTTAGAAGCGGCTGGATTGACCAGTTTTATCACTCCGCCACAAGCCCGCTGTAATGCACACACTCCAAAACCTCTGCGTATACATTTGACATGCATTCGAGCTCCAACAGGACTGCAGTGCTAGTTTGTCACCTTGCCACAACTTCACGTAACTCTAAAGGATTTTTAAAAAAAAGGAAGAGAGAGAGAGTGGAAAGAGAGCTGGAATCACTGACTGCCTTAAACTTTAAACTTCATTCTTAGTCTCTTTGTATAAAAGATCAAGCGACGAACTGGATGTTGACAGTGGTTGTTACCTTTGTCCTTTGTTGCAACAGTACTGTGTAAGAGTTCAAATTTGAGCTCAGCTAAATAAGAGGGTGTATGCAAGCCAGGCGGCAGGCGAGCACAATGACTGGCAGGCTGACTATCCTTGTTAGACAAACAGTGTCACACGTACTCACTAAAGAAACACTCACAAATTATCCGTCTGCCTGTCTGCTCCTCTGTCTGTACATCCGGATTGTCTCTCCACTCGCTCTTTTACATACTGTAGCTGCTTAGTGACTGTAGTCCGACCGCACTTCTATCAAAGCTCGGACATTTATTGTGCAGACATACTGCCGACTCTTGCTTTGACACATCGCACAAATATTTCGAACATCTTCGGTTGCTTCTCCGCTCACCTCTGTCCTCGCTCTCAGGTTTAATCATGTACCTGGCAAGAGTATGACTGGAATCTGATGGAGGCACGTCTCCTCTGCCTGCCAAAGTACCCCTGCAGGGCCTCGTGGCAACTATGTAGCTGTCAAAGTGTTCATTACGCAGACACCTTGAGAGACCTTAAAGCTAAAGTAAATGAGCGGCAAACAGAAACTTGGAGCAGTGCTGACAGGTAAACATCAACTTGTTTACCATGTTAAAATGAAGCTCAGCATAGAAAAATGTAGACTTGGAAAGGACAAATACAAACTCACACCTCATTAGCAGTTTTTCAATTGGAATATGTGCAGATATTTGACGATCAGCATGTACAACAAAGTTGTACACTTTCTACACTCAGCCAAGTGTCTCTAAGCAAAGAAAGATTAAAAGAAGGTCATATTCACACGTTACTCAACGCTTCTTGTTTGTGTGAGGGGCAAAAGGGCAAACAAAGAGCAAAACATGCACCCCAAAATAAATACTTTTTTAAAAATGTACACTTGATAAAATGTAAGGTAAAAATTCTGTTAAGTATCAGATAAAACACAAGCAACAAGTCATTTTGTTTGGTTACTGTAATCAGGCTTTAAAACATTGTTTTACGTCACATTTTCACATATAACTGCGTAGTATCTTAATTACTCAAAATATAAGGTAACTAAAAAAACAGCAACCATGTGTTTGTTGTTTCAGTAACAATAAGCCAGGTAAGGAATTTTAAGTTGTTGGGACCTGTTGACGTCTACAGCAACAAAAGACGTGAAACATGATTGCTATGTTGGGTAGAAGAACAAAGCAAGAGATCTTTTGATAAGTTGAGTGATGTATTAGTTGTTTACTGTTGCTCATGACAAGTTTGGTATTCCATGTTGTCATGGCTTGAGTATGGTTTGAAATTAAGATTGGGTCACAGCCATATTCAGTCATCAGGAACATGTACCACCCCGATTCAAAAAAGGTTTGGACTTTTTGAAATATAGTCACTTGAAAACAGTACAAAAGCAATATATTTAATGTTTTACCTCATTAACTTAATTGTTTTGTGTAAATATATGGTTATTCTGAATTTGATGGCAGCAACATGTTCCAAACAAGTTGGGACAGAGGCAAGAAAATATTGGGAAAGTTGTGGGATGCTCCAAAAACACCTGTTTGGAACAATCCACAGGTAAACAGGTTCATTGGTAACAGGTGATAGTATCATGATTGGGTATAAAAGGGGCACACTCGAAAGACTCAGTCGTTCAAAAGCAAGGTTAGGGCTCAGGATGACTTCATAAAACCTTTATCGCTAAATGGTTTGTTTGCGTTCTGATTGCGTTCTGTTTTTATTTATGTCATCCCAACTTTTTTGGAATCAGGGTTGTAAATAATAATTTACAAGTCCATTAAATCTGGCACTAGTGGAAGTTTCCTCATTTGTTTCTATACCACCACCTTACTTTAAAATCAGGCATCTGCAGTGCTACCTGTTTTTCAGGCCCCCAACCGAACACCCCCTCCTTTCTCAAGAGTTACCGTTTCTGATTTTTCAAGTCCTTCTGCCCTCCGGGCTTTTTCCTCTGATAACACCTCAGACATGTGGCACACACACGCATGATAAATGTGAAACTCAGATCACTGGTGCTGATTACAGTGTCACAGAGGAATTTGTTGTGAAACTACAGCCAGCGCTGAGGAGGCTGCCACAGACACTGACATGCCTCTCCTCTAATGCCCTCAGGTGCCATCCTGAATCAGAATGTCCGCTGGTTTATTAGTGTGATTTTATTGAGTTATTCAAAGTGGCTTCTTATACAAACATCTGATTTGATTAATTGTGTCATTCCCTGGAGAACAGTTATTTCCTGTATCGTCTTTATTCAATTCTCAGCTGAATGACAAGATCCCATGAGCCAACATCAGTGTCAGTGATCCCTCATTTGACCTGCATACTCTCCTGATTAAACAGGTGAGCCCTGCCATCTTATCTCAGCGAGTATACAGACATCAGTCAGCAACTGTCTATTAAGACATCAACGCTGACCCTCAACAACTCCACAATTTGCCTGCAACAGGTGCACATTACAGACGACTCCTGACATCCAGCACAAACAAGGCAAGAGAGAAGAAGGGGGAGGAGGGCAGTGACAGAAGTGGGGGAATAAACAAGTGAACCGTCTGTAAACTTCAGGGTGTCAGGATACACAGCCTATTGCTGAATGCAACGATGTAGTGAACTGCCGGCAGGAATTCTTACATATACATTCGTACACAAGCTTCACCCCAGGCCTACTGTGTCCATTTAATGCACTTTAAAGGACCATATCACTGTTTTTTAGCTCTTTAACAACAAATTATGTTTGATTTCACTGTTCTGCAGACAGACTTAGCTCACTTTCCATTTCCTCACAGTTTGAAAATGTATCGGCAGACTTGTTAAACTTGCTGGAGTGGTATAATCCCTCACACACAACAAGCCTGGATTGACATTTGGCATATTGTTGCAGTAATGGTAATGCAAGTAAAGTTCAGTTTGATTTGAAAGTACTGCGCTGCATTACCTTATAACTGTTCAGACTAGAATCAATGAGGACTTCATGTTGGCGACTGAAGCAAGTCTCAATATTCTGTCAGTAGATTTTCATACTCTATGAAAATGAATGAAAACCAGTGGATGCAAATTTCTGAAACAGTAGCATCATTTACAGATTGGCTATGAGGAAGCACTGAACTATGCCTTCACTATATATGACCTGTGTATGTCTGTTCCCTATTGGTTAGTCACACTGTCAAATACTGTACAGAGAAATGAGCTGACAGAGAGAGGGGGGGCGGGGGGGTGAATGATGCTTTGTTATCGTAGCAGTTTGTCTAAATAAAGGACAGTGTGTTTGCTCTCACATCCGTTCATACACATCATTAAGTGACTACAGCAGATACCTGAGCCAACCTGTAACACAGAACAATGCATACCTGTGTGTGTTTGCTCACACACATGTGTGATCTGCCTGTGTGTGTGTGTGTGTGTGTGTGTGTGTTCTGATGTCAATGAGTTTTTTGTGTGTGGTAGAGTTAGAGTATCTGAATGTCACTGGGTACCCTTGTTTGCTGTTCCATGTTTGCTTTCAGGTAGAATTATTAACATTATTAACTGACAATTATACATGGTTGTCATGGTGGCAGGATGTTAATGAGCAACGGATTGACTCGGGGGGGTTTGTGTTATCGTTTTACCTTCATTTCTAGAAGTTGAAAACACACAGAGCTAGGTTGCATTGATGGGAAACACACAGACATTTGGCTTACATTCAGAGCCTTGTCACATCCATGTGCTCGTGTTTTACGAGATATTCAGAAACATTAGGTGTGGCACTGATGTGTAGTAAGGTAATGGCAGGTAAACACAAACACATACACACACACACAGGATATCACAATGCGCTGTAAATCATCATAGTGTGTACAAGCTTTGATGTTTAAACTCAGGATTAAGCCAGCAACAGAGCCAGTGTGTACACTGACATTGAAGCATTGCCTGCACAGCAAATAATTCACTCAGCCTGAGGGGATGTGCATGTGTTTGGGCCCAAAATCAACCCCCAGAAGAAGAACTCTCTTCTTCTCTTGTTTTCCCTAAAGGGAGACTGGGCTGAAGGAACTATAAGGCAATTAGCGAGTGTAGCGGTGTGCGTCCAGAAGCCCGAGGCTACAGTCTCGTCCTGTGCATGTGTACGTCTTTACAAGCCCTCACAGTCCCTGTCACAGCTCATTGACGACTAGCATAACACAGGAATGAGGCAGGATAGAGGGCGAGGGGTCAGGAGGGGTGTGTAAAGTGGAGCAGAGAATCAGAGCGACAGTTTTCACCAGTGACGCAATGACAGACGGTAACCGGACCCCAGCACAAACGTATAGGTGGTTTATTAGTTTTCAGTGCTTCCCCCACCACTGCCTTGGGTGGGCGGCCCACAACAGGACCCCTCCTCTCACCTTAAAGAAACAAAATATTTTATCTGTTATATTGTGAGTTCTTCACATGCACTGGCTATGTACATGTGACAGTAGGTGAGATGGGAAAAGCGAGGGCAGGTTGTCCACTAGTTAATCGATCACAGATGGCGTTGGTCTCTCGGTCAGATAAAAAAATAATAAAAGTAGGCCTAAAAAATGCTAAAATGGGTCGCCAAATATACTTGGGCACCCGTTAATGCCCAATAGGAGCAGGATCAATTCATTGCTGACAATGAGAAAAAATGCAGACGTATAATTTTAAATTAGATTAATCTCCTTCTTTATAAAAAAATCCACATCCAGTATTTTTGTATGAGTATTAAACTATGAGTTAGGCACACTGTAGATGTTAACAAGAAGCCCACATTCAACCCACTTCTGCCACAACTTGAGCAATCAGACAGGCACAGTAAACTCCATTACTTCCTTCCCTCTGTCTGTAACCCTACACAGCCTCACTGTATCTATTAAATGCTGTGTGTGTAAGAGAGCCGCTCTTGTTCTCCTGCCAGTCTTGTTAAGAGGCTCAGAGCTGTGTGAAAGGACCCTATTGAGGAAGCAGGGTGTTACGGTTAACACAATAAGGACCGCCAACAGCGTGCGGTCTGGACTCCTAGATGCAAATAATCAAAGGAGTGTATTATTATGTTGGTGTTTCTGACGTAATCTCTAACTGTATTGTGATGAAAGCTATTCCTGTTGTTGACAATGTGTTTGCATTAGTAGCTGGCCACATCTTTTTCATAATGACACAGATTAGTCATAAAACTGTCAGATTTAATTCCACGCTTCACTCACCCAGTGAAGAAGTGTCCTCCTCTACTCTTGCTCCACTTTTCTTTGGTTTCAGTTCCCTGGAAATAAAACAATAGTTGTACCTGTTAGCCAAATATGTTGCAATGTTTTTGTGTCCAGCCCCCTCCTCTCCTCCCGTCACGCATTGTTAATGACCTGCAAGCCAAACAGGAAGTTTTTTCCTGTTAATTGGTTGGATTCCAGCTGTGTGCGGGAGCGTGCTGAGCGCCGGCAGGCCATGTGGCAGCACAAGAGAATGACAGAGCGGGAGAGGAAGAATGCAGGCCGACCACTCTCCAGTCTGTCAGCTCCTTGTGCTGTGGTATCAGCCCATCAGCCGTGGCCAGAAAATGTGTGTGTGTGTGTGTGTGTTTGTAGATAGTGACTTAAGCTGACAGTGTTTTTTATAACAAGGTTTCTGGTATGATCTGCAAGATTAATTGAGTTTCACCCTTCTGAGCTGTTGAATGAGGAGAGCATCAGAAGTCACGCATGTAACAGTGTAAGAGTGACAAAAATGTGACAGATTTGTACCATTTTGCTAATTTCCAGTGCGTTTCTTCAGTTAGTGTTTTGATCAGGTGTGTGTTTAAGAGCTGCTGTGATTAGGTTATTATTCGATTACTCAAATACTCGATGGAAAGAAAATGAAACGCCCAGTATTTTCACAATGGATCAATTATTTCAGTCACATTTCAACACTTTCTTCCAGCTTATTAAATGTGAAGATTTGCAGCGTTTCTTTGTTATTTATGACAGTGAAGGAAGAGTCTTTGGGTTTTTGTCTGTTTGTTGGACAAAATAATCAATTTCGATGAACCCTGTTTCAATAGCTGTGTCTTTGAAAGCCAAAAAAAGCTTTAATTTTATAGCAGCCCTAAAGGGCCATATTGACCTTTTTTGTGCGATTTTAATGATTAGCGTCTCATTATCCATGACCACAGAACGATTTATGCATGCATTCGCGTGTTTGTTGCTTTGTATAAATACAGCATTGAATGTTATTTTTGAGCGCGCCTTTGAGCCAGTTTTGGGAAAACCCACACATAAAGTGACCACTTGATAGATGTTTTATTAGCGGGAGGCGTTCGGCCAAAAGCAGCTCCCACATTTCTTTCTAATGGCAGCCTTTGTACATTTTCATTTAATTGATTTAAGGCATGGTCATGGAACAGTTTCAGAGATACTACGACAGTATATCTTTCTTTTTCTCTCCCTTGTACTGTTCACTTGACACCTATCCATTCTGAACACAGCAGACTTCCAGTATGTTTCCACTACGCTGTGTTTTTAAGTGCCATATTTCATATACCAAAGCTCTGAGTCAAGCAGTCATGGAGATGGAAAACAGAATGGGGACCAGATCACGTGATTTACCTGATTGTGTAACACCTGAAACCACTGCTTTGCATATACCAACGCTGAGTCGCACTGCAGCACGCGCTCACGTCCACATACAGTGCTTTGTTTACATCTGAAAATGACCCGTCTCAGTCTGCTGGCCTGCTTTGAGGCCTTCTCTTCACTCTGCATCCGTGTGTTTATTTGTTTGAGGTGGTGTTTGGCAGTGCTGCACGAACTCTTTTGTTCATGTGTCCTGTGTGTGAGCTCATTGCATGTTTTTGGGTTATTTGCATACATTCCCTTAATCTATACCGGTCAATGTAATGATGCATGTTTACTAGCGATGGAGACTGATCACTTGCAAGCGTGCCCTGACCCCGCCGCGGTCAGTTTACGAGGTCACTGTGTCTCCCTCTCAGACAATCTCTTGACTGCCACTGTAAATATTTAGCTTTCAAAGTGGAACTTGACACTCAAAATAGATGCATATCGTCTTTACCGCACAGCTCCATGAATAACTGAAGCCCTTTCTAAAGAGAAAAAAAAAACTGTAACAACAATATTCCTATCTTGGAGAGCTTTAATAGCTCAGGCTTCCTCCTCCACATCTTTCCGTGGTCTTTAATTTGTATGGAGTGCACACTGCCAAATCATTGGCCGTATCTTTTAACCTGCCCTTGCCTCTTATTTTCTCTCTTTTCAGCATTATTGGTTTACTTTCATATTTACTCTCTTTTGAAGCAGCTATTCTTGTCCTTCTCTCTTTCCCTGATACTTTTCAGCCTTTTCGTCCACTATAATTTTCGTCCTTCCTCTGTGTTCATCTGTGAAACATAAATATCGTCTCCTCTGTTTCTCCTTTTCTCTGCCTCCCGCTGTGTCACTCCCTTTCTCTTTCCCCATCTGTTTTCATCTCCTCCAAAGCAGAACAGTGCGGAGCAGTCTGACGTTAATGTTAGAACCACTTTGTAGTGGCATCATCTAGAACTGCCAACAATTTGTCCAAATTATAGCTGAGAACATCAATCCAAGCCCTAAACCTGCAGAGGAGGGTTGGTATAAACAGAGAGAAGCTTCATGTTTTGCTGTAGGTGTGCACTTGTACGTTGAATATGTACACGGGTGACAAGCTGTGACTTGTGGCTGTCACAACCGCTCACAACCGTTGATTGCAGCGTTGACTGATTTAGATCTGGGCTGATACCCGGTGGCACTCGAATACACACATGCAGGCACGTATGCATGCAGATTATCCTCTCCGGGGCTGCCGCTTGCAAACAGCAGCAGATAAAAACACTATTTGCGTCCCTGGCTGCGACGGAAATAGAGCTCCAACATCGGCCGATGCAACGTAAGAGCCAGACTCTGCACGTACGTGTCCGATTGTATGTACGAGTGTGTGTGAATGCCACCACTTTCTGTGACCTGATGGTGAGCGGACACACGCCTACCTACGGGGACACACAGCTTGCAGAATTGACTCTACCATCTTATCATTCAATCCATATTTGGTAAGAGCATATGTTCATCTCAGTGGTTTAATATTTGACCTTCCTCTCAAACTGATATCGGTTTTCACCACTTCTGGTTTTGGTCAAACAGTGTAGGCATGTGTGGGTCTGTGTGTGTGTGTGTGTGCTCATGTGCCCTTGCTTTGCTCTTGCCCAGTAAGATCTGGTTCAAGGCTCATTTCCTAATTACAGTGCTGGCCAGAGGTAATTACAACCTTAGATTAAGAGCCGTTTCTCTTTTTTCACGGCCCCACTGAAATGCAGCAATTTGTGGTGGCTTTCTGGGATGAGCATCCTCCCTCTCATCCTCCCTCTCTCTCCTCTCTCATTCTCCATCTGTCTCCCACTCGTACTTCACTGGAGTTGGTTTAGGAATTCGGGGGGATTTTTGGCTATCGGGAGGTTTAAAAAATAGCAGGCTTTTGTTTAATGTAAGTTTCGAGAGGAGTTCTCGGATTCTTTGCTTTAGAAGACAGACAAGCTGGTAAAAATCTTGACGACGGCGAGCATGTGTGTGTCTGTGGACATGGAGGACAGCAGTTATTTGGGGTTTGAGCTCAAGCTGGGGCACTCCAAAGCCCACAGATCCCTTCTTCGCATGAGTGTGTGTGTGTGTGTATATTTATGCAAGGTTTTGAAGTGGTTCTTCTGAACGCATCATTTGGCTGCATCGGCAAGCTCTTCTTCAATTTAGCTTGGCAGGCGTACGGGATGGGGTTTGCCTCTGCATACCGCTGGGTCAGCATTGATGTGTGAGGCTGAGGCCTTTGAAGCCGGGGGTTTTACTTAAGACGCCACTTCTAGAGAGCGGCTCCAGATCTTAATTATCAACCAGGGAACGCCCCTCATCCCCTGCTGTGCAGCACCTGAGGAGGGGGACATCTTGAATTCTCACTCGGCACAGACTCCTCGCTAATTTTGATGAGCCCTCACTTTCACGTCCTTGAAGAAAAACAAACACACACATGTTCACACACTTATTCCAACTTTCTGCCCTGTCGCCTCCCCTCTCTCCGCCTGCTGTGTGAGTGCCCCGCTCTCGTCCTCCTCTCCTACCTCCACCTCCCTATATCCCTCCTCTCCTCCCTTCCCCAGGCCTCCTCGCCTCAGCACCTGACTTTTAACCCCCTAATCCCTCTGATGCGGAGGGTAAGATGCGTCAGCCACTGCCCCTAATTGGTGTAACACGGAACTCAGCCGATAGGATGTGAAAATCCTCCGCTCTCAGTTTGGAGAAAGACGAAAAGGTGGCGGTACTGAGTGTAAAGTGTTGAAATAGGCCCGACCAACAAATCAGTTGCCTATCACAGACAGATCGATATCGGTGTACATGTTGTTTATTGTTAAAGGGGCACTGTGTAGTTTTGGAGAAGAATTTTAATACTTACAATATTAATGAGGTAATAATATAAACTCAGAAATATTTTTTTTTTCCATAACTAAATAGACAAGCTGTTCTCTGAGGAAAATAAGGTCCCAGAACACTGTTTAAAGCAAGAAAGGTGGCAGGGTCCGCCAAATATAAACAGATGCCCGTCAGATCTTTGAATCATGTCTCAACACAGCTGTCAATAATCCAGATTTAGACATCAGTGCTCTTTATCACCCGAGCTCTTTGCCACAGATAATGAAATGCCAGCCTTGATTTTGTAAAAACAAAAAAAGTGATGGAAGCACAATCTGACACAATTTAAGAATCCAGATCCTGGATGGGTCGTGCGGTTTTGGACACGACTGTCACAGTGGTGCGACCACACGCCTGTGCTTAATTGTTTAAATTGGGTTTAATTACAGAGGGCTCCTTCGCCTGCGTCGTGCTTCCTGTCCACAGGCCAACATTTAAAGATGCAGTATGTAGTTTTGGGGAAGAAATTTTAATCAGAAGAGAAAGATCTTTGTTGACTGATTTTCTTTATGCCTGAAGAAACTAACTTAACAAATTTTCTTCATTTTCATGACTGAATAAACAAACTGAGCTTAAAGGACAACACAATTTCATACTGTTTTACTTTGTTTATATATGGCGGTGTGTTCTGGGGACCTTATTTTCCTCTGAGAACAGCTTGTTTATTCAGTTACGGAAAAGAGAAATATCTCTGAGCTTGTATTACTACCTCATTACTATTGTAAATATTAAATTTCCAAGTTTGAATTTCTTCTCCAAAACTTCATAGTGCCCCTTTTGAGTGCAGGAAATGTCCCGTGGGACAGGGAAAATTCACCCTGTGTGCATCTGTGTCTTTACATAATGCTCATGCACAATTGCAGCTAATATTTTGACAAACTTTGACTTTAAATTCACATTCAAGAGGAAGAGATGCAGTAAACACTTCTGCTTATCACAGCATTTCTCCCCTCAGACTTCTTTGAGTCAACAGGAGACAAACACAACAGTCTGCTGTGTTGTGCAGCTCCACAGACAGAAAATAACCACACTGACTGGCACAGCCGCTCTCTTGTACTGTAAGTGTTACAATCTGTGCAGCCAGAAAGTTCTCCACATTAGTGACGGATAATTGGCCTCCTGTGGCTGCTCTGCTGTGTCTGGTAGCCTAATATAAACCAATTACCACCATTATATACTGTCAGTGACACGGTAGCTTCTCCTATAGTGTAATGACAGGCTGTGAGGAAACACATGGCGAGGAAACAAGCGGTACACACCGGTGTAGGGGTTAATAGCGGGGCCATTGGAGCAGTTTACATCGCCTGTTTAGCCCCCAGGAAAGATTAGGCGATTTTACGTGCCTGTTTGTGGGGGCAGTGTAAAAGATGTTAATCTGACTGAAAGCTGGAGTCAGAAGACTGCTCTTACATGAATTAAGCACCTCAGACGGAAGCTTAAAAGAAAGCAGGTACTAATCGCTGATTCTCAGTTGGGTCTTGGGGTTTTAAATCGAAGTTTATATTAATATTTAGAAAGATAAGATGATGTTATCAGGAGAAAAAACAGATGCAATCAGAGTTCTCTGTGACTTTACTTTTCGGGGCAGAGATCGGTTGTCAGCGTGTTGAGTCATGTCACTTTATTGGACGTTAGTTTATTGGTGGAGTCGGTCACTCAGAGATTTAATCTTTAAGGAATTTGACCCCGTCTCTCGTTGCTCTGCTGTACACATGTTGAAGGAAGACTGGCTAATTTCTGCGTGTAACTTTCCCTCACATCTTCATCCGTCTCTCCAAGAAACCAAATGATTGAGTTATTCAGCTTTTAATCCGGGTTTGGAAATCATCCACACGTCAGTCACATTTATTTTTATTAATAATGACAAAGATGTTTCATCCATTTTATAACAGTAGCAGCTGTTGATAGACATATTTAATATCCTGCCTATGACTGGAACTTGGCCCCAAATTCAGTGTACGAGTTAAGTTTTTTCCTCGTCTTACATCCATCATACGGTGTGCCGGGAATTCCTCAAGTTGTGTTTTTGTTCTTAGCAGCATGAAACCAATCAATCACTGATAGTTTGGCTTGGCACTGGCACTTTTCTTTACTTTTTTTCATTTACAGTGACAAGCAGAGATCCTCAACAAACGGTGTGATCAGCTGCTGTAATGATTTGGTGATATCATACCACGCTCCACTTGTGATACAGTGGACAAGTTGTCAAGATGATGTGTTTTTGACATCACGCGTGCTGAAATACAAAAATATACTTCAACGCCCCTGTCCTATTGAACTTTCTGTTGTGGGACGTTCCCCATGTGGGTCCAAAAACAGCTGTCCTCTGCGGTGAACTCAGCTCGGTGCGGTCTAGACACTCGGCTCGGCCCCTGCGTGCTGCACGGCGTCCTGCGGTCCAACACCAGCCCGCCTCATTACCGCCCCGACGGCTCCTTCTGCTCCGGGCGCACGCTCGAGTTTTAAACATACATAGCAACGTTGTCTAATCGTCGATACTTGAAGCATTAGTTGGTTTCTACGCTGCTGATAAAACCTGTTGCATCTAATAAGTCACTGGAGCGCATGTTGTGTGTGTAACTCCTTTCTACAAAGAACTACAGCGTGTTTTTTCTTGCATTTTAAAGGGAGACCGTGCACATTTAAAGAAAACTTAAAGAGGGGTTATAATTAAAGTAAGACACTGTGCGTAAAAAGCACCAGACGTTTTTATAATATTGTGAACTCACTGTTGAGCAGAACAGAAACACGTTGGGTGATTTTTGTGCGTTTTCGTGAAGGGAGTTGTCACACAAGTGAAAACAATAACTTTAATCAGCAGGACTGGATTATACTTTAAAAGAGACGAACTTGATGAAGAGTTTGCGTTTTGTTTAAAACTGTTAAAATGTTCCTAAAGTCAATCATTTTCCACCCGACCGTATTTGTCAACACAAACGCATCCACGCGTCTTTACGCACCTCTCGATCCCGATCAAAGCGTTACACCCTGAAAAGCATGCAGTGTGGATCCTCATTTAATTAGTCAAAGCAGGAGACTCTTACCCTGAACTTCGAAGAAGTGAAATAGGGAGCGCAGTCGCGCTTCTGTCTTTATCCAAGCGGCGCAGTTCACCGATATAACTCCAGAGCTTGTAGTTTTCCGTGTGTGCGCTCGCTGTCTTTCTCTCTCAAACAAAAGTTTCTGTGAGCGTATCAAACTTATTAACGAACGGGCTTCATCAAATCCTTGGAGAGGTACACCGACCTCCACGTCAAGGAATGCGCTCAAGTGCTGACTCCCTGGACAAAAAGCGCTTTATTGGTGAGCAGCACAGAGGAGAGTTGGAGCGGAGGGATGGGAGGGGCGAGGAGAGGCGAGGCGAGGCGAAGAGAGGAGAGGAGAGGAGAGGAGAGGCGCACCGCAGCTGAGCAGAGCAGAGCTCAGAGCAGAGCGCAGTGGAGAGCAGCGACACACTCACCTGGCAGCCTGGCCAAGGAGAGAAATTCCAGCCTGCTCTCGGCTTGTTGTCTTAATTCCTACCTGCACGACCTGTTTTAAAAGAGACATTACTGGTGTCATTATTTACTCTTCAGAGAGTTTGGTTACACATCATTTGCATGATTATTCCTTATTTACTAATTGCTTTGCTTTTAATTTGCATTTTACTCAGCTCCTCTGTAAAAACAAAACATTAAAACAAAAATTAATACAAAAAAAAAACAATAAAAAAAAGAAAAGAATGGGGCTTTAGGCTTCAGTATTATGATGACAGACACTTCCTCGGGGCTAACGTTCAGATCAAACAAGCTGGTTATAAGAACACGTGCTAACAGTGTTGTAAAAAGTAGAAAAGTCACACTTGAGTTGAAGTAAAGATATTATATTAAAATATCACTTTGGTTAAGGTGCACTATATCGTTTTGGGGAAGAAATTTTAATCAGAAGCATCTTTAGCATCAAGTACAAGTAAAAGTAAATAAGACAGACTGAATATTTATATGTATGTATAAGCTGTATACTATGAGTTTACCGACTGATTATCAGAATTGATTTTTCTGGTTATCAGAAGTAAAAAGTAAAAAGTACAGTATGTGCCTCCAAAATGTAGTGGAGTGGAGGAATAATGTAGCAGAAAGTATTAGAAGTACCTCAGAACTGTACAGTGCTTGAGTAAATGCACGTGGTTGCATTCATTCGCTGCCCTTGAATTAAAATACCTGATCTAGTGAACTTTTGTAGTTAGCTTATATTTATGATAAATGAAGAAATAGACGCAAAGAAAGCTGTTAACTCCCATGTATGTCGATATATATCGATCTGTCTTTTGACATTTGAGGGACTTGTCGTTCGCCTCCTCAGTGTCGGTGCAGTGTACATTCGCACATATGGTCTCTTCATTCGCAGAGCCATCTCCAAGCTGAGAAAGCGATTGAATATTTCCTAACGCCAGGGACAAACTACCCGTCGGCAGCTGGCAGCCTATTTCAATGTCAGCTGGTCCCGACAAGGTACAGTAAGGTGATAGCTCTCAGGAACTGTGTCACCTCCGACGTGTACTTTTAGCCACATGTCACAGAATCACCCAGAACTCTGAAGCCTCTTGTGTACGCTGCTCTGATATCTGTATCGGTTGGACCCACGCAGAGGCTTCTGTTCTCTCCATGTTGTAAAAAATAATTGAAACCAGGCCAACTTTCTCTCTTTGTGTTGATGTGACTCTCCCTCGCCCTGAAGGGAAAAGATTCAACAAACAGATCTCTCTCTGGCCGCCTCGAGGCCGTCGCACGTGTCTCCTGAAACCACCCACACCCTTAATGTCCTCTGGACAAGGGGACGTTTGGGTTCCACTTGTTGAGCCACGCTTATGTATTTTGTTCAGTTTACTTTCTGATAGCAGTCTCCATGCAGTCTGTGGCTCACGTCTGTCTCCTGCTCCTTCTCCGTTTGCTTCCACTGTAGGAGTTATTGCTTGTAACTCACACACACACACATGCACGGTACCATCTGCAAGGCATTACAGTAAATTGTAGGAATAGAGAAATGATTTCACGCATGTCCCGCAGGGTCCAGATGTGGCTCCTCAGTCGTAGCCACAACTGAGTTTTTTACATGTTCAGGAGAAATAAAGGAAGGGGTGAGAAATAAATCTTTTACTTTATCACAATCAGTGCTTGTGCTCCGTCTATCTCTGTTTCTCCCCCTCAATTACTCGCTGACTTTCTACCTAAATAAACAGAAACCTCTGCGTTCCAACCTGCACCCACCAGGGCTGAGGTTATCCAGGTGACACTGCCAGTGAGTTATTTATCTAAGTCATTCAGTTTGTGTGTGTTGGGTGGTGAGGTAGGCCAGCGTCTCTGGAGCTCAGGTACTCAAAGACTCACCTTCAGACCAACGACTGTCTGTTATTCTTACTGCAGAAGCTCATTTGTTGCTTGAGTTTTGCAGCCAACTGCAGAGCAAACTGTCTTATAGTCAGCATGTTAGCAAAGTCAGCATGAACTGGTTGTCAGATTTAAATAAATAGATAAAATAGGTAATTGCAGTGCAAAAGAATGGAGTGGAAGTATAAAGAAGCAGAATGTGGAAATATTCAAGCAAAATACAAGTACCTAGAAACTGTTCTAAAGTAAAGTATTTGAGTAAATGTACTTAGTTACATTACATCACTGCCTTTGAATTAAAATACATGATCGAGTACGGGCATATTGTCTTTTATAAAACAAGACATGCTCGAAAAAACTGAACTTTTCTGATTATGTAACTTTTTTCTTATTTCATTAAGTAATTGATCTGTTCAATTATATTTCTTGTATTTTTGTCCTTTTGGTTTAAATGTTACTAAAATGTAAATATATTTATCAGAATCTGCCTTGTTTAATTATAGAATACTAACTTCCCCTCAAAATATGAAAACCCCCAAATTCACAGACACAATACAGAGGACATGACCTGGGTGCCCTTAGTGGTCCCTGAGAACATGTCTACATTTCTGTTCACAATTTATTATAAAGTTCAACTTATAATAAATTAGACTTTTGAATAAAAGAACGTTGTTTTCCTGACCCTTTCTAGAGCAGATTCTCAGCAGCATTCGACCTGGATGCCTTATTCTCTTGTAGTCTGTAGTCTGACATATTCGTACATTACCGTTTGGTCAGTGGTGTAAATCACCGTCCAACAGCGTGACTGTGTGTGCCGTCAGCACGTTGGGCTCCTAATCGCCCTGGCCCTGTAAAAGATGGCGAGGCGGCATACAGCTCACTCCGTAACACTGCCCAGGGGAACCAGTAAAACACTGGTTTGCTGCTGAGCCAACCACAGCCTGCTAACAGTTTAAAGCCTGGCGTGCGTCGCCACACAGAAAAAAGACATTTTTTAGAGTGTGACAGTGATTTCTTCCTCTTGTTACTCTTGTACCTTTTCCACACTCTCGCGCTTACCTTGTGCTCTCACCTTTTCTCCTGTTTCCTCAGATTTTATTTCCTTCTCTCATGCTATTTTATTATGTGTGTGCACAAACTCGTGCTTATGGCTTTTGTCAACCAGCAGACTTTCATCACTTTGTCTTTTCCCCACCCTCGTTAAGCCCTAATCCCCTTTGTTTTTGGCAGCTTCACTGTCTCTCACATTTTCTTCATCCTCTCTGAATTCACGAGTAATTTTCTTGCCTCCGTGATTTATGGTGACTTTTATACTGTGGCTTAACTTTATTTCCAGTTCCGCTTTGCCTGACATTTATGGATCTTGTCTGCATCATTGTATACCCACAGGGGGAGAGAGACACTTGTATTTGTGGCTGACAAAAGCACTGATGGATTGGTTTTATCTCTCAGTCCACAGAGGGTTAAAGAGTTTATCAGAAAGGCTAAACTGACTTTAACCAGACTGAAATGTCTTTGTTCTTCCTCCTCAAGGTGTTTACACAAGCTAGGTTGCCCAAAAAATGTGGTGGTGTTTTTAATTGAATTTTGAGAAAATCAGCAGAAGAAATTGCAAATTGATGTTCATTCTCGAGCACCAGTCGAAACTTTATTGACGCACCGTGTTTTTGCTTCAGCAAAGAGTAAAAACGTCTTTTGCAATCTTAGAAATTTTTCTTTTTTAGTCGAAAAATAACCTGTAGGAAAAAAACAGCCATTCAATCCTTATTCTGGGGCGAACAGACTGGTGAGTCTTTACATGCAGTTTTTATGTCCTGGTGACCATTAAAAGTGAAATCATGGCTTTAGACAGAGGCCTGGTCTTGATAGCTCCAAATAACTGCCCAAGGGTGTTGCCAAGATGGCTGCCGAGTAGTAAGACTTGCCTAGAAGGGCTTTGGTAGAACCTTGTTTTCATTAAAGGACCAGTGTGTGGGATTTAGTGGCATCAAGCAGCGTGTTAACAGATGGCACACTGCTAGATGCCACCTCATTAGAGAGTTTGGTTTGTCCATTCTGGGCTACTGTAGAAACCATATCACCAGTTACATTTATACATTACATCAGTCAGAGAGGTTTCACCTAACAGTGACAGTTCGGTCTTGCTTTGATTTTCAGATTGGTTTGTTTTGTGTACATCACGGAACAAACACAGACCACCATGAAGACACAATTATACTCTTACTACACAGTCATACTCTCCATGATCTTGTCTGTAGATCCACTCAGGAACACAAGCATGTTTTTTGGTTTGAGGTATGCGTGTTTTGTTGTTCACAACATGCTTGTGGGTTTTTTGGTTGTTTTTTTTTTACGTTTTAAGAAGTATGAACTGGTGAGTTTAGCAGACAGCAAACAAAGAAAGAGTGCCTGCAGGAGAGATCATAAGATCGTCAGAAAGAATGAGAGCAAGTCTCGGGGAATAGTTCACCACAAAATGACATTTCATTTATTCACTTAGTCCCCACATTGTCAGTAGAAACAACAAACATGCCTTCTTTTAAAGAAATTGAAGGTGGCGGGATGTTTTCTTTACAGCTCCAAGAAAAGAAAAAAATGTCCATCAAAACAGCTTGAGCAGCCCATTTTGTAGCCAAACAAGGCTATTTTTTACCTAAAATATTTGTCACACTGTGCTAATTCATCCTCAGTGACGATGCTGTGGTGGACTGGAAAAAGACCGGTTGCTGCTGCTACTGGATTCAAAGTTGAGCTCAATTGAGAAAAATGACATTTTTTGCTTTTTCTGGGAGCTCTGAACATAATCCAGACTTGGAAAGAACAAAACTGTATTGGAAGATTTCAATTTTGTAGCGGGATGCTCCTTTAATGGTAATCAACTACACAAGTGTTACAGGAATGTACAGTGTTAGTCATATTTTGCAATATTCAGCATAATTAGTGAGCACAAACACAGGAGAAGAAGGGTGGGAGCAGTTTTGGGAATCATGTGCGGCTTTCCTATTAGAACAGCCTGGGAATAATCGTCCTGGCTTGTTTTCCGATGAAGTCCTGACTCAAACCCAGCTCATTATTCCCCCAGCCTCTCTCCCTCCTTTAGAAGCTGAGGTTAGAGCGTGGTCTTTGTTAGCATTTTAGTATATCTGCATATGTATTGGCATCTGTGTTCATGTGTGTTTTGTGCAGATGCATGCCATCCCCCTCCGTCCACCGACTACACGTCTTCCCCGTCACACGTAAATGTGCTCTGACGGCAGTATGTGTGGGCCGCCATGAGACAGGACCAGGGCCCTCCTCACGGGGCCCTGGGCTGCCTTTCTTCAAGACGTCCGTGGGAAGGAGCGCTGAAGAGAAGGAACCTGGGAAGGGAGAGGGGAGAAGCTAGGGAACATCTATGGTTAATCAGCTGTGGGAACCTGGAGGGGACAGAGAAATATGGCCGACAGAGAGGCGAATAATGAGTGTACTCAAAGCAGAAGTTGTCACAGTTTGTGTGAGAACAAACACATAATGCTGTCATCAAATACACTGGATCAGATAAAAGTGAAGTGTTGACTCTTCCCACCTGTCCTCTCTTGCCAGCTTTGCATATTATCTGCGTCTCATAAAACTGTCTTCTGAAGAGGAACCTTTCCTAAATAACACTATTAAAACCACATGCACACTTTATTATCTTGTTCACCTTCTGTGGTTCATCTCTGGTTAAACACACAATATTTCTCTGAATCAAAACAAAACAAAAGACATTAATGGCGGGGGATCATCAGATTTATTCTCGTAGGGGAAAATGTATCTCAGTGACTCCAAAGATTTATAACAGAACTATTCCCCATTGCAGTCCAATGAAAATTGCTCACCTGGCACTTATGCCAAAAAAATTCCAACTTCTGGGTTTTTTCCTGGTTATGCACAAGGAGCCGAAAAATAGAAGGAAGGTTCATTACGTCACTGAATCTCGCTGTGGTGCCAGCTGTATTGAAGTCTGAGAGATGCATGGAGAAACACTAAAACTCAACATATCTACATTGTATGACCTCTGATGAAGAAATGCATCCAGGAAATGAAAGGACAAACTTCAGAGAGCAGGTTAATGACTGATTTTTGTTTTAATTGGCACATTGTTCATCCGTTGATTTCGTTTGGGAAAGGCTAGCAGTGTGATTGCAGTCTCATCAGTGATATTTGGTCACAATATTATCAGCCCTGTCAGTCATTTGCAAAAAAATCAGTTGTCAACCTACTGTCTAAAGTGGGTTCTTTCATTTTCCGAAGGTATTTCTTTATGAGAGTCGCCCATATCACCCATATGTTGGGTTTTAGTGTTTCTCCATTCATCTCCCAGCTGTTGCCACAGTGTCGCACCAAAGAAAAATTTGGTTCCTACTTTTTCAGGTTCCTTGGTTATATCGCTCCACTAAATATGAGCAGCAGAGTTTCTCCCAGAGTTTCTTTTCTCTTAAAAGAAATGACTCCAGAAAGAGTCATAATTGACCTTTGTTTGAGGTGTGATGTCAGGAGTTTTACAGTCCTGGCAAAATTGGAAGCAAGGCTGAGCAGCAACCCATATCCAGGTCTTAATACATGTTTGACACATCATCTAATCCCTGGATGATGGAAGTCATAGCGACCCTGGAAGTTATAGCAACAGGCGACCAAATGAAATGCACCGTTACCTTGAGAACAATTTCTCTGGGTTTGAATGTTATTGGAAACATTTGGGTCAGTTGTTTTTAGACATTTTAATGCAGAAATGAATACTATATCTACTATATGTCTTTGATTGGAGCCAAAATGGCTCATGAGGGAATATATGTCACAAATTGAACTCCAGTTTTAGGGTGAAGAGGGCTTCAGAGGTGCTCACCCAAAATATCTTTTTGCCCTTTCTCACCATTTGTCAGTCAGAGGGAGCGTAAGACAGGCTGCCGTAATGAAGCTCGCTTTGGGAAACACAGACAGGATGTCATAATTTGAAACATGTCTGGCTCCTGTTTGTCGCTTTGTTTATTGTTTTGTTATTGTGCTTTTTTTTTTATGATAATTGTGATTTTGGGCTTTTTGTTTCCCCCCGTGGACCCTGTCATGGCATTTGGGCCTCATTGGAACAAGCTGATGCGAGCTGGTTATGTCAGTGAGCGACATGAAAAGGACCTCAAGAATCTGTGCGCTGAGGTTTTAATGATTGCAGGAGTTTGTTTCACGCAGAGGAGGGCGAGACAGGGAACACAAAGAGGTCAGACCGTAGTTCACTTTGAGGTTTACTAGTCTGTTGACTCTGCGCACGCTTGCACTTCTCATTAAGGAGAGAGCCGGAGACAGACAGCACAGCTGGGCCGTGCATGCCTCAGAGCTGGACAAGCCATTAGTGCACGTTTTATTGTTGAAAGGATGAAGAATCCATCATGAAAACAATCCCGGCTTTACCAACTTGTATTATAAAGCTGATTGAGAACATGTTTCCCTTGGCAACTGTGTGATTTGTAATTTTCATAGCCGTTTAGCCTTCAAAGTCTTTAAAAGAAGACTCATGTGGGTGCTGTGTCAGCTGTGGTAGCCTGTATTTTTATAGAGAGCGGTTACGGCTGGTTTATCGGTTCTCCCTTGAGGTAAAAGTGAGGGATTTCTGCTTATCACTGCTGGTCTGATAAGAGTGATAGAAGAGGAGAGAGTGCAGAGAGGCCTGAAGGAGAAAGGGTGAGATTCAAGGGGAGAGGTTGGGTTGGGGGGCAGCGTATGGTGACCTCCCCATCCCCCGGTTACTCGGGGGGGTCACCCAGAAGTGGCATTTTCCCATGATATGTCATTATCCAGGATGAGACACGGTGTGATTTATTTTGACTTATTTAAAGATTCTTTTTCTGTCTTGCTTATTTTTCTCTCTTTAGTTTGGTTGAGAATTGACTTCTCAGTAAAGTACGAGATATATTGTGCTCAGCTGTTAAACTTTTGAAGTGAACAATATTTGTATATTCATAGATTATTGTAGAACTGCAAGGATTAGTCAACTAATAGATTAGTCAATCAAACTGATACGTTGGCTTCATCTACATCAGACTCACATCATCATTCAAAGCAGAATATTTTTAAATATTCTTAAAATGTGTGGAGAGGATCATTTGAGAATAAGCTAAATCGGTGTTATGCATCATGTTGTCGACGTGCAACAATCTAATCATCACAGTCAGGCTGGAATGATGCTTCTGCGAAGATACACATAATTGTCTCGTCGGACATTTGCAGGGAAGTGTGTTAGGGAGGGTCACAGAGGTCGGCCGAAGTGTCTCAACAATGCATCATGCAGACCTGCGTGTAGAGTGAGTTGATTGAAATTGAAAATAAAAAACACATACCAAAAGTATTTAGAGTATTTACACTAACCCTCTCTTCTTCATCCTTCCTCCCCTCCTCTCTTCCTTCATTTCCTACCTTCCCTGCTGTGCTCCCTCCTTCCTTCACCTCTCAGTGTTTCTCTCACTCTGCACTCTGGTATGTCAGGTATTGAGTAACAGCAGCGTGCCTGTGGTTTAGTGCGGGAAGCAAAGTGACTGCAGCTTAGTTACAGTATGTTCACTATGGCTGCACTGCTCTATTAGTTAAGACAGAAACTCTATCGGAGGAATGAGTGCAACTATGTGGCACAGGTTACATCAGGTCAGGCCTGGTGCACGCAGAGGGTAATTAACATATTTTGATGAAATAGTTCAAGGCCTGTGTACAGGATAATAATATATATTGTGTACAAGCACATGCAAATTTCTAGTTCACTTTTTTACGCGTTGTGTTTATTTTTTTCTTTGCTGCCTTCATTTGTAACTCTTTTTTCCTATTTAGTGTAGAATTCATGCTTATAAACTCGTTTTTCAGAGTGAAGATCGAGATTTCCACTCCTCTGATTCACAGTCAGTCAGATTCTATTCCAATCCAAAGCCCGCTGGCAGACAGAAAGGTTCGGTCAGTCCCCCTGCGGCCTTATCAGCCAGTCGGAGGCACCCAAGGCAGAAAAACAAACACAAAAATAACAGTTTTATTAAGAAAATGCATAAAATTATACATAAAACCATACTGCAAATCTCTGTTCTCTGTCCCTCGTTGCCCATCGTGAAAACCTTACGGTATTTTTTTTGTTTTAGAGAATTCTGTCTCTCTGTGTTGTGTGATGAGACCATGCCTCTGTTTGAATCCCTTGTGGTTTTGCCAAACAATCATTGGGTAATTTGGCTCTGAAATGACCTGTGTGGTTAAAAAACAAACAAACACATAAGCGCGCATGCACACAGATTCCCTCGGCTGTGACAGGATGGGGAGGCCTTCACATGGTGGAGAAGTCAAATAGAAGTTGATTGAATGAAAAGAAAGAGCAATGGAGAGCATCTTGGGTCTACATGCTTTATCCTCTAGAGAAGAACGCATCTGCTGTGTTAACAAATTGCTCAAGCTGCTTCATCATGCAGCGGTGGACGGGCCCGGGCCGAGGCAAGGATGTGGGCTTGTAAACTTCTGGTCAGCACTGCTTATTGTTAAGAGACGCTGGCTACATAAACGAGAATTGTGTCTTTATCTCTGTGTCTCTCTTTGTCAAATGCATATTTTTCTGCTTTCCTTTTGACCATAACACTCCCTATTTACTATGCAAAGTTTATACACTTGAAATATTTGAGGGCCGTTGGCATTGTATGACTGGAATACTAAACTGTGCATTAGCTATGGTTCCTCTGCATGGGTGGTCACAAAATGTGGTTTCCCTCCAAACAAAAATGCGTGTGTACGCTGTAGACAGACAGAGCAGTAATGGGAGTCGATCTCGTCGTACCAGTTGCAGCTCATCAAGGCTATCAAGTCAAGGCTACGCTGTCCTCTGTAACAATCTCTTACTTTCTCTCTTTTCTCTCCAATAACTCTCCCAGATGTAGCACGATAGAGCTCAAAGCATTCTCATGAGATTCACACACACATACATGTGTGCGGACACGCATATCTGTTGTGATTTACAACACGAATGTGATAGTGATCTTATCTCTTACTGCTCTCTGCCTCGCTCAGTGTCTCTCTTGTTCTCTCCCTCCCTCAGTCTCTGTTAAAGTAAATCTGCTCCGTTATGTGAGGTTTTCATTAGTTTCACTGTACATATCACGGGCTCGGCCATTAAAGCAGATGATTTATTGTGGGTGTGTTGGGACACACTAACAGTAAAACACACACTTGCATGTGCAGTCGGTCCGCCCAGGACAAAGGGGGAAAGGTGAGGTCAAGGCCGGGGGCCCCTCAGGCTGAGACTTGATGCTTAAAATAATTAGAGGTTGTCACATCTACACCATGATGAAGGTTTTTGTTTGTTTTCTACCTCCGCCAAGGTTGTTATGTTTTCGCCCATGTCCGTTTGTTTGTCTGTGTGTTGGTTGGTTGGTTGGTTGGTTGGTTGGTTTGTCAGCAGGATTACACAAAAACTATTGAACAGAAACTTGGATGGAGGATGAGTCTCCCCCGTTAACTTCCTTGTTTTTCTTGGCTGGTTGGAGTCCTTCTCCTGTTCAGAATTTCCCCGTTGTGTGTCACAGTCACCGTCCTCCATGTTTGTTTGACAGATGACAAAAAAAAATGTTGCAGTTGAGTTTGATTTACGACACGATAAAATAAACAATAATACGTAATATGAAAATAGGTGTTTCATCATATCGCACAGCCCTCACTTTTCATGTTTTTACTTGAACTCGATGACTTTATCAAAGTCCTACCTAACCCTGTTGTGTGATTTCTGTAAAGATCACAGTTGTCACTCTGCACACAATTATTTTCTTGTGTTTCCAAATGTTGGAGATACAAGATGCTCATCCAGCAGGAGTGGAATTTCTGCTTTTGATGTATGAGGGAGATCAGTGGAGTGGATAAGGGAGATGAAGTGGCGTTTTAGATGGACCAGAAAAGAGCAAGTATGGACACATAGGCGCAGCCAGCAAAGGTGTGTGTGTGTCACAGAAAGATGAGTCAGATGGCCTGGTTCCACACAGGCTGGTAGACAAGAGGGACTGATAAACGCTGTTAACTGACTGATAAAGCAGATCTCTAAGACACCACGGAGTCAAAACACATGCAATGACGGTCGATGAAAGGCGCTCTGTTGAACGCCTCCAGAATGTTTTTGTAGCTCTAGTCGAGCAGGAATGGAAAAAAGAAGTTGTTCTAGGGTTTATATTTCTCTCTTTACCTTTCTCGTTCCCCCTCTTGGGTTGACCCTCTCAATCATTTGCAGACACGTACTCGAGCTCGAAGGAAAAACAAATATTAAACTGTAATGTTTTGTGTCTGTAAATTACTGGGTTTTATGGTCGTAGCGTTTCCAATAATTCTGTCTTGGCTGTCCATGAAGGAAAGTCACACACACAAGTTATTAGGGCAAGTATGGTCTGAAAATGGTTTGGATCATCCAATGTGAGTTTTGGTATGAGGTCCATCACTGCCATCATTGTAGGGAACTTTGGTTGAGGATCTGAGAAACATTTGCCAAAAATATTCGTCCAGATCATGTGATATCAACCCAAACCGTTGCTGTGTTGCTGCTCTTTAGCCGCCCCGTGTCCGTCCAAGAGCGACCACGGTATGTTTAGCTGGACAGGATTTTAACAGGGCAGTAAGTCATTCATCGAGACCGTTATTGGTGGATTGTGTTTATAAAATAGACTTTATTGAGTGCTGCGGTGTATGCAATGGCGGATCCGCGACAGTTTGGACTTGAGCCTTTTCCACAGTAGGAAAAATAGGCTAGAGTGCACCTCGGACTGACATCATCTCCAATTTGTTCCTTATGACAGATCAATGCACAGCGTGGAGGGACTGAGTCAGTGGAGCCAAGTCGAACCCGAACTTATGATCATTACTGTTGCCTCTGGTAGGCAGAATAATTACTGTGTAATTCATGATATCCATGAATGATTTAGAGCATGAAATATCTTGATATTTAGTGGTTTATTCACTGAATTTAAAATTCTGACACAGAAAATGTGTGATTCAAATTTCCATTAACTGCTACGTCTGCTGATATATATCATATCATAAATAGCCTTTTTCATTTGTTTTCTTCTGGTTTTATTCATTCATTATTATTTAATCTCATGTTCAGATTTATTATCGGTATTTCCCACCTTGGTTTCATGTTATTTTGTTTAAAAAAAAAAAAACAACGTTTTTCTTTCTTTTCCTGCCATTAGACTTGGCTTGAATGTGAAAGAGACTTCAGTGGGACTGCTAATGAAACACTTAACCTGAAGCGACAGATGTTTATTAAAGAAAGGGAATAACCGAATGGAAAAGTAAGAAGTGAATCTCTCCTAAGCAAGGTTTTTCACTCACGCGAAGAGAAGGATTTTTTGGCAACTCCGTGTTGCCAGAAACATATTTCTTCCAACAATTTGTGCGCTGTCAAACTAGAGAAGCCTCCAGACTCTCAGGGATTGTTTCGCTGTAATTTTTGCACAATTTATCCCTGCCTCATTGGCAAAGATTTTGCTGAACAAAGTGCATCTGTAAAGCACTAACACTTGAGGATAATCCATCAACCGCTAGTTGAGAGTGCAAAACAGGTCGCTCCATTCTCACTTCCTCTGAAACATGTGTACCTCTGTCTGTGTTTAGCGTTTAAAAAGCAACCGTGACGAGAACCGGACTTTCCTCCGGTGGCCTAACAGCAGAGAGGGTCGGCGCAGGTCGTGACCCTCACCTCTCCTCATTCTGTCCTCTGCGCCAACGCTTCCTCTCTCTCCCTTCGTCTGTGGCCGTCGTAGCTGCCGTTTAGTTCCCAGGCCCCCGCCGACAGGTCATTTAATGGTCATCTAACCTGGGCCCTTGATGCTGAACCCCGGGGTTAACGCGGAACGCAACTTTTCCGGGGCTCCGCAGTCGTCAACAAGCAAGCACCGTCGTACATTACAGATGCAAACACAAACTTAAACACATGCCATGTTAGAAGTATGCATTTTTGCTCATTTACGTTCCCTTTATCATGTGCATTTAAAAGATTTATGATCCCTAGTAGTACTTTCACATCTTTGCCTCCCTTTCAATCTGTATACCACCCACGTCCTACAGCAACACCTTCCCCCACCCCACCCAGCACAGCACTGGATGTTGAGGGTCTTTATGACTGGTGACATGCCTGCTTTATAGCTAAGACAGTCTGGACCAGTTCACCACGCTATTACAGGTCCTCCTGAGTTTTAGTTAGTGTTTGAGTGCACATGAGTATGTGCCATTTTGAATACAAGCTTCTGATGTCTCTCATGTATGAGGGATAATAAGTAGATCTGTGTGTGATTAATAGGCCTGTAATAATCTGTTCAAGCAGTTGAAGCCCTGGTTTTTTTCTCTCTGTCTCATCTTGTAAAAATAAAGATTTGGGTTTTCATTTTTCATGTCAACATTATGCAAAACAGACACGCTTGTCCATTATGCGGTCAGACAGCATTGTGTGTTAAGTTGTCTTCAGATGTCTTCAACTGTCTTTTATATTGTGAGGTTATTTTTCTACATGAATTGATATTTTGCTGACGCCCCGAGGCTGTCTTGTTGCGGGCTCGATTCCCCCGCTGAGAGGGATTATGGGAGAATTGTACAACGCTGATTGTGGCTGCTTGTGGCGGTGTGAAGATGGAGCTGTATTGATGACAAGCTGGAGCGGTAATGAAGCGTTATTCTGTTTCTTGAGGACAGGAGGGGAATTACTGCTGAAGCTGCTGCATTTTTTCCATCTGGCAACTTTGCATGTGGTCGTATGTGGAATTGGGAGTGTGTTGGAGGTGTCACAGGGGTCACTGCAGACCTGTTGACACGGGACTCTGTGAGTTTAATTAAATCCTGAGCATACGTGTATGCACATGCATGTGTGCCACTACTTATGTGTGTGTGTGTGCTGGTTGTCAGGGGCCAGCGGACGGGGCCCGGTGAAGCGAAGAGAGAAGGGAGAGCAGCGAGCTTGGCAGCCTATCTAAGAGCCTCGTCACTGGGGCTCAGACGTGGCCACAGCTGGCCTCTTCACCAACAATCCTGGCTTTTCTTCCCCTCTCAGGAACGCAGCGCGTCAACCCTAATTCCCTTCTAATGAACTAGCCACTGAAGGTAGCTAGGCAGGCAGCACCTTTATTAAATACACACACACTGGCAACAAAACACACAGACTCAAACACAGAGGAGAAAGTGTGTTACACTTAAGTACATTTCCCTGCTCAGCATGGTGACTGTGCAGCTTGACTTAAACACCTGCAGAGGATCCGTGAACTCATCATGACTTAGAAGCTACATTCAGGACCACCCCAAGCAGAGCTGGGCTTTAGCCTTTAATACCATATAAGAACCTACAGTATCTGGACTTAGTGCTTCTTATGTATTATCATTTCCTTTGAGGCACAGAGCTAGGGATCAGTTTATCTGAAAAAAAAAAGTTTAATAACACTTACTGCTGTCTCCAAGGTAATCCTCAAAGACTCTTCTAACCATCTGGATGAGTCTGATTTACAGTTAAGAAGAACTTAATATTTCAAACAGCAGTTCTATGTCCTTATCAAAACCAAGCTGGCATCCAGAAATGACGTAAGCCAAGAAAATATTGTTTTCGTAACTCCTTTCAAACTGGACAAAGAAGCTGCTAACACCCAATTACATCTGGCTTTTGTCTTCAGAGGAATGGGGACAATCTGCATTCATTCCCAGGTTAAATGACTCACAGTAGTCACTGGTATTCATGGGCTCCAGCTCAGATCGGCAGTGATGGAAACACAACACCTAAGTGAAATTTCCTCCCCTTTTTGGTGTCATGCTCTGCATTGAAGTCCAGGACGCTGTGTATTATTACTTTTCCATCCATTTTCGTTCAAGCAGCGCTCGAACATCATTCAGTTCATGCTAAGTTTGACAGAGCAACTGAAGTGAAAGATTTAAAAAGCAGTCACTGTACCATTGTCACTGGCTTCTATGATGCTTTCTACTGTTCCCTGTTGAATGTTATAAACTTTCTTCTTGTTTCCTCAGAAATGTGTCTTTGACTTTAACTGACTCTTAGCTCTTTACTCAAATATAACAATAAAACATGAGGGAGACAAACTGGGGCCAATAACAACCAAGATGTCATTCTTTTCCCTCCTTTATGTCCAGAAATAAACAAGAGACAGAGAGACATATTCATACAAGGTGCCGTCAAACCAGTTCTGACACTTTGGTCCGGCTTTCATGTGAATAAAATTAACTTGGACAGTATTAAGTGAGGACAGTCAAATGAATTTGTGATGCAGCATTCAACCATTGAGAGAAGAAGCCTTGGTTTGAAGTTACCCTCTCTGTGACCCTGTGGTTGAGCTTCTGTGGTGCAGGCTTTGGAGCTCTGATGCTGCTAATGGAAATATTAGACAGCACGAGCACAGAGGTTTGATTGGCTCAGATGTTGAGAGTTTACAAAGGTGACAAAGTTCATCAGCTTTGATTTATTGTTTATTTGCTCGCTCCCAGTAATTTTTGCTGGATTTTTATGCTTCAATGTATGAAAGGAGTTCATCGCCGGACCATTTCTTCGCTGTTTAGACAACTTCATCCAAAATCCTCTGAAATATTCCCTCACATGTCTCCTGTGGAAAGGATTTATCTTCTTTTATTTCACATATTTGCACAACACTAGAAACCAACCTAGGATTTACCATCCTGGAGATGGTTTTACAGGTCCGGTGTTGTTCCATTATGAATCCCATTTAATCACCAGTGGATTATTCCGCACCAGTCCTTCCATTGTCGGGGTAATGTGAACACCCATGAACCTGCAGTGTAAGTGTGCATAAAACCATTAGCTGTGTCTAACTCCCTCACACAAGAGGAATAACACTGGAACAGAGAGAGTGTGTTCTGTCAATGAAGACAGGACGAGGGCAGGTTATCATAAGAATAAATCGATAATCTGTGGGTCATATGAGCTGTCATCAGACAGTGATTATGGAAATAACCCCCAAAAAATGAAAAAGCATGTGCTCATATGGTCATGCTTTTAAATGGGAGATACAGATGTTTAGTTACAGCCAACTGTTCATCATTCCACATATTTTCAATGATTGATTTTATCTGCCACATTATTAATCTGGCAGTGATTGTGTGCATGTGCGAGGGAGATAAAGAAAGGCCTAAAGTTTTTGCGAAACATGAGCAGATTGTTTTAAAATTGATTTACAGTTACATTTTATTGAGAGAAAAGCAGCAATTCCCTTTAGACCCATGGTGGCGGTGTGGCTCTATTGAAGTCATTGTTGCTGAATGTTTGGACCGACATTCATGGTCCCCAGAGAATGGATCATCGGGCCTTTCGTGATCTCTTTCTCATCTTTACTCTGGCACCACAGGCTGGTTAAAGTTTTCTCTTATACTGTGGAATATTTCAATATCTTCCAGATGGACTGGCTTGGATATGGTACCACATTCATGGTTCCCAGATGATGAATCCTAAGAAGTTGGTATGATTGGCTGACTTTTCCTTATTTATTTCAAGATTTATTCATATTCCTGGCAAAACTATGGATTTAAGGAAAATATTTGTGTCAACCAATCACCTTTTTTCAATCACTTATTTCACCAGGATTCTGAACTATGGCCTATAAATATTTTAAGGCTGTAACGTGTTACACAATATGTACCTTGATGTTTTTAATACTATCAAAAGCACTTCATAAATGATAGGACTTGGCGATAAAATCAAATGTCAGAACATCTTTGACCAAAACCTTGATAATACGACAATATTGTTTGGAATGATTGGTCGAACGATTGGTCCTTTCACAAAATATTAAGACAATGACATTTTTCATAAATAACCATTAATATTGTGGATATAATGACTAAATGGGTAAAGGGAAAGTAGAACAGTCTGGTAGGTTCAGAAAATGACTTTACTTTAATGCAACCTTTGAAACTATATAATATTAAAATCTAGTCTCAAAATCCAGATAATGATATAATATTAATATAGTGCCCAGCCTGGGCTTAAAATAGTCCTACTCTAAGACATTACATTAAAAAAAATCTAGAAAAACACCATAGCTTTGGTTGTATTTTAAAATCCAAGTGAATGTGAGAAGTGTCCTGATCTGATGTTTTATGGGGGCGACTGGGGTAACCAGTGTGCACTCTTGCAGTTGACTTGATGCTCCCAACACGTCCACTGTTTTTTCGCTGTGATAATCCAAACATTATTTTATGGCCGAGTCAGCTCTAGTTTCAGTCTAAAACACTGAGTCACCACTGGCCAGTGGGACAGCTGAGGATGGCCTGGACAGCTGGAGAAGCTGCAGGCCTGCAGCGTCTGGAGGCAGGAGGGCTGATAAAGTGAACTGTACGAGTTCACAGTTCAGCAGACCCTTCACCCTCTGAGATACCGCCTTACCACTCACTCAGTCCCACCCAGTGACTGATATAACCACAGGGCTGATAAAAAGAGAAGGGAGGAGCGGCTGATGGAGAGGAAAAGGATGAAGTGAAAATAGAATGAAGAGTTAATTACATGGTTTGACCGCAGCTTTATTCAAAGTCTGATTATGACCTCAATATGACCATGAAGACTCGTTTCCAATACTGTGGCGTGTCTCCACTGCTGAGATTTATATTATTCACCTTCAGTTTGAGGTTGAGACGTGTCTGAATGGTTGTGATTTGTGATTTTTTTTTTCTTTACTGGAAACTGTTTAAATCTGAACATTATCCAGAAGTTTGATGTGGTATAAAAGGACAAATATTCCTCAGAAGGATTTTCAATGTGTAGAGCATGCGGCATCCTCTATAATTAGATTGATTTAAATGAAGAAATACCTTAATGAGGGGGGAAAATGGAGATACTCCAGGAACAACTATTAAAAAAAAACATGTAATAGCTGTCGTATATATACAGAGTAGACAGAAATAACTATATTAAACCACTGCAGAAAACACATGATTAGAGACTGTAAAAATCATTTTTATAGATCTTTACATAGCGCTGGTTGGGATTTTGAAAGTCTTCTAGCGAGTGCCCATCTTTGAAGAGCACTAGAGCGATCCTGTGTGAGCCTAAAAAACACCTTAAATTGGAGAAGTAGACAACCAGCTGCTTTGTATAGGTTTCATATTCCCTAAATGCCTCCTCGCTCTTTCTTCTCTGCTTTCTGGCCAGCTCCTACCTGTCGACTGGAGCTTATTGTGCTGTCCGCTGTGTGTTTTTAGCAGTAAGGCCGGCCTCGCCAGAGACCATGATCTCATACGACAGAGAAAGGTCCCTTTGACTGATACTGATCTGGTCCTTGCTGCCATAGCTCAAGCTCATAACCTTATACCTCTGCAGGCTGCTTTCATTAGCTCCACCTATATAGTGTATATAATACACTACTGTGTGTGTCTGATGTTATCGGAGCATCTTGACATGCCTTTATGTGCTCACAGTGTGTGTTGGTGTGTGCATTTTGCTACTTACTTTTATATATTTTGTCATGCTTGCAGGTATTTACCTCTGCACCCAAATGTCTTGGAAATACTTTGTGTGTATGACTGTATCCTCAATTTGATTACAGTGACTACTCCTACAACCCCACCTGGTTACGGCCCCGTCACATGCACACCGCACGTCAAACACACACATAGAAACACACCATTTCTGCTTTCGTCTGTCATCCACATATCCATTTGTCTTGGCCCTCCATTAGTCAGTTATTCCACACTATCTGTTCCATTATCAAACGACAACACGTTTTAATAATCATAATATACCTGGGCTGACTCAGACCACAGATGCACATTAGAGTAATACACCCATCATATCTGCTGGTGCTGAAGGCTGCTGTCACGGGCAGAAGGTCATTTTTATGATGTGGGTTTGGGTCTGTGTGAGAGAGCGATGGCAGATGAGGCGGGTTCTCTCCACTCTCTGTTTTGTGTAAACTCTGATAGGAGCAGAGTGCCAGCGACAGACTGAAGCCAAGGGGGGAGTTGGAGCGTCCTGCGTCTCGTTGAAGAGCTGGAAAGGTGTTGAGCCATTAGAGGGTGCAGACATACCCTCGGAGGAGGAGTCCTGTTATTGTTATATGGATGTCTTTCCACCTTTATTCTCCTCTCTTTCTTCCTCTGATGTCACCATTTATACTCTATATATAGTAAATATTGATGACTAATTATCATTTGTTGGTGTGTGTGGTTAGACCTGTTCCTGTCACACACCAAACCCTCAACAGGGTTTATGTCTGGATTAGTGTGTGGACTGGATTCAGTGCTACACACACACTTCTCTCTAAGAGTATGAATGAGGCCTGTAATAGTTTTTCTTTTCATTCACAATCAGCCCATGTGATGTAGATCTGCACAACAAGCCCGCTCGCTCCCACAATTAACCCTGCATGACTCTGACTGCACATTCTCATAAATGCATGTGCACATACATCATTACACTGTGCTACTGGCACATGTATGTGTGCGTGCTTGTACATCTATATGCGTACACATGCGTGTATGTGTGGGAAAATGGGGCTGGTGGTGAGGTGGAGCATGAAGGCGATAGTAAACAGAGGCCATTATCAGTGATAAAGCTCCGCTCCTGTTATGTGGCTGTTTTACTGTGAGAAAACCAGAGATAAGGCCTCAGTGAAACTGGAGGCAATTTGGAGAAATAGTTCAGATTGGAGGCACAAAGAGATCGTGGAGAGCAAGGTGGTGGTGGTGTTGAATAGGAAAGGAAAGAGTGAGCGAGGGAGAGGAGGACGGGCAGCCAGAGGGGTGTGGGAATGGAGGTGTTTAGGGACTCCCTGTGGACTGACTCCGACATGGGAATGCACAGTCGGGCCTAACGAAGTGTGGCCGCCCCTTGCTGGTTTCACAGGCCAGGGATAGAAGGAGCGAGAGAGGGATGTGTAGGTCAAGGAAACAGCGAAATAGGCCTTCTGATAACAAATCAGCTTTGACAGATATTACACCTAATACCTTGGTTGGAGCAAAACATTAGCAGATACTTTTTAGAGGATTGTGTCCCTCAGCATGTACTCCAATGATAAAGACACCTCAGAGGCTACATAAAAATATTATCAACAGGACCTTTAATTCCATGCCAGAATTGCTTGATGTTCTCTGCAATAATGTTGAAAAATATCTTTGCCTGTATCGGTATCAGCCAAAATGAGTTGGAAAAATATCTGCATATTGTAAGTTGTCAAAAATCCAATATTGTTCATCCCTAATCCCTATTTTATCTGTTCTTGTACTTCAATTTCCCTCGGTGGGATCAATAAAGAAAACAATCAAAGAGACCTTTTACCCACATTTATGAAGTATTATTTCATTTTTCAGGACAATTTCCTCTTGGCAGGCTAGTTTACCAAAATCTTTTACGCCTTCACAGTCAGTTGTTTCTCTGACTGCTATTACTGCAAAACTGCCAGGAGCTAAATAACATCCAAAACTGAAACAAAAGACCAAATGAAAATAATACAGAGATTCTTGTCACTGTAGTTTGGGAAACATTTGCAACAAAAGGATGTAAGATATTAGGACCACAGAGTTGTAGCGTCCAGTTTTTATTGACTGAGAGATCCTGAACTTGTGAAAATCCTCTCTTTGTTACGAACACACTGCTGACATGCAGTCACACTCTCGTCCTCTGTCACTCTTGCACATGCACACAGCACAGACCATTGCGTGTCACTATGTGCCGTTGCTTAAGATACCCAAACTAAGTCTGTCATTATATTGTCATAGTTGGAGCATTACATCACCAGTGTGTCAGTTGATGTGGAGGCAGCCGAGTGGCGTTCCTCTCGAACAGTACCATTACACAAGGTCTTCATCATAAGCCAATCAGTGGGGCTGGCCTCTCCACTTAAAACTGTGGCCTGTGATGTGAAGTGGTTGGATCAGCCATCACTCTCTTTCCTCTTTTCCTGTCTGGAAAACAACACAGCAGGCTGCCTGCTGCTCTTGTTGATGAAGAGAGAAACTGCGGTATGAAGGAGAGAAAGAAAAGAGGCAGAGAATCAGGGAGATTTGTCAGTCATCCGTGTTTGTGCAAGTGTGCCTCGTGCCTAAGCTGTGATTTCCTGTTTGGTTTGTTTACTACAGGCAGTTGTACTTTCCCCCATTGAGGGAAAAGCGCCTTCAGTTTCCTCATCCCTCAATCTTCTTACCTCAGATCGTAAGAGGAGGCAGGTGACTGTGGGCTTGTTTAGGCCTGCACAGGTTGGAGCAACTATTTTGCTGATGAATTAATCATTAAAGTTATTTCTAAAGCAAAAAATGCTTTGATTTTTCCGAGAATTTGTTGTTGTTGTTGTTGTTAAAATTGGTTGAAGAGGTCACCTTTGACTTTAGGAAAAAGATGGGTGTTTTTCATGATTTTCTGTCCGTTTGTTGACTGAAATACTTTATGCATTCTATTTTTAACTTAATTTTTATTATTATTTTCATTCAGTCATTCAATTTTCTTTTATCATCAAGCCAGTTTTACTCTCATTTTATAGATTATAATCTTAATATAAGATTAATTATGAAGTTAGTTTTTATTTTCCTCAAGTAATACCTTTTTGTTGTGAAGCACTTTAAGCTGCATTTGTAGCATGAAAGGTGCTAAACAAATAAACTTTATAATTGCATTAATTCATTGAAAACATTCCGAGCAGATTAAGCAAGAATTAATTTAATAATCAGTTGCGGTTCTCGCCTCAGGCCTGTTTTTCTTTGTCTTTTGACAACATAAGCACTTGGAAACATATTTCTCATTGGTTTTGTGCCATTTCCTTCTTTGATAATAATCTTCTTAGTGTCTTATTGTTCATTTTAAAAGCACCAAGGAATGCAAACCAGTGAATGTGACTGACTTTGTGTTTGTTTAACTTCTCATGTTCAACCAAGTTTTTTCCCCAAAGGTTTCCTTAACCTGCAGATAAGTTTTGCCCTAAAGTTGAGCTTACTGCTCCACCTAGTGGCGCCTTTGTAAAACCTCAACCTACTTTGACTCATCTACAGTGATTATGTAATAGACAATGTACTACATTCCTGAGCAACATTTGAATGTGTGTTTTATGTTGCTTTTCCTCTCGTGTCTGTTTGTTTTCAGGACACTGATCCCTTTGTTTGATGATGACACTGGGCTGCTCATACTGGCCGGCATGGTAAGATACCGATGAATGACCCTTTTTTATGCATTCTCCCAGGTGGAAACTTTTAAGGAATGGGTTGAATATTAAATATTAATTCCTGAAATGTTTGTTTACTGATGTTTACTGATCTTCTTCTGCACAGGGAGACACGGTGGTTGATTGCTTTGAGGTGTCGTCCTCTGAGCCTCTCCTCTCGCAGGGTAAGGCTTGCTCGTCTGTTATCTGTATGGTCAGACTTTGACAGCGACCCCCTTCTATGATCTGATCTCCCTCTCTTCTTTTCTCTCTCTAAATCTTTAGTGAGCCACTGTCTGACGGACATCTCGACACGAGGAGTTGCCATGGTGCCCAAGCTGGCGTTGGATGTCATGTCCTGCGAAGTGATGCGCGTTCTTCAGCTGACAGACAGCTGCATCGTGCCAATCAGCTATCAAGTCCCTCGCAAGGTGTGTTTTCGTTAAATACTGACATAATGTTCTTGTTTGGGTGGTGTTTTCATGTATGCATATCTGTGTGTGCTGCGTTGTCTTCCAGCAATCAGGCCAGGAGTTTCATGACGACCTTTACCCAGATACAGTGGGCACAACTCCAGCCATGGTTGCTGACGAGTGGTGGCAGGGAGGGAACAAGCAGGTAAAAAAATCTCCACTCAACAAGTTTATCTGGTCGTCATACTGTGCGGATGCCTCAAACATTTAGCTGTGTTGAACTCAGGTGGAGAAAGTCAGCTTGAACCCAGACAAGCAGCCCAAACCGAAGGCTGCACCAGCAAAAGAGATGCCTGCAAAGAAGGAGCTGGCCAGCAGAGGGAGCAAGGAGGTGAGAGATGCACACTGACCTCCCATTGGGAATAACTCTACAAGTAAATGTTTTTTTTTATTTTGACAAGCTAACAGCTACTCTACTGTCCTACAGGATCCGGCACGTGGCTGCTCCACCTCCAGTAGTCCTCTGAGCACTCCCAGCAGCAGTGCTGCCCCGTCCCGCTCTCCCTCCTCCACCTCAGGCCTCTCCTCCGGCTTCCTCCCCAGCCCCAGTCCCAGCCAGAGCGCCAAGGCCATCCAAAGCCTGCTGGGTATAAACACACAGACACACAAAGCCTCTCATTATTCATCATGGTGTCTGTCATTTTATAATAATCATTCTTTGTTGAATTATCTGTGATTCAGGGCCAACCTCCAAGTTCCGTCACATCCAGGGTGCAGTGATGCACCGGGACACACACATCACTAACCTGCGAGGCCTCAACCTCACTACACCAGGCGAGTCTGACGGCTTCTGTGCCAACAGCCAGCGCGTGGCAGTGCCCCTCGCCATCTCCGGGGGCCAGATCGCCATCCTTGAGGTACGACAGCAGCTGTAAATTAAAAAAAAAAAAAAGTTTATGTCATGTTGAAAAGCTGTGGTTGTCAATTTTTTTCCCACTTTTGAAATGAAACTACTGTGCGATTTTTCTTCTCCCCTCAGCGCTCTCAGCCTGGCAGGCTACCAGACACATCCATACCCACCATCCAGAACTCTGTAAATGTGGTTGACTTCTCCTGGGACCCCTTTGACACACATCAGCTTGCAGTTGGTGAGTGAATACATTTGCTGTTTAAATGTGAATATTTGCAGCTGGATGCTCTTCTAACTGCTCACTGTCTGTCCTAATAACGTGTGATTTGATGTGTGTATCCGCCTCTCTCCTGACTAGCTGGTGATGATGCAAAGATCCGGGTGTGGCAGATACCAGAAGGAGGGCTGACAGAGATGCTGACTGAGCCTGAAGTCATCTTGCAAGGTAGGACCGGTCCCTCTTGCAAGACATCTCTGAAAAGATTATGTTGATAGAGAAAGGACAATAATGTTAGTTACAATAAAGTCAAGTTGACTGACAGCTGCTGCGACCCCTTGTAGGCCACACTGAGAAGATTTACTCCATCAAGTACCACCCTCTGGCCAGCGGACTGCTGGTGTCTTCATCCTATGACCTCACAGTCAGACTGTGGAACGTGGACAGTGGAGATGAGGTCAAAATCCTCAGTGGACACCAGGACCAGGTGGGTGACCAAGATCCAAATTGTCATTAAATCTTGGAAAACACGGCTAAATAAGTCAAATGCCACATGTAGACTGTTTGGACATTTATATATATATATATATTGGTTTGCTTAGCGTTCTTCTACTTCGTCCTTTTTCTCCTTCTGTCCGTTTGTGGGTTATATTCAGATCTTTGGGATGGCATGGAGCCCAGATGGAAAGCTCCTGGCCACAGTGTGCAAAGACGGGAAAGTTCGCATCTATGACCCCCGCAAGTCTACTGACCCAGTGCAGGTTTGTAAATTAAGCAATGAATTACATTAATGAATGAAATTTAATCGTTTTCAGTCACTAATTAAAACTTTACACTTGCTGTTTTCTTTCTCTCAGGAGGGCCCAGGTCCTGAGGGCCACAGAGGAGCTCGTGTGGTGTGGGTGTGTGACGGCAAGTACCTGCTGGTGTCAGGGTTTGACAGGTATGACACATGGAACAGATAAAGCAGGCAAAAATATCCGTATTTATATATATCCTTAAGAGTGATATCATTATACAGAAGGCTAAACAGTTTTTCTGCTTCTGAATTTAAAGGCATCATAATTCACAGTATTCAGTCAAAAGAAAAGCTCACCTTTTTCTTGTCGTCCTCCTTCAGTCGCAGTGAGAGAGGACTCTACCTGTACTCCACTGACTCCCTGTCCACTGGTTCCATAGCCAGCGCCATGGTAGACGTGTCCCCCTCCACCCTCATCCCTTTTTATGACCCCGACACCAGTGTGGTCATCCTCACTGGGAAAGTAAGCACATAATAACACAAAAAAAGTTACATTTGAACCAAAACTGAGAGGAAAATCAGAATTAGAAGCAAACTGTGTGTTTCATTTGCTTTTCCAGGGTGACACCAGAGTGCACATTTATGAGGTGATGCCTGAGGCTCCGCACTTTATGCAGTGCAGCAGTTTTAACTCTCCTGAGCCGCACAAGGTACTGAGCTGAACTCCCTTTCACTATCAGTCGCCATCCATCTGTTCACATGGACAGCCAAAGTGATAAGTGGTTACAGTGCTCTCTTTTAAACCTCTGCCATCTTCCTGATTGGTTCCTGTCTGCAGGGCTTGGCCTTTCTGCCCAAGAAGGAGTGCAACGTGCGCGATGTGGAGATAGCTATTGGACTCATGCTCACCAAGACCACCATAGAGCCAGTGGCCTTCAGAGTGCCGCGGGTCAAGGTGAGACAACTACACTCATACTTCGTTATTTTCCATATTTCTAATAGGCGGTGTCTGCAGGTCCTTCAAACGTCTTTCTAGGGCTTAATCTGTTGATTATTATCTTAATTAATTGATTGTTTTATAAAATGTCAGAAAAATGAAAAATGTCGATCAGTGTTTCCCTAAAGCCAAAGATGACATCCTCAGATGTCTTGTTTTGTCCACAACCCAAACATATTCAGCTTGTTTCAGTCAAACAAGCTGTTCTCAGTGGAAAATAAGGTCCCCAGAACACTGTTTGACGCTAGAAAGGTGGCAGGGTCCGCCACATATAAACAAAGTAAAACAGTATGAAACTGTGTTGTCCTTTAAGGTCAGTTTGTTTATTCAGTCATGAAAATAAAGAGAGTTTGTTTATTTAGTTTGTTTAGCCATAAACAATCAGTCATAGAAGATCTTTCTCTTCTGATTAAAATTTCTTCCTCAAAACTACGAAGTGCACCTAAGGTAGATTAATCTAACTCACTCTGATAGCCATAATTCTACATACAAACTCCCTCTGAACAGGACCACATACAGTGTATACTACATCATTTTATACTTCCCTGCAGTGTTTGATTAGGAAAAAAATAATTTGTCCAAGAATAAGTCTTAAATTCTTGAAGAAATCTTGAAAAGTGCTGAATTGAAATGTCTGATACCTGAAGACACCCTGTAATAAACTTCTGTGGCTTAAACTAAAGAAGTTGTAACTCTGTGTGTGTGACTCCGCAGAAAGAGTTTTTCCAGGACGATGTGTACACCGACACAGCCGTCTGTTGGGAACCAGCACTGTCTGCCTCCGCCTGGTTGGCTGGCATGAACGGACATCACAAAAAGATCAGCCTGAAGCCTAAAGACATGACGCCAGGTGCGGACACATACCAGAGAGCCTGAATACATAAACATATCTCGTGATCTTGTCTACCATAGCTCCCTCTAGATGAATATGCTTGCCTCTGTAGTCTACATGTCAGTACTGGATCCTGGTGTGATGCTTTGTGTGTTCTTTTGTTTTTGTTCAGTGAGTGAGGCCCCCAAAGAGGCTCCAGTCAGAAAGTACCTGCCCTCATCTGTTTACCTGGAGGAGAAGACTGATGAACAGAAGAAAGACGAGGTGCGGAGGAGCTGAAACACTTTCCACATTTAGTGTGTCAGCAATGCATATTATCCATGTGAAAATCTGCGTGTACATGTAGTAGTTGCTGAATCAAATGTTTTCTGATATGTGTTAACATGCATATTTGTGTTCTTGTCGCCCAGTTGCTCAGTGCCATGGTGGCTAAGTTGGGGAACATGGACGACCCGCTGCCGCAGGAGTCCTTCGAGGGGGTCGACGAGGACGAGTGGGTGAGTGAATGTGACAGGAAAGAGGTGTCCCACCTCTAAAAATGTGCAAGAATCTGCAACATCTTTGCAGGAAAAACTGCTCATATAGATTCTCCTGATAATTAGTTTTGCAGAGGTTAGTTTATTTATGGTTTTGTTTGTTTCATATTATAAAGGACCAATCTTGTTTTCAAGTCATGACTTCAAACGTCCAAAGATTAGCTGTAGTAGGGTTTCTTCAGGAGATTCCCAGCAAAATCCTAACATTATGTTATGTTGATAACTTAGGTTTTTTCAAGATAATTGCCATTAACAAGCAACCAAATCTGTTAGCTGTAAGCCACATGTCGGCTAACATAGATGTATGAACAGCATTCAAGCATAGCTGACTTTGTTTCACCATCGCTATGCATCCTGCAAACTGCTGTGATGAAAAAAGAGGAAGAATAGTACTCCAAAACAAAAGCAGGCTCTAGCCAGACCAAGATCTTTATGACGGGAGACGGTGCTGCACATACCATTTTTGACCACAGGGGTCGCCATAATCACAAAACAAAAATGAAAGTTCTTTGTAGCTGCTTTAACTTTTTTCTCGTACCAGAGTTGTTAAGATGTAATAAGAGCTTAACGTCCAAGATGTTCAGGTAATTCAAACTCATTACATGTCCATGATCCGCCTTTGCTAACGGTTGCCTTTGTGTGGTCCAGGATGACTAGAGGGGACCTCATCTTGCCTTTGGTTCGATCACGGTGCCAACAACAGGAGAGATGAGAGAGCGGATCAAATGTAAAGTTGCCATTTGTGCGTGCGATGGTGCCACCCAAACAACCTCTGAGCTCAATCAGTCAACATCTCAGCAGCGAACTGCACACACAAAGAATACTGTACAACGTGAGAGTATAAATGATTCTGGGAAAGAAAATTACAATAACCACAACACCTTCTGATATCAGTACGTATCACAGCATCTGTTAAGGTTTAGAAGATCGAATGTCATGTTTAGTAGTTGGTGTGCATCATGTCAGACTGCATGTAAATTTAGATAGATATTTCTGGGATAAATCTGATGTAGTAATTGCTTTGTTATATTAATGTAGACTGGAAATGAAATCCCACCATACAAGATGACAACACAGCAGTCAGTGCAAGATGAATTATTAAATAGCAGGCAATCAAAGCAATAATACTTCTGCTTTATGCTACATTACCAGTTACGCTGATGACAAATAACTGTTATTACAAATGGATTTTAGCACAGCTTCTCTTTCTGTCCGTGGTATGTGGTCATGGTGTAAGCATGATAATGATAATGGTCTCCTCTTGTGCCCAGTCTGTTATTTCCTGATCTCAAAGAAGCCAGGTTGTGATACCATCGCATACAAAGTTGTTATCTGTGTGCACATTTACCTCCACAGTGGACCACTGCTTGCTTTTTTTTCTACTGGCCAGTCTTAAGAGCACGCTCAGTCACAATGTGTCTTTAAAGATGTTTAAAAAAATAAATAGTGAACGTCATGCATATGATAACAAAAACCTTCGTCTTCCTGTTCAATCAGGTAAAAAACAAACACAATCACTGTAACATGTTCAAGCCTTCAGCAGCAAAAACCACACCGAGGATACAACAGGGTCACCAGTGTTCATGTTTGGCCATGAACTGGAATTTCTAATGACATTAAGTTCACTAAACAACGATTTTAACATTATAATGTGTTACTGTATGTGTACAAGTTTGATTTGATTGAATGTTTTGCCATAAGTCGGGGTTAAAGGTCAATGAAACTGAGATGTTGTTATGCATTAAAAGCCAAACCAGAGGGGCCTTTTGTATACTCTGAGACGATTGTTTCCTTTCTTGTTAGCTGGGCAGTTTTTAGTAATGATCTTTTGTTGGTTTCGGTAATATTTATCACTTAAATTAGCTAATTTTCTTATCTTATGTTTACTAGGACTGAGTAATCATGGTGTTAATTAGACAACAACAGTACAGTATTAATAACTTACAATGCAGCCATAACAGCCATCATGTAATCTACCAATCAGGGCTACAGCAATATCAATAACAATAATCCAGGCTTGAACCCACCAAGTTTGTTTACAACCTCTGATGGACTGAAATCCTTCAGCCATGCATGGTCGTGCACATCATGTTGTGAACTGCAGGTGTCGTCAGTGTTTGTGTGATGTATACTGTATGTGCTTGTGATTCTCGGATGCTATACTTCAAAAAGTTGGGATTGGATTAACTTCCATTGTGTTAAAGAAAGGACTTCCTTTTTATACATTGAATAAAGCATTGTTGTTTATTCTGTCTTTCTGGAGTAAAGGTTTGTGGATTTTTTTCAACGCTGTCTTACAATAAACACCTTTTGAACCCAGTGTACTACTTGTCTGTTTGTGTTTAAGTCACCTTTTCTGATTGGTTAGGTCTTTATCTACTCACATTTCTTAGTTCGCAAAACATTTCTGGAGCTTCACAGCAGAACAGCATTGCAGCAATTTCCTTAACAACTGAAGTAAATGGGGACTTTTTTAATTCCATGTAAAACATTGTTTTATTATAGTTTTAGGGTGCCTTTTTAACATCTAACCAGGGACAACACATTGAAATAAACACAATTTTTTTTTACAGTATATCAAACTTAATAGTTAATTCACTGTAAACAAACAATGAAATGCATTATACGCCATTTTTAAGCAATTGATTAAGGTAAAGTTGCATCAGATGTTTATAATACTACTAATAATGGTTAATAAATGGTTTATAATGCATATCATTGTAAACAGTGAAATAAAAATTAAATTAGGTTTAATTAACTATAAATTTACCATGAATTTATGATGATTATTATAATCAGGGAATGCACAATATATAATGGACAGAAACTATTGACCCAATAATGGAATATTTACATCAACATCATGCATCCCTAATTATAACATAATACATTCTCACACTAGCTTTGAGGCAGACCTGCAAACACTTTGGGTGACGCTTTCAAAATAAAATAGATAGTTAAACTTCCCTCCATCATCATCATCATCATCATCTTCCATAATCTATTCCGGGATTGTAAATATTAATTATTGCAGAATAGTTTCCTCTCATACATTTGCTCATCCTACTACCTTTAAATGAAATGAATGTTATTTTTCTCCTCTCACCAGCTGTTTCTTAACTATTTGAAAGCTCATTAAGTCAATGTAGGCTGCAGTTTGACTCCCTGCCACTAGGTGTCAGTGTTATGAATCTCGGCCGTGCTGCTGGCTTATCTTGAATTTTGTGTTCTCGATGCTTCCTTGAACTTTGACCCTGCAATAACCTTCATTGGTGTACATGTGTGAAAACAGACGGCGCTCACTGTCTGAGGGGACCTGTGTGGTATCATAAAATGGTAAGAATGAACTTTATAGTGGTCGCGTTTGTATTTCCAAACTCATAGCTGACGTTAGCGAGACACAGACAGAGTGTTATGCTAGGTAGCATTAGCATGCGTAGCTTTTCCAGCACCGTTACATAAGGTGGCTGTCCTGACTTACTTCCAGGGACATTTAAATGGATTTAGGGAGAACTTAAAGGACCAAATGTGAGGTAGCTCAGTTAAGAATGTGTGTATGGAAAGGCTGTCACATTGCTCACAGCTGTACTGAAGGTGCCTCCCTCATCCGCACCTGCAGACACCTCCTTCTGGTCTGACATCAGCTTCATTTTCTTTGGACAGATGTCTGATTTTTGTGATTTACTGCGCTTCATCTCCTCTGCAGGCTAAATATCTTGCACAGATCATTGTGATGGGAGCACAGGTGGTGGGACGTGCCTTTGCTCGTGCCTTACAGCAAGAATATGCAGGTATGATCCACTACATGACTCTAATAGTTCATAATGTGGTATGTAGGGTGGTGCTGCTGAGACATAATGTGCATTAATCAGATTTACAGACACTTGTTGTTGTTCAGTAGTAATTTGTTTAACCAAAGAAGCTAGATATTTTCTTCTTTACCTGTTCTACATTATTGTAAATCGAGTATGTCTTGAAGTTTTGGCTGTTCTGGTTTAGGAATACTGTGATGGGCCTTTTTCCAGAAGTTTCTGACATTCATTTAAGTAAACACAATAAGTCATCAAAGTAATGAACCGTGCTCCGGTGTTATCAATTACATCAGACTAATTCATAATATACTCTTAATAATATTACAACCTGCTCAGAATGAATCAAATGTGAAAAATAATATAATATCACATCATTCAGATAGGAGCTTGCAGAAATAATAAAGTTTCACCCAGCCTAGGTAGTAGCTCTTTGTGAGATAACCTTTACTTTCACATTCTTTTAGGTTTGTTGAATGAATTGAAGTATTTGTGTGTGTGTTGTGTTTTCTCTCACAGCCAGTCAAGCAGCAGCGAAGGCCAGGGGCAGTTCAGCTCAGCACTCTGCTGCGGCCTCGAGCATCACCGGGATGACTCTGCAAGAGGCGCAGCAAATCCTCAACATCTCCACGCTCACTCCTGAGGAGATTCAGAAGGTACAAACACTCTTTTTATCTTGTTTTCTAGACATGTCAAATATCTTTCGATTCACTGTAGCCTACATGTGCTATCTTTTTGGTTTTATTATCACCTAAACTCCACAAACTGTGGAGCTCATTAGTCCAAACTGTGGAGGAAATGGATTGCTATAAAATAATTTTCCCAACTCAAAATGTTTTCAGCTGAAACAGTCACCCTTTGGATTTGTGTGGTTGTAAAATATTGCTTAGTCATACCTTAGAAAATAATGGATAAACACACTGCTTCTGTATAACAGAGCTGCAAAGTCCCTATCCAAGATTTTGCAGCAATTTCACATTCATGTGTTTATTTGACCATTCGTCAACCTTATCTACATTTTTCTGTACCTTCTGCTGTAACAGTGATGAAAAAATGTGTCTATGTGTCTTTGCTGTGATATTAAAGTGATGATCAAATACTACTTGAGCACTAACACTTAAGTGATCATCTCTTCCAGAACTACGAGCACCTTTTTAAAGTCAATGACAAGTCAGTGGGCGGTTCATTTTACATACAATCAAAAGTAAGTATTCTGTACGTTAGGATGTGACACATTCACTTTGCTTTTATTAAAGCAGAATTTAGTTGCATTGTTCACATTGTGTTTTTCTAATGTGAGTGTCATTTGTTCAGCTATGTTAGTTTTAATGTAAAGTTGGTGTTGTTTGTCTTTGTTATTTTAACTGGACATTAACAAAGACAACATAAACATGCCATAGTAAGCCTTATTATCATACCACATATGACAGTTGAATGTGATGTTAACACATTAAGGTAAATAGTCTTGAAGTTGGATGAATTAAAGATGAAGATATTAAACAGCGCTATATTCCAAGAGTACCCACTGTCATAAAGTGTTTTGATCGAGTCATAACTAAGACGTCCCAAACAATGTCAACTTTGGATTAAAAATGGCATAATTGACCGATTGACACTTAATTACCAGATTCATAAACATTCATTTTTCTGCTTCATCAATTAGCTGTTTATTGTTGGACAGCATTCAGTCATGTAAAATGCCTGATATTGCAGCTTGTTCAGATGGGAGCAATGATGCTCAACAGTGACCTCAGCCACTCTGTTATTATGCTCATAGCATCCAAACAAACAATGATCGGTTCTCTTTCCACCTTTGTGTCCATGTTAAATATCAAATTATGAGTCATGTGGCCCCCAGTGTGTGGGAGGAAGCCACTCTTTGAACCGTGTCGCATTTTAAACGATGGTTGTTACTGATTTTATCTCTTACCCAGTCCTCTCTGCTCTGTGTGAATCGCAGCGTAATTTTGTTGTTTTAAAAGTGTCTTTCCTTTCATTACCATTTGTCACCAGGTGGTTCGAGCTAAAGAGCGTCTAGATGAGGAACTAAATATTCAGACACAACAAGAAAAGCAGGAGAAAACAGAAACATGAAGTATGAAATGATGCCCGTCCTGTCTTTCCCCTCCCCATCCTCTGTAAATTATAACCCAATAAAGCCTTCTTTTTCTTTAGCCTTGACTTTGCCTTTTTATATCTATATGTGAAATCTTATATAGCTGAAACTGCTTGTTAACTATTAATCAGGGCAATATGATTGTTTTTATTCAGATGAAGTGCGTACATGTCAGACTAAAGAGGCAGAATCACTTTACCTGGATGATGTCTTGAATATGTATATGTGCATCTCCATAAATGTCATTTTATTGCATACTTTGATCAGAAATGAAACACGCATGTCGTATCAAATACAACTTTATTAAACATTTTCCTTTTCATTGACATTATTATCAATATCGTAATAAAATTCCTCTAAAACAGGAGAACACCGCTATGTTGTACCAATTGGAGACTTTTACAACTCTAAAATTCTGCATGTTCAACCACAGAACATGATGCCAGGAAAAAATATATTTTCATATAATCATTTTTTTTTTCATATAGTGTATAGCTTCTATATTTTACCTATAATAAAAAGGCACTTGGAAAACTTAAAATACTGACATAATATCTCACAAATGTGCAAAAAACATAACTTGGAACAGGCCTTGCGTGGCCTTAGTCTTATCATTAACCCTTTGTGCAACACTGTGGCACTTCAGTCAATGGCACCCCTTAACAATGACACCGACCTAGCTAGCTAACGCAAATTTCGTGCCCTGGATTTCTGTTCAACTTTTCATAGCATTAAGTGAGGGTTACTTTAAAATCTCCAGGAGCAAGCAAGTACCGCTTTTATAATATATATATATATATATATAAAAAAAAAGAAAAATAAGATTTTAAATTCAGACATTTTCAGCAACTGAGGATGATTTTTTTTACAATTATTCTTGGTTCCCAAAACAACTGATGAATAACGCTCTACACTGAGACAGGATGTGGTAGCATCCCCGTATCTACACACGCTATGAGGGGAACAAAAGTGCAGTTTATTACAGACTGAGCTCAAAGGGTTAATGGATCATACAGCTTATTTAATATTGAAAAAGTTGTGGACCCCAGGAGGATCCGTGTCGTCTTATTGATCAGCTTTCTGCCGCCGCGCTGAGTCTCTGGCCCTGCCTTCGACCTGCAGAGGAGAGACAGACCGACAGGGAGGAGGAGAGTCGCCGCATCTGTGGGTTTCACTGTTGCCACGGAAACCATGTCTAGCCTACTTAACACCTGTTTCTGATGACATCACATGCCAGAACTGTCCACTCACAACGAGAGATTCTGAACCCGGAGACAGGCTACTGGTGTGTGTGTGTGTGTGTGTGTGTGGTGAGGAAGAGGAGGGGGATGGGTCGTCTGAGATAATGATGAGTAAGAATTACTGAGGGAGAAACGCAGGTATGCAGCTTTGCAGCCCGACACAAAGCTCATCCTCAGACAGGGAGGGTTATATTTGTTTTTGTTTACTGTGAATCTCTGGTGAAATAAAAGCTTTGTGGCCGGGAGGTGGGGGAGTTGAGCCTTTTGGGTTTAATCTATGAAAAAATAAAAAAGCCAGAGGGCAGACAGAGTTCAGTGGCCTAGTTTTCTGCAGGCTGGTATGCCTTGTGAGTGGCTGCCACATTGGGCACAGCACAGCCAGTGACTTCAGAGCTGAGAGGGCCGTTTGCTGGGTAGGTGGCCAGATGGAGGGCGGCTGCACGGCACAGCTATCCTCTGCCTCTTTTTCTCCTCCTGGCACAACGCCTCTTCCCTCATCTCTCTCTCTCCCTGTCGCCTGTCCATTCATTTATTCATTCAGCCAATCCTTCCTCTCCTCGCTCACACACTTTCCCAGCGCTGCCCGCCATTTCACAGTTGGATGTTATAGCTCTGTGGTTTCCCTTTAACTCACTGTGGAAATTGAAAGTCAGAACAAAGGAAGCAAAGTTTGCGCATCTAATTTGGCACAAAGATAATTTTGTGTCAGGACACGAAACACCAACGTGTATTTTAGGCACACCCTCTCGAAATAATCCTCATTTTGTGGAGGAATGTGATTTCATTTGGTCCACTGGACAACCCCATAAACCAGATTTCCCTCCTAGGGCAGTGGTATCCAATCTTTTGGCTTGTGACCCTCTTGAAATAAAAAAAATACTCAACTGTACTTACTACCTCTCTTGTAGTGTTATAGTACTCTAGATCGGTCTTGGTCTTGAGACCAGTCTAACAATTTTGAAGGAATCGTTTCAGCATCATTTTACAGGGTGACTGTTTAACATGTTCTGTACTTAAAGGTGCAATATGTAAGATTTGATCACCTGTCTAATTCAAAACAAATAGGAGTCAGCATATTGCTAGAGTAACCACTTAATGCTGCTAACTGTAGCTGCCGTAAGCTAGTTAGCTCAGCTAGCCATGCAGCTAGCAGTCCAAGTGTTGGCGTTCACACCACTAGTACAACTACCGGTTGGGGCTAGCTGGTTAGCATGCTAACTTCAGTGTATATCTTTGCAACACAATACATAGATGTCATAACTGTTGTTCATATCCAATGATAATTTTATTAAAATTTTGAATGTTTTCAACTAAAATTCGTACATATTGCACCCTTTAAGGATGTTTCACCCAGAAAACCTGATGCTTGCACACAAAATTGTATTGTTTTACATGGATGGAAGGTCAATTGGATTCTTTGATCGATTTAAGTAGCGTCTATGATTTGCATGTTCCGCATTTGATTGTAAGTCTGTCACACATGCAGGACTCACACCCTGCTGTGTCTCAGTCATGTCTTAGTCTCAACCCCTTGAGTCTTGCTATACGTAGTCTTGACTATAACACTGCTCCCTCTTCACAGTTTATGGCGTTAGTTTATACATATTGCTGTTAGCAGCTCAACCAGTCATTTTGTTTTCCCTTTCATTACGAAGGTTTCTCAGCTCTGAACAAATTAATATTTCACAAGAGTCTACAACCATGCTAGTAGAGACTATACTTGGCCACAGCAGTGTTTTAAGCTAAATGCAGTGAGGTAAATATTTACCTATCTCACCATCTAAGCTTAGCATATTAGCATGCTAAAATGTGCTAATTGGCCCAAAATCCAAAATACAGCTGAGGCTGATGGAGGTGTCATTGGCTATGCGGTTATTGGTCATAAACCAAAGTATTAAGATTAAAATTGGGTCCTGATGATGGCACTAGATGCAGAAATAATCCTGAGGGCAACAAGAATCTGTACAGAATTTTGTTGATATCCATCCATTAGTTAAAGAGACATTTAAAAACCTCATGGCGGCACTATGAAAAGTTTAGGGATCACCACAGTCCATGGGAAAAGTAAAATAAAATTACATAATTGTGTTAAAACGTTATCAGTGTAATCATCTTGTGACCCTTCTGATTCATCCTAACCCCCCAGGGGTTGGAAACCACCACCCTAGACGACCCCCCAAATCTCTCCCTCTCGTCTTCTCCTCAGTCCCTCAAAAGACTTGTCCTCGGCGGCAGAAAGCTGAGTGCAGAGCAGCCATCGCAGAACACAAGAAGCAACTTCAACATCAGAAAAAATGTCTCGTCTGAACAACAGCAAAAAAAAAAAGACAACAATATAAAACAGCAATAACTGATTATCTCTAAGACTGGGCGATGGAAGAGTAAGACCATCAACGTAAAAGCAGGAGGAGAGATGGAGGAGTCTCTTGAGGGAATGTTTCTTGTGTTGCGACGATCCTCTCCCACTCCCCTACCTCTCCTCTGTGGAGATGGCAGTCAGCATCACACATGCATTAGCAGTGAGCAACACAAGCCTGGAAGGACCCTGACAGCGAAATTGACCCTTGCAGAAAAATAAGAGCGAACTAGCTTTAAAGACTTGGCAGTAACATGTGCTAAAACATTTAAGGAATATAGTGTGTGGTACTGTAAGTGCATGTTGCCTGCTTAATCGAACCATGAGAAAAGATTTCCCAGAAGTCAAATGAGTCTTTTTTGTCTTTTTTTTGCCCCTTTGGACAGATAAAATGAGGCAGTTTGCAAAAGTGTGGCTTCCTAGTCAGTCCAGCTGTACGTGGCATTGAGTGCATCACACCCCCCTCTGTGGCACAATACATGCATCCCTCTCTCCCCTCTCTCCAGGTATTTTTGGCACAGCGTGGGACCTGCTGAACTTAAAAACCAACAAGGCTAAGTTGAGCTCTAACTGGACGACCACCTGTTTTTCACAGCTGGTTTTGGGTCAGGTCAATTTCTAAAACACAAGAAACTAGTGTTTATCACCACAGTGGCCCTTTCATACACAAACTGGCCGTGTTGATTCAATTACGGGAAAGCAGCTGGACAATCCAGAACTAAACACTGCGAGTTCTGTAGATGGCAGGCGGGATGTTGTGTATCGTGTCCTGCCAGAGGAGGGAGCCAGATGCACCAATGCCTTAAATTTCACTTGAGTAAAAGAGGAAGTGATGATTGGTCATTGCCAGGTGATGTAACACCGTTTGTCTGTGTCAAGTCCTCAGTTCGCTCTGTGCCCCTAAAAGCCCCTAGTCTGTACGCCTGGCACACATTCTTGTTGGTCACCCTCCCCAAACTGGGGATAGATTGTCAAAGGTGCTCTCTCCCAGTTTGTGTTAACACTGGGGTGAGCTGAGAGGTTAGCAGCAGTTTTGAGGTTTCAATACTAGAACCAGCTGACACTAATAAGTGCTGTGTTTAATTGAACTGTCTCTGCAGTCTTTTTCCTGGACAAATCCAAGACAGTTTGAGTTCACTTGCTTTGGTACGGCAAGCCTGTCTGAATCACATTAATCACAGCAGCCTGTGAGAAATTGGTCATAACTCTTAAAATCAACCGTGGAGAATCGTCCTATTACGTGCACGTTAGCCTAACTGTGAGCGCGTCGTTCGGTTTCGTGGTGTATCTATCTCACCGCTAAGCTGGAGGCACACTGTCAATGATTACAGTCGTATAAATACTACTCGATGAATCAGGACTTTTGTAAGAACACAGAGCACTAAGACCGTCACGTTCATGGTCCCTGTCCACAGAACCAGCAAACAGGAATGAATAAAGTATAAAAGAGCAAAGAGGAGCCCGTTGTCAGGCCTTGTAATAGAAATACAGAGTTCTTGGGCCCCAGGTTTAGTTTCCCATCAATACAAGAGGCTTGCGTTGTATACTTAAATCTTGTGAGGTGTAGTGTTTTCTTTTGTTCTGCTGATTGAAAGGTTTGATGAGATTCTCCGACCTCTCTCAGGCTGCATTGCCTGGATTTGATTGTGCGAGCCAATCCCTATCACCTTTGACCGCCCGTACCCTCACTATGGCGTTCCCCTCCCATCCCCACCCCCTGAGCTCTTCTGGAATGTGTGTGTGCGTGTGTGTGTGTGTGTGTGTGTGTGTGTGTGTGTGTATCAGTTGACCACAGCTGGCTTGAGCACCACAGTGCCTGGGGGGATGACCACCCAGGACAGGGGGTCATGAGACCCTCCTGTGGAGAGGTTCAGGACCCCACCAGTCACCTCATTCTTGGCCTGGTCCCCCCGGCCCTTCTTGGCCCTGCGCTCAGAAGAGGCCCCCATCATGGGCACCATCGGCAGGCCCAGGGCAGAGGAGGGGAACGCCGAGGAGAGCAGAGGGGACTTGGCCAGGCCCAGCGGGGAGCCGTTGAAGGACAGGATGGATCCCATGCCGGTTGGAGGTGAGCTGGGGCAACCCAGCGTGCTGAGGTCCAGGGGCCGAGGGCTGAGAGGGGAGAGGGGCAGGGCACCACCAAGACCCTGCAGAGCGTGGCCTCCCAGGAGAGCAGCCGCTGCCCCTGGGATGATAATGTGGGCAGCGCTCACATAGGACAGCTCTGAATCCTTCACAGCTTCGCCCGCATGCCCTCCGCTTTGACTCCCCTTCAGCAGGGAGCCCACCCCACCTGGGGAGCCGTGCTCCTGAGCCACAAAGTGGCCATGGGCCTTGATGTGCTTGCGGAGGGAGCTGGGGTCTGTGTAGCGCTTCAGGCAGCCCACCATCTTGCAGTAGTAGGGCTTGTCCACGTAGTGCGTGCGTGTGTGCTTGAAGCGGTCGCTGGAGTTGGAGTAACGCTTGTTGCAACCCTCGTAGGGACAGATGTAGGGCTTTTCACCTGCAGGGAGGAGAGATGATCCAGATGATGAGAATTCATTCATTTACACATACTAACGTTCCTCTCCAGTCAAAAAATTTCTTCTTGTTCCTACAGTTGAATGTTTGGGCTTCACTGTGTAGTGAGTTTGAAACTAGAAGGCTGTTTTCATGCCTCACATAATGTGTAAAATTAGTGGAGCTACCCTTTAATTATAAAGCTCTGTACACATTTTTGTCATTTGTGCTCCATTTTGTCCTCCTGCTGACCTGTGTGTGACCGGTTGTGTATCTTGAGGTTCTCCAGGCGTGAGAAGCTCTTGTTGCAGGTGGGACAGCGGTGGGGCTTCTCGTTAGTGTGAGTGCGAATGTGGATGAGCATCTTGTACCTGCCGACAAACAAAAATAAATTCATTGCAGCAGCTTCCTCTTGAATTCTCTCCATGTGTCCACTTCATAAATAATGATAATAAATGATATTGTTTTGTTACTGTGTGATTTGCTCACCGAGCATTGAAACCCCTCCCTTTGCGAGCGCAGCCCTCCCAGTGGCAGCAGTACCCAGAATCCTTTTCAGGCTTGACATGGAAGTCGTTGACATGATCCACCAGGTCTTGCAGGGAGTCAAAGAGCAGATGGCACTGGAGGAGAGAAAACATTCAGCATTTTTTTTGAATTGTTGTGATGATAAAACTGCAACATGCAGAAATGTGTTTCCTCTTTACTGGGCCCTACCTTCTTCCAGCGGCAGGCCAATTGCTCGTCCGCTGAGAGGTCAGGAGAGGCTCTCTTGTCACTCGTCTGGCCAATGAACATGGAGGACGGCAGGTGGAGTCCCGTCCCAGCTCCAATTGGCACAAAAAACTGAAAGGCCTGTGAGATGTTCTGATAAACAAACAGTGAAGGAGAAATAGGATTTACAGGGTTATCAATCCACTCCACGCATAAAGAAAGAAACTAGTATAAAAACATAAAAACAAAGTGGTGGGTGTGTTTTAAGGCCTCAAAAGTACAATAAAAACACTGTTCACAATCATGACTTTCTAAAGGTATGAGCTCAGCTGGGTGACACAGAAAACACTTGATAGAGACAAAAGTCTTTCGTTTCCTCAATGGAGTACAGAACTGCTAATCTTCATCTTTCCCTTCAAAAATCCTCTCCACTTATTCTCTTGTAGCCACCCGCTGTGCACTACAAAAACCTCCCTACATCCCTGAGCTCTGCATGAGAGCTGTAAGATTCACTGAACCTCAGCTGGGGCTCAAAGAGCTAATGCACTGACTCACACACACACAGATACATACACACACATACAGAGTATCTTAGCTCGAGCAAAAAACAGAGAGGAGGAATTTAAAAGAAGAGAGTAAGTCCGAGCTGTTTTGCGAGCGTTGGGAAGCACAGAGAGACAGATTAAGGGTGCAAATTGACCACAATCCTGTGGCTGTCTCTGCGTCTTCAGCTATGTCAGAAATGTGTATGTGACAAATTTCATAAAATGAGACCAATCCCCTGCGCCGAGCTCTGCCTCTGCATGCAAAACTATGTGAGCTGCTTTGTGAGATGCTGTAGGGGAGAGAACATGTGAGCGTGAGTGTGTGCAGCTCTTATTGTGAGAGAGAGTAAGGAGAGGGGGGGGGAAGCATCCTATCCGCATCTGAATATTGCGAGTGTGTGTGTGATGAGGGGGTCGGCGGCTATCTAGGACTCAGTGGGACGTGGGGCGGCTGAATGGTCCCAGCCAGCGTGTCTCAATTCAATTGGGAGGCAATTGAATTAGGCGGCGTGAGGCCTGCATGGCTGTACCTTGTGTTAAATCCGATTAAACACACATACACATGCACACAGGCGCACACACACGTCATGCCAGCGGGGCCACTGAGTTCAGCTTATGCAGACAGAGGCACTTGTTGGGGACACAAGAGGTGTTTGATAAGAGCCACCCCCCCCCTCTCTCACACACACACAGGCCTCCCCCCCTGTGCACAGCCTGATTTCCTTATGGAGAGTGTGACACAACCCCATGTTGTTCTTGATTTGCTGACCCCAGCAGGCTGAGTCACTTTCGGCTGTAGACAGGAAAGTGTTGGCCAGTGTTTATTCTTTCAACAACTCAGAGATGAACAGAGAGAATTATGATAAAACATGTCCTGGTGTGTGTGTGTGTGTGTGTGTGTGTGTGTTCATACTCACCCCTGAGGGGACGTAGTTGCCATTGGTCATTTCTGGAGAACTGGGGGTGTGGCGGGAGGAGGGAGACATGCTCAGGTCCACTGCAGGGGGGGTGGGGGTGTCTGTTCGATCATGAGGGACCACCTGCACACCTGAGAAAACAAACACACACTTGTGAAGGTGACCTCTCACCTGGCTGGGGGATCTGATATGGAGGCGCTGGTCTCACTCGGTCCGTGCAGTCGGTCCAGACTTAAATATATCAACAAGTACTGGCTGGATTGGCCTGCAATTTTGTAGAGATATTCATTGTCCCCAGAGGATGAAGCCTAATGACTTGAGTGATCCTCTGTGGATCACTCAAGTAAATTTTTTTTGCCTGTGCACCATGCTTGACGTGTTTGTGTGTAAATGTACACCAATCAGGTCATAACATTATGACCACCTGCCTAATATTGTGAAGGTTCCCCTTGTGCAGCCAAAACAGCTCTGACCTGTCAAGACATGGACCTCTGAGGGTGTCCTGTGGTGTCTGGCACCAGGGCGTTTTATCGTGGATCCTCTGGGCCCTGTATGTTGGGGGATGGGGCCTCCATGGATCAGACCTGCTCCAGCACGTCTTACAGATGCTCGATCAGATTGGGATCTGGGGAATTTGGAGGCCCGGTCAACACCTTGGGCCCTTTTTCGTGTTCCTCGAGCTGTTCCTGAGCAGTGTTTGCGGTGTGTCAGGGCACATTGTCCTGCTGGGGGTTGGGCCATCGGGTAGTGTTGTTGTGATGAGGGGGTGTACTTGGTCCACAACATTGTTTGGATGGGTGGTGCGTGTCAAGTGGCATTCACATGAATGCCAGCACCCAAGGTTTCCCAGCAGAACATCTCATTGTGATGAGATGATCAATGTTATTCATGTCACCTGTCAGTGGTTTTAATGTTGTGGCTGATCGGTGTATGTATGTACACTGGGTTTTGACTTGTTCATTATTATCCTGTGTGCGAAGCACTTTGTAACGGTGTGCTTTTAAAAAGTGCTAAACAAATAAAGTTATTTTTAATTAGCAAATGTTAACATGCTAAACTAAGTTGGTGAATGTGGTGAACATAATGGTTTTAAACATTCAGCATGTTATCATTGTCACTGTGAGTGTAAGAGGATGCTGGTGTTAGCATTTAGCTTAAACCACCACTGTGCAGCCTAACAGTGCTGCTGTCATGGCTGTAGACTCCGAAGCCTCATTTCCACTGCATGGTATGAGGTTCTCTTCTCAATTTCATTTTCCACTGCGGATAATCCCACCTAAATGTAGGCGGGAATCTTAGCTCATTGCCATAGCGACAACATCATCTTCAACACAACACAAACACAGGAACAACGGAGAACAATCAAGGCATGGTGTACTTGATTCTCAGTGTGTGGCTGTTTGTCACACTCGTAAGGAGACAATATTTAGGCAATAGAACCAGGCACCATGTACCATCCACAACTTTTGCCATGGAAAAGAACAAAACAGATGGTTTTGAGCCAGTCAAGCTGCAGAAGAAAAGAGGTATGTGTCTTGTTTTGTTGTTACCCACCTGTGTGCGGAGATGCTGGGGAGGCAGGCTCTATGACTGCGGTGCCATCATCTGCCATGCGGAGCTGGCGAGCTCGCTTGGGGTGCAGCGGGGAGAGCGGAGGCGAACGTGCCCCTCTGTCCCTCCCATTGGCCCGCCGAGGGAGCTTCAGGTCCAGGGGCTCATCCAGGGACAGCATGGCCACAACCTGCTCACCTCCCACCTGCACAAACAGTCACAGAGGGGCAGAGTTAAGCCGAGAGGGGTCAGTGAAGGACGGCTTGGTTTTCATGTAACCACACATACAATGAAATGCAGTGACAGATTCTCACACCTGCAATAGTTCCCACATGAATGTTGTGAAAGTTTCTCACATTCCACAATCCCGCTGGGTAAGAAATACTCCATAACAATGGCAAACTGGCCGCAATCGTAAACTGAAACACTGAGTAAGCCGAAGAAAAACAAACACACACACACACATAGAGATCTGAGTGACCCCCTCCTCTTTTTCCACGCTGACCTTTACTCACACACTCTTCCTGAGGAATGTCTACAATCCAATCCAGATGGTCACCCTCACCGCCAGCCCTGCTTCACCCCACCCCTCAACCAGTCACTGGCCCTTGCACCCTGTCACATCACCCCCCAGCCCACCCCCCACCGTGTGCACCTTCAGACCCCACGGACCTTTGAGACCCACCAGCGGCAGCCCCCTAAGGCCTTCGAGTCCAGCTGCACCCACTCCGTCTACCTCCTCCCTCCTCTAAACACACTGACCTCTGGACCCAGCCTGAGGCTTGTGGGCAGGGCGCTTCATCTAGCTGTCATTTTGAGTTCCAGTTGAGGTCTTCCTCTGCCACCAGACTGACCCAGCATCACTGCAAAGAACTTATGTACACAACCAAACACCTAGATGAATCCTGTTAGTCAAGTTTCATCATAAAAGGTTGATTATATTCAGCAGAACCTCTTGAGGAAATAAGATTTTTTTTAAGTATTCAAACAAGCCTCATCCTTTCACCTCAAATGTAAATAAACGCTGAGTCTTTTCGTGTTCTGCTTCACACATACAGGCGGTGCTAGTACTGTACCGCTGGTTCATAGCCAAGCTCTCCATTCAACACAATGCCTTCAGGTTCACTGCTTCTTCTCCACAGAATCACACACACACAGTCGCAGGGTGTCCTATATTCCTGTTCGAGTTCATGTAGAACAACTCCCACTGTGCATGTTGAGCCTTCACTGACACAGATGCACACACACACACAGTCGTACTTACAGAAGCGCGCGCGCACACACAAGTAATTAATCAAACTGTAATTTCAACAAATTCTCCCCTCCTCCCTCTCCCTCTCCCTCACACACATGCCGACACACACTCGTAGAAGAAACCATGGTCGGTGGTGAATGGTGGGCTTTGAGAGCGACTGGCCAGGGGCCACATGAGAAGCCCTTGTGTCTGGGAGGCACGGAGCAGAGAGGTCACCAGGTTCACCGGCCCAACGAGGGATGGTTTGGCCACCAGCTCACACACACACACACGCACACACACACACACACACACACACACACACACACACACACACACACACACACACACACACACACACACACACACACACACAGAGGCCGAGAAGGAATGGGGTGTATAGACTCAATCAGCCATACATAAGACGATGATGATACACACACGTACTGATGCAAACATAGGAACATACTGTATGAACATGGACACAGGGCAGCATTATGGCATTATCAGTGTGATCTTTCAGGGCTTAGGCATACACACACACATAGTATATATATATATATACACACACACATGCATGTTCCTCACATGCACATAAAGAAACATTTAAGGACAAATAACCTTTTGTTTTTATCACATTAGAGACCACACTGACAAGCACATGACCCACTGGCTCATCTTGTTTGGCAGTTTAGAATGACTTAATACCGAAAGGTTGGCGGTAACTTGAAACAAAAAGAGCAGGAACACCTACAGAAGCATGCTTCAAAATAAAATCATGATATTTTTAGGCTATATCACAATACACTATATATCTCTGCATTTTCAAATCTTCTAAAAGCACTTCATAAAAGCTAAACAAGAGTATTTTGAACCAAATACCTAAATATCGATATTGCGACAATCTTGTAGGGATGACTATTGTTACTTTCACAAAATATTAACACAATAAGATTTTTGGTAATGACTGTGTTGGTAATGGCAAGTATTAGACCCGTAAACACTGCTGTTTCTACACATTATTTTAATAATCTTCATTTCTTGACTTTTTTTACATAAATTCTAGCCATATCTTACAAATTGCCCCTTTAATGTATTATTTCCATCAGTTAAACCCAGGTCACTTGTGTAATGATAAAGTAGGGGTATAACTGGCAGTTGCTCTAATGATCGTTTTAACCATAGAGAGGTTGTTATGTGGGCAAACACTGTCATTAGCTGAGAAAATAAACATGTTTTGATCTGTGATCCTCAGCGGATATGATCCTGATTTAGAATGAGCTGCGGTTAATACCACATCTCTCTCTCTCTTTCCTCTGGACTGGGTGGGTATGAATAACTTACTGTAAGTCCTGCCAAGAGTTTTGGCTTCATTGTTTGGCTAAAATAGCAGAAAATCATCTGTCATCCACTTTAACTGAGTTAAAACCCTTTACCCCGAGGCACAGACGAGGAATCAGCTTAACCTTTCTACAAATCCTCCTCTCATCCACTGCAGGGACAAACAGAAAACTGGCCTCCCATCACTGACATAATCCACGCTATGAGAAACAGATCTGCAACTTTTGGATCCATACGACGACTGGAATATAAATCAATTTGGCATCTAAAATCATGTGATTCTACATGTCTCAATGTGAAACCCCAAGAGAGGTCTCAACACACAAAAGCTCTTCTCAGGCGGCTACTCCACGTGCAACCCATTACTATACCTCCATTATGGATTGTATAGCTCATCTTTTCCAATTTATTAAGCAGGCCTCCAAAGCTATCTCACTCCTGCTCTAACAACAGCCAGTCTCATGAAAACATGTCCTTTCCCCCGTATAATAGAGAGCATTGTTGGTATCTTTCAGCTTCCTGCATGACAACATATATATTATTTATATCTTAGTGAGGAAGTAACGACTTGTGTGTCATGAGTGTAAAACCTCTTGTTGTTTCAGATGCAGCGAACTTGTTTCCAGCATTTTACTTAAAGAGGTTGCATTACCTTTATACCGACCTTCAAGAAAAGATTGGTCCATTAATCCATTTATCAACTGACAGAAAATAAGTCAGCAAATATTCTAAAAATCTATAAATCATTTAACTGACTTTTCAAGAATAAAAAGCTGAAAAGTAATTGGTTTCAATGTCTAAAATGTCACCATTTCCCCCCTGTTCTCAGTCTTATATGAAAGAAAGCTGAATATTTTCGGCAGTTTGTCAAACAAGAAGAAATTCTTAAATCATCACTGAGTTTGGGAACTTGTTTTAGGCGTTACTATTTCTCACATTTTCTAAGCCGAAGAATTATTTGATTAATCTAAAGAATAGTTGCAGTAGATAATTTCAGCACTACAACAACATGCTGTCCAAGTGAGAGTAAACTTATTTTATTTCACATGGGTTGTTGTGCACAAAAATGACATTTCAAGATTTAGATAATCCCAGAATACATCAAAATCTCAAAATTGGGTAATTTATAGGTGGAATATGTAAGAATTGGCCACCTCCTGAATTCATATGGGGCAGCGGGTGACCAGTTAGCTCAGTTAGCCGTGCAGCTAGCGGTCTGGACCTCGAGCTTGGAGTGGTTTTACAAGACAGGACAGGCCAGGTTAGCTGGTTAACATGCTAACTTTGGTAGATATCATTGCAAAACAACAGACATGATTATACAAATTGCACCTTTAAAGATATAATATGTAATATTTATGCATTCAAATGCCGACAACGACCAGACCTTTGTTATATATTTTGTTATGTTGTCGTTACATTATTCCAAATGTTTCCAGCAGTGTTCAAACCAGAGAAATCACCATGTTTACTCAGGATAAATAGTGCATTAAATTTGATCACTTACTTGTCGCTATTACTTCCGTGGAAACACCAGATGATAAGCCAGAAAATGATGGAAGTGGGCAAACGTGACTAAAGGTAAAGTGAACTTTAAAACATTACCTTGTCGATTAATATTTCTGCCTGAGTCGCATCAAATTTTCATTAGCAATGGTGGTCAAAAACTCCCATGATCCCGGCAACTTACTTCTTTTCTTTTCTTGATTTAGAGACCACTAGCGGCAGATATAACATATCTATCTTAACCTTTTTACCTTTTAACAGGCAACCTTTGCATTTGCTGAAAAATGTTTTGAAAAGGTGGTTGTTATATTTTATTTTTTGTATTCATGAACTAAAAGTAAAGACAGTTTGTAGAAAGTACACTATTTTCTTAGCAAGGGATGTTGATTATGATGTTTTGTATACACGGTATAATGGTGATTTAATAGTCACAAGAGTGATGAGTTAATTGTTTATGAGGAAAACAGCAAACAGCCTCCGTCACCACCCACATGAAGGCAATTTAGCCGTATGGTGAAAAGAGCCTGGTGTAGCAGAGCAGAGCTGTGTGTTTTGATGGACACTGCTCCTCTGTGTGCACAGTCTCAATTTTTAAAATAAATGTGCTTGAATCGCTCTTGGACTTCTGAGAAACACAGCAGGTCATAAAATATCTACAATATCAAATACACCCGGGGCAGTCTGTACCTCACTAATGTGTTCCCAGGGGAGTCGGCCGGTGCAGCTCCCGGTGAATCAGTCCCCACTGCAGGATTTCACCTCAGCCCACCCTCGTGTTCATTTCTCGCTGGAGAAACAGTCTAGATTGGCCGGGAAGTGACTCACAGCGTGTGGATCTTGGACCAAAGCTACGGGATCTCGACTATATCCTCCGAATGGCCACAGCCGCCGAGAGGGGGTTGTGGGAAACGTGAGACAAAGATGTAGAGAAGGAAGGAGCGTGGTGTCGTTTGTGTGTGCATGCCTGCCTGATATGTGAGTGTGTGCATAAAGCTCAGTGGCGGATGGCTGTGAAGTTTGTGGAAGGGGTGTTGGCCGGCCCCCATGCAGACTTCCTTGCTCAACCGTGGGGTCGACAGTCTCTCTGAAAGACGGCATTGTCCCCTCTCTGGGCCCTCTCTCTCTCTAGCAGAGTAAACACAGGCCACAGCAGCTGAACGGGAGAGGAGAGGAGAGGAGAGGAGAGGAGAGGAGAGGAGAGGAGAGGAGAGGAGAGGAGAGGAGAGGAGAGATGACCAAGGGGGCCACAGCGAGGATATACAAGGAAGTAGAGGAGGAAGCGGAGTCCTGAAAGAGAGGTTTGTGTGTCCTCTTTAGCAACCCCCATCACCTATTCCCCCTGCATAACCCTTTCCCACATCCACCCCTCTGCATCAGGACACCGCCCAAGTCTCTTTGATGGAGTATTCGAGGTCGAGGTTGGCTGATGGTCGAGGGAGCACGGGGGGGGCATCAGGTCAAAGGAGGGGTATGGGTTTTGACACCTCCATGCTCCGAGGCTAGGCTCACACGGATCAGCGCCGACCTTTGACCACGCTCCAACCGATTGATCTCCAGCCTGATCCGATCGGAGGAGGATCGGTTCAGTCTGCTCGATCTGCCGGCGCAGAAACGAGAGCCAACGAAAAGCATCAGAGAATATCAAAACTGTGCAGTATAAGATGATTATGTTACAGGGTTTAAAACCCAGATTGTGTAATATTTTGTTTTCCGTGAGGGTGAAAGAGAGAATGTGTGTGTGTGCGTGTGTGTGTACACGTTTTGTGTGACCCCCTCTGAGGCTGGCTGTAACTTAATCTGCCTCCCGCTGTGACCCTGGGAGGTGGTCTGTAGGAGGTAAGCCATCTCTCCCCGGGGCTCTTTGCTCTCTCTTTTTCACTCTCACACACAAACACAGTGTGCAGGGAGAGCGAGCGAGAGTGAGAGAGCGTGGTGGGAACTTCCAGCATCTGATGGTGTTGATGTGATTCTGAAGGGCTCCAATGTGCTGTTTTAAAGCAATCATGCTGTGAGAAATGAACTTGCAGGAGGTAGCAGGAATTGCTACCTCCTGCAAGTTCATATTTTTTGATACAGTTAGGTATGCTTCTGAGGCAGTGGATACCTTACAGTTAGTAATTCTAAGTGCTGTAATGTAGGCAATTGGACTTGTTTCAGTTTCTTGAAGACGTTTCACCTCTCATCCAAGAGGCTTCTTCAGTTCTAACTGGAAGGGAGTTGCAGGCTTTTAAACCCAGCTGTCTACGATATAGCACTTAGAATTACCATGACCTGCATGACCAGGAGAACCTTCATCAACGTCATACAGTTAGTAAAGTATCTGCTCTAGTTCATGTCACCCTTGATACTGTAGAAATGAGGTCATATTTCTATCACAAACATTACAAAAATAAGATTTATCAAGCCCCATCGCCCAAAGTTCCTGTACCTTTGCAAATTGCCTTCCCCCCTGTGTAGGAGCTTTTTTTGGGGTAAAATGATTTAATGATGATGATTTAATTTTAGACCCTGCTCCATGTAGTGGATGCACTGAGTGCCTCCAAAGGTTCCTGGTCCGAGTGGAAATGTGGCGTAATACAATTTGACGACCAACACCTTGAAAAATTCAATATACCGGGAAAATTGAGACAGCTTTGAGATAAAAGATAAGGATAATAAGGCTTGTGTACTGTGTGTAATGCACAACCACATCTAAGATGATTTACTTCTGACCATAGTCAAAAGAGTGAGAGGAGGTGGGCAACTGTGGCACTGCAGCCGTGTGTGTGTCAACACACTGTCGGAGACTAGAAGTATCAATATCAGTATCAATACTGTTTTAAATGTTCAGAATCAATATGTATCAATATATCAATATTTTTGACAACATTAATTAATAGCTTTCAGTCCAACTAAGTAGTGGACAAATGATAATACTTGGATTGTGGTCTCAATAGGCCATCCTGCATTATCTGGCCTGGCCTCATGACCCTTCAAAGAATCAGGGTTGAGCAGATAAACCACAGGAAGGGTGTCACTTCAATAGTAAATCGATAAAGGTTGAAAAGACTTTTCAACGGAAGAGGAAGTTGACAAACATCAGCAAAGACGTTAAATTGATGTCTTTTGGATATGTTTCGCTCAGTGGGGTCTCCGTTATCCACCACAGAGTACTGACAAGTTTATTTTTCAACTGTGTTTTTTATTTTTTTAATACAAGACTAAATCTCCAGTGCAACATTGCAGCGACCACATTTAATAACCTGAAGGCAAACAACTCTGTTTAGTAAATGTGTTTTGCAATAGGTTTCGTAATTCTGTGCTTTAAGCCCTTCAGCTGCAGCATGGGTCGTGTCTGGACCTGCTGGTTTTTCCATCCACCAGGTGGGACAGACAGGGTCAGAGGTGACTGACTGAGGTGTGGGTGTGGTGTGACCTCTGACCCCTGACATTTGGGTTCTACTTGGGTTTTACATCTTTAACGAGGCCAAGGAGGAATAAACAACTTGGCATGTTTCAAGCAGGTTTACACCCAGAATAATCAGATTGAAGGAATCAAAGCATTTGCCTGTTTCAAAGTAAAGCGATTCCTGATAGCAGGATTTATATGGATTCATATCAAAGTCAGGTGAGATTTGCCAAAGCAGGACACGATGCAGGAAGTTTCACGCATGACCACTGACAATAACAAGATGGTTAGACTGAGGTAAGACATGCTTTCATCCAGTCATTGGTTATGTTTGACGCTGATCTGGAAACACAAGAAAAAAGCCCCAAAAATGGTCACTCCTTCACTCCCACTCCTGTCATTGCCGACGTTTCTTGCGTTAATAGCCGTGAGTGACCCCACCTCCGCTGACACATACACACCCGAGCCACAGCCCCTACGTACGCCCTCCACCCCCCAGCCCTGACGGCTCACTCAACACACAAACACACACAGCTGAGAGGGTTTTTTGCCTCTGTCCTCCTCAGCCAGCCGCCTCCTCAGACAGGAAACCTCAGTTTCCACTCCTCCTCCTCCTCCTCCTCCTCCTCCTCTGGGCCTCTCATTCCCTCTTTCTCTCTCTCTTCATCCCTCCATTCTTTGCTTTTGTTTTTCTCTTACGTTCACCTCTTTCAGTTTGCTTTTTTTCCTTCTCATTCCTCTCTCACCTGCAGCTGCGCCCCTCCCTGTTTTAACGGTGCATTGATTGCATAATTGTTTCCTCCATTCACACCATTTCGTCAAGATAAATGACTGTAAGCAAGACTTTTCTCTCACTCTCAACTTAAACTCTTTCTTTCTCCTGCCTTCTGCTGCAAAAAAGCACACAGGATTGTACACAGTATTATGTAATAGCAGCAATGCTTGAAGCCTTTGGGGAAGGGCTTCTGAGGAAAAAAGACAGTTGTTAGAGGGCTGGAGTCAGAGACAGAAGGGACACAAGCTTTAACACAGAGAGGAATAAGCACAAGACAAAGTTAAAGATGCAGGAGAGGACGGTGCATGAGACAAGGCGAGAAAGGAGTGAGTGAGTGAATGAAGGAAGGAGAGAAAGAAGGGAGGGATAGACTGATTGAAGGAGGGAGAGAGTGCAACAGGAAGCTTCTCAGCAAGCTACCGATGGCCTCCAGCCAAAGCGTTCAGACACTGAAGAATTCCAGGCAGAGGGCAGGCAGGGAGGGAAGGTGCCAGGAGGGAGGGAGGGAGGGAGGCACGGAGCGAGGAGGGCGGGGCGCACTCGCGGTTTGTTGTCAAAGGGGACTGCTACATGAGAAAGGAAGAGCAACTCTCCCTGCGGTTGAACATTAACATTCAAAATTTGTTCAGAAAAGTCGGACATTTGCTCTCCTAGATTTCGCAGTGTTCTTCTGATTTTGTTATGAATTTAGGTACACAGCTGAGTCGATCTTTACCGTACAATCATAACGGAGAGTGATTTTAAAAAATGAAAATACAAGTTGCAGCTTGATTTTATATGAGAATCAAGAAACGTCAAGTAGCGCTGAAACCACTAGTTTAATCTGAAAGAAGCGACGACAATTCATCAATAACTATATTGATAACCAATCAACTGTATTAGCGATGTTTCACACAAAAATGCCAAGCATTTGATGGTTCTAGCTTCTCCAGTGGGAAAATCTGCTGCTCTGTTTTTTATCATCATACATTAATTCTCTTTACTTCTCTTTTTTTCACAGTTTTGTTTATGACGCTTTATAAACAAGACTGTGAGATGGATTGACCACAGAACACAGTCCTACATGTCATGCACCATCGTTCATAGTTGCAACAGGGTGCATGAGTGAGTTGAGTTGAGTTGTGATTTGAAATTGTGACGTTGAAATAATATTTTAGATTCACTGTGGTGTCACTTTATAGACCTACATAAGTTCTGGCAAATAGAAACATGCATTTTAAACCTTCAGGATGTTGACCTTTGTGCAGCTGTGCAACACTTTTGTCTAGAGAGGCTTTTGTAAGAGATTTGATATCAATGGTACACCAGGCTGAATCAAACATTAGAGTGAGACTGTGAGTGGTTCATAATCTGAACTTGATAGAAAACACTCCAGCAGACAAACCTGACAACAGAACAGCAATTCCACTTAGCCCTGCCGTATATAGTGAGATTAGGCCACAAATGATCTATAAACAGCCATCTGACTGAGATTTCACATTGTGTCGGAAAGCCTTATGGCCCACTAAACCCGGGATTACTGCGTGACACAGTGACCTGACTCGACTCTTGGTGGACGGGTGGAAGGATGGCGGCTGATTTTCAAGGGAAGCATCATCAGATCGATGCAATGCTTTTGAACAAGAATTGTAATTTTAAAATGCAAACATTCATGCAAAGCTCTTGAGATATGTTTCGCCTTCTGCACCTGGGGGTGCAAATATCATTTGACAATCTGTTGGACAGGAGATGAGGCAGGTATGGAAGGAGAGAGTGGCTGCACATTGGCATGAAGCTAGGAAACTTCTCCCCAAGCCACAGTCGATTTATTAGGCTTCCTAGTAGCTGCTATATGACATGAACAGTACGTGATTAAGGGCCCACGTGCAGCAACATGTGTTTCGAGTCACTGCTAAGTTTTTCTCCCACCTACTCCAATTCAGAATCAGACGGGTCTGCATACGCTTTTAATCAACTAAAACAGTTTTAATCTAAACTGAAGTATCAGGATCAGCGGTACACAGATAATCCCGCCGGGGGACGATGACTCAGAGCGTCTAAACAGTAAAAGTACCCAGCACTAACACTCGAGGCACTTCGCACAACGGTACTGTAGACTTTGAAGAGCGGTGAGTAATCTTACAATAATGCGGGGCATTTCACAACATAGCAGTTTCATAGCGAAGGGAACCAATGAAACGCAGCAGGAGGCCTACCTCCATCCGAGAAGAGAAGAGAAGAGAGGAGAAGAGAAGAGAAGAGAAGAGAAGAGAAGAGAAGAGAAGAGAAGAGAAGAGAAGAGAAGAGAAGAGAAGAGAAGAAGTATTAGATATGATTGACATCCCCACCCTGGCTTACTTTGACCTCCCACTAACTCTCCACCTCCTGCAGTCTACTCATCACTCCTCCTCTCTCATGTTTGTTCCGCCATACTTCCCCATAAACAAGAAACGTGCATCCCCATCGTCTGTCATCACCATCTCCTCTTCCTCTCCTTCATCGACCCCCTCTCACATGTCTCTCTCTCTCTCTCTCTCCCCCTCCTCTTTTCAGTCCATTCCTGTGGCCTCTCCACACAGGCAGTGATGCAATCCTCCGACTCCTGCGCGCAATCACAGGGTCTGGAGACGGCTCGCCAGCCAAGCAGGGGCGTCACCGCACCACGCTCAGTAGGAAAGCAACAGGAGAGGAAAGAAAGGAGGTGGGGGGGGGGAGAGAAAAGGAGAAATGAAGCTAGTGAGAGAGGGAGGAAAACAGTCTTAGGCTGTAAGAGCTGGTGGTGGGTGATAGAGGAAAAAATACAGCGATAAAAGTTAACAGCTCAGTTTTACTGTTTGTGCAACAAAGCTTGAGGTAAACATGTTGGAGTTTTGTGTTCATGTGGTGAGGAGTGTTTTCGACTCTGTTGTAAGTTTTCTGGACTGAATGAATTAAGATTGTGGAGGATGAAACAACACAACATCCCGGCCCTCTCGTCCTCTCATCAGCCCACTAACCAGCTGTGTCCATTTTTGCTCGGGGTTCCTGCTGGATAGGGTTTGTGTTTCGGAAGTGATGGTTCTTTGCTATACTCCCACACTAAATGCTGTCATTCCAGCTGACTCACACCAACATTAGCATTATTCCAACAGCTCGACAGGCGGTATGAAATTCAAGTAATATCTGAGGAGGTTGTCAGATCTAACCCTCTCACTGGAGGTCTGTAGACTTCCAAACAAAAACGTCTTTTTCTCCATGGTTATTTGTGAGTATATAATGGATATGCAGCAGTACACTGAGCTCTTTCCGCTGTAGAGATGCATGCAAGCGAAGAGTGATCTTATCAAACACAGTGCACTAAGGCACGGATGGAAAGAGAGGTAATAGCACTTTGAAGGGCCATGTTTAAAGCTGAAACTTTGGGATGTGCACACACACACAGACACACACACACACACACACACACACACACACACATATTCACCTCTGGTTTGCCAGCTTTGCAGAGGCAGACCTCCCCTAAAGGCAGCAGAAATGAGCACAAGGTCAGGTTAGGAATGCAAAGCACTGGCACCTGCCTTGATCTTTAAAATACCAGGTTCTTTCAGCACACACACAAACAAAAGACCACTGGCAGCCACTCCCTAAAACTCAGGGCAGGGTTTAAGCCTTTGGAGAAACGAGTTCAGCCTTAAATGGAGGACACAGGTGGGCACCCCACGACTTGCAGATGCATGAAAGTAGGCTGCGACCCAAAGATTACTGTGTACGGACATCAGAGGAGAAAAGAAACCAGAAAATATTCACGTTTAAGAAGCTGGAATCAGACTTTTTTGTCTTTAAAAAAATGACTCAAAACGGTTAATCAAATATCATAATAGTTGACAGCTAATCGATAAATCGTTGCAGCTCTTCCTGAAGCTCCATCCTAAACATAACTGAATGTACGAAGCAGCTGCGGTTGAACTCAACAGGAGACGTCTGTTATATTCCCTCACTGGTGAAAACCCAGCACCAGTTCTTAGCCACCGGGCGGGTAGGAGGGAAATGGGAGGAGGTCCAGATATCTTTCTTTCTTTCTTTCTTTCTTTCTTTCTTTCTTTCTTTCTTTCTTTCCTTCTCTCTCTCCCACACAGTTAACAGTAAGCTGAGGGCAGATTAATAGGGGTGACATGCGTATGGAAACTGTGGTACGATAAGCAGCAAACCCGGGCTATATTTCAGCACCAGTTTCTTGGGCCAATGTGGTCTCACACTGTACACCCTCCTATGTAAAGTCATAAAGATATGCATACGTGTACAGCATGCTGAGTGTTGTGGAGTTCAGACCAGTTCAGAGTGCTGTGGTACCGCTCCAGCTTTGGGAGGGGTGCGCCTGTCTCACAGTCATTTCCTGGACGGGAATATTATGGCACCACACGCATGAGAAACAAACCCCTTTCGCCTTTACACACTGACCCCAGCCACTTTTATTCCCTTGCAACTCAATAAGCACAGAGTGAACTCCCTGGTGAGCGAGTCTCCTTATTCAATAGCCAAGGTAATATGATCCCAACAACAGCTTTATGCAACATGGCCTCCGGGAGGCTGGGGGCAAGGCGTGGGGTGGGGTGGGATGGTGGGTGCTGTCGTTATCGCTTTGCGGGGTTGACGAGGCCTATCGGATACGTCTACGGCCACAGGATTCCTGAATGGCCGCTCCCTGTCCCTGAGGAGGGCTGGGTGACACCTGTGCAGCAGGCATGCTGTGCAGGAGGGAGCCAAGAAGAGCCAGATGTGCTCTGGACAGGAAGTGTCTCCTTTAAAGGGGCACTATGTCAGTTTGGAAAAGAAATTCAAACTCAGAATTTTTAATGAGGTAATAATGCAAACTCAGAAATATTTTTTTTCCCAAAACTGAATAAACAAGTTGGTCTCAGAGGAAAATAAGGTCCCCAGAACACTGTTTGATGCTAGAGAGGTGGCAGGGTCCGCCAAATATAAACAAAGTAAAAAAGTATGAAACTGTGTTGTCCTTTAAGGTCAGTTTGTTTATTCAGTTTATTCAGTCATGAAAACAAGTCGAGTTTGTTTAGGCATAAAAAAATAAGATCAGTAATTTCTTCCCCAAAACTACATATTGCACCTTTAAAGTGTGTTTGTTAGCATGTGAGTCCATGCGTGTGTGTTTATGTCCAGAGAAGAGGAACAGGGCCAGGGCTCAGGCTTCCCGAACCAAAACATATTGAAAGGGGAAGAAAACAGGAAGAGGGAGAAATACAAAACAGCAGAGAGCAATTAGCAGACAAGCTGACGTGACGTGTGTGTGTGTTTGTGTTGTGGGGGCAAACTCACACAGTCGGGCGATCAAGGAGCTCCTGCTTCTTTAAATCTGGGCGTGCCCCCCATACTGTCTGCTATACCTCCATTTGAGCCTCCCTCACTGATCTCACACACATGTACACACAAAGCTTGTGTTGTCTTTTCCTTGTGCGGCTGTGCCAACTTAACGGCAGCTCCATGTCTGCCCCGTGCCCCCCACCCCACCACCACCACCATGTCTGGCAATAAGACAAGGTCAATATGACAGTCTTTTCTCTCCTCTCTTTTCTCCCTTTCTCTCTGTATTCCTGTATTCTCGCTCAACTAAGTGACAGGCTCCACCCTACAGCTTTTATCTTTCACGGCTCCATCCCAGAGAGAGAAACAGAGAAAGAGAGCAGAGAGACAGATGCAAAGGGACAGATGGAGGGCGACTGAGATGGCGACAGACAGAGTTGAGCATAATGCTGTAAAATGGAGTAGCACTGAAACTTGATTTGAATTTGTTGGCACGTCTAATGTCTGTTGGAAACAGATCTGGAGCTGATTCCTCTTCTCGTTTGGCGAAACACACTGAACAGCGAGGGCTAATTATTGTGCTGGGGACACTCATACAGTACATCGGTCGCCTGAGAGAGGATCTCAGTTAGTGTTGAAGGTCAGGGCGATGCTCACGCTCTCACACACCCTGTCCTGAATCAATGCTGACATTTAGAATCAATTAAGAAATAGCCAAGCTCGCTGTGACTGACAGGGCCATTTATTGAGACCCGAGCAAACAAGGGGGCACGGACACTGTGGGCATTAGGACGCAGTAGCAGAGAGAGACAGGCTGTGTTGAGGTTATTATTCAAGATGGCCACCGGGAGTCATTCATTACAACTTTTAGCGAGGCAGAAGTATCTAAGGTCAGAATAAGTCTTTATTTTACCAAACCTCAAACTTAAAAACATCTCCAAATTATACGAGGCTCCCTCATGAGAAAAAAAACACAGCCACGCCACATACGAATTGAATTAGCGCTGGCAACATCTCCACAACACCACAGAGAAGGTAAACACTCACAGGCCAAACTTTCTTCTCCCTCTCTCACCGCATGTATAAGACGGGGAATGTATTATATAATGTAAGCGTCACTCATGAAGCAGGGGGCTCATGGAAAGTGGGAGACGAAAGAGCACGGGAGGGAGGGGAAAAAAGGGAGCAGAAGTTAAAAGCAAGGAGGAGATGGAGTCCCAGGGAGTCGGGGATGGACGAGGGAGGAGGAGGAGGAGGGGGTGAAGAGGGGCAAAGTCTGGAAGCTAGCTGAGCAGGACTGGATATGCCCAGACAGGGAGCCAGGCCCAGGCCCAGACTTGAGAGCCTTATTGAGTCTCAGAAATGCCTCACCCGTCTCTCCCTCACTCCCTTCTTTTAAAAAAAGAAACTATCATCAATCCCTCTCTCCCCCGTCTCTTACACGCAGAGCCCCTCTCGTCCGACTCCTCCCTTTCTTTTCTCTTCAAACAAGCAAACACACACTTATACATACCTCAGTCATACTGCACTGCTGTGGTGCTATTGAGGTTGTACTAGAGAATCCAGGGTGTTGGCCAAGCAAGTAAATAATAATACAAACCAGCTGTGCCTCTACTTAAAGTGCATCGCTGGGAGCAGATTACGGTTCTGAGCCCCCAGATATCTAAAAGTTACATGTTCACAATGAAATCATTAAGTATGTTGCTGGAAACTAACCCAAAACTCAATTCCCTCTGCCAGCTCCTTTACATTGCTGCTATTCTTCCAAGTCTTGGCTTTCCTCCTCGATTCTTTCTTTAACTTTTCCTCATCAAGTGTGCCCTGCCCCAGACATGGTCTGCATATTGTCTGAAGGACTCTGTGAGCTGAAATTCTCTCACGATAGAAACACTAAGCAGAGAGCAGAGAGCACATGCAGAAGGAGCATTAAAGAGAATGAGAAGAGGTAGGGTGGGGTAGCTGGAGTGAGGCACTGAGTTGTCTGTGTTTATTTTGGAAATGCAGGCCTGCAGACTCGCAGCAGAGGCACTGACCCCTAAACTTCACCGTGGCAGATCCTTGCAGAAAGAGAGAGAGAGTCCTGAGCTCATGTGGGATGTCCCATACAGGTGATTTTAGACCCTATAGTCCCCCCGATGGGACTTTTGAATGCGCCCTGGGGACCCAGGAATGGTCTGCTCCAGGAGGAAACAGTGAGGCCGTGAGGTGATTAGTGGTTACAGTTTAACTGGAGAAAAATGCACGGTCCATGAGCCCAGCCAGCCAGGGAGCAAAGCGGTATGCACCGGTCTCCTTCAGTTTGCAAGTCGGTGTGAGTCAAGCCCTTTATATCCGCTTTGTCTGCCGTTAATGTATGGGTCCAGGAGACTCTGCCGAGCCACATCACACTGCAGCGCTCCAAAGTATGAGTGTGTCACCTCCACTGCTACACACATGGAAATGATTAGTGATAAAATATTAAGCACAGAGCTGGACTGTAATGCTGTGAGAGCAGAGAGAGGCATCTGCTGTCATTTTCAAAGGTGAACTGAAGTTCAGCTGTTGAATCAACTCTATTTCTACTCAAGATTTTAATGAGTCACAGTGATGCTAGCAGGCTTGTGACGCCTATGATTTCCTCTGGTATACACACCAGCCAATATCAGCTGCAAAACAACCAGGAAAAAACTCAAAATTAAAATTTAAAAAATGTACGGAGGTGAAGTAAGCAAGAACCGGTGGATTGTTAACGTCGACGAGAGCAATTTGTTGGAATTGTGGCAGAAAAATTGTTAATTTAAGACACATCATTCATTTTAACATAAACATTGTGACACATCAAGTGTTCATCAGGGCTGCAAAGAATGATTATTATCATTATCGATTAATCTGCTGATTATTTAGTCAATAAAATGTCCCCTAGCCCCCTTTTCTAAACCCAGCCCCAACACTAACCCCAACCTTATTTAACTTAATATTACCCAACTCCATTTTTTGTACTTTAACCTGCCCCCAGTTTTATTTCCTAACCTTAAGCTTGTTTAACTTAATGTTGCCTCACCCTAACCTCATTTTTGCACCTTAAATTGCCCCCAGCCTCTTTTTCTAACCCTGACCTTCTTTAACTTCATATTGCCTCAGCCTAGCCTTTTTGTTTTAGCTCTTATTCATCCCAAACTATGACCCCATTACATTACAGTGGCCTTAACTTACCCTTGTTTCTGTCACTTTAACTGGCCCATATTCCCCTTCCCCAACTATAACCTTTTAATTCACATTGTTTGTATTTACATTAATATCTTCCTCATCTCTTCTGCTTTTTAACATAATATTTTTTAAATCTTTTTTCATCTTTTATTGTCTGAGTATATCAGGGAGTTGTACCCAATATAAGAAAGAATAAGCATTATCTAGATAACAGACCAGTGCCTGTGCACACTCTCTGAGTGTTGACTTTAGTCCCCTAGCCGAACCCTTTTGTGTCTTTTGTCCAACCAACAGTCCAAAACCCCAAAACTCTTCATTTACTATGATAAAGGACAGAGAAAAGCATGAAACCTTCCACAATAAGAAGCTGAAATCAGTAAATGTTTCACACTTTTGCTTGGAAAATGAGTGAACCAATTGACCGATTCCTTTTTTGCCAAGCAACAAATCAATTAAGTGACTAACCTCGTTACTCCTATGATGTCCTCTGGCACACAGACCAACCAATCGGCTGCAAAAAAACACAGGAACTTCCCAAAAACTCAAAATGAAGTAAGGTGAAGTTGGCACCTACTAGTGAATTTTTAACCTGAATGATAGCAGTGTGTTGGTATTATGGTAAAAAACATTGATAATGAAAAGCAAATCATTCATTTTAACATAGATATTGTGACACATCTATGTGTTTATTAGGGCTGCAAAAAACAATCATTACTGATTAATCCTTTAGTCTATAAAATGTAAAAAAAAAAATGAGAAATGCTCATCACAATTTCTCAGAGGCTTAACTGACGTCTTCAAACTGCTTCTTTTGTCCAACCAACAGTCAAAAACCCAAAGACTCTGCATTTACTGTCATAAATCACAAAGAAAAGCAGCAGATCTTTACATTAAAGAAGGAGGAACCAGCAAATGTTTGACATGAAAAATGACTTAAACAATAAACAGATTATCAAAATAGTTGGGGATTACTTTTCTGTTGACCAACTAAATGACTGAGTGACTAATCCACTGACTCCTATAATTTCTTCGGGTATAAAGACCAACCACTATCGGCTGCAAAACGTCCAGCAATTCGCCAAAAACTCCAAATGAAGAAAGGTGAAAGCGGATTGTTAACGTGAATGAGCTAAATGTCATGTCATGTGGCTGACATACAAGTAAATATAATATTCTGTGGGATCTTCTCTGACATTTTTAAGTCCAATCAAAAGGTCAAGAGCTGTGATGTACGGCTCCATTTGACATGACACAACCTGCTCATATTTCATCTGTTGGATGAATCCCAACACTGTCCGATAAGAAATCTGATTAGCGTTAATAATCGCTGCAGAGTTCTTTGTGCAACCACAAGTGTAACCACAGAAAATGACATATCTGTCATGGGAATCTCCAATAAAGTGGCACTTCTCCCTGTGAAGATAAATGAAAGTGTGTATCAGGTGCCTTGTTTTCCCTGCGTGCTGCCTCATTCAGCTGAACACTATAATCCTCCGTCCCCTGCTGCTGAGTTGCCTTTCAGCTTGACCGTAATCCCCAGCAGCTATGGCACCCTGCTGCGATATCAATTCAAACACTCACACTTAAATTCCCCTCCACTTACTGCTAGCAGTCCTCCTCCTTCCCACAACAGTCCAACCACACTGCGAGAAAAACCGCTCTTGTCACCTTTGATTTTCAGATGAGATACTCGCAAATGAAAGAATCAGCTGAACATGCTGATGAGGCTCACTTTTATTAGCCTGGTTTTAAGGCATTAAGCACAAGTGCACTGTGGGTTCCCACCATCCCTCCACCACATGCCTCGTGGTTGCTCTCTGACGCAGGGATATGCCATTAGGGTCCACCTTTTCCACCATAAAGCAGCTGCCTTTCCCTCACTCATTTTAGGAGGACTTCGGGGGTATGATGTCACACAGTTGTGGCAAGGGAGGTGACAACCACACCCGTGATTTGATTTCGGAGGCTGGCACGACGGAGAGCCTTCATGGTATATCCTCCTAATCGCAGCAGATGCAGCGAGTTCGTGTCAGAACTTTGTGCAAGCTGTTGCTCCTGGCAGCTCTCCGAGTGTCTACATCTGGCCAAGCATGCAGTCAGGACGAGAAAATGTACAGAAAAACACGCATACACACATCCTGTAAGTGTGGAATGCCACCACGGGGATGCACAGCTGGACGACGGAGCTGAGAGCCTTTTCTCTGCAGCGACTAAAAAGTGCCAGTGTGTGCTATTGGTGACGGATGCCTCTCTGCCTGGTCTTTCCCCTCAGATTGATGTTATGGTCGACCTGCGGCTGAACCGATCATCAGCTGATTGGATAAACAATGCAAGGAACGCGCTGTGGATGTGAGGAGCACCTGTGCTCACAGTTCAGAGAGGGGTTATGGATTAAATGGCAGGGGCCTGGAAGAGGGAGGGAGGGGAGGAAGAGGGAGTCAAAGTCCTCCCTCTTGCACAAAGACTGCGCGGCCTCTTTCACTGCTCCTCTTCCCCTGCATACTTTGAGAGAGGTCCATGTGGGAGCAAAGCCAGACCACCTCCAGACCAGTCTCATATGACAACGTTTCAGCGTTCATACCTTGGAAACATACAGCCGTCCTCTGATCCCAAACACAACTGCAGCCCCCTGAGTGTGCCTCGATGTGCATTGTGGCCTAATGCTTTTTAATGATCAGGCCTTATTCCACTCCAGCACAGGGCTTGTTAGGTCCGCCTTGGCAGGGCTCTGCTCTTTCCCCTGGCATCTTCTGGAACAATGGGCCCATGGGAGGCAGCCAATGGGGAGAAGGTTCGTCCCAAACCCAGTCCCAGTGTGCACACAATTAGGCTTAGGGACAGTGGAATTGCTTAATTGGAGGAAAATAGCTCTTTATCTATGCCTCTCTGCCTGTGCTCGTCCTTGCCTCCCGCGCTACATGCTCGGCCTCAACTAACTTAGAAACCAAAATGATAAAAATGGAAAGACCAACGCATACAACTGTGTGACATTAAAGGTGCACTGTGTAGTTTTTGGGGGAAGATATTTTAATTAGAAGAGAAAGATTTTAAGTAAATAAACAAACTCTCTTTGTTTTCGCGAATAAACTGAATACACAAACTGACCTTAAAGGACAACACAGTTTCGTACTGTTTTACTTTATATCTGGCGGACCCTGCCACCTTTCTGGCCTCAAACAGTGTTCTGGGTACCTTATTTTCCTCTGCGCACAGCTTGTTTATTCAGTCATGGAAAAAATAAATATTATCACCTCAGAGTCTGAATTTCTTCTCTAAAAATACAGGTCATCGCATATTTAGTCTTTAACATTTTCATGTCATTTTGCGGGTGTTTTGCCTCGTATGCTGGCCACCATTACATTTACCAATACATCCCTTGTTTAAGAGCCAGCCTGCAGTCTGTAGACGTTGAACTCTTTATCAGATGTTGTGACAGAACATCAGAGAGCTCAGTGCGAGGCTGCATCTTGCACAACATCTGGCCGCTCTGTCTGTGATCTGTGATGTACGCCCCTACAGTATATTGGACTAGAATTACTGACACTGCTCTGTAAATGTCTCGGAGGTGCTGGTTCAACACGCGGAAAGGAGGCTGAGAGAGGCACCGACACGTTGGATGGCACGGTGAGAGCACGTCCGCCGCTGCCGGCCTCGAGTGTGTCTGTGCGGGGAGTCCGGGCTGCAGGATCTGGGCGCACCGCTGGAGAGAGACTCTGAAAATAGGTCACTACCCCGTTTGAACTCGTGCAAATCTTTCACATTGTAGCGGCGCACCGGGGCCAACGTGGACACACATGACAGCAGACACAATACACAAGACTGACATGCAAGATCGCATTGCTCCTGGCTTACCTTACAGGGAAAAATGCCGTGGATATGGCCGAGATATCTCCGACTTGGCCCCCCTCTTCCCGGTGCAAACTTCGCACGCAAAGTCCTCCGGCTCGAGCGGCGTCGGTGTCAAATGACTCCTCGTCAATTTGTCGCTTTTTCTTCGATAAAAAGCAAACACAGAGCTGATGCGTCTTGAAAAGATATTTCTAGGTGTCTGGAGAGGCGGTCCGTTCCCAGACCATTGTCAGGATTATTTCTAAGCATGGAAAAATCAAACATAAGCTCGGACGCAGCGTGTGTGACAGCTGGTTGTTTAAATAAAGACTAATCTATACAATGACAGCCTGGTCTGTTGCCGTGGGGTGAGAGATTGTGCATGTTATCTTGCCCACTGGAAACCCGTCAAAAAAAAAGTGTAAACACCCAGCCAAGATCCGGAGCCTGAACTGTTCCCGCTGAGGAAAAATGAAGACCACTGGTTGTGCTGTGCGTCAAAAACGCATATTCTCCCTAAATACAAAGCGCATCGCTTAATGGCAACGCTGGTCAAGCGGGGGTTTCCTATGGGTGGTCGTGGCTCTCCTGGCGGGGTGGGAGGGCAGTTCAGACCAGAGGGATGGCACGAAGTGGTGGGTAGGGTAGATAGGGCGGGTTGGCGACGGGGTGTGGGGTAGAGGGGGAGGATCGTCTCCTTCTTCTTCGGTGCTTTTCCAGATGCCGAGGTGGGGCTCTTTGCTCTCTTGTCTCGCAGTTATCTCCGTGACTCTTCTGCTTTTTCTCGACCCTCTGAGCACTCGAGGACACGCCAAGTGTTGATGGTAGTCTCCCCCACGACCGTCTGAAGCGCACAGACAGCCGCCCGGAGCCCAGCCAGCCCGTCAGGACCAGCTCAAGAGTCTGCCAGCTCAGCGCATGCTTACTGCTCCGCCCCTCCACCATGGGCAGTCCCCCGGCTCCTCTCCAAACTCTCCCTCCCCGGTCCTCATGGCCACCTCTCCGCCTCGGCTCTGCTTCATCAAGCCTTCATGAAGGATCAGTTTCACTTGTTTGTTGTCCTGCTTCATGTTTTCTCCTCCAGAGTTTTGTTGACATCTCGGTTCTCACCTCTGACTCACCAGGCAGCCAAAGAAAGAGTGAAAGCTGTGTTACATAACTGAAAACTTCTGACTTCCAGACAGCCAGTTATTACAGCATAATACTAATGTATGTTTGATATAATCACAACTAAGGATGCACGATGCATAGCAGACCGATAAATAATCGCCCGATAATGGAACATTTACATTATCGGTTTATCGGCGGATAATGAAGTTATAGTCGATAAACAGAACCGATAATACAAAGCCAAACTGCTTTAGTTGACTTAACAAGTGCAGCATTTACACACAGTATTTGGTTGTATGCACCTTTAAAGTTGGTTTTCCAGCTGCCAATAAACACAGATAAGAACCACAGCAACAATGCTGTTGTCACGTCCATTACATAGAGCTGCTGCACCTGTGGAATAATGAGCTATGAATCATAAATCGTCCATCTTTGCCCACTACATCTAAGCCTTTTTATCCTCAGGGCTGCATAAACTGCAGGTTATGAACTTATTTTTAAAATTATTATCGGTATCCGCTGAGAAGCAAGGTAATTATCAGTTATCGGCTGACAAAATCTATATCGTGCATCCCTAATCAAAACAACACCTACAACTATGTGCTGCAGTGAATATACTGAATAAGGTACTAGAAGAGGATTAAGTTTAAGACAAAACAAACAAACAAAAAGATTACATTCCCAATATTTTCAATAAAATCAAGCCTACACAATTCCTGGAAATAATTAGTTAATTAAACTTCAGTAAATAGTTATTTCACTGTTAAAAAACAAATAAAATGCTCTATAATACATTCATTATTAAACATTAGTTGCAACTTTAAAATGGCCGTCCACATAATGTTTATGGATGAACTAAAGAGTGTTTACAAACCATTTATACAGTTTTATAAACATCAGTTGCATCTTTACATTAAATAATTGCTTCATAAATGTTTGGAAAGCATTTCATTGCTTGTTAGCAGTAAAATAACTGTTAACCATAGTTAGTATTTAGCTATAAATTCATGTGTTACGAAATGTATGTCTTTACTAACAGCCATAGGTGTCATTTACACTGGAGATGCTAAAATTACCAATTTGGCCCCATTACTTTTTTGAAAAAGTTCAAATGTGCTAAAAGAAATAGCTTGCAAGAAAGGTTAAACAAATGAGATTAAATACATTTTTATCGTACAATTCCCTCATTACATTCCCTTAAATCACATATGTTGAAGACCATTTAAAATCTGAGCCCTTATGTCTCCACCACTTTTCGCCCCTGCTTGCAGCATTGACACTACTCTCTGACTGGGCACTCTGGGTCAGGTGGACATTTACTTAGATAATAATAACAATACATACTGTGAAATACTCTGTTTCAATACTATTACTGATTTGTTAATATATTTATTATTATTATTATTATTATCATCAATACAGATGCATTAATGTTGCTGGTCCAGATGAAGCTTTTTCACATACATTTTAAATAAACTACTTCTATCAGATATTTTATATACTGTATATGTATATATTCTGTATCCCTGTATCTCCCTGTTCCTCCTCGCCATCCTTCCTCTGTGGCTCTTCTTGAGGTTTCTTGCATTTCTTCAAGGTTTTTTTTCCCCCTTATCGAGGGTCTAAGGACAGAGGATGTTGTTCACTGGACAGATTGTAAAGCCCTCTGAGGCAATGTGATTGTGACTTTGGGCTATATGAATAAAATGGACCTGACTTGGAGCAAATTTTAACAATTTAATACAATGAAGGTAGTTTCAGCAGCAGGAATGTATCCTATTTCCTCAACAGATTCTACATTTTGTACATAAAATCCTCATTTGAAAAGAGTGCAGTGATTTTTATATAAGGTGCTGTAAAATACTGAGGTAAGTAAAGCTGAAGTAATGAGTTGATTAGTTAATTAATCCATTAATTAATTTGTCAATCAAAAGAACATTTTGATGAGAAAGTCAGAAGGATTTGCAGTTTTTTGTGATCAGTGATGGACTGTAACTTAGTACTGTACTTAGGTAAAATTTTGAACTACTCGTACTTCCACTCCACTAACTTGAGTAACTAGTTACTTTGCAGATTGCTGCATCAGAGCCAAAGTAGCACATCTTAAAATGAATTTATGTCATCAGCAACCAGATAACTAAAAACACTGATTCTGATTATCAGATAAATGCTGAATAGCGAGGCCGATAATCTGCCAGGCTGATAATCGGTCGACCCATGGTCACTAAAGATGACGAGGACTTGAGTAGGAAAACCGCAAACCTCTAATAACGTGACTGTGTCATAAATATTTATGCCTCTCTAAAATGTTTCATAAAATTTCAATGATTATGCTGATTCTCTTCCTGGCATCGTGACCACTTCCAGTTACAGCTGGCCATTTATCAAATCAGAACTGTTTACTCAGATTTGTTTTTCCCACAGTAACAACATTATCAGATTACAATTACAAGATTGCATTGGAATTAAAAACATGAGTGGCCCAACTTGTTAAATAATTCAGAGAAAGTGTTTGCATGTAATTTACAACAACATTTTGCAAAATAAAAGGTCGGGTTAAAATGTTAGATTTGACATTATTATTGTGATATTTAACCTTTATATTCATAGAAAGCATGAAAGCAAAACACCGAAATGTGAGCATGTGATGTGTTTTCTTTCCTCTCCACGCTTTAATAGCAATATACGACAGAAGAGTCGAGTCTAAATCACACTAAAATGTACATTAAACTTCAGTACTGCATGATTTGGTGAAGCTCATAATGTTAAGTTGTTGTTGAGATGTTCTGGAGTGTTGATTAAGTTAAGTTCCTGGTAACTCCTCTCTTAACTCATACAGCAGGAACAAAGAATAACTTTTATAAATCTAGTGTACGCTGAAATCTAATAGAGTCCTGTTGACAGTTCCTGTAAGCTAATGCAGTTTTCCTGTGTGGCACATGTCATCATGATTTTAATGCTGTAACGTCTATGACTGACTGATACACCAGTGACTAACTAAGATGGCTATGGCAGCTACTTTTACACAGGTCTGAAAACCTCAGAAGTGACCATCACCACTGCTTTCATACATGTTCTTTCAGGGAAACTTGTTACCATTGAGACTATACTGGTTTTGCATTCGAGATAAGGCTGTTGTATTTCATTGTGATGTGTTTCTGTTTTGTGATGCTGTGGGTGCAGAATTGTACTAAGTGTGCATCAGAAGCCTCTTTTTCATTTCACCATGCCACCACTGGAGGGCATAAAGTGTCCTGAGAAGATGTTATTAACCCTGGAGGCCTCTGAGAGTTTATTCATTGCTAAGAATTGATCTACCATGCCTCATATTGAAATTCTGAGGGGAGGCAATAATTTTCAAACTATTAAATATTTAATAAACAAAGCTCAAGTCCATAAATACATTTACATTTGTAAAGACCCAGATTTTGTAATGTGCTAGAAAGCCATATTTTAGACCTCAGTTTCCAATACCCATAGGGTTTGCATTTTATTATTTATATTTGTGTTGAGAGGCTAATCCAATTATTAATTTAATAATGTTTTAAAACAAAAAAAAAAAGAAAAGACACTTGAGTTCCAGTAACAGGGCCAGGTACCCTCCAATGAACCACTCAAAATATGTCTTTCTGTAGTTCAAAGGGGCACTGTGTAGATTTGGAGAAGAAATTCAACCTCAGAATTAAATATTTGCCATATTAATGAGGTAATAATACAAACTCAGAATTATTTATTTTTTCCAAAACTGAATAAACAAGCTATTCTCAGAGGAAAATAAGTTCCCCAGAACACTGAGCTACTTTAAAGGTGGCAGGGTCCGCCAAATATAAACAAAGTAAAACAGAATTAATTGCGTTGTCCTGTTGTCGGTTAATTTTTTTTTTTGTTTACTCAGTAATGAAAACAAAGACAGTAAATTAACAAATTTCTCTTCTGATTAAAATGTCTTCCCCAAAACTACATACTGCACCTTTTAAGTTTTGTGTTCTTTAAATAAAGGGTTTAAATTTTTAAGTTTACTAGTAATACATTCAGCAGTTATTGCATGGAGCAAAAAACTTTGTTTTTGGCTATAAGACATATGACAACTTGTAATAGGCTAAATAACAATCATGTTCATGAAATTTAATAGCCTAGTCTTCAATCCTTGGTTTTTATTGGTTAAAATATATATTCCAACATCATGTGAACTGTAGCTCAAAAGGTATTTGGATTCAACCAGTTGTGGAAAAAAATGTGAAAGTAACAAATACACAAAGCACTTGAGTAAAAATGTACTTCGGTATCAAAAGTACAAGTTCTTTTTAATCTGATAGCCAATGTAACATAATATAAACTACTTTGGCTCTGATGCAACATCTCTCAAGTCATGAGAGATGATAAATCCGATGACTTGTCTGGGTTGATTTTATGTTTTCGGTCTAGTTCTTATAATCTGGCTGATGGGGAGGGAATACTTTTTGATTTTGAAGAAAGCAGGATAGCTTTTATGAAGTTTTTCCCTGAATCTCATTAAAAAATTTTTTAATTCAGCATACTTTTTGAACAAGTTAATTAAAATGGTCAATAATACCATTATTTGAAATGCACTGTTTCCCATTAATTACCTCGACTGTGGCGACACACCACAATCTCATTTGTGCTGCCAAAGCGTCAAAATGAACCAAACATATTTTTCACTTATTTTAATACCATTAAATATCTCTAACCTTGTTTTGTGCCTTTGCGTCAGGAAAGCATCTTTCACTCCCACCTGTCTCCCCATTGTACAGCCAAAGCTGTATAACATTGTGAGGACTGAACTTATCACGAGGCAGAAGGGCCAAAGCTCACTGCTATATTTCTTTATTTTTAAATTGTATATTTTCTACAAATTCTTGTTTATGTTAATGTAAGTTGTGATATAGCTTCTTAATTTTGCCCTCAAAGTGCACCAGATTGATGTATTTAACTTTAAAATGCGCAAGATTTTCTTCTGGGGGAGCATACCCTCGTACTGACTTAGAGGTTCAGAGGTCCACCCACCATGGTCTCACGAAATCATGTGGGAAACACGACTCATACCTTGTCTTTTCTCTTTGTGAAAACCAAATACTGCAGGTAAGACTGAAGCTTCTTGTGACTTGACTTGGGACTTGACACAACCTGTGATCTGCCCACGAAAAATGACTTGAGACTTGGACTAATCGACTGCAGCCACATGTTTGCTAAACTGAAGTTGTCTAATACATTTTGTGGAGTAAAAAGTAGAATATTTGCCTCTAAATGTAGTGTAGTCGAAATATAAAGTAGCAGAACATGGAAATACCAAGTAGATAGAAGTAGCCTACCTCAATATTGTACTTAAGCACAGTATTTGAGTAAATGTGCTTAGTACTTACATTCCATCACTGGTTCAATCTTATCTTTTTTATTTTATTATTAAGTTAAATAACAGCCTTTAAAGGGGCACTGTGTAGTTTTGGAGAAGAAATTCAAACTCAGGATTTTAATATTTACAATATTAATGAGTAATAATACAAACTCAGAAATATTTATTTTTTTCCATAACTGAATAAACAAGCTGCTCTCAGAGGAAAATAAGGTCCCCAGAACCCTGTTTGAAGCTAGAAAGGTGGCAGGGTCCGCCACATATAAACAAAGTGTGTTGTCTTTTAAGGTCAGTTTGTTTATTCAGTTTATTCATTCATGAAAACTCAAGAGAGTTTGTTTGTTTAGTTTGTTAAGGCATAAAAATCCATCTTTCTCTTCCCAAAAACTACACAGTGCACCTTTAAATTAAAACGTTTCACGTGTTCTCCTGTGTCTCTAAATAAATCACTGTCTTGCATACATGAAGGTCATTCCTTTTAACATCTGTGTTTTAAATCAGCGCTGAAGATGTTACTGTGAAAATGCTCAACAGTTGACAGCTGCACCAGCGAGGTGAGACTAATGAATCAAATCTTAGCATGTGCCCCCCCTCTCTCTCTCCCTCCACACAGACAGCCTGCCGCTGCAGCAGCTTTCTCACATTTCCGGGTGCAAAAACAAAGTCACTGCTCCCATTTTGTGTCTGGTTTCGCTCCTTGCGCGTCGCAGCCTCTGTTAAACCTCCTAAATTACTATGATGTGCCTTCCTGTTCAACCACTGCTACACCCAAAATGGTGAAGCTACACACGCGCACACACACACACACACACACACACATCCAGCCGTGCTCGTGCTGTGTGTCAGACAGCAGTCTGTCCCTAAAAGCCCTCCCCGGTGCGCTGTTGCTGTGCAGCTCTGCCAACTCGTCAGCTGATCCCTCTTGTTCTCTTATCGCAGCTGTTGAGAGTATCCGCCCCTGTAGTAGTGTTGTTCTTTTCTTTTTTCTTTTTTCTTTTTCTTTTCTTTTCTTTTTTTTTTTTTTTTTTTTTTACTATTATCAAGGTGCAATCTGCTGTAAAAGATAGTTTCAGGTGACTCCAGGCGTTGTCATTATACGCTATAATCACCTGATCGCCTTCATTTTGTGAATGCTTTCAATGTTTATGAAATAAGAAAAAAAAAAATCAAAGGCGCATTTTTCTTCAAAGCAAGTCATTTTAAGGGGAAAACACATTTTAGATTGTTTATTATGATAATCACCACCTGGATGATACATTAACACGTTACATTTTACATTTAATCTTTAATTAGCAGTCCTTTTTTATGATATTCCTATCAAAACTTAAATAAGCCCCGTTTTTACCTCCGCATGTGCGTTTTCATGACTCCAGGCGTTGTGATTACGCCCAATGATCACCTGATCGCCTTCATTTTGGGAATGCTTTCAATGTTTATGAAACGAGAAAAAAATCAAAGGCGCATTTACAAGTATAAAAAGCGCATTTTTCTTAAAAGCATACGCAAGATTAGATTGATTTATTTTGATAATCGCCACCTGGATGATTAATTGACGCTTGACATTTTTTGTTTCTTTTTATACTATATTCCTATTAAAACCACATAATCCCCTTTTTACCCTCCACATGTGCGTTTTCATGTCTGCGCTAAATAGTCCTTTGTTTACATGCAGTCCTCCGTCTTTGCGGAAGGAGGTTTTTTTTTTTTTTTTTTTTTTTTTGCTAGTGCAGTGTGACTCCTACCAGCTGTTTCCCGCCTTGAAAGCCATCCGATCAGCTGCATACACACACACACACGCACGCACGCACGCACACACACACGGTCATGCAGAGAGAAAGCAAAGGGGAGGGAGAGGGAGAGAGAGAGAGAAAGAGAGAGAGAGAGAGAGAGAGGGGGGAGAGAGAGGTAGAGCGCCACACACAACGAGGGAACCCCATCAGCTGGAAGTCGAGTAACATTACAACTCTCAGCAGCCTCAAACTACTACATTACACAAGCGAGGGATTCATATCTTCCTTGAGGATTTAACCCGCGTCGGATCACGGGATTTTTGCTCTCTAACGTCATCAATTTTTGCTTTCATCCTACGGAGACTGTTTGCTGTTTTTGGGGGGTTTTTCTTTTTTTTTTTTTTTTTTTTTTTAGGGGGGGCAAAACTGGCGAGAGGCGAGCATGGAGTATTTCATGGTACCAGCTCAGAAGGTGCCCTCCTTGCAACATTTCAGAAAAACGGAGAAAGAAGTGATCGGAGGTCTTTGTAGGTATGTGTTAACAAGCCACTTCACGCAGCACGCCGTGTGTGTTTATAAATATTGTGATGGTTATTATCATAAGACGTGTGTTTGGAGTACACGCACTTGGCGACGGCGCTGAGGCAAACATGCTTGATCTGATCTGTTATTGTGTACACGACCCACTCAGGGGCAGCTGCGGGCTTTAATTGTCACCAAACACTGGGGTTCAATTGCGTCCGAGCAAGTGGGGGGTCCGACTCGGACCCCAGCATCCTCATCGTGATGTTATTTCGCACATTTCAAGGCGAAATCGATGTATTTTGTGGCTAACAAACATAAACCACGTGGTTCCGTGCACACCACGCTGCTACCCCGCTCCAGAGCGCATCCCTGCTCTATTTACCCTCAAATTACCCCCCTTGTTTGACCTATAGGTGCTGGGGATTGCGTAAGGAAGGGAAAGGTGATACGAGCGGGTGTCATTCAGTGCGAAGGGGTCTATTTTTGTCGCGCACAGCCGAGCGGGTTGCCGATTTCGCTCAGAGCCATCTGAAGTTATTGTGGGTAGTGCGGCCATGCTTGTGGCTTCAGCTTAAAGTGATGAGGGGGTCTGGCGTGTGTTTCCTGTTTATGGCGCACTGTTTTCCTACAGTTGTGCCGTGAAAATGTGCGAGTGTTGTCAAAATCGGCCCCCACTCGACGTGGCGACAGTTTTCAAGGTGTTTCCGTGCGTCTCGTTCGCGCTATCGAGTCGCCTCCACTGCGTCTTTTCATCCTGCACCTCTGCCATGCTGCCTGCCGCATTGTTATAATGGCGGAGGACACGGAAAGTCTGCTAGGAGCACGGAGGTGGTGTCGGGCACTGTGTTGGAGAAGGGCGTTTATTTGGCCTGTTGAGGACACATTTCCTCCAGTGTGTCCGCTGAAGGGACGTTTGGTGTTCGCGGGGAGGCAGGGAAATTAAAAGTGGTGTTATTAATAAGGGGGTGTGTGTGTCGCGGAAGGCCCTTCGATACGTCCGCAGCCCTGTTTGAAGAGGGAGGCGGAGGGATCCGCTGCTGCTGCTGCTGCCTGCTGGTAGTGACGCGGGCAGTCTGGGAAATGTAGTCCTTGTGTTATTTTTTTTTAACTCCTCATCGTGAGTCACAGAAAAGCTATACAACATGGAAAATCTACCCAGATATGACACAGACTGACTTTAAATGCTTCATTTTCTTTAAAAAGAGGGGGAAAAGACAAAAACTACTTTAAATGATGCTGTTAAGCCTTTACAACTCCATTATGTATCTCTATAAGTAGGTGTCTTACGATTTAAAAACACAAATAAATGTATTTTCAGTTGTTCTTATCAGGATTAATAAAAAAAATTGATCACAATGATTATTTTCTTTATAGGTTAATGTGCTGCTTTATCATTTTATCTGTAACATGTCTGAAAATAGTGGAAACTAGGGTTGCAACACTGAGATTTTCACAGTACGATAACCGTCTCAGAAAATATCATGATTTTCATGGTATTACACAATTATTAAAATCAGTTAACTGACCCTTAAAGGTGCTATTTGTAAGACAAGCTGATTTTTGAGTCTCATTCCCAACTCTGGCTTTCCCAGCTTGTCGTCGTCACTTTGGGATGGCGGCCCGTCCTACAACCCCAACGTGTCAGTTTGTGCTGAGAAGATGGAAATAAGACTCAAAAATCAACTTTTCATGCAAATAGCACCTTTTAATGGAATGAAAACAGATGGTTTCTTTGTTGAACAAACGCTTAACCATCATTTCATTGAATATTGTGTTCTGACAGGCATAAAACTTTTAATAACAATAATATGGTAGAATTCAACATCCTATAAAAGCAAATGTACACAGTGTGATCAAGTAGTACCTTGAAAATGGTATGACTATTACGATCTGACATGCTCCAACAAACCTAAACACTTTCATCAGTTACACCGGCACGCCTGTGTGCTGTGATTTAAATGCACCGTTATTCCTATTAACAATCATTTACATAACTTCTAAGAAATTCAATTAAATGTGTTACCGGGTCCTCCTAAATGACAAAGTTAGGTGCACCAGTGCAACCAGTGTAAAAAGTTAGTCTGGCTCACTGCAACAAGAGTGGAAAATAGTTGGACAATACCCATGGTGATGCCTTCAAGTGCCCATGGTGATGCCTTCAAGTGTCTGGAGATTGACCAACAGTCCAAAACAAAGATTTTAAAGACTTTAAATTTATTGAGCATTAATAAACTTGCGGAATAATATTCAGATTTTAGCGATTGATTGATTAATTGACCAGTTGGCTCAGCTGGTACTACTTCAAACTCCTGTTTGAAGCTTTAATCCACTCTAACTGGGAACCAGTCTGTTCCTCTGTACTGGTTTGTGTGATACGGTGAAGTCCAGGCCCAGTTGGTCATGTTTTGGCAGTGGATGTGTTTGTTGGATGTGCTGCTGCAGTGTTAGTACGTGTGTGTGTGTGTGTGTGTGTGTCTGCACACACGCTCCTTTTCTCATCTGTGTCTGCACAATTGTTCACAGTGTTTGCACTGAGGCAGCTGAGTCAGTACAGATAAGAGCTTGGCTAGAGAGGGTCCCACAGATACTGAGCTTGATACAGACAGAGGATGTTAGAGGAAGTTCGCTTAGAATTTCCCCTCAACCGAATTACAGCGTATGGCAAACTGTGTCTCTTCTGGAATATTAACAAAGTCAGTGCTGCTCCTAATTACATCTCAGAGAAGCAGACAACTGGAGTTACCAGCAGTGGGACCACAGAAAAGATATCCTGGCTCTTACTATGTTTGGTGCTTACAAAGCATGCAGTGAAATGTCGGTACTTCTTCAATCACAACATGCGTACTAATGTGATGCCTAACACCTGTTAAGAAGTAAGACAAGGTTATAACAAGCGTATTACATTTAACCCTGGATAGCAACACTTATGAAGCTATAGATTCTTAAATATTGTATTACTGTCCTCCTAAGGTTGTTCAGTGACTTTTTCTGTGGGCTGCTAATTTAAAAGACAAAAGAAGAGAAAAGGTATCCTCTTTTTTTTTGTAGGATGTTTTTTCTTTTTGCTTTGGTATCAAACAAGGTATCGAGTATCTTTTTTTGCCCTTTAGACTAGTATTGTATCAACATTTAGGCATTAGGCATGGGATGATATGAACATTTCATGACAAGATTATCCTGGCCAAAATAATTGTGCTTCATGATTAACATTTTCTGTGGTTCTAAAGATGATGCCCAAAACATGTTTTATTTTCCTCCTTTGTCCAACACTGACGGCTAGTCTCCCCCTTGTGTCTCCCCCTGTAGTCTGGCCAACATTCCTCTGACCCCAGAAACAGCCCGGGACCAAGAGAGGCGAATTCGCAGAGAGATTGCCAACAGCAACGAGCGTCGGCGTATGCAGAGCATCAATGCTGGATTCCAGTCACTTAAAACACTCATCCCACACAGCGATGGAGAGAAGCTCAGTAAGGTGGGTCACAAAGAGAGAGCTGAATTAGGTGATGAGTTAGATGTAGCTGTGCAGGTCTGAACTCACCTTCAAAACAAACCTGTGACACTGTTGTTTCTTCTCTCTTCCCGCAGGCTGCCATCCTGCAACAGACAGCAGAGTACATTTTTACTTTGGAGCAGGAGAAGACGCGGCTATTGCAGCAGAACAATCAGCTCAAACGAATCATACAAGTAGGCCATCACCACACCTGAAACCACGATAAAGCTCTTTCTTTTTAGTGTTCATTTAACACAGATTAAATCAATTTCTGTTCGCTCTCCATAGGAGTTAAGCGGTTCCTCCCCTAAGAGGAGGCGTGCGGAGGAGAAAGATGAGGGGATTGGGTCACCAGACATCCTGGAGGAGGAAAAGACTGAGGACTTGAGGAGGGAGATGATCGAGTTAAGGCAGCAGCTGGAGAAAGAGCGCTCGGTCAGGATGATGCTGGAAGATCAGGTCAGGACACAATTTCACAAATCTGAAGCAAAAGCAGTGGCTAACATAGTCCTTGAGAGGCTAACTCATACTATTCTCCCCTGCCCTGTGTGGCAGATGCGTTCGCTGGATGATCAGTTGTACCCAGAGAAACTGAAGGCGATCGCCCAGCAGGTCCAGGAGCAGCAGGCCCAAACACAGAGCCTCGTTCATCTGCAGCAGCACAAGCAGCTGGAGAGGGACCTCACTCCAGCCCACAGCCCACAGGTTCGAAACATGAGTCTGACTCACACACACAAACAGTGGGATCCTTTGAGAATTATGCTCATGTGCTGATAAATTTCACCTTTTTTGTTACCGGTTAACACTTGTTAGTCTGATGTGCAAAATCCAGTTTAGAGATTTACACTTAAACACAAGGATATTAATGCCTAAATAGACCTTTTCTTAATGAATATGTGCTTTAGTCATAAAACCAACATAGATGTGGATCTGTCTATGGATCATGGCTCAATTGATGACAATGAAGTAGTTTTTTATCAAAACCAAACAATTTCCTTTTGTCTATCTGATCAAATTTAGGATTTTCTTTGGTCTATTTTATCATTTAAGCCTCTTTCACACGTATTTCTCTGACAATTACTAGGATAACCTTTCAGGCAACGCTAGTGATTTTCACTACTCATACATGTAGCTATCTCCAAAAACATTTCCACTTTACGCCTTTTCACACATGCCAAAGAGAGGTGAAGTCACACCCCTTCTGGCGGACCACCATGGGACCTTATTTCAGAAAAAATATGTATGGTTGTGAAGGCGAGCGACAGAAAATACACATATGATGTTTGTGAATTTAAAAGATACTTGTAACCGGAGAAAGTTGCAGTTTGTCATCTTTACGCCAAACTGCAATTTTCTTGACTCGCAAAATTATCTTTTAAATTGACAAACATCATATGTGTGATTCATGGCAAACTTTAGATACAGATTTCTCTGAATGACGACCCCACCACATTCAAACATGACCCAATGCATTATTTTGAGGGTAGACTGCATTTGTGAACGTGGCTTAACATTTTAAAGACTGTCTGTCCTGGTGATACTCTGCAGATCTACCTTCTAACATTTAAAAGAAGTTTTTAAAGAAACATTTTCATGTCAGTATGTTTTGAAAACCAGTGTTTATTTTGAGCTCATTAGCCTAAATTCATCAGACAGCTGGACAGACACCAACCCTCCCTCCTGCGTTAAGCTGCAGATTGTGAGTCAATCATTTTGAAGCACACACCTGAACTAATCTCACGGTGCACTTTAGATGTCACGCTGACAGTCTCTTCCATGTCCGGAGTTAGAGCTGTCAACAGCTAAGACACATTTACAGTGTGTTAAATGAGCAGCTCAGAGATCCCTCTGCTGTCCTGACAGCCACAGGATCCTGTTTCTACAGACCAACCCTCACCGAACATGATGCCAAATCAATCGGCGTGTGCTGTCTGCTCATCCACTACTCGTGGCAGCTGGGCGCTCGTCGTTAAAGATGACTGATAGAGTCCGGGTCTGTCATGTGACACTTTGTGACTCCCCAAGCAGAGCTGAGCGATACGACCTTAAATCAATATCAGCATGAATTGATGAAATTAACTCAAGAACAATAAATAACTGGAAATTAAATCAACTCTTACTCGAATATATCATGACATTGATCACATTTGACATTCTATAGAATGTGCATAGGTGCATATAGGTGCATTATGTCGATCTGGGGAATACATTTTAATCAGAAGAGAAAGATCATCATTTGCTGATTTTTTTTTTATGCCTAAACAAACTAAATAAACAAACTCTTAGTTTTTATGACTGAATAAACAAACTAATGTTAAAGGACAGAGTTTGTATTATTATCTCATTAATATTGTAAATATTAAAATTCCTAGGTTGAATCTTTTTTACTCTCTAAAACTACACAGTGCCCCTTTTAACTATTCGGAATTATTAAAGCAGATACTTAAAATAAAGGGATTAAATGTGCATCATGACCTTCATCAAAAACCGTCAACAAAAGGTCAGCTAACTAACTTTTTCCACATTTTTCAACTACATCTCGCTAACATCAGACTCGACCCTAGATGTGGTTGAAAGTGCTAGAAAAAGCTAATAAATGGTTCTTGAGTGAGAAGTTTTGGTTTCCAAGATCAAGATTTAACTTTCTTTTTGTAGAAACAAAAGCAGCCTGTAATAAACATTGAAATTGTAAATTAGATGGCAGCAAATTAGTGCCACTATGGGTTTATGTGCCACCTTATGGTCAAGTTCATATTAATCTAAAGCAACACTTTTAAGGAGCGCTCTCCTGAGAAATCTGAGAATCGTTTATGTGTCACATTTAATTTTTTTTAGAGGAAGCTCAAAACACACACAAGTTCCCCAAACATACGGACACGAGAAAATGTAGGTTGATGAGATATTCCTAACATCTGGCCTGGTTAATATTCAATACGCTGCCCAGCTGTGTTCCCAATTATGTTTATATGCACATGATTTTTTAAATATCATGATATCAGAATGTGATTTTAACTTTTATTTCACTACTTCACATTACAATCTCTTATCATAGTCTAGTGCTAACATGACAATAACATCATAATTGCTCCATTCTTCTAGGTTTTGGCCCCGGCAACCCCCCCTGCACCTACACACCATGCCACGGTCATCGTCCCTGCACCTGCCCAGCCTCCCCATCATGTCACCGTGGTAACCATGGGCCAGACATCAGTTATCAATACAGTGTCCACATCTCGACAGAACCTGGACACCATCGTTCAAGTAAGAATCAATAAACAGGAAACTTTTGAATCGTGCCTGGTTGGGAAGTGTTTCAGATCCGAAACACTAGAGGGTGCTGTTGTCCCTGACATCACTCGTCTCCCTTCCTCTCTCTCCAGGCAATCCAGCACATCGAGGGCACCCAGGGGAAAGGGTGCGTTGGCGAGGAAGAGCAGCGGAGGGCGGTCATCGTCTCCTCGGGGCGCGTCCTCTCCGACGCGGCGGGCTCAGACACAGCTTCAAACAGCGATGGGCCTGACGACTGTTCACTGCCCTGAGTTCCCCCCCGTGACGCCTCACACGCCTCACAGTTACATACACGCACACACTTACACACTTAAAAGGGCCCAAGCAGACCGGGGCTACAGGAGGTGACAGCACTCTTGTTCAGTGGACATTAACAGGGCTGGTAGGCAGATTAAAGCACTCGTTTTCTTTTTGTTTTTTCCTTTTCAGTGCAAACTCTTACATGTTGTACCGTAGGCAGCCCGAATAGGTTTACACTTAGACACTCATGCAGTCTCTTCTGCATCCTTTCTCTGCTTATCTCTAGCCCCCTGCTCTCACTCACATGCTCAAACTCATGTCTGTTCATTAAACTATAGAAAAGGTTATTAGAGCGACCACTTCACTAACTGATGTATAAATGTTCGGTCATACTCGATACTAGAATTTCGAATGTCTGCTTAACGCCGCCATCGATCACCGGGACTGCTCTCTTCATTTCGTCCCTGAAGCCATGTGACTGAGCCACGAAACAGGAGACAAAGTCAATGAAGGGCCCAGCAGCGCGGTGTCATCACCACCCAACACCATAGCATTTTTTTTTTAAAAAGATGAACATCCTTTAAACCTCCTTCTCTGAGCTGAGGGAGAGACACTGTGAGCCAACAAGACTTCTCTCAAAAGTTCCACCTTTTAGACATCTAGTTTGAAAGAATATGTTATTTTACTCTTGTGATGTCTACTTTTTCATGTTTTCTCTGAGGCTCCCTCAGCCAGCAAGTTAAAGTGATTGTACTGGAAGAAAAAAAAAAGAAGCTGTTTTCATGGCTGACTGACGCTCACAGGAAATGAAGCGAAGCTCGAGAAGAGAAAGAGTGCGCTTACTGGTTCACAGCTCTGTTTTTTTTTTTGTTTGTTTGTTTGTTTGTTGCCATTTTTACTGGGCTGGGTTCCCAGTAATCCCACATATGTATTAGGCGTGTTCTTTTCGTTTTACTCATGGCCTGACAAAAAAAAAAGAAAAATCAGTGCTTTGGCATTTCTTGACACCCTCCCCTCTTGAATATAAAAGCACCTGGCTTGTTAAATATGCGATTCTGTGGGCGCTCTCGAGTGACTTCCACTGGTGTGTGTGCCTGTGTGTGCGTCCCTTTTTAGCGTTTTGAATCAGCAGCGGTGTCCCAGACTCTGGCAGTCTGCAGCAGCACCACCCTCGCCTTGAAATCGAGGCACATGTGTGTGTGCACAGTACTCGCACATAAAAACACAACTGACATACAATCATTTGTTCGCTCAATCTTCAGGGCTGCTTCTATTTCAGCCCTTAACAGTGTAGTTTCTTGTCCAACATGTTAGGAAATCTATCCAAGCAGACATCAAATACAAGGAAAATGCCCAGTGAAACTGTTTGAATGTGCCATGGAGGTGACTGGGTTAACCACACATGCTCTATGCATTTCTTTACATGCATCATTTGTCCTCGTCTCCATGCTCTTTACATGTTTCTGCTCTGATCATACTTTAATTGTGCTTTTTTTAGCCTGGAACTGTTGGTTGACAGACACACTTTAAGACATGTAGCTGAGAGAGGCAGCAGCTTGCCTTACTAATAGTCCGCGGGTGCAGGGAGGCACTGTGAAGCCAGCCTTAACACAGCCCTGGGGTCTGAGAGATGTACCTGAACACTTGATCTGGGCCCCTGGAATCCTTTCCAAACAGGCTTGTAAACACCCAGGGTGTGTTAGAATATATATTCCCAGTTATTTTGTCTGTTTCACTTATGTTTGTTTTGTTATGTGTGCTTCAGAAATGAACATGAACAGGTTGCTGGTATACTAATTACAGTCAAGCACTCCTGATGTTTCCCCGTGTAGATTTGCAACCGTTTTGGCCCCTTAGTGTGCACTATTAAAGCCAGATGTTAAAATGAAATGTTTACATTCCATAAAATATAACGCTTTTTTAAATACCAGGCAGCTTTTCAAAAGTTATGCCTGGTATATTTAGAGATGACCGTTGCATTTACAGCTTTTGACGCATCACCATTATTAGAACCGCCAGCATTGATGTATAGATGGAGCTTTGAACTGCTGGACAGATTATGTGTTCAATCGAGCACACCTCATCTATCATAATTCACGTCATGGAACTGCCCTTTAAAAAAATATTGATGTCAGCTGCACTGAAATGAGTGACGCAAACTAAATCATGGGATGTATTCCCAGTACTTATCACTATAGAAAGGGGATTCCTGGATATCGAAAACATGGTTTGCAAGCTCTGCTTTGTGTAGAGCCTTTGCTATTTCCCTGAACTGTTTTATTTCCAACGGTGTTTTACACTCTGCTCTATGTGTTAGGAAACATTAACGTGGACATATCAGATTGTCAGATGAGTAGGGGTGGGCCTGGAGATCGTTTAATGGGGTCAAGATTACAAAGCACTTACTGTACTATACTGGAGTCTGCCTCTTTCTTTTGTATAAAGGGGCATCTCCTCAGCTGAAGCTCTTGAGGTTATGAGTAGAAACCGCACAGCTGTGTATCCCCCCTTTCCCTCCTTGTCCATCCTACACCTTGTCCTGTTTGCCCCTCACATCATCCTTGTTTTGTTTTTGTTTTTTTATGCTGTCTTTGTTGATCTGTCGTCTATATCTCTTGTCTCCCTTCACATCTTGCAGCTCCCTCTTCTCCTCCTCCTTTTGTCTGTTCTCTGTACATTTTTGTTAGACCTGTCTGTGTATATGGTCATCAAGAAGCTATTATGTTTTGTTTTTTGTTGTTATTTTTTTTTTTTAAGAGAAATGTTTTGGGGATAAAGAGGCTTGTGCCTTTGTAAAGACAGAATAATAAAGTTTGTACTTTGTTTTTTACGCATTGGGCCCTCTGTGTGTGTGTCTTTCTTACTGTGTTTGTTTCTTCAAAATAAGCATTTCACTCTGAAAGGGACATGAAGACATTCAAACTCAGAATTTTACATTAATGAGGTAATAATACAAACTCAGAAATGTTTATTTCTTCCATAACTGAATAAATATATCTTCTCAGAGGAAAATAAGGTCCACAGAACACTGTTTGAAGCTACAATGGTGGCAGGGTCCACCAAAAGTAAAACAATATGTCAGTTTGTTTATTTAGCCTATCCAGTCATGAAAACAAAGTTTGTTTATTTAGTTTGTTTAGGCATAAAAAGTGCACCTTTAATACTAATTCTCTTCTGCAGTGTTAACAGTTAGTATTGGATATTAATAACATAACCAGCTGAATTTGCCTCCTCTCCGGCTCTGGTTGGCTGTCACTCAAACAGTACAGTTGATGCACAAGTGTCTATTCCTGATTGGTGGCTGCCAGGATTTTTTACGCCCACCCCTCCCCACAGCTCACCAGCTCATTGCTAAATTAAGACTGACCACCGTCCCTGCGACAGTTAAAATGTACACTGGGGACAGTAGGTGGCATCTCTTGCCATCATCCCCCGACACATATAATCAATTCCAAGCCTGTTGTTCACACCATCACATGTCTCCACAGAGGGTCGATCATTCCTAATTTTTAATATATCGTAAAAATACAATGACATTACATTAATTATGTGTCATGGACATGGAGGTTTATAATGGAAGTTGCTAACCATTGAAAAAGTTAAGCTGTATGTTATGTGCAACTGACTTAGTGTATTATAAAACACATATAAGGTTATCCAACTTTTGTATTTTGTCAAAAAACAACACTAAACAAGAGATGTGTCAGTCTAAGTAGTTATGAACGTTTATTCCCACTCAGATTTTGTGGATGCTTTATGACTCATACATACATTTTTACTGTCAAGCTAGTTTTCCAGAAGTCTTAAAGGTCCCATACTATAGAAAGTGAGATTTTCATGCCTCTTTCAATTATATAGCAGTTCCAGGTTCTATATAATTACTGTGAATGTATTAAAACAGAAGTTGTGAAAATACTGTATAATTAAACAGGCAACTGAATAAATAAATATAAATAAATACCACTGGGTGCAAAAGTGGCTGTACATTAATGCCTAAGTTATAAGGTTTAACATAAATGCAACTATGAAGTCAGCATTTGTAGTTTCTGTCTAAATAATAACATGTACATTGGTTGAATTCATTAAAAAAATGCCCTCATAATTCCTTACTCAGATGCAGAAACTTCCTGGCCAGAGTGTGACTACAGTCTGGATGTCTGAATTTACTGGTCTGAGTCTTTACAAACTACTGTATCAGTCATTCTCCATTACTTACAGTCATGTATATGCTGTTATTTTCCATTGCCAGTGATAGCAACATCAAAGCTGCAGCCAACATTTTAAAGGCACACTTGGAAAAAGACAGCAACTAATGCCAGCGCTTGTCATCCGTAATTAACAAAGAATTCATGTTGACTAGAATTTACAAAAGCTCATCAAAAGCACACAGGTTTTTTTTTCATAAATAAATCATCATGCCTCTCCGCCTCATCCCACCATCAGTGAGGTTCCTCAGGATTAAGGCAGTTTTACGCACCAAAATGAGCATGCTGCATTGTTTGGACACGCTTCCCAAGTCATTAGGGACGGACATGCTGGAGTAAGAAACTCCTGCCATATTTGGGGATTAATTTACAGTTGAGATGTTGATTCCCAAGGAATTGTGAGATTATGTTCAGCACTGTGTGTCTGCTTGACTGTGATAAAACGGTAATCCGCCTAGCGTTTCGCTGTGTTAGGGATTCTGGGTTGACTCTGGGGTCTTTATGTTCCAGACATACCCTCTGCTCAGCTCTCATCCCTCCCTCTCTCTCACACAACTGTCTCATGATTACTTTCCAACATGGCTGCCAAGTGAGCATTGTGTCTTCCTGATTGGAATAAAGGGTTGACAGCTCCCTCCAGTGCCAGACTCTCATTTACTTTGGGCAAATTTACTGCAAACAGTGAAAGGCGGTGACGTCACAGTCATTTGATCATCATTCTTTGTTCCGCAAAGCAACAAAAGCAGCTCATTGTGAAGGATGCAATTCTTGATTTATTTATTCATCATTAATTTAGAGGAAAGCAATGCTCCTCCTCAGTCTGTTTAACTGATGAAACTGCTTGTTAAAAGAAAACTGTAGTGTGACACTTTGGGAAATACACTTATTTGCTTTCTTGCAGATGAGATAAGATGAGAAGACTGATACCACTTTCATATTTGTCTGTTGAATATAAGGCTACAAGCAGCAAACAGCTGGTTTGTTTAGCACAAAGACCTGAAACAGGGAAACAGCTAGCCTGGTTCAATCAGCCTAGCAGCCTCTATTAAGGCCACTTACTTACCTGTTATGTCTTGTACAAAAGGTAAAAATAAATAAATAAATTTAAAAAAAACAAGAAAGAAGGCACATAACCCTCCGTAATACAATCCATTGACATTTTCCAGCTTTTGTGCGGATTAAAGCAACATTATGTCAACTTTTTACCTGGAAGTAACTATATACAACAGCTTGGGTGATTATTCTGGCACATGCAAACTGACAAAACACAAGATAACTTACTCACCAGTTTCACATAGCAGGCAAATACAGATGCTTTCTTGATTTTTTATTTTATTTTTTAGCTCTCAGGGTTACCCTACTTTTAAAGTTATTCTAATTCTTGGCAAGACGGCAAAAAAGATGAATTCCTAAAATGTTACAATTTTCCTTTAATACTAGTCCTGATATTAAACCAGTTTGCCTTGAAGTCACAGTAAAATGTCCTATTCTTGGAAGTGTTCTTCTTGTTCCTCTTTTTTTGTCTTTGAAACACACATTTTGTAAAAGTATCATCAGTGAGAAGTTGAGCTATTCAGCGCCGACACATAGAGGCATTCCTCTGTGCACTGATGCCAAGGCCCAACCTGCGTCCTCTCTAAAAAGGAGAGTCAGCTGCTTGTACACGTAGTGCCCCTGTGGCATGCTGTGACTCCTGCAACACCTCGAACACACAAATCTCATCCTCCACCAGCTGGCCCTCTCTGCGCTCCGCCTCTTCTCTCTGTGTGCCCTTTAACCTTCCTGCCTTGGTATATATAGTCTGTGTGACTATCAGAGTTCTCCTGGCAGCCATCATGAAGGGTATAGTCTTGATCTTCTGTTTCCTCTCCCTGCTGCATTTGCAGGCCACAGCAGGTAAGTCTCTTGGTAAGCATTTTGGTCATAAATCTGGTGGATCTGTTCTGTTTTATGTAGGTTGGTGCGCTGTGGGCACGAGATATACTTGTGCACAAGTGCTGCAGATGAATGGAATAGCTATGTGGTGTATGTTTAGAGAGGCTGGTTTAATGAATGCTCGATTGCTCTGTTAGCTTGACCGTACAGTGGCTCTTCAAGATTTGTGATTCAGACTGTTACAATGATCAGGAATGAGCTGTCATACGGCTACATGCAGGTAGTGCAGGTTGGTTCTTGTGGCCGTTGTGGGTGCAATTTGGTCAGAATTGGCCCTTTCGCTGAATGTAGGGTCAACGACAGTCCAACCGACGATAGACAGAGACAGAAATGTTACCCTGAACTATCTCTGCCACCAAGCAGGACTATTTAAAAATCTGTTGCAGTTTATAATTAAACTGCTGGCACCCAGTACAAAATGACAGATTTCAGTGTCTCTTTCTTGTCTTTATAATTGTTAAAATCCAAAACAAACAGCACACTCCTAACTCTTTGGATGTATGAAAAAAGGTCTTATCATTCATTTCTGGCAACTTTCTGAAGGCAATCAGTTGAGGATTATTCAGAGAGTTCGGCCTCTCTGGTGGACTGACAGCGTGTCAGCTGTCCTAACGCATGGCACCAGCTGATGGAAAGTCTTAGTCTAACCAAGGAGAGAACAGCCACGCAGGAGCTTGAATGGACACTGAGCTTTTTATCGCACTCATAGATGTGATCTCTTTGCCTCATTCTTGACTTTTATTGTCTACAACTTGGTTTGGAAGAGTTGCTCCGGACATCAGATGCGTGCAGGAGGCAACATTTCGTTTGATGATAATTCATAGCATCATAAACTCTAGGGATCAGGCCAATGCTATAAAAAATATGATCACCTGGCACCCACATTGTTCAATGCCATAGCGACAACAACTTCTCCCAGATTACCCATTGTAAAAATGTGGACTGGTCTCTGGGTCTGGACTGGAGGGGATGGCATTACCCTTGTCTGTCACCCTTGTCCGTCCTTGGGGTGGCGTTCAGCTCCACGGCCCGGGCCCAGGCCTCCATATTCTAGGCTGCTGTCAGGTGTCTAAGATTGGAAGGCCTCCTGAAACCCAACACTGTTCACTACAGTTTCTCCCTCCCTCCCTCCGCTCCACTCCCCTTTCCTCTTGGCTCCTCACCCCTCCCAGCCCCATGCTTCCCTTTAGAAACTCTGCACAGCTGCTGTCACTCTGCACTGTCACAATCGCAATTTATTCCCAGCAGTTGGCCTTATAGGGACATGCATTCTCCAGGCAGGAGGGGCCGGGCTTTGCCTGCAACCCATGCCTTCATAGACCTCTTCTGCAGACCCTTGCAGGTGTCTTTTGTCTATAAATCTACTGCATGTGCATATTAGTGTATTGATTTTTTTTTCTCTGCAGAGCACACAGGAGACTCGATTCCAAAACCTGCAGGTTATGGACAATTATGGGAATCATGAAGTCTTTGCCGCTCAGTGTGTAATTATTTGTGTTATTGATCGGTTTGATCGCTGTCAGGAACTCCATTTAAGTTGTTAACTCTGCAGACGGGAGCCGAGAGGGTAATCTGGTTTCTAAAGGGATGTAAAATCGATTTGCTATCATCTCATAATAGTTTGTCCTCGGCTGTGCTGATTTTCTAGTCAGAAGACATTTAAGTTATATCCTAACACTTTAATTTTACAGATCTGAGTACAAGAAGCAACAATTGCCCTCATGGCTTGATGTTGTGAAATCTTACCTTAATTTGTCTCGCTTGTCTCTGTTTTAAAAGAATTTGAAGACTGAAGCGATTTGATTACATAACCAGCATACATGGAATTAATTGATGGTTTGGAAATATCAACATTTTGATGTAAAGCACAGACACCACGACTTATAGGAACTAGACATAATAGAAAGAATCTTTTTTGCATAATAGAGCTTTGCATTCCTTTGTGCATCCGGCAGCATTAAGACATTTTCAGGTGTGGTCAGGCCCGTTCCATATGCCAGGCTTGCAGAGATGGGAAGTAACAAAGTACAAATACATTGTTACTGTACTTAAGTAGATTTTTCAGGTATCTTTACTTAACTTTTTACTTTAACTCCCTACATTTTAACACAAATAACTGCACTTTATACTCCTAACATTTTCAAAATAGACTTTTAATTAGTTTTAATGCACAGGTGAGGTTGTACTCTTTACTTTTATACCCTGAGTACACTTCAGAAACTGTACTTTCTCCCTTCTGCTTGAAGGATTTGGAGACTTTTGCCACCTCTGCAGGCTGGTAATGTTTTTTTTTTTTTTTTGTTTGTTTTTTTTTTACAGTTATTTACCTGCAGCTGCTAAAAAGCTTCCATCTTTAATGCCAAAGCAGGGAAACTTCTTTGTTTTTTGTTTTTTTGCTGTGTGAATAGGTCAACACGTCTTACATGACCAACCTATGACCAACACTGCTCTGTCATGTATGAGCAAACATATGTTGCTATAGTAACTTAGGGTTATTATAAGATGTCAAGAAACCCTACACTAACTGAAGAATGGCGCTGACTGACCAAACGAGGATTGAAGCTGTGTTCGCTGTCCGACTCATACGACGAGCTTGAGTGTGAAAGCGATTTTAAAAAGCTAATAAAGCTATATAAAAGTGTCAATAGCGCACCACTCAGAAGATGAGAGCTGACTTTTTTCATGTACAATTATATCATATCCTCTTTGGGCCCTTGATTAGTTCTTCACACCAGTGTGTTTACACTTCAGTAGTAACATTATCCATCCTCGATACAGTAATAACATCTTAGGCCTGCTCACTTTGCAGAGGAGATATTTAGAAATTTAAAGGCGTACCGTCCCCACGTGATCCCCTCCGATGGTATGTGGCATGTCTGGGACATCCCTACGCTGGTAGTAGGGCATACTCGACTGCCTTACCACACACCCCTCCTTAAGACAAGCCCTCCAGGCCCAAGGGCACGTCCTGACGTCCTTTCCTGGCTTTCGAACAGGAGAGCCAGGATAGAGGCACCAGATCAACACCTCAGTGTAAGGTGCCTTTGCCATCCGGCCTTGCTTTGAGGCTGTCACTCAGCTTCATGTCAAGTTGTCAGTGACCCTATCCCTTAGAGGACTCACACTCTGGATGTGGCTCTTGTAAGATGTTCTGTAGGGGCTGGTGACAAGGCTCAAAGTCAGTGATGTCTTTTTGATTCATTGACTGCCTTTCTCACTTTCCGTCTTTTATAGGAATGAGAGCGTGAAAGTAATATACAAGTGACTGAATTATACTTGTGATTGAGCTGTATTTCTTGTGTAAACGCCTGAGCTACAAGGGAAGCCATCATGTGTTTTATCTGCAGGGTATCGTAATGTATTTGAAATGTACAGTACAGTAACTCTCACTTGGTTAACCTGTATATTACACAACCAGCCCTGAGGGATGTGGGTGTCTCTGAATCTGCACACTGACCAACAGTTAAAAACTTAAAATAGGAGGCAGCCATTCTGCCCCCTCCTCTGTCCATCCTCTGACCCATTGTGGGTCTATTTTTGACTATGGGGGAGTACTAGCTGCAATAGCTGTGCCACCTGTTGCCATCTGTGGCCTCTTCTCGCCACGCTCTGCTGACTGCTATCACACCGCTAACCCTTGCTAGAGAAAGAATCAGGTGCATTTTTCTGATAAGACCTTTATTTAACATTCAGTAGGTTGTATATGTATAAGCCAAAGTGGTCTGTGATTATCAAAAAACTGGAATGAAAGCGATGCCTCTATATGGATCTTTCCAGTGGAACCCCCCCGGCCTTTAGAGTTAAGGTTGTCTGAATCCCCCCGTGCTCAGGATAAATCCTCTGACTGGGGGGTTCCAGGCCTGCCGCCCTCATCATGTTCCCTTTAATTCAATTTACCTCCACTGTGCCACAAGCAAAACATGATCCTGGGGTTTTACACATATGCAGATACTGAATATATACCGTGTAAATGCACAAGACTGCAGATACATCCTAGCATGCACATTTATATCCACATTAAAACAAAATACACATTAGGGTAATCACTGGCTGTATGCTTTGATCACCATTTCAACTGAATTATTGTTAAAAGGTGATTTTTGAGTCTCATTCTGACCTCTTCAAATAGTGACGATATGGGATGGTAGGTCGATGGCCACCATCCCAGATCGTCAGTATTTGAAGAGGTCGGAAAAAATAAAGTTTCTCACAAAGTGGACCTTAGAGCAACAAAATGTAGATAGTTCATGGATGAGTCTCATCCTCACGCCGTCAAATACTGAATCTTTGGGTTAGCAGCAAGGGTCAGACGCCAATTGAAAGTGTCAGAATTTGACTCTCCAGGAAGTTACATTTGTTGCTTTAAACCTGAGCAACATATTTGCACAGAAGTTTCACACTTGCAGCAATTGACTGGCATTCTTTCTGATGGCCTCCACACAAGGATCTATAGTTGAGGCATGACTTACCCAGCCACTGAGGCTGTGGTGGGCTTAAATCACCAACATTCCTACTGGATGTGCTGATGCCGCCAGAATGTTTCTCCAAACTGAGGGAGGGTTGTGTGGCAACGGGCTCATGAGGACACATGGTCCTGGGCGGCAGATGTCCGGGGTTCAACTCCCCTGGCGCCTGCAGGGTTAATTTTGAGCGCTGATGCAAGGCCCGCCCTCCGCGGGCAACACTACCGCTCTGATCTTTGCAGACCTCTGTCCCAGGGCTTCCATCAGGGCTCGACTGGATTGGGAGGTGTTAACACGTTCACAGCAGTTAAGGCCCACTCAAGAGGCTGGTGTTAAAAGACACGACTCTTCAGAGTGATGAGTCAAGTTACAGAAGCTTGAGTAAGTTTCGTGTCCTGCAGGGACAGGCTCGGTACAGTGAAGAGATGGGATCTGTTCCTCAAAAGCCAGTTTAGCCTCCAAATTGATTCATCCGTCTGAAAGCTTCTTTAAAAAAAGAAGAAAAGCTTCCTCATGTTTTAATTAATGACATCTTGCACAAAATCTGTACCCAGTGTTTGTTCAGATGACTTCCTCATTTAGACTCAGTTTGACATGCAGCCAACCTGTGCCATTGACAAGTGTTGGGGGTTGCAAAATGGCTGCCATGTATCACAACTAGTGCAACAAGTTGATTTTGCAGAGGCATTTATTTATCATTAGACCTATACTGGCTGATTTTAAATGCCTTTTATTTATGCTCATTTGACTGCTCCCTTAATTCTCATATTGACCAGAGTGTATAAAAGGATGAACCCATTTTCTCTTTAATTGTTTTGGCAATAGCTGCCATACATCCTCTTTTTTTATCACCATCTTACCGTGCCTCCTTGAGAATAAAGACTAAATGCAGCCTATTACACATTTAAGTACAGAGTGACAAATATGGATTAGGAAACCTTTTTTGGGATTGCAGTATTACTCATACCCTCCTTTTATTTTGGCTTCTAACCTTTTGGCTCCTCTTCTTTTTGCACCGTGCTGGGAGCAACATTACATAGGCTTATTTTTAGCAGGTTGACTCGTGGAGAATCAGCAATGCTGCGTTGTTTCTTAACCAGCGCTGTGTGTCACTGTTGCCACACTGCAAAGGAGCAACTGTTGGGATCTCAGTTAAAGAGTGCACCACATGATATGTCACTGTGTGTGTGGGGGGGGGGCTTTTATGGTCATTACATGATTGTTTATATGTATACATACTGAAATACTCTGTGTGGCTTTCTATGGTATGAAGTGCTATCAAGTTATGTGATTGCATTAAAGTGCTCCCTGCTTTTATCATGAATGGGGAAAGGACACTTTATGTCTTTGCCTCATTTGGCAGACACCTTTTCTGGCCCCCAGTTCATTTCTCATTTTAATGAATGTGAATCTATTCAAGACTCTCGGTTCATAAACATAAGCTAGTTTTCTTCAGGCTTGTAAACAAACAGGCCTTCAGATGATTTCACTTGTCATTTGATGCACCATCAGTTTTGGCCAAAGCAACATGTCATTCTGACTCTTGGCCAGAAACCCTAGAAGTCATTGGCTACACAGCCAGTGGCTGTACTCCAGGTGAGGGTGCAGAGTGCCATGACAATGTTGCCCTCTGAGATGGTGGAGTTTTCTCACATGGATTTACAATATATATTTTTGCATGGACAAACAGCTGGAGTAATGGCTGAAGACTGGGAAATGTGCAGATTGTCAGAGATGAGGTTACCCTGTTATTGCTGATAGTGAGATACATACATCCAGTGTAATCGCTGGCATACCGAAAGCAAATATTTGGCAAAGTGGGCAGTTTGATTATGCCATTTGTAATATGGTAAACATTAAATCTCTCCAATATTAGCATTAGGAAAAGACAAGTTCGAAAACCCACATCATTGCTTTTGTTACAATTAAAACCTTTCCAAGTGCAGAGTACAGTAATCTCACTGAAACATGGTTAGTACACTGTGATGATGGAATGTAAACTTAGTACATTTATGCAAGTACTGCACTTAAGTACAATTTTGAGGTACTAATACTTCATTTGAGTATTTCCATTTTCTGCTGCTTTACACATTTTGGAGGCAAATATTGTGCTTTTACTCAACTACATGTATTTGAAAACTCTAGTTACTAGTTACTTTACAGATAAATGCTGCATTAGCAGCACTATTAATTTATTTGATCATGGATCTGACTTTAAAAAAAATACTGAGTCCAATAATCAGAAAAATTCTGGATATCACACCCACTGATCGGCCAGGTAAATGATCAGTCGACTCTTTGTATATAGCATATTCCATACTTGTAAGAGTATATTTAAAATTACCTTTACACTTTAATTTGGATACTTAAGTACATTTATTGCCAGACAGTTACTTTTGATATTTAAGTGTATTTGATATTGGATACTTTAAGACTTTTACTGAAGCACTAATGGTATGGGTAACTTTATTTCAACACAATATCTTTACTTTAAAGTGACTACGAGGAACTTTTAAGTGTTTATAAAAACAGTCTTGTGATTCCTCTGATGATTATAAATGACCTGTAACAGCAAACGAGACCATCAGCCAAAAGACTGCTATTTTTATATAGTTATTATTAATGCCTGTGCTCAGGTCCCATCACATATATCACAAATAAAATCCCATATAAATACATAACCTCATCAAGGTTTCCATCCTCCACTTCCAAAACAAATGCATGTGCCGCTGGCATGTGCCAGCAAAGATCTTTACAACAGCAGGCTCTGGTGTAAATTATGGTTACATGGTTTGTTTGAGTGTCAAACTGACCTAAGTGCTACTGTGAAGAATTCTGATATTCATATAAAAAATAAAGTCCTATAATAGAAGAGCTGTAGTAGTGTTGGGTGTTACAGTTCACACAGAGATGAGTTTATATAAACTGTGCCAGTTAAGTGAATTTCACTGTGGTGCTCTGACAGCAAGTATGCAGATGATGTGCTTACACAACAAGATCAATATTCAGATTATGCCATGTGTTTTACAGTCTGATTTACAATAAAACCACTACTAAGTAATAAGCCCTACAGGCGCTGTCAGCTTTAATATTCCACTAACATGCTGTAAATACTTTTAAAATTCCTTAACAGCTCTATTAGGGGAGTGTCTGGTTGCTTGGCTACTAGGACCCATAACGCCCTCACGGCATGGAAGTGTGAACCAGGAAAACTTCCCAACTGCTCCTATATATAGCTCATAGCCGTAGCAGGTTTGTCTGGAGCAGGATTGTGTGGGAGGTGTTACAGGAGGGCTTGCTCTGAGGCCTGGGCACACAAGGACAGGCCTCATAGCGCGATAAGTCTGTGATAGGTGGGTAAATATAGAAGAGAAAAGACAGAGGATTGCACATCATTGTCTCATCATGTATTTCACGGATGGAAACACTCAGTCCAGCTCTCCGCCCAGTCCATTATAATGCTGGGGAAGTCCCTCTCTGTCTACCTCTATTATCTTTGCTGTTGTTATAAAGCCCATGGTGATGCCAAACAAATGTGTCGGTTTATTTTTAGTGTTTGCTTTCTAAATTGGGAACTGACTGTGCCAACAACTGTGATCTAAGTAATCTGAAATGTTCAAAGTGGACATGACACACTGGTGAGCAGATATGTTCTCTCGGATTTTCTTTCTGTCCCTCAAACTCTTACACACACTCCCTATATGTTAGAGATCAAAATACCACACACATGTATGCTTTGTGTACCAACTGTAATGTATGTACATTGAAGGAAAGTCACCCATTTTTCCCATAGTTAATAGATACATAGACTTTGTTCTGGAGCATATTTATGTTCCCAGGCACCTTTGTACTTAAGGTCCTGTGTTTCCAGGTTCCTATATTTCCAAGGTCCCATGTTACCAGGGTAGTATGCTTCAAAGATCCTATGTTCCCAATGCTCTATGTTTCTCAGGTTCTAAGTTCCCTAGGTCCTATGTTCCTAGAGTCCTAAGTTCTAAAGTTTTCCACCATGTGGGGCAGCCTATTTGGCACTGTATTGCATTTTATCCACTGAAAGGGAACCCTAGAGGGCACTTCATCATGCTTTATCTACCATACGGGCATCCAAGAGGGCGCTATCGCTATATTGCTTCAAACATGGGGACACCTTTGTGTCAAACTTAAATTCCCCACAGTGGTGATACATATTGAGATGCAGTTTGCGTTGATTGATGTGGATTCAGAAATAGCAGCACATGTCATCAGGCTTTATAATGAAACTGTCCCTGGATTTGTTTGCACCAAACGTGGCCACCTGGATCCACTTCCATTACTTTAGTATTTATCATCAGACAGTTAAAAACATACAGCGAAGACTTTAACTAAGTTAATGTTTGTTAATGTTGTTTTTACAGAAGAAGAAGAAGAAGAACCTTTTACCTCCGTCCTCAGAGACAGATCTCACATCGATGAGACACTGCGACTTGCAACTGAAGAAAAAGCAGGAGACTATGCAGGTGAGGATCAAAGATGATTCAATAGATGTGGTTGTTGCAAATTTTTCCTAATCTTAAATTATTTATACAATACATAATCATGGAATGTGGTTGGTTATTAGGGGGTGTGTACTGAACAGAAACATGTACTATGAACCTGGGGGTAACAAAATAAATCTAAGGGGTCATGAGGTGATTAACAATAATAAAATGGTAGCAAAGTTTTTCTCCTGTCAATCTTAAATTGTTGCCTTTCCTTATACAGTATGTATGAGTTTATTTCATTGTAACAATCTGAAAATAACTTTTGTTTCCTCTCCTTGTCTTACGGGCTATGGGCCTAACAAATATTGCCCCCTTCTGTCTCTTCTTAAACATCTTTTTCTAACACTTGATACCTCCTTACGCCTTTTTGTTCTTGTCCTCCAGCGGCTCTGGAGAGGTTGCGGAAGATCTACCACACATCCATCAAGCCGATGGAGCAGGCCTACAAGTACAATGAGCTGAGGCAGCACGAGATCTCAGGTATCACGGAGGCTTCCGCTACATCTGCATTTTGTTCTGATGTGTGGGTTTTTCTGTTTGGGTTGCTTTGGTGACTGATTTGTTGACTTGTTTGTAAACACTTAGGCTCTAAGGCACAGAAACAGTAACGATACATGTATCCATATATAGTTTCAAGCCCACACATTGTTGTTTTTCTCAAACATTGTTGGTCCAGGAAAAAAGGTATACTATCATTTTGTCTAAAACACTCCATTCATGCTACTTTGAAATATTTCTTCCCCTTTTCTTCTACTCTATCTTTTTCCCCAAAGACTTTTTGAAATGTTTGTTTTCAAATGATTTTGCACTGTGCATTGTTTCTTCACTGAAAGCACAACTATCTCAGCTGCACACTGAACTGCCAACAACAAGCTCTTTTTTCCCACAATGAAATAAATCCCGCCCTCTTGTGGCCTTTTAGGATCAGCATGCATGCAAACCTGTTAAAAACCACTTGTATCATGCCTCTAAATGAACATTTCCAACAGTATTTTTTGTAGAAAAGAGCAAAAAACGAAACTAAACTAAATAGACAAAAAGATTCACCTCATCACCTGACCACAAAGGCACACCATCCATTCATAGACGGCCATGTTTGACACATTAGGTCAAATATGGGACTATCTCCCACCCATTCCTGCACATTGTTACTCTACCCCTCCCTGTTTCTTTTAGAAACTTCACACCCTCACTCCTCATTCTCCTCCACCTCCTGTTCCCTTCACTTGTCCACCCTCTCCCCATCCCCTCCGCCCCACTCATCTAACAGCCTACCCCGGACGAACCCTGGGGGACTCAGCCACAGGTGGGTGTGAGCGGGGCTTGCCTGTGCATGGCACTGCCTGAAGTGCTCAGCCCCTTCCTTTTCCCCTCCATCTATCCTTTGTGAGTCACTTAGGTCAATATAGACACTGAACTGCTGTCTGTGGGTCAGTTTTTTCCAACATGTTTCACTTTGGGTGACACCCGATGTGAAGTCAATGATTAGAGTGAGGTCAAAGTGATCCATAGGTGAAATGTTCAGCCCATGGAGAGCAGAGCAACAGCAGTTCCCATGTGAATCAAAATTAATTTACTCTTTTTTGATTTACTCAAAATTTCAACCAAACCAAATTCCATATTAAAGAATGAAAAGGGAAGAAATGTAAATTAAAAACAAAACTTAATAGATTACTCTTTAAACTCAGTGTTTAGGCAGCACAGCATTAAAGGGTAACAGCATCAAGTTTACACATTAAAGTTTTTTTTACAGGTCTTGGGCAGTACTTCTGCATATGTCAAAAAGTAGCATAAAGCCTTTTGGTCTTCAGAAAGGTCTTCAGCCTTGATTTAAAAGAGGTGAGAGTTGGAGCAGACCTGCAGTTTTCTGGAAGTTTGTTCCAGATAAACTACTCCCCAAGACCTGTAACCACACTTTAATGTGTAAAATTTGTAGTGTCACCCTTTAAGTTGTGTAGTTAAGGTGTAAAATGTAAAATATGGAGGGGGTTGCATGTGCAGTTCTGGCTTTAGCAAAGGACATACAGGTGTGAGGAGGGGACACTGGTGAGAAAGGGTGGTCAGTGTTCGGCGAGGAGTGAATCAACACACTTTTGTCACACTAGCATCAGGTGGCTACTTGGATTTTTTTCCTTTTACTTATTTAGTTTTCTTTTGGGATGGCGTTTTCTCTTTTTTCTTTGATTTTCTCTCTCTTTTTTAAATCTTTTATCCTCATTTACAGTTGAGTTCATTCAGGTTTGGCCTGGTATATAGACTATGACAGAGCATTCCTGCGCCTTACCACCCCGACACCATGTCCACTCACAACACACATGGCAGCTTGTTATGAGACCCACAGCTTGCTCTGAAAGCCTTGGCCTTTTCATGTCGGAGTAATTGCACTGCTTTTTTCGTGTGTCGCTGAGAAATGGCTAAAAATATTTGTACGCTATTAAACAAGCCCACCAGCTTCAACACATTCTTCTTCTTTCTATCTGTCTTTTTGTTTATTTTTTCAGTCTTACAAAACGTCCCTCTGTGCTCTGGATTGAGAGTGACAGTGACTGACGAGCCTTGAAGTAGTTCATCCCAAAAACAAACCCATACACTTTGGATGGGTTATTACTTTGGTTAAACGTTCCTTACACAAGGCACAAAGGAAATGTAGACTGCGTCAAACATTAGCTTCTTTTGACAAAATGTCAAATTCAAATTCTTCTTCTTATCAGTGACCAATGTAAACTCAGCATTTCTCACTGAAAATTTGGGCTGAACTCGAGACATTCTTAATCATCCTTAAGCCAACCAGCCAAGGTTTTAATCACTGTTGTCTCTCCTTGCCCAACAGATGGAGAGATTACCTCCAAGCCCATGGTACTGTTCCTGGGACCCTGGAGTGTAGGAAAGTCCTCCATGATCAATTACCTCCTGGGCATGCACGACAGCCCCTATCAGCTCTACACAGGTATGTCGCACCGATAATTTTCTTAAATTAGCAATTAACGATGCTAATTGTTTTAATTCCTTCTGCTATAGTCCAATAACAAGGAAGAATTCTGTCAATGTTTGGTTCAAAACTCAGTTATTCCTGATTTGACAATTTCCCCAGTTTATACACATATTCCTCAACTCTGCTGAGCTCTATCAAAGTGTTTCCAAACCATTTCTCTTCGTTGATACTGTTCTTGCTAATCTCCTGATTTCCATCAATTTGTCTTTAGGAGCTGAGCCTACTACCTCTGAGTTCACTGTAATTATGCACGGGGAGAAGATCCGCTCTGTTGAGGGTATTGTCATGGCTGCGGACAGCTCTCGGTCCTTCTCTCCCCTGGAGAAGTTTGGTCAGAACTTCCTGGAAAAGCTGATTGGTATTGAGATGCCCCACAAGCTGCTGGAACGTGTGACTTTTGTGGACACTCCAGGAATCATTGAGAACCGGAAGCAGCAGGAGAGAGGTAAAACAGAGAGTTGTCCCTTCAGAAATACAAAGCAGCTGGCTGTATCTCTGTGTTTTGGGGTTTACTTCTATTCTTCTTCCTTCCAGGCTATCCTTTCAATGATGTTTGCCAGTGGTTCATTGACCGCGCTGACCTGATCTTCGTGGTGTTTGACCCCACCAAGCTGGACGTTGGCCTGGAGCTGGAGATGCTCTTCCGGCAGCTGAAGGGTCGTGAATCCCAGATCCGTATCATCCTGAACAAGGCTGACAACCTGGCCACCCAGGACTTGATGAGAGTCTACGGAGCGCTCTTCTGGAGCTTGGCTCCCCTCATCAATGTGACCGAACCTCCCCGTGTCTACGTCAGCTCCTTCTGGCCATATGACTACGCACCTGACACCAGCCGCGAGCTCTTCAAGCGAGAGGAGATCTCCCTCCTGGAAGATCTGAACCAGGTGATCGAGAACCGCATGGAGAACAAAATTGCATTCATCCGCCAGCACGGCATCCGTGTGCGCATCCATGGCCTGCTGGTAGACCGCTATGTCCAGACCTTCAAAGAGAAGATGAGCTTCTTCAGTGACCCGGAACTAGTCTTCCAGGAGATTGTGGATGACCCAGACAAGTTCTACATTTTCAAGTCCATCCTAGCCAAGACCAACGTCAGCAAGTTTGACCTGCCCAACCGCGATGCTTACCGTGACTTCTTTGGCGTCAACCCGGTCACCAACTTCAAGCCCCTGACGGCTCAGTGCTCCTACATGGGAGGCTGTCTGCTGGAAAAGATTGAGAGGGCAATCACCAACGAGCTGCCTGCCCTTCTGAGCAGCATTAACTCTGGCAAGCAGCCGGGCCTGTCCTCCTGCGAGGCTACTGGCTGTGGTGAGAAGCCAAAGAATCGCTACCGGAAGAACTGAGGAAAACAAAATAACTTGAGTGGGGGAAGTGAGAAGAGGAGGGGTCTGGTGGAAGCCAAACCTGCTTTTATCAGAATGCCTGTATTGTTGAGGAGACAGAGGAGAGGAGTTTAGTGTTTAGTGTTTTTTCCTCAGGAGAATATGGGGATTTGCATTTAGGGACTGTGGGAATGAGGCAGATAGAGGGAGGGGAGGGTCATTGTTTGATAAGGCAGCTTAAGGACACAAGTGCTGAAGAAATGAGTACATGCCACTGATCACCGAGTTTGGTTCAAATACACGCCCTCCTCTCTCCCTTGCGCAATCACAGTGGACTGTCTGGTATTTGGGTGTTGGGGAAATAATGATGCGAAGAAATACAGAAATGAAAAAAACGTAAGATGAAATAAAAATTGAAAAATCCTGCGACTGAAAACAGTCAATTACCAGCTCCCTTGTATGTGAATAAAATGGGAAAAGTGGAAACAGGAGTTGCATATTTGTGTCAATTCCATGAGCTTCAGAAGCTGTTTTTGAAGTAGCCTTTTTTTGTGGGTGCTATTCTAAGCTATTGTGTTTGGGTGGTCATCCAAACCGTTGCTTTTGAGACAGGTGAACATTAACACTGCATGTTAGACATCACATCTTATTTAACAGATGCATGAATTTCCCTCTAACATAAACTCTAAGTCATATTTCCTCATGTAACCTAAACCAACCTTGGTATGCAACAGATAAGGCCATTTTTTTCCGTAGTTTTATACGCTCATTGGCTCTGGTTGTTGACAACCTGTGAAATGAGCACTGTGATGGAAGCGGAGGTCAGGGTTCAAGGGTCAGAGTCTTCAGAGCAGGGAGGGTATGTTCATTCTGGTTCACTTCTTAACTTATCTTACTATTTCTGTTTGTCAGTCTTTGGCATGAATTCAATACTGTGTTGTGATTTTTTTTCTTTTCCTTGAATGATAAGCTTCCCAGCTTCTTTGAGCTGAATGACCATAAAAGAAATAAGACATGAAGGATGTGTTTGGGTTGTAGTTGTCTTTAGACATTTTTCTGCAGTTTAGAAAGCTATTTATTGATTTTTCTGTGTAAACTTTCCAGATGGGGATTGAAGCAGGCTGTGTACGTGCACTGAACCATCCTAGCATACAATTTCACCTATCATCGCTGCAAGATTATGATAGCAGATTTCTTAGCTTGCAAAAAGTGGGCTGGAGGTAAAGGTGAAGTGGAGGACTCGTGAGTTGACCCCTGACCTCTGTGGAAAGGAAGGAAGCCCCAAATACTAACCACAATGGTTTTGCAGTGATACATGTCATAGCTGCGAGTTCTTATGTAAGCCTACCTCAATGAACTTCCCGGGAGTATGGCATATTAGAATTGCTTACAGTTGTTCCACATTTTGGGAATTGCGCTTATTGGACCTGACGAATTCTTGGACGGGCGCTGTAACTTTCTGGACTCCAGGAAGTTACTGCACCTGGACAAGAACTAATCCAACGCGTTGACCCTCTGACATCGTGCTCGGGGTTGGAAGCTTGAATGCTGGGGTAATGTTTTACTGAACCATCCTAGTATACCGTATATCGGACAAGTTGTTATCATTTCATCGCTCACCGGTCGAGCAGCAACTGAAAAGTTATTGGACAATGAAAATCTGGAGGTAAATTAGGAAATCTTTTGAGGTAAAACTACATATTTGATAACCCATTAGCTAATGTTAGCAGTAGACCACTTCCTGGCTAACATTATCGTGTGTTTCACTTCCAGGCGTAAAGAAATGTGTCCAAGACATGGGTTGAAATTTAAGAACTAATTTACGCTTTTCCTATCATAGTGTGTAACAATATCAGACAGTGATGTTAGCTAAGGAAGTGGTTGAATGCTAATGTTAGCTGTTGTCTAACAGAAGATAACGGGTCATCAAATGTGTTGTTCTACCTTGAAAAATGACCCCATATCCCTCTAGATTTTCACTATCCATTGTCTTTTCACTTGCTGATCAATCTGGAAGCAGTAAAATGAAAACAATTTGTCAGATTCCCTGTTTACACGGCTCTGAACCACAGCAGTACCACAGTTGAGCTTCCTGCCCTGAGCGTGATGTTAGAGGAAAATGGCCGCCGTGAATACGGTTAGTAATCCCTCCTACAACTGCAATGTGTCGCTTTAATATTGTGGTTTTGTAGCGATTAAGCAAGAGAGATATAATGTGCTAATTAAAGGGCTATAACAGTGCAGGTAGGCGGACTTTGTTACCTTCAGACAGACTCTGACTAACCTTTTCCCCGTTTCCAGTCTTAGCTAAGCTAAGCTAACCAGCTGCTGGTTCCAGCTACATATTTACAAAACTGTACAGACACGAAAGTGGCATCAATCTAGCAAAATGTCAAACTATTGCTTTAAATACAGAGTCACAACTCATCAAAGAAGGTAATGAGTAATAACTACAGCTCCAAAAAGCACCAATTTATTTAACTCATGGACAAAAATGCTCTTCCATTTCCCTCTCTGTCCTCCCTCACTAGCCCCATAAATCTGAAGCATAGTGAAAAAGAAAAAAGCTAACAACATTAATCTCACATTTGCTTAATTTTCTGTTTTTTCTCTTTATTTCTTTGAGTGTGAGTGCTCCACTGGATGTGTTTAGTATGTTTACACTGCAGATCCAGAACATGCCCACTAGAGAGTGCTGTGCAAAAGTGTAAAAAGTTACACAGACCACTAACTAACACTCATCATGGCAACAGTTTATAGCTTGGGCTGATGATGTTGTGTGGTTGTGCTTTTGGTATATTTTGGTATCAGTTATCTTACTTTACCTGTGAATTAGATCTGGAATGGATGTGTGTCCCATTGAAGTAGTTTTTAATTCACCTTTTTTTTTTTTTTCCTGTTTTGGTATAAAATTTAAATTCATCTTGGCCCAATTTTGGAAGCTTGATCATCAAAAATAAAGATTTCTGATTGACTAGGTAGTGAAACTTTGTGGTTATTTTGACAAAATAATAAATTCTTAATAAGGAACAAGAAACCAGAGGGATTAAAACTTGTGCCTTGCTTACAAATACAGCTACATCTCTGCCTGCACTCATGTCCCTGTTCCTTTTTCTCTCTGTTACACCTTGATGTCAAGAGTCTGAACGCTCTGATGGTCCAATCTCTCACTTTTGGGTTTGAAAGGATGGTTTTATCTTGTAGCTGCAATGCACCAACAGTTCGTCGTGACTGGAAGTGGGGAGGGGTGTGTGTGTTTGTGTGTGCTGGATGAAGTGTGTAGTTTTGATAGTTGTGCACGAAGACAGTGACTTAAACCCACGCGTGTTTCTCAGTGAGCGTATTTCCTCTCTTCCACAAACATTATTTTGCACAAATTATGAATAGTCTAACTTGCAAATGGAAATTAAGCATCAAATTAGTCCATAAATTATGTTCAGAGTGTATTTTTAGACTTTTTCAAAGACTTTTGGACCTGGTAATCAAGTGTGTTGAAACTTTCTAGTTGTCTATACTGTGCAAACTAATTCTGACACGGACTGACCCCAAAAACTCAGTGTTGTAAATCACACTAATCTGAATGTGGTGGTGCACAGTCCCCTCTGGGGATCCTCTCAATGTACTATTCAACTGCGAAGCCGCTGTACTGACAACAGAGGGCTGCTGTTTAACATTTCTCTCAGGCTGTTATTGAATAGAGAATAAAAGATTTCTCCAGGCTCTACCACACTGTGCTGCATACTGTAGGATTACATTGTCTCATCCCTGAGAAGCCACTGCTTTTTAAAATTAATCATTCAGGTGCTGAAATATTGCAGTGTGCGACACAGAATTGTCATGAGAAAAAATACTTGTTTATCCCTCATAATAACCTAAATATAAACCAATATATTGTGTGTTTGGTAATCTTGTATTTTAGGCTTTAATAGCCTAACTAAATATATTTGATTCCCCTTTCCTCCAATAATAACTCTTAATTTATCTTCTGCTATCATCAGAAGACGGATCTTCACATCCACATAAAATAAAGCACAGTTAATTCTGAATGCAAAGGGTACAATGGTGGAAATGATAAGAAGGTGGAGGGGTTGTGGGCTCATTGCGGTGGGGAAACAGACGTCCCCACCCATCCCCAGGCACGTGCTCGTTACCTCTCGGTCTCTTTTCTTTAACGGGTGCGTGCACGTAGCTCGACTGTACCCCTCCCATGAACACTCAGCCCTCCTCTCCCTCCTCCTCTGCTGCTGGCCAAACACAGACAGCAGCATCAAGTCAACGCTAAACACCAAAACGACAGCGCATGGATATATTTTCAAAATAAACGATTACCTTTTTTTTTTTTTTTTTAAATCATTTTTTCGATTTGGAGACTTTAGAAGCCACGTGCCCCAAAATGAGGAAAGCAAATGGAAATTAAGAAATACAAATGTCTGTTAAAGCTTAACTGTTTTTACTTTTATAGGCTACTTTGAATTATATATATAGCAGAGTGAACAAATGTATATATAAAAAAGGTGTAAGGTGTCTTTCCAAATGAGTTGTAGGGTTGGCTTAAGGGTACAGTGTGTACATTTTTGTGTTGGTTTTGTGCTTTTTTGCTAAACAACAGCTGCTGGTGGTCGCACATCAAGAAATGTAGCAATGCAACAGCAAAGGCAGTTGAAAACAAACAAACAAGGATGTAAATGATTTCATTGTTTTCTTCAAAGGTGCACTATGTAGTTTTGGGAAATACATTTAATCAGTTAATGCCTAAACAAACAAACTCTCTTTAGTTTTCATCACTGAATAAACTGAATAAACAAACTGACCTTAAAGGACAACACAGTTTCATACTGTTTTACTTTGTTAATATGAGGCGGACCCTGCCACCTTTCTAGCTTCAAACAGTGTCCTGGGACCTTATTTTCCTCTGAGAAAGCTTGTTTATTCAGTAATAGACATAATAAATATAATTACCTCATTAATATTGTAAATATTATTAATATTACTCTGAGTTTGAATTTCTTCTCCAAAACTACATATTCACCCTTTAAAATGACAAATGTTTGTCGAGGAAGGAAACACACGCCATATATGCTTGTTATACATCAAGGACACCCACAATGCATTTTGATGAGAAACACTGAGCACAAACACAACTTTGTTTACAAGAGAGCTCCACAGAGCAGCTTTAAGGAGCACTGATGTTGATCTGAAGCGTGCGATCAATTCACGAGACACAAATGAGGGTAAAAATGTTTTCATTAACCACACATGTTTTATTTTGAAAGAAAAGGGCGGAAATCATCTATTTTCTTCTCGCGTACTTGACTGTCTCTCTCTCTCTCTCTCTCTCTCCCTCTCTCTCACACACACACACACACACACACACACATACACACACACACACACAGACGCACACACATTTCTCGCGGCTGGACGGCTGACAGCGCACAGAAGATGGTGGCAGCTGCGGCCGCTGCGTTGCCCACCGCGCCCGGATAACGCAGACCGCATCTCACTCAGGTGTCGACGCCGCCGAGGCGCAAAGATCGGCTGTCAGATAGCAGAGATAAGACAGTCTCACCATCAGCATCACTCTGTGGACGATGCAGCGGACGAGAAAGACTGGACGATGCAGCAGCAGCAGCAGCAGCAGCAGCAGCAGCCTTAATCCATCATATTTGTCTTGGATTAAAAGATAATTATTTGGCGGTGAGAGGATCCAGTCTCTCGTGTGTCCCGTGCAATTCACTTAAAGTGGCTGGATCAAGGCAGCACTCCGCTTTGACCTGTGGGACTGTCGGTGTGGGGGGCGTGGAGGGGAGGTGGAGACCTTTTAATTAGCCCGACTCTCTCCGGGCTCTCGTCGTCTCCTGTTTAGGAAGAGGACTGAGCTGCTGTGGGCAAAGTTTACTTCAGGGAGAGGAGAGGACTGGACGCCACTTCTCGCGGTCTGCTCAGGCTGTTTTCTCTGGATGGATTTTGTGCCACGATGAACTGGTGTGACTGTGGGTACCAAAGCAACACCGATCAACTCTGAACCAGGACCGGTTGGTCCCTGCATCTCCTCGGAGGAGTTTCGGGTATTTCCTGCGCACACGCGTCTCACGCGTTTGTCTCCCGCAGACCTGCGTGCGTGCGCAAGATCCCCCTCTGGGTTTTGGAGACGCAGCGGTGGTGGGGAAAGTCAGGAAAGGACGGGGCTCTGTCCACGGAAATATTCACGATTAGGCCCTGCAGGAAGGGGCATGTGGGTGTAAACAAAAGCTCTAATGGCAATTCTTGCGCTCGTGTTATCTGGAGTTGACCTGCGCCCTGGTATTGAAGGCTGGCCTTTTCGACCAAGACGGCAAACAGCAGATCTGGAGTCGAAGCACACACTGCGGAGGATGTGTTTTGGGTGAAGTTTTTGCTCAGACCTGTCAACAAAATGTTGTGAAATTCAGGAGCCCTGGAGTGGAGCTGAAATGGATAACCAGCAGTGAAAGTGTATTGACTTACAGGCTTCAAGAAAACACGCAATAACACCTTTAAACTATATGATGCTAAACACTTCATACTTATTGTGATCACAACTTCTTCTTTATAACAATTTCTTCACTTCTTTTTTCGACTTTCCCCTTTAAGCACACATCATTTGTAATTCTCAGAGTTTCCCCAAATATTTTTCCAATGAGTGAGACTGTGTTGAAGCAGCCGAGTGGACTTGGACTGGAACAGAGCAGGCAGCGAGTGAACCTTGCAGTCTCAAGTGCGTCAAAACAGACGGGAATGTAGAGGAATGCGGGTACTGACGTCAAGAGGGGCAATAATGAACCATTCAAACTCTTCGGAAGGTCTGATGGGGTTTCTACAGCCACCACACTGCTGACTGAGTGGAGCTTTTTGTTGTGCTCTCCTTTTTTTCACTTTTAAGAGGAAACAATCATTGCCCAAGTTGTGCTACTGTGGCCCTGTGCTTTGCCTTACTCCTTCATCTACTTCAACTCCTCTCCTCTCCTCATAGTCTTTGATTTTGATAGATTCAAAAATTAACATGGCGTCCCCCCAACATCAACAACTGCTGCCTCACAACACAGAAGTGAGCTGTGACTCAAGTGGAGATGGAGGCGTCTCAGTGAGGATTGGCAGCAGTGTCAAACACAAGCACGGAGGCGGCCCGCTTGGTTCAATCGGGGGAGGCTTCATTGTGGGGTCCAAGCACTGCAAGTACAGCATCTCCTCCAGCTGCAGCTCCGGGGAGTCCGGAGTCAGGAGGCCGGTTGCCAAGAGCTTTCGCGCGCAGAAGAAGATGCCTCAGCTTTTTGAGAGATCTGCTGGTCATTTCTGGGACCCGAAGTTTGACTCTTCGATCCTGGAGGAGGCCTGTAGAGAAAGATGTTTCCCTCAGACCCAGCGGCGCTTCCGCTATGTGCTCTTTTACCTGGTTGCCGTTGGCTTCCTCTGGGGTTTGTACTTTGCTGCGAACCCTTCCCGCTGCGACAGGACTGCCTTTCTCCTTCCCACTGCTTCCTTCCTCCTTTTCTGCCTCCTACTCTTCCTTTTAACTTTTACTAAGCTCTACTCTCGCTGCTACAACCAAGCATCTCTGCTGCTCATCCTTGTAACCTTCATCCTGACCCTGGCCCCCCAGATCCAGACATCAAGCTTCAGGGATCCGGAGACTCCCACACCTGCACTCGACTTGGATGTGGAAGAGTTAAGCGGCATGGGACCCACATACAACCTGTCCTATGAAAAGCTTGTGGGAGACACCACCTGGTCCCCCTGTCTTTCTCCTGTCGGCACCTTCTCCCTCTGCATTGAGGTTCTTCTGTTGCTCTACAGCGTTCTCCACGTTCGCCTCTATGCTTCTGTCCTGCTCGGCATTCTCTACTCTGTCTTTTTTGAGAGTTTGGGCTGGCTGCACCTGGCAAAGGCAGGGGATAACTGGACCTTAGCCTCTCAATCAGACTGGGATACGTTAAGTTGGCTGGGCCCAGCCAAAGCTTTGCTCCACCTCTGTGCCCACGCCATTGGCATCCACCTGTTCATCATGTCGGAGGTGCGGTCACGCTGCACCTTCCTGAAGGTGGGACAAGCAATCATGCATGGCAAAGATCTGGAGGTGGAGAAAGCCTTGAAGGAGCGAATGATCCACTCCGTCATGCCCAGAATCGTGGCTGATGAGCTGATGAAGCAGGGTGATGAGGAGATAGGTGACAATTCTGTCAAACGATACTCCACTAGTGGCGCAGCAGCTGCCATCTCCAGTCCTAAAAACAATAAACGCAAGAAAACGTCCATCCCTCGAGGCCAGATCATCTTCAGACCCTTTAACATGAAACGGATGGAGCCAGTCAGCATCCTCTTTGCAGACATCGTTGGTTTCACAAAAATGTCAGCCAACAAATCTGCTCATGCCCTCGTCGGGCTCCTAAATGATTTATTTGGCCGTTTTGATCGACTTTGTGAGCTCACTGGCTGTGAAAAGATCAGTACTCTAGGAGACTGTTACTACTGCGTGGCTGGTTGTCCTGAACCCAGACCAGATCATGCCTACTGCTGCGTGGAGATGGGCCTGGGCATGATTCAGGCTATTGAGCAGTTCTGCCAGGAGAAGAGGGAGATGGTCAACATGAGGGTGGGCGTCCACACTGGCACTGTACTGTGTGGCATCCTGGGCATGAAACGCTTCAAGTTTGATGTTTGGTCAAATGACGTCAACTTGGCCAACCTGATGGAGCAGCTGGGAGTGGCTGGGAAGGTCCACCTGTCACAGGCCACTGCCAACTTCCTGGATGACCGCTACCAGCATGAAGGCGGGCAAGTCATTGAGAGAATCGGACAGAGTGTGGTGGCTGACCAGCTCAAAGGTAGGTGCCTTGTGAAAATATGAAAATATTTTTTTTTATCTTGGCTTGCAGCATGAAAACACCAGACTTGCTTTGTTCCTAACGAGCATAATTCAATTCCAAGCAGCTCTACAAATTGGCTGCAACAGTGAGACTTATGCTTGCAATTACTCCCCCATGCATCTACAAACTTTTTCAGTGCTTAGGTTTATGTCCTGTAATTTCTCTTTGCCATCCTGTAGTGGAAATGTCCCCATGTACCAGAATAACAGCAGTTTCGCCCCAAGCTGGATAACACAGTGGCAGGGGAGCATGTGCACTAGTCAAGGTCAACACTTGGTTTTGACATCATGTATTGTACCCGGCACAGATGGGCTGGCAGGGTTTTGAGTCAGTTATAAGTGTCCTCTGTGGTGTTATTATTATGTGACTGTACCCATCCCTCCACTGTGTCTCTACCCACTCTTTGTCCTCCTGTTCAATTATGTTGCCTTCCAGACGTCCTCAATGTGTCCCATTCTCTTAACCTGGCTTTGAACCCCAGGGATTGCTTTACAACTTAATACAACTGTCACCTTCTCCAACAGAGATTTGCCTGCAGCGTTATCTCTAGCTCTCTATCTTGTCCTCTCCTTTCCTTGCCTCTAAACTGCTTGCCTGCAGCTTTGATTTGATACATTTATGCAGATCGCCTCAGTGTTACTGAACGTTGGCTTAATGTCTCCTTTCATCATTAAAGGCGTGTTGGTCCATTATCACTCAGTGTAAGTGAAGTGACAGTGTCTGACTAAGGTGGTGCAGATGGCGTTCATCTGCCCTTTGGAGTTAGCATTTCAGGGTTATTTTTGTTTGAATAGATGATGAATGTGCTTTCCTGGAGACTGCACATCTGATTTTGGGCATTCGAGGCCTGAACTGGTAATTCATACAAATTAGAAATTTAAGTCTGCACACAGGCTTTATGCCTGTGGGTGCAGATTTCCATTATTCTGGCTTGGAAATCAGTACTGTTGTCCAAGTCAACAAGATTGAGTGAAAGCGTCTCCTGTTTACCAGCCGGCAGGTTTGATTTATGGGCCTGCATTCTCCCCTCATCTGTCAAATTAATGAGTGGCTACCACTCTTTCACTTCTTGCTCCTCTTTTCTTTTTCTCCATCTCCTCCATCATGTATTCAGTTTCCCTCCAGAGATTTATCCTCTTTCTCTAGATCTGCTGTGCCAGTGAGAGAGCTGGCTGTCAGGAAAGAGTTGTTCCCCACTGCTGTAAAATTCCCTCCGCTGTCTGGCTCAAGTCTGTGTTAATCACTTGGGTAACATTGCAGCCAGGCATGGATCTTGGCATCATCATCATCCCTGTTGCCTAACTCTGAAGTAAATTGCTCTGACCTCGACACTGATCGCTGTGCAGCTGTCTTCTATGTATTTTTGATGCCCTTTTTGGGTCGGTTTGATGTTTCACTTTCTCACAAATAGTTTTTTGGCTGCTGAGTGTTTCTGCAGTTCCAGCTGTGCTATAGAGTCAAGTATTGTTGTCTCATCCTGTAGGTGCACATGTTAGAAAGCTTGTGCTTTCTTACTTAGAGCTTCCTGCTGTAATTATAAGCTATTTGCGGCACATTGCAGCCACGTGCGGTCAGTTAAGTGTTACAGCTGCATCCTGTTGGCTCCTCAGCACTGACCCGAGGTCTGTGGTTTTAGCAACAAATGGAGTTGCGGCTCGGTTTACATCCCAGAGGCTGATAGCTGGTGTTTGAGGTGAGGAAAGACAGTTTGAACACGGTGCTGTCAGATTTGAGGCTCTTCCTAGTGGTTGTTTTCATTACTATTAAATCTGACAATCAATTTTCTGATTAATTTATTAATTGTTATTAGAAATCATTGAAAAGCACCTGCTACAGCTTCCCAGAGCCAAAGATGGTGTTTTTGAATTGCTTGTTTCGTCCGACCAACAGTGCAAAACCCAAACCATTTTTAAGGATATCAAGAAAGAGTGATGCAGAGCAAATTAGCATAAGCTCACTTTTGAGAAGCTAGGACTAGTGAAGGTGACAGATCCAACCATCTAAACCTGTCTAAAAACAACAACTAATCACTGGAGATGCTGGAAAAGGGTCAGTAATCGATTATCAAAGTCGATGATATTCAGCTGTAGTTTCTCTCTCAGCTCTATATTAATAAATTCAGAGGAAAATTGGCAGAACAATCAATAATGAAATGAATCATAAACCACAACACAGCTCTCTTCTCTTCTCTTCTCTTCTCTTCTCTTCTCTTCTCTTCTCTTCTCTTCTCTTCTCTTCTCTTCTCTTCTTTTCATGTGTTTGTCTCTATAAGCACGTGAGGCCAGACCTTGTTGTGTTGTACATTTGCTTTACTGGAAAATGGGAGCCATATTTGGCTCCGTTTCCCTGGAAAGTACCTGTCTATGTCCTTCCTTTGTACTTACTGCAGAATGATGGCACCTGCCAGACTGTCACTGCTGCCCTATTATCTTTCTGCTGATGGCCACAGAGAGCCAGTCATGGTTCTTCTTTCTTTCAAGCAGCGTTTGTTGTCCAAGTTGTTTGCAGGGTTTGTGTGTGTTACAATACGAAAGGAGAAAATGTAGTTTTAAGAGCCATTACCAGTTAAATCTGTAACACTACGATAGTTTCACAGATTGACAACAGCTGCTTCAAGTATCTTTGATAGCAAAGGCTGCTTCAGGAGCTTAGTGGCAGACATTGAAGCAGCTATAATCCGTATTTTTAGAATAACAATGTTAGGGCTGACCCAAAAGCTTCAAAGCTTCTACCGTTGCCATGGTAATCGGCGTCTGAATCAGTATTCGAATGAAGGATGTACTTAAAAAAGAAGCAAAAGACTGATAAAGAGAGCCAGAAATCGAGCTCCTCTGTGGCAAGCGATCTCAAAACCTGCACACATACAAGAACCAGCGAGGGAGCATTTCTGCTCCGTGTGCACAAATGCAGTCCCACAAGCACGGGGCTGTGTGCTAGCTCAACCCTCCATGTTCGCAACTTGCTCACCCGTCCAGTTGAGACTTTGGAGGGCGAGATAGTGGCTTATGTTTCCCCTCCTGTCCTCGTCTCTCAATAGACTCATGATCACAATAATAGCAAAGTATATACGTATATAATAACTACAAGTTTGATAGCTTGTGTTGCGCACCCCCCTACCAATCCCCCTATTTAAGACACATAAGCACTTTATAATTAAATTGTGGGAGAAAGGGTTAAATATCTTAACACTGTGGTAACCACAGACCTTATTTCAGGCATTTAACCGAAAACCAATTAAAAAAAACTTGGTTTTTGGACTCATTACTACACCTTTCTATTTGCAGCTCACCTACCTTTCCTGAGCTTTATGGTGAACTTCAGCTCATTTTTTTTTTAATCTATCCTGCCTTTAAATGTCACAGATTTAGTTCCCTCTCACTGCTCTCATACTGTCGTTTTTGGCTTTAGCAAGCAGTTCAGGTCCATAAACCCACTTTACAGGTACCTAGTACCTGCTCAGCACCAAACGGCAGACATACTCTGTTAATGACTAGCTGATCCACGTAGTGGAGCATTTAGCAGCTAAAGAGCCAGGTATTTCTCTCAGCAGTTGGTGGAGACCAAAGTTAAGTTAAATAAAGAGTGAATATTGGAATTATATTCAACAGGTAGCTAGAAACATGACTCCCAAATGAATGCTCATGTTGCTCCATGGGTGCTGGAGGTGTAAAAAAACAAAAACAGTTTGCTAAAAAAGTCACCATATTAGTTTAAAAAGGTGTTGATATTGTCATGACTTGTTTCCACTACCCCAAGTGGACAAAAAAGAAGAGCTGTTGCAGATTTCAAGTCTGTATTGCCTTTGAGAGTCTTCCCTCCTGCTCTGAATCTTACAGGCTGAGTAAAAAAATGAAAAATGACCTAAATGAACACTAGTCAGTCCACTTAAATGATCTAAGAACGCATTGATTTGAACATCTGACAGCTTTTTGGTATAATTGCATAACCCCCTCTCCACTTACACTCATTATGTACATGGTTCTCAGCCTCAAGGTATGCCATGTTCTCAGATTCAGTTTGACCTTTTCTAACTTAACTGCTGAGCAAAGCTGTGCCGGGCAGCAGCATACAGTATATCCGTTTTCGACCCGCTCTCTCCTCTCTTTGCACCGTGGAGGACTTTTAATAAAGCAAGACTGGGTAATCTTCTCGGCTGAAGTGATTAATGTTAGTAATTCACCATCATCATATCTTCCCACGCTGGCCTGGTGTTATCCTGACCCCGAACCCATCAGCCGCCTGCCAGCGAGTCGTTTAAATCACAGCGAATGATATTGATTGCCTATAATGAGGCTGTCATGGCTTTGTTTATTTATGATGAGGCAACGAAAGAGGTTTTCATGTCATCTGGATATCAAAGAAAATCAACCAAAGCCAGGGGTTGTGCCGGCTACAAAACAGAAGATAATATGTATTCTGGTCCACAATATTAATTTGTCCCAATTCCTTGTCCACCTTTAAGCCCTCAGAGCAGTAATTGATTAGCTACATTGAAATTGATTCGAGCACAGAGCAGAATTTAGCTGCAAATAGTCCTGGTGATGAATGTTCTGTGTCTCTTCACTCTGGCCTTATTACTTCATCTGGTATTAGTTATCGGGCAAGGCATTTGTGCTTTTGGGAGACTCACATGCACACATTAACGCTCACACATCCCTTCCCCTACCCTGTGAATGCTTTTCCATAGGGATGCACCGTCAGCCAGCAAAGTGTACAGCATTTGCCTGAGGCTCTGTGGAGAATTACTTATAATGGCTGCTACCTGTGACCTTGACCACGACGGATGAGGCTGGTTTTGAGGCAGCACTTAAAGATGCAGGAATAGAGGAAGAGAGGTGAGAGAGAACTAGACAGGAAGGTAGAAGAACTGCTCTTACAGCAACATTATGCAAGAACTGGTAGCTTTTGGGTTTGGTGGTATATATAAGACACTTTTTTGAGATTACATCAACCATGATGCTAACACAGCTAACATCAAGCAAGTGCTACAACACAAGAAACAGCAAGCCATATAATATTAGTCCAACAGCAAGAGGTTCAGCTTGGCATCTGCAGCGTTACATTTTCGGGAAACTCTTTCAAACGTCTAAAAGTAGCCTGAGCCTGAGATTAACTTGTCTTTTGCTCGATGAATCTTCTTCTCTTTTTAGCTTCCTCTGTCAATGTCCTTCTTGGTGTCTTTGCCTCGGTCATGATGTCCATAGAGACTGCTGAGCTCGGTTGTGTTGCCTGCTTGACCGACTCTGGTTCTATTAATAAGTATTTCAAAGTGCCTACATCTAATTAATCTATAATGCATGTTTGATGCTTTCATATCTCATTAATAACAGCACCAAAAATGATTTTGAAGCTGTTATTTTAGGGTAAAATAGTTAAATATTGTTGCTTCTACCGTTGTCTAATTCTGCCTTCTTGGACGCTACTACTACTTGGGTCCAATGGATGGTGGTACTAAAGAGCAGAACTGCAGCGGCGTTACCTAACCACCACTACATAAGGCCACCATGTAACTGGACCTCAGCATTGAGCTCTAGTGTGAATCCCAAGCAGAGAAAGGGAGGCTGTACTCATGTAAGCCACCGGGTTTCACACCTAAAGTGCTGTGTGTGTGTGTTTTTGTGCTGTCAGTCTACGTACTGCTGCACTTGACAAAAAGTTAAACGGATTGGCTTCTTCACCTTAATATATACACAGCTGTCGTCTCCCCCTGCCAGCAATCAAAATACCTGGCATAATTGTCGTCTAGACTCTTGAGCCCAAATCAGTATTCACACGCAGCATTCATCCCCACTGTAGAGAGACAGGGGGGTCGATAGTGAAGTGAGGTGCTCTGTGTGAAGTGGCTTACTATTGGAGGGGGTAAGGAGGGGCAGACACAGAGCTGGAGTATGATTAGGCTGTTGGGATGGTTTATAAAACCAGTGGTAAACAGATCCAGGGATTACTATGACACAGCATATTGCATTCTGTAGCAGCCCTCTCATCTTCGGAGGCTGCCAGGGGAACAAAAAAGCCGGGGGAGTCTAAACTGCTATATTGTATTGCAGTGACCGACCCCTGCCTGGAACACCTTGGCTATGTATGGTAGATTACAGCTCTGCCAGGAGAGTAATGGCATAATACATCACACTGCATTGTACAGTATCTCTCTGTGCTGTATCTCAAAGGTTCAGCACAGCATGGCATTGACGCCTGCGGCAATGCAATCTAACCATTAATCATCTGTATGGGCTTATCATACAGAGTTAGTCTTCAGAGCTTCAGGATCCCTTGTCATGCTCTGCAAAAATGGAGCCATTGTGGCAAAGTTATTGAAGGTCTATGATGTGGTGATATAGCTGCAGTTGTTTAGGTTATCTGCTGTGTCACACTGTTACTCAGCAGGATTGAACTACCTGTACTTGTCCAGGAGGACTGTACCGCAAGGATATTGCTTGCAGCTTCGACCCAGCAGCAAGCGAGCAAAGATTCTACTTGGGGGTGTAATGAGTTTCTAGATTAACAGCAGAAACGTAGAAAGCATTTTATCCCAAAGGGTGCAAATAATCTTATCGGCATGGCCCAGTGAGCTTTTTATTGAACTGATACTGTTTGAGATTTTCCTCTAAACGTCTATGTAACCTGTTGTGCTCCTCTTAATCCTGACAAGTGTCAGCAGACCCTGTAAACCTCCCATAGGGGACAGCTGTCCTATTGGCTCAATGGTGAAGTGTCCTGCCTCTATCTACTCTGACAGAAATGACCCAGGGCGAGGTGGATGAGAGAGCCTGATATCAGCGCCGCCGCTGTCTGTCTGATAAGGAGCCACACATGCGAGCAGCTGACACGGCTGAGCCTGTAGAACAAACACAGCACATGTAGCATGTGGAGTAGGACATGCTACACAACGTGCCGTCTAACACACACTGTTTCACTTTGCTCAGAAGCCTCTTGCCTTTTTAATTCAGTAAGTTAAGCACACACAGCAAATCAATATCAGTGGCTGTGCAGACAAAGGATAATGTTCAGGTGACCTCTCAGCGGTTGTAGGATGGAGGTATTCTCTATGGATTCTGATGCTGCTGACAAAACTGTGTTTTACACAGCCACCAGCACTGCAGCAGAGTTGGCATCAGTTGATAATATGATATTATTGTCCTAAGTGCAACATTGTGATATTGTAGTTTTAATAAAGTAGTAGTTGTAATAGTTTTGTGAAATTGTGGTGAATGTGCTAGACTTTCCCCAATTTTTATGCCTCCACATCGATGATAGCCGTGGCCGCAGGCAATATGTTTTCAGGGTTGTCTGTCCATCCTTCCATTCGTGTGAGCACTATATCTCAAGAACGCCCTTTGTTTTCACTTTCTTTATCATTGTGAGACATTTTCGTAGTTTCTGCATGAATCTTGATGCAAAAATCTGGCATATTTCGGTGGCTGGTATCTATGAGTGAGTAAAATTTGATGCAGATAAAGGGGACTGTTGGGCCTTGATGGTGGAATGCACTCTACTGAGTGCCATTATAGTATACAGTGTAAATTGAATTTTGGACAAAAAAGAGACATTACACATTACAATTGTTCTCAGTTTTCCAGCATTTCAAAGCCCAATGACAATAAGCACTAGTCTGAGTTATCAGATATGCTGATAAAATAATATATGTGTTGTATCAAATCAACATGTTTGATTTGGTAGACCTAGTTCTACAAGTGAATAGAGTCTTAGCTACGATCGTTTAACACACATAAACTGTTCATTTATTCCCCAAGGCCATTTGCTATGAAATGTGAAATAGGAGAGTAATGTGCTGTGATGTTCCACGTTTCAGCTGCTCCATTAGCCACCATTAAACCAGTGCAGGTGAGCTAATGTAGTGCAGCCAAGCGTCGCCCTGTTGTGTGTCGGTAGTCACATGACAGATATTTACTTTCTTGTATAATCAGTCCATTACTCACAGAGGTTATGAGTGGTGGAGGATGGCGGGGAGGGTAGGGCAGTAGACATCATGATTTAGTTATGGTTCTGCGTATTCTCATATCTTAAACACAGTTTTCTTTCTTTCTTTTTCTTTCTTTCTTACTTTCTTTCTTTCTTTCTTTCTTCTTTATCTTGCTCCTGAATAGAAGAGGCATGCAACATGATTACCCACAGTTTGGAGTCTTTTCACGCCCGCAGGCGACCAAAAAAATTCGTATTTACAGTGTCACAGATACAGTAATCTCATGCCATCTTGATAGCATAATGCCTTTAGTATAATGTCAACATTTTTCAACAAAGCCAGAGTTTGTAAAGGAATCTTCTTGCTTCTGCTCTCTCGTTCATTGCATACAGCGAGCTAATCTGTTATCAAACAGCTGAGAATATGTGATCGTATATAGTCCTGCAAACTTAACCATCCTCCCTGTGGGCTGAGAAAAAAATAAAAGAAGCAAGAAAGGGGTTGTAAAGAGAGAAAACTGATAAATAGAGTGAGACAGGAAGATGGATAGAGTTGGCCCTTCAGGTTCACCCTGTTCAGGGCTCCACCTGGCTCACAGTCACAACACCAGCCTCCGCACAACACATGGGAAAGGACGTTTCCCATCTTCAGCAACACACACACACACACACACTTACTCCAGCTGGGTCCGCCAAGGCTAATTGCCATGGCAACGGGCTATTGAAAGGGGCGAAGGTCAGCTTGAAAACTGGAGGGTCTTTTTAGATGGAAGGACTGGCACTCTGAATGGGAGAACGGGGCCAAACTGACTTTATTCAGCTAAAATTCTGGCTCTCGTATTGTGGTAAAAGCCGAGCAAAGGCCTATTTTTGTGTGCGACCAGCCAAGGATAAACTGAACACGTGCAGCGATGAGTCGCCACCACAGCTCTAAAGGACACCTACACAGATACAAATTGTGTGCATTCTGATTCTCAAAGATGCAAACCTTGAAAAAGTGAAGGAAATGTAAAAGCACCTCTGTGTGTCTGTATTCCTGGTACTTGGATGTCTAGGTGCAGTGTGAGTTGAGCTGCACATGGGGCTGAGCTCGTTCTCCTCACCGCCGTGCACATGCTCGGGTGATAAATTGCTATCATGAGTCATTGATGCATCCTAAGCTTTTCTCCTGTGTGATCAAGGGTACAGAAAATGCCAGCACTCCTTCTACTATGGCGCACACAAGACTTCACTGACATTGACAGATGGAGCTCACTCTTGAGGTGACACTCACAACAACCCCCACCCACCCTCCTAGAAGTGCACGCTCACAGGCACTTTTTGCAATTGGCGTTCAGGCACACTAAATGCAAAGACCCACACATGCAGCCGGTCCGTGTAGCTGTAGTGTCTCGTTAGTGGGCACAGCGGGAGTGTGTGTGTGTGTGTGTGTGTGTGTGTGTGTGTGATAAATGGCTTTTTGAATTATGAATGAGGGAAGATGACGGGGAGCCAGTCCACCCTGAAACCTGCTACAGCACTCAGCCTGCATGGATTGACTGTGCATGTTTGTGTGTGTGTGTCTAATGTACAGTTAAAGTGTGTTTTCCTCTATGAATTCTTTTGTGTCTGTTGTATAGGCATGCCTGAGTATTTTATTATAGAAGTGCAGACCGTGAAATGAATTTTAGAGTGTCTGAGTCCAGTTTTAGCTCTCTCTCGCTTTAAGAGTGATGAAGCCTCTCTTTTAAAATTGCTTGTCCCTCACACACTCTTCCTGTGTTTCTCTCGTTTTTATACACTCATCCACACAACTTCTCATTCGAAACTGAGCTCCCTTGGGTTCTGAGTAATACACCTGCCATGACATACTGTAGTTGCATCCCCTTGCAATGCTCGAGTATAGAGAGCTGGTGGACCCCATGGGACTTTATTTCGGAAAAATATGTATTGAATGGAGAGAGACAAATAATACTGGATACTGGAAGTGGCGTGACTTTGCCACTCTATATGTATCATTTGGGTGCAATCAACTGGCTGCTGTCATTGCTAACAGCTAGCATTGTGGGACCAGGCTATTTAGCTATTTGGAACCAGGATAATTCCAGGAATAAAAGTATGCATCCCAAAAGTTACATTACGCTGATGCTTGAAACGTTCAAGTTTAGTTTACTTGATGTCTGTTTTGCGGTTAGCAAAAAAAAAAGTCCTGTAGCGAGTGACTGAAACAAGCTGTTCCCAGCATGCCGTTTGCCGATTGAACACATAAATTGGGTCCAGTCTCGATTCACTGCATAGTGTGTACTACCATAGCGACACACTACTAATATAGATGTGTTGTGGATCACAAGAGCTCACACTCGACAGCGCACTTCCTTGGCTCCTCGGCCATACACCTACCAAGAGTAAAATGAAGGGCAGAGATATATTCACATATGCAGACAGTCAGGGACTTCCTCCATTTTAAGTTGATGTATAATTTTCCAAGTTTCCAAAATGGCCTGATTAATGCATGAGACTGTGAGTGTTTGTGTGTGTGCTCAAACAATTAGTCAATAAATCAGTTAGTAATTTAACAGAAATCTCAGGGATGACAGCTCTGTTTGCTGTGATGGCTGTGGTTGCTGAAATAATCATACCAACAATTTGCTGGTTACATGAAGATTATTCTTGATTTTGTCATAGTATCATCAGACTTTTTTTGACTGTCATTTTTGGTTTTGGGTTCTTTTTTTTTGTAACCAATGGCTTACATACCTAAACACCAATACCTATCTACCACAAGGTAACAACAGCTTCAGTGTATAGCTGTGGTTGGTTCCTGCCCCAGGCTCAGCTCCCTCGCTGGCTTCGGTGTGGGACATCCCTCCTGTGTCCCCTCCAGCTGTCAGCTGCTCCTCCATCCACGTATTTTATCGCCCCAGGAACCCCCCATGCTGTCACTCCTAAAGGCCATTGCTGACTTACTGCATGTATTGATGTGTGTGTGTGTGTGCGTGCATGTGTGTGAGTTGTGTGTGTGCTAAGTACCTGTTATATTCCCGACAGAGGTCATTCCCCATCCTTTTATCACTTTCAATCTGTCTCCATCCATGTCACTCCTCCTTTCTGCCTCCCTGTTTTTTTTCTGTTTTTCTACCCTCCATCTTGCTGCTGTCTCACTCTGTAACTGTTGAGTAGGAGTGCTGCCTCCGCTGTTTTTGAAATGACGCCTTCATCAACAAACATTACAGCAATGCTTATCTTAACAGGCTGCATATCAAATTGTTTCCGGCCCTTCTGTCTGTGCTTGACCGTGAGATTTAATGAACCTGTCAATTCCACTTTTTAAGCGGATGCAGGTCAACAGTGTAAACAGCCGTGTGTCTCTGTTTCAGGCAGTGCTTTCTGTGATGCTTTTAGTTAGCAACCTGATTTGCTCCAGCTGTATCTTTGGCCTACTTTCATTTCTTTTAGAGTCCTCAGAGAGTGGCTCGGCTCCAGCACATTTTTATCATTGACCCCTAGTTAAGATGCCATTACGCAAAATGGTGAGCAAGCAAAGCCTCCAGAGTCAAAGCAGAAGAAGAGGATGAGAGGGAGGGAGATGTTTGTCTGTGTTGGCTGTTAGCTTTGATCATTTACCCGGAGCCACAAACTCAGTCACTGTTTAATCGATATGTGGAGCGCTGCTCATAGCTGCGGGTCAATAGCGTGTCAGGTCGAGATAATTCAGCATGTGAGGAAATCAAATTTCCGTTAGAGCCTAGAATGTCACAGAAAATATGTCTTTTTGTTTTGTTCCAACTCCTGACCAGAAATTAATAAAAAAGTGATTTCTTTTATGTGGAAATTTTCTCTTTTTCGTAAGGTGAAGGCAGCAGACTGAGAAGGTTGAGGGCTGAACCAACTGAAGGGTTATATCATCATGAAGAAAATCTGACATAATACAATGACCTGCTTGTAAAAGTACATTTTTAATTTTAAGATTTTAATCATAATTTTTAATGCCCTGGGCTGGAAGTGTTCCTTTCCCCTACGTCTTACGCTAAATAGACCACTTAAAAACTCACTGTTGTCATAAAAATGCACTGTCACAAAGCCAAAACGAGGCAGTTTTGCATAGCTTATAAAAAATTTATGTTTTGGAGATGATTTTCACAGGACAATGACAACACTAGCGAGCTGTTAAGATTTCATGCTGTGCTTCAGCTCCAAAGGGCTTAAATATTTTATTAAAACAAGTGAAAGATTGAACGGGAAAAAAAAGATTTCATATCTATTTTAAAAAATGCAATGTAGATCACCACTATAAAGAAAAAAAATCTTTCAAACATATTGAGCAGGAAACAAGTGAACTGGACAGATGTGCTGAATTGCAGAAGGAGCCATATGGCCACCATTATGGGAGAGATGAAAAGAGTGTCGGGGGTATTAGCATTCAGTGGGTTTGATGGAGGAGAGCAAGATGGTGCAAAAAAGATGAGATGGAAAGTGAGGCTGAGCTTTCGGGATGATGTCAGCCATGGCAATCGTTCGCAGAAAATCCTGCGCGTTGACGAGGCAGATGGATATTGGCTCGGACAGACAGACAGTGAGTTACAGTGATTGACAAAAGAGGGAGAAAACACAGGCCACTGAGCAAAGGATGAGATGAGGGGGGGGGGCGGGGTTAAAGATTTTGGAGAGATGTCAACTGTATCTATTGTTCTGCCAGCTGACCATGGCAGCCTGAGACGGTCAAGGATGGAGGCACATAATACAGAGCGAGCACAGAGTGAGACAGACAGTAAAGCGAGAGTTAAAGACTTTGGAGAGATGTCAAGTGTTTCTATTGTTGATGGGGCCGGATTGTAGCCAGGGGGGAAAAAACACCGGCCAAATATGGAACTTTTGTTTTCGTGCCACCCATGTTTACAGCGTTGAGGGGACAGAGAGAGGGGAAGGATATCGACAAATTGTGTTGATTGCAACAGGAAGAGATACTCGTTGTGCTGGGACAGTGTGTGTGTGTGTGTGTGTGTGTGTGTGTGTGTGTGTGTGTGTGTGTGTGTGTGTGTGTGTGTGTGTGAGCAGAGAAGTACTCTGACGTAACTCACAGTTTGGAGACGTGTTTTTGTCCCAAACCTGGAGAGCTAATGTACTGAGAAAGCCCAGGTGGTGTGCAAGACTTGCTGTTTCGTTTTATGAGCTTATATAACTGACACCAAGAGGTCACTGTGGGTTATCTGGAGTCAGTGAGTGTTTGTGAAAAACTGTATTAGTTTAGCTGCACGGCAATGAGTTTGACGTGTACAGTGCTTTAGTTGTATCCAGTTTATATTTAACTACCAGTGTTTGCTACTACTTGTAACTTAGAAAATTAAGCAACTAGGTTCTATAGTCTAGACTATTACACAGCATTATATTTACTTATACAGTATGGTTTATCAAGTGATTCGAACTTATAAACCATGGCTTCTGCAGTGGTTCTTAGCAGCAAAAGTTTGCGGTTAGGGAACCACTGCACCAGAGGGGAGTAATAAACATTAAGCAGCGAGCAAGTATAATAACAGGAAAAAGATGCAGGAAGGCTTATTGATTTCATATGTAATCCTGCAATAGTATGCCTACCTAAAAACGAAAAGTTGACCCAAAAATGAAAGTTCAGTATAGTTTAATAAGTTCAATAATTTGTTTTAAAATAAATTGGGGATCTTAAGGCTTCCAGAGACTTGGATTACACCAGACGAGCTGTATGAAGCCATTGTATGTTTTTTTTTTTCAACAGTTTTTTTACGTGTCAAAACAAGTCCCCACACTTTGCCTGACTTTTCATCGGCATGAGAGCAAGTAGGTAATGACTCAGTTTTAATTTTTTGGGTGAACTTAACCTTAAAAGTCAGGGAGAAGCTCTGAAGAAGTCTCTGAAGAATTTAGCTAATGGAACAACTTCTAAGCTGCATATCCATCAGAGCAGAATTGCCAATATACCTGTTTGTAGAAAATATTTAACGCAAGGTTAAGAGTTTTTTGTTGTTGTCATAATTTACTCAAACAAAAATGAAACAACTCAAATAAAAACAATTGCATTACATTTTAACAAAGCAGGCAGTTACAACAAGGTAGTATGGTCACCAAGTTAACAAAAAGGTAATCTGAGTACTCATAACGTAATCTTATAACTATGTTTATTTTATATTGCATCATCGTTGTAGATTATGATCTAATACTTTTTCCTGGAAACTCAATTTTTAAACCATTTCTGGATAGAATAACCAAATGGCTTTTTTGGCTAATGTAGTGAAAGAAAACCCCACAAAAGTCAAAGCACTTCATCCCTGACGCCAAAATCTTGCAAAACAAATATTTCCATGAAGCTCATTGATTTGCAAATTAGCCAACAATGGCCTCATCAGCAGCAGGTATTTGAAGAGCAGCTACTTTGGTAGAAACAGTACATCAGAATCTCTTCAGGTTGACAAATCTCTGCTGTTTTATGGCACCATTATATCTCCTAGCCCTAATCTCCTTTAAATCCATCAGAGGCGTACTGTAATAAAACATTGATAAATTGTGGCGTTGGATACAAGCCCAGTGCACATGTAAACATGAATCAGCATTTTGCTCATCGTGTAATCGTCTTGTTTATGAATGTAGTAAATAGAGCTAAGTGTGAAACATCCTCTCCTCCTTATCATTCAGAAGACTGGAGTCTGTTATTGGCTGTTAAAACGTCTCCGCTCGACATTTTCTGACAGAGGAGACAGTCTCCCCTAATTTGACAGTGTGAATAATTCTGTTCACCTTCTTAACATGCCCTTTTTAATGACTCAGAGCTAACCTGGGCACAGCAAGAGTGTAAAAAAGAAAAGAAAAAGGAAGCTCAACGCTCGCCCTCCCCCACTCCCGCTCGCCCTCGGCTCTGGAGACACACACAAACTCCCCGCCTCTCCTTTACTGTCAGAAATGACAGTGTGAATCCCTGGGTGATTCCTCATGAAAAATGTATGTGTGTCTGTCATGTTTTCGGACTGAATGGGTTCACTCACACACAGCACACGCACAAGTTTCGTTCCACCACCACTACCAGCCAACTCACGGACTCAATCTGTCCTCTTCCTCTCTCTTAGTCCACTCTTTCTCCTCTTGAATTGGTGCCAAAATCTCTACAATGTCGTCTTCTTCTCTCTCCCTTCTCTGCTCTATAAACCATGCTGCAGCAATAAAGTCGTTCTAAACAACCTGTCATACTGGACAGTTTTCCTCCTGTTGCACCTGCCCTCGTCCCCCCCGACAGGGACAGGATGTACAGTATATCCCAGGACTGGGACGCAGTGGAGGGAGAAGGAGGGGGGCTGCTTGCTGGCAGTGCCAACTGGCAAGGAGAGCTGCCCGGCCCAGCAGGACTGGTTTCTCTGCGCCACCTGCTCCACTGGCCTCCTGCTCTGATACCTGGCCCAGGAAGGCAAACCTGTCATTACTGGAAGATGTGGGTGTGTGTGTGTGTGTGTAAGTGTGTGCTGATCCAAGCATATCTGCCAACTCTCCTACCCTCTCCGTTGCCCTCTGTGTTCTGCTGCTTTTAGTAAGCCTCCCTGGGATAGCGACATTTGCTACTCAGTCCCACTTGGATTGCAAATGGAATTTGTAAGGAAGGTGTTGCTTTGAGATAAAGGATCAAAAACTTTCATTGTATGGCTAATGTACCTGTAGCATGTGCTTTTTTAAAAAAAACAGAATGTATCTATTTTTCTCTTCTCCTGCGTACCTAAGGGAAAAATTTGATTTATTTTTCTTTAAATAACAGTTTGGCACACCATCCTTTTATTCCCCCTTTTTGTGTTCTTTGTTGGAGGACAGTTTAAGGTTGTGTCTTTTGTGCTTGGTCATTTACCTTACAGCTAATAAATTCTCTTTGCTCAGGGTCAAACCAATCGCCAGAATAAATGTTAGCTAATTACATTTCTGCAAAACCACAGAAAAGTTCAAGCTGTGCGTTTCTTCATGTTCCAACTTATTTTTGTTGAGGTTCAGTTTTTCTGTTTCTTTCTCGTCACAACACTGTGCTTATGCCCTGCTTAGGTTAAGGCACATAACCCACTTGGTTATGGTTAGGAAACATCATGGTTTTGCTTAAAATACTTCTTTTGGTCACCACAAACACAGCTGGAAATGTCCCGAGGTCTCCTTAAAGACACCCACGTCTGTCGCCATGGCCCCACTTTCTGGGAAAAATATCCGGTTTTGGACACCACAAACACGGCTGGAAATGTCGCCAACGTCTCCTTAAAAACACCCGCTTCTGTTGCCGCAAACAGGGTCATAGATGGTCACCATTTCCTGGGGAAACATCAGTTTTTTTGTCACCGCAAACATGGCTGGAAATGTCCCAGGGTCATCATAAAAACACCCGGGTTTGTCGCCACAAATACTCTATTATTATAATGGGGGCCTATGATCTCCTTGAAAATTACCAGTGCTGTCCACTTTGGCAGCCATTGCCTGTAACTCCTGATGTGAAAGTCAGTTAATAAACATGTAATGTGAATGTGAAATGGCATGTTTTGTACAAATATCAATATGGTAGCCTATGCCACGCACAGACTTGGACGTATCTGTGGACGTTAACCACCAACATTATATCCTGGTGACCGGGCTGTCAGGGCCACTTGTGTGTTGCACTCACCTTTTGTTGTGTACGTTTGTTTCGGCACACCCAAATTCTGCCCCTCTTAGCATCATGCAAAGAGGAGTTCAGGGGCAGCCATTGTCCCAAAAGAGCTTGGATGTGCCGATAGGAGGCAAGAGGAAGGGAGGAGTAGAGGTGATGGTGTTGTTTGTTTGCAAAGTGCTTTTCTCATGTCGCTGTCCTTTGTCCTGATCAAAAGGGCTTGGAGAGGGAGATAATGTGACTGGGCTCTCATGGGGAAAGGTTATCTACTGTTCCCTGTCAGCTGATAGCACAGGACAGGACACTTCAAGTCCCATAAGCTTCCGCTAATGATGCTCTTCAGTTAGCCCAGGGTCACCAGAGATGAGAGGGACAAATACATGCATGTGTATGTATCACAGATGGATATTCAGACACACACAGCTGGAAAGAAACAAGACACATCAATTGCAATAGACAGCATGAAGTCTTCTGACCTTTATCCCTGGCGTGAGGTCTTCAGAGCACAGCTGTATTCTGTTGATGTTGGACGCTGTTGAAGCAGACAGTGGATCCAGCTGTTGGTCAGGCCAGTTTATCAGCAGTTTACTGCCCGACAACACTGTAATGTTGGCTGCCTAAACGTTGGGTCGTAAAGGGCGAGAGATCGTCCTAAAGTGGCCAGGACCAGGCGTGCAAACATCTGCAGACACTTAAACTCATGTAACCCCTCATACAAACACACAGAATACATACGGCACGCCACTGCAAGCCCCTGCAGTCGATTCATCTTGCTCTTCTCTGGCTGTCAGGGCTCTGAAACGAGCCGTCTGACCACAAGATGCGATCAATCTAACGTACATCATCATTAACCTGTGAGAGGGAAGGCCATGGATTCCTGTCTGTGAGCATGACCCGTGTTTCTCTTCTTTGGTTGGACAAAAAAGGAGAGCGCTGAAATGTCTGAAATGGAGCCAGCAACACATTGATTTTGATACAAGTCAAAACCTAACAAGAAGTGATGGAGAGAGCAGGCCACAGCTGATCTCCTGTCGCAGTTGTTTCCTTCAGCTTTGAGATGTTTATGTTTGAGATTTTTTTCCCATTTGTATTCATGTCTGGCACCTTGTTTTTAATTGTCTTTTTTTTATAAGTGCATTTAAAAAAAATATTGGGTTATTATTGTTTCATCCACTATCATTTCTTCTCTGCTCTCTCCACTGTTCTCCCTTTCTCTACAGTAATGTGTTGGTGCGCACATTATCTAGCCCTGAAAGACTTCATTATCTTTAATAAGCTGTTACAGTGTTGGGGAATAGAGGCTGAGTGGTCCAGTGATTTCTGTTTTGGTGGATTTGGCTCGGTCCCCATTTTATATAGTTTTATTATTACGCAGCAAGCGCTATTGCTTTAATAGTAGATATAGAATTTGCATTTATCGTGACTCTAAATATATTAATAAATAAAACTGTGTGACTCACAAAGTAGTAGTTATGAGTGCTTCAGTCCAAGACGGATGTGAGTGTCTCTTTGACTCAAACGCTCCCAATCTGGCTTGTAGAAATCTCAGTGAACAGACGAGAACAAGTCACACTGAAACTGCGACATTGTTTGTCATGTCTTTGCTCCTTAAGATGTATTTACCTGTTGTACTTACACAGGATGAGAAAACACTGTGTGTCATTCGAAGTCAGTTTTTCTTCAGAGAGATTCGGGGAAAGACAGAGGAAGAGCAGAAAAACCGAGACAGAGGGGGAAAAGTAACCCTGCTGACCCATGAGCAGAAGCAGAAGTCACTGCATGTCACGTTAGGAGGCAGCGATGGATTTGATTAGCAGACAAATGGAATCAGTCAATGCAGTGTGTGTGTGCGTGTGTGTCTGTGTTTCTGGATCTGTCTTTGAATCACGGTCACACTCACACGATCTAAAAGGCAGTCAAAAGCTTCCTCTCAGTGTCCTGCTGCCTCTTCTTGCTGCATCACTGGTGCGAGGAATTAGTTCTTTGTTACTGCTGTTTGCCGCCCTCATTTCCCATCCCTGAGTCCTCATCCACCTGGCTATCGACCCAGCTACAGCGCACCCATCCATCTACACCTCCGCTCGCTGTGTGTATATGTGTTTGTCTGGATGTGTAGGTGGCACGAGGGGGTGTATTTTTTTCTGTGAGCGTCTCATTATTGCACTTGTGTTTACATAGGCTTCTTTGTGTGCATGATTTCTTGTTTTTTGCCCGCTGCTTTAAGCTGTGTGTGCATGCGTACCGTTGCAAATATGACTCGTACCCTTTGTGTTGAATGTGTGGTCTCTTCGGAGTGTGTGCGTGTGTCAGAGAGTGCAGCCCCAGGGTGGCTCAGCACAGGCGAGGCAGTGGCAGGCCTGTCTGAAGTACTTAGAGGAGACAATGCTCAGAGCCCAAGGTTGTGGCTTCACTGACAGTTGAATTATGTGGCTAAGCACACGGTCACAGGTACTTACCTAGGCTGTTGACATACACATACTGATATCTGTTACTGTGGCTGTGGCTTGTCAACAGTGCTGACAAATACGGGAAAATATGAAAGGAAAGTTCAGATACAAACGTGTGGTCTCCTTTATCTCAATGGAGTAGCCATGTTTATGGTGCAAAGCCATTAAGGTGTGTCCATTTTGTTTTCTTATTCTATTTTATCTGAACTTCCTACTGTTACTTTGTTTAATATAGTATTTATGCATCATTGCCTTTTATGTGTTATTCCTTTTACATGCGTACCTGTATCCTGGATGATTTTTAACCCATCTGCCTCAACTGAAAAGCACTTTGGGTCAACTCCTGCTGTTTTTAAATGTGCTGTATAAATAAAACAAACTTAACTTGATTTGACTGTCTGAGCAACAAAGTTGGCGACACAAACCTAAACAGGAAGTGTACCATATGTCTGCAATGCTCATTAAAAATTGCTCTGTGGGAGCATCCTGGTGACCCACTGGTCCGAGGCTGCAGAAGAGATAAAGGAAATCTCACTGAGATCGTGACATATGCAGGTTTGCATGTTGTCAAGAAAGTGAATTGCCTTCTGTTTCATCTCTGCATTGCCATGTTTTGTGTGTTTGGGCAAACTGGTCAGTTCAGAAGGCTAAATTTTGGGCTGAAAATTGCACAAACACCCTGTTCCCTGTAGAAGTAATGGACGTGATAACAATGTTAAAAGTGAGAGGACGCAGGTGTTCAAATATTTGGCTCTGGCCTGTTGTGCCTGCTGTGTCATGGTCACAGAGGGCATCAACTGCATGAACTTCACACGGAGGGTAACACTTTATAATGTTACCTTATAGGTAATAAAGGCTTATTACAAGTGCCTAGAAGATGATTATTAACAATATGTATTAATAATACTAAATAAGCACTAATAAGAAGCTTCTTATAGACTGTTTAAGAATTATCATAGAACTCATGAGTTTCTTATTCTTGTTTAAAATAGCATTTCATTCGCTTATTAGAAGGACCCTAATTTACAGCATAACCAAATAATTATCTCAATACAGAGGTAATAGATTGGAAATGATATATGGGAGGATTTCAGCACTTCTATACTGAAATTTCTTCCTCAGACTATGTAGGAGGGGAAGAGAAATAGTTGTGATGGCAGAAAAATTAATCTGTGGACCTTGAGAGAAGTGTTGGCTGTTCATGTGTGGTGTTGGTTTCATAAGCAGCCTCATCTCTTATAGCTCATCTATCTGGTTCTAGATTGAAAAAAAAGGAAAGTCCTGCAATAGTGCCTGACACCTCATATTTATGAACATGTTTATGGAAACAAGACTGACTCATGTGCATGACCTTGGCTTCCTCGGCTTGGAGATATTGATATTCACTGCTTCTCCCTCTCTTGAGTCTAGCTTCATGCCAGAAACCTGCTAATATAATTCACAGAGGGAACTCATCCTGCAGGGTGCTGAGCCTCTGCTGAATCCTAAAACAACCACCGATACCTTCATTCACACAGGGATGACTAAACCACACTCAGGCTTGTTTCAGTTTCATCTGATCTACCAGTGATAACATCGCCTCTCTCTGTTTCTGTCTCCCCAGGCCTGAAGACCTACCTGATCTCTGGCAGGAAGGTGGAGCCACAGTCTCTCTGCGGCTGCTCTCAGGTGGGGTTGGCTGGGCATGAGCATGCAGATCCTCACTGCCCCGCTTCTGGGGTGCACACGCCTGATGGAGCTCCTTCAACAGGCACCCTTCCTCCTGAAGTTGCTAAGGTGAGCTCCCACTATCTCTGAGATAATTATATGAAACATCAGCCGTGTTGTGGAGGAAGTTAGTATATTTGTGGTATCATTTTTCGTTGCCTGAGGAGGAATACTGGGCTGCATGTTCTGCTCCAGCCTCTTTGATGATCATCTTTTTCTCTCTGCATGTACTTTTGTTTATGTGGGTGTATTAGAAGCTTTGATAAATATTTTTCATGTTTTGCATGCAAGAAGCTTCCTTGCCATTTTCTTCTTTCTTTAAACCCAAAATATTGCCAAATCGGCAAGCTGGTGTTCTTAGAAACTAAGTCCTCCATTTCTGTTTGTGAAAATACTGTGTGCATGGCGCTACATCAGGCCAATTAACTTGTAGTATCCTCCCAAATATCAACATGCATGGCCTGCACTGCCACAACAGCTCTGCATGCATTTTCTTTTCAAAATAAAAGCCTGAAGATGATGTAATAGTTGTTCGATATTTGATATTGTGCAAAATATCATATATGGTGGAAAATATTGTGATATTAGATAATATTTCATATCAGCCCAAGCCTGTAGATTGTAAAATATATGTGAAGAGTGTGGATCCAGGAGGACCACTGAGCAGGCCAAGGCATCGCCGACCTCCTCTCCATGCCACACAAGATAATTAGCAAAGAAAATGTCGGAATGTATACACATGATAACAAAACAGATATACAGAAGCCTGTAAAACATAATTGAGAACTGATCCATGAAGGGGGCCCTAAGGGTACAATGATTCAGGTTCGGCATATATGTGGTGCACCGACAACTGAGTGAAAAGAGAAGGAAAAGGAGGAGAAAGCTTGGAGAGGAGAATCTTAAAACAAAACAATGACATCTTATTAACTCTGCAATGACAAATGCTGGTCTCCCCAGCAGGCAGTCTACATAATAAGTGACCCATCATCATGGTTTCCTCATCAACCCCGAACATGTCGGTCCACTGCCCCTTCCTTAGCTCTGCCTTCAAGGGAGATTTCTCATTTGCTTCCAAATTGTACCACCAGGTCATGGACTCACCAAACACATTATTCTCTTATAATTACCCTCAAATCCCTGCACCGCTGTGCCTTATATCCACCCCAATTAATCCTCCTTTCTCTGTACACATCTGCACCCTGTGATCCCTGCACAGATCTTTCAGCTCTCTGCCAAGCCAGTCGGAGGGGGAGGGGTACTTGGGAGAAATAAAAAAAATAGAAAAAGGAGCATGGAGAGGGTGATGGGAGGCAGGAGGGAGAATCAAGGGGGGTCTTCGGTATGGTAATGAGTTAGCTGAAGCAGGGAGACGGGAAGCCCTTCTCAGGTCTCTCTGGCTTCACCTGATGAGTCCTCCATTTACAGCTTCTCATCTCCTGAGTGGCTCTCACACAAACACAGTCATGAGGGATCACACTCAGGGATCTTGAAAAAGGCTTAATGACATTTGAATGTGAGACAGGATCTATAGGGCAGGTGTCGTTCTAAATGTTAGCACGTGTGATCTAGCTTGTGGGTACACAGTGTGCGCTACCTCTCAGTGTTTACATTATGTAGGGTGCGTATTCTGGGTTCCCAGCACACAGTATTTGTGCATGTCTATCATGCATCACACAGATCTCTTTAGTACACACACACACACTCACACTTTTCATTCTCTTTCAAGTGGATGAGTGTGATGAAAATAAAAGACCTTGAGCCCGTGTAGACCTCCTCTACGCCTCTTGTTTACTCTCCAACTCCCTTTTCGTTTCGGAGTGCCCTGCTGCTGCTCCCATTAGTGTTGTCCTCATTGAAACGAGTAATATTAAGCCTATAAAATGTGTAAGATGATTGTAAGACATGTCACAGTGTTAAAGTGACAAGTCTTGTCTTTTGCTGCCACAATTCTGATTAGCTTTTGTCAATTTGTCATCCCTTGAGATTCTTGCTCTCGATCTCTGCCGTCTTTTCATGTGTCTCTCCGCTCATATGCCTCCCTTGATCTGCGTCTCTCACTTTATTAATTCTCTTTCTTCTTTCTTGCCTCCATATGCTGCATCTCCCTCCATACTGCCTCCCCCTTCCACCCTCCCTGCAGTCTCCCTGTCTATCCTGCAGTGTGGTCCTGGTACCAGGGGAGGATCAGGTTCTGGATGAAGGAGGAGCGGTGCACAATGGCCGCCATGACGACCACAAGACCAACAGCAGCAAGGTAATCCTGTTGTTGTTACCTGAACCAAACAGATGTGGCTTTAAAGGTCCAGTGTGTAAGATTTAGGGGGATCTAATGGCAGAAATTGAGTATTATAAATCACAATTATGTGTTCATTAGTGTATAATCACTTTAAACTAAGAATTGTTGTGTTTCGAAATTGCGGCAACAAAGGCTGACTGTTGCTTTGCCTCACATTGACATCAGTGGCCAACAAACTTGTATGTTAAGCATTTGCTGACCATTTTCACACAACTTTTGCTTATATAGCCACTTCTAATCCAGAGTGTTTCTCATAAAACGTTGCAAAAGTCACTGGCATTGTCAACTCTTGGTGTTTTGGTGGGTGAAATCATGGACAACATCAGCAACAGCTTCCCTTTTTTTTCCCTGTTTCTCTTCTTGTGCACTTATTCCCTTAGCTAACAGCCAATCAAAGTAATTTCTCCCACCAACGGGCTCTGCTGCTGATTCAACATGCTCAGTTGACCGGAAATCGCTGACATACTGCAAAAAATAGGGCCACAGATGCTCACAGATGACCCAACATTGGCAGACTGCCTGCCTAGTGTGTCATCATGTTTAGATTGAGCCGTTTATATCTACAGAGGGAGCGGGTCCTCTTCCATGGAGTCTGCCATGTAGCACCTGCGACCTCACCGCTGGATGCTATTAATCCTTCCCACTGGGAAGGATTCCATTTTAACTGTTTATCTAAGATGATAAATGTCTGACTCTTTTCAGTTCAAAGAAGAGTTTTGCACTATTAATGTGTATTGTCACTGTAGTATTTATTCTGAAGTAGTTTTTTCATCAAATATTGGGGCAGAGTGAACCAACTCTGGTTCTATTCACTCATGCCCAGAAGCAAATTGAAGGACTCAAAAGTAGTTCACAGAATTGGAACTCCACGAGTCCCAGATAAAGTGTGCTACAGACACATGCATTTAAAATTGCCATGATTCTTTGGCCTGATATTAGTTTATTATTGCTGACCTATTTCCAAAGCAAAGTTCCACTATCACCCCTTCTTTTTTTAGTAAATTAAGGTCTTCTTTCTCCCGTCTCTTCACCGTAGGACATTTCAAATCTGAAGTGCTCCCCAGCGGTGTCTGCAGGGCGCAGCCCCAAGGCTCTGAACGGCCTGCTCAACCCTCAGCTGGAAGCCTTGAAGAACAGCCAGACGTCACTGTGTGAGATGCTGCAGGAGAAGGAGAAGAAGACGTGGAGTGGAGGAACTATGGGCATGGACCACTCTGCGCTCATCCCTCTTCGCTCCAAAAACTTCAGGGAGAGGAGCGATGCTCACTTTGTGGATGTTATCAAGGAGGACAGGTGAGAATATAATATGATAATGGACAGTTGATCAGTTAGTCATTAACTGTCATCAGTCTTAGTTGTTTATCTGAAATGTTGAGCCAATTTTAAACAAGTTGATTGTAACATATAAAATTCCCAGCTGAACTCTCCTTTGTGCCTGTGACAGCCTTATGAAGGATTATTTCTACAAACCTCCCATAAACAAGCTGAGCCTCACCTTCCTGGAGAAGAGCCTGGAGTCTGCGTACCGGATAAGCTACCAAGAGGAGGTATGTGTGTGTATGAGCTGTTTGTATGCATGACATAATGGTACTTGTATGCCTGTGTGTTTAATGAGTGTACATGCACAAGTGCGGTTATTTTTGACTTTATACATGAATGCTATAGCTTAAGGTAGTTATCTTTGGTCTGACTGTGATCTGAAATCATCAGAGTTTTACAACTAGCAGAGAAAAACAGTGTATTCATCCCATCTCTGCTGTCTCCACCTGTAAGCGTGAAATGTCCCTGTGTTTGTGAATGTCTTTCTACTTCTCTGTTTGTGTTTCTCTGCGTGTCTGTGTTTTGTCTGTGAAGCCTGTTTGCATTGCGTTCTGACCAGACCGGTCAAGACTGCGGCAAAGAGAAATCACTGCAGGACCTTCAAAGTAGTTTTGTATTAGGTTGTGATGTCCTCTGCTGGTGTAAGCTTAGAAGTGCATTCTCATTCTCAAGGCTGCAACTGTTGCTACATCATTAAGTCTAAAGTATGAGTCATTGGCACCATTATGTGGACAGATTTACTTATTAAGACTTATAATTATTGATTATTATCCTGAATGAGGATCTTTTGTTCATTAATATTATGTAATTATGTAATAATAATGTCTTTTGGATTGTTTCTGCTATGCTTTTGCCCATTTTCCCCTTCCTCTCTCTTTCCCTCCCAGGTGGAAACCCAAGCAGTGGTGCAGACGTTTGCCAGCCAAACATTCAGTTCTTTCCTGGACATGCTGCTGTGCTGTTCAGTGTTTCTGGCTCTCTCACTTGCCTGTTTCCTTCAACCGCTTGTCAGCCAGCAGAGTCTGTCCACAACAGCGCTCATTCTGACAGCTGTAGCCACCCTGCTGGAGGTTATGGCTCTACTGATAGCTATACGGTGAGATACTGGATAAAGAGAAGCAGGCCATGAGCCAGATCCAGCCTGCAAGACAATGTCGGAAGAGCCCCCCACATGTTTAAAATGTATTGTTGTGTCCTGTTTTTAATTTTTGGGGTATTTTTTTTGCCAAAGGTTGCCTGGAGGTTTCATGTGGCCTGCCAGATCTTTCTCGCAGAAAATTGTTAAATGAATCACTGTACATGCATTATTTTTGTGAGGTAAAAATACTACTAAAAATATGAAGGATCCCTAATTTTTATTAAATTATTTTTCATAATCTGAGCTCAGTGGGTGACGCAGGAAGCGAGTCAATTAAGGGAACTTGGGATCATAGAAACACAGACGCCCTGAGAGGCAAGTAAAAAAAACTTTTTTGAGGAATTAAGAAAAATCATGTTGGTATTTTTTCCACCCATTTTCTAGTCATAAATAAAGGAGACAAAACTATTTGGATCAAACTTTAAAAATACCTCTTAAGGCTTCTATATAGTACCATTTTGCATCTTAACAATATAGTACAATACAATAGGGGCTTGCTTTTGGCCCGTGGCCTACTTTTAAGTTTCACTGTCAGCCCTCCAAAGGAAAAGTTTGGGCACTTCTGATTTAGAGTAATCAATTAATTTAAAGGCAGAGCACAACAAAAATAGTAGCTATTTACTTCACATTTGATCTTTAGCAATCTGTGACTAACTTTGTAACCTGTGAACTTTTACACATCAATTATGACAAACCACACTGTGATTTAACACCAAAATGCCCATTACGAATTTGAAAGAATCAAGGCTTAGCGATGAAAAAACTGCATGGAGGAAGGACAATTTGAAGGGAGATTAAAATTAAATTATTGTTATAATTTATTATAATTTTTTTGTGGAATTGAATGAATTGGCTTCCTGTCTCATCTGCAAGGAGAACGTTTCTTTGGAAACACAATCTCAAGGAGCACAACTGTTAAAAATTGGGAGAAGAATGTAGGGTTTGAGGGAGAGGAGAGGGAAAGACAGGTTGCTCAGCTTTGTGTGTATATTGTAGAAGGTAATTGTTTTAAAGTAATTTGTTAGTTTCAGACCCTTGATAGAGAGGGTAAAGGAACTGAAAGGTTGCATGCAGGGTATTGGATTATCTTTACCTCCTTAAAGTCGTTAGATAACTGCAACTGGAAAGTTGTTCTGATGTGTAAAGAAATTGTGTTAGGACTATTTACACAGCAATCTCATGGGCATATTATTGCCATGTGCTTTCTGATTTCAAGCATGTTTAATTGTTTTCAAACAGAGAGAGAAAGATGATCAAGGGTATAAACAGGAAGGTAAATGTTGGCACGGGTACTTACCTGGCCACCAGGGAAACCTGAGACAGGGATTATTAGAAATAAGAGTCCTGGAGCAAAAGTGCCAAATTATGTTGAGTGATTAAATGTATCTGTCAGTTCAAGTGGGTGATTTAGATTGTTCATCAATTTTTCATTGAAACCTTTATTTAAATTGGAAAGGGCCAATGTCACCCTGAATGAAAAACATGTACAACATATAGATATAATACAATACATATATAATACAATAAACTACACAACAGACAGTCAAAGAAAACACACACATTTTCACTGCTCCACGCCAGTCAAAAGTGTGATAAATTGTATAAAAGGAACCAGCCTGTCTGATTTTGCACATTCCTGCAAATTGTTCCATTTCTGCCGACCATAATATTTAAAAGTCAGTTTCTCAATCTCAGTATTAATATGTTACCAATTAGTGCTTTGTAAATAAAAAGAAAGCAGTGCTGTTCTCCTCTCACTGCCAACAACTGACACTAAGCTTTCTCATACACTAAGCATTGATGTGCTCCCTAATAATGAATCTATGGCAAAATAATAAGATTTGCGATACGATATGATACTTTTATTGTCCCCATAGCAAAATTTGTGTTGAACTCAAATGCTGTGCACATATACCTGCCTCCACAGTGGAGATAATAGCAAAAAACATAAACAGAGCAGCATATAACAACACAAATTACACATTACATCAAGATGTTTAAAGAGTCCATAGTGGATAAAAGGGCAGTTCTGACTAATAATTCATGCAGTTCATCATAAATGAATAAGTCTTGTTTACTGGCCCCTGGTTTTGTTTGAGTATTGAGAGGCTTTGTGAGTTCAAGCCAAGGTATCTGGAATCAGCACTTTATTAATATTATCTCTAATACACCGTGATCATCTCTATATAAATCGCAGCATCCTGTTTTTTTTTCTCTCCAGTATGGCTTTCTACCTGGACACTGTGCTGCATTGCACTCAGGTGCTGATGAGAGTGATTTCAGGCTGGATAGCACGCCACCTTATCGGAGCCATCCTGGTGTCCCTGCCGGCTGTGGCCGTCTTCTCACATGTCACCTGTGACATGCATCTCTCCATCCAGGTGGGCTTTTAAGTTTCATATCTTTTCTGTTTACAAATTGATCTCAAGGGTGCTGAACAAACTAGAACTGTTATTTGGTTGCTGTCTTCATAGCAGATTTATTCTCTCTCATTCATCATGTTAAGAATCTCATCTGTGCTCATAAAACTTCCACCTCTGACTTTATTACATTCAGCATATGTTTTTTAGTTGTGGAGTATATTAATACAGCTTGCAGTCAGTGTAATTTATGTGTTCACTTTAATGGCTCTTTTGACTAATGACTCTGTGCCCTATATTTTTCCCAGCTCAACATGTTCATCTGCTGTGCTGTCATCATAGCTATCATTCAGTACTGTAACTTCTGCCAGCTCAGCTACTGGATGCGCTCAGTCCTAGCGACTCTGGTGGGAGTAGCAATGCTTGTCTTGCTCTTCAGTTCCCCCTGCAGGTATGACCTACTAAAGAGACAACGAAAGGAAATATTTTTTAGCTCAAAGATTTGTCAGATGTCGTATGATTTATTGTGTGTTCAATATTAGTGTAGAGATAATGTGATATACATTGGGTAGTGATGCGTTAATGAGTGTCACTTGTGTTTTATCTCTTCCAGTGTTGCTAAGAGTCTTTTTAAGAGAGAGTTTTTCTGGTAGGTACAATGATTATTGTTAGCAATGTTAGTGTCCTAGTTTGCACCTGCTCATCAACCAATCAGTTGTACGTGTACGTCTACGTCTACGTCTACGTGCTGGTACTCAGCTTTTGAGAAGTGCAAGTACACGAAAAAAGTCATGGTACGCCAAACAGTAAAATGTAAAAGTGCAGGTACTGCATACCAGTGAGTACCAGCCTACTTCAAGCACTGGTCAGGTGCAAGCAACTCATGCCAAGAGATCCCATAGTTATGGTGTTTACTAACACCTTGAGAAGCACCACATTTATTTTGAGAAGCAAATTACTATTTCTAACCTTATCTTTAACTTTTTATTTATTTATTTATTTCCCTACTCAAGGTCGGATAGCCAGAACAATAACAGCAGCAGCAACAGCAGCAGCAGCAGCAGCAGCAACAGCTCCATCATCATGGCTGACAGCCCAGCAGACTCCAACCCACAGCCACACCCACGGGACCTGCTGGGCCCCGAGGCCTGCGTGGCCTTTTTCCTGCTCCTCCTCCTGGTCTGGTTCCTTAACCGCGAATTCGAGGTCAGTCACCGCCTGCATTACCACGGCAATGTGGAGGCTGATCAACATCGCATCAAGATCCAGAACATGAGGGACCAGGCCGACTGGCTGCTTCGCAATATCATCCCCATCCATGTGGCCGAGCAGCTGAAGGTCACCCAGAGCTACTCCAAGAACCACGACAATGTGGGCGTCATATTTGCCAGCATTGTTAACTTCAGTGAGTTTTATGAGGAAAGCTACGAGGGAGGCAAGGAGTGCTACCGGGTCCTCAACGAGCTAATTGGAGACTTTGATGAGCTGTTACGGAAGCCTGCCTTCTCAAATATCGAAAAGATCAAGACCATCGGGGCCACCTACATGGCAGCAGCAGGACTCAATGCACAGCAGTGTGCAGATGCGGCGCATCCTCATGCCCACCTCCGCGCTCTTTTTGAATTTGCGCTGGAAATGATGCGTGTTGTGGACGACTTCAACAAGAACATGCTGGGCTTTGGCTTCAAACTACGCATTGGATTCAATCACGGGCCTCTAACAGCGGGGGTGATTGGCACCACTAAGCTTCTCTATGATATCTGGGGTGACACGGTCAACATCGCCAGTCGTATGGACACTACAGGCGTGGAGTGTCGTGTCCAGGTCAGCGAGGAGAGCTATTGTGTGCTCAGTGGAATGGATTATGAGTTTGATTACCGTGGCACAGTTAACGTCAAAGGCAAAGGTCAGATGAAGACCTTCCTTTACCCGAAGAGCGGTGACAGTGGCCCTGTGCCTCAGTACCAACTCTCAGTCTCACCAGAGATCCGGGCACAGGTGGATGGTAGCATTGGGCGCTCGCCCACTGATGAAATCGCCAGTATGGTGCCCACAACCAACACAAATGCAAGCAGTACCACTACTTTGGTCCCCAGTGCCAGCGCTGGCTCCTCTATCACGACAGTGCTTGGCCATGACAAAGAGGCGACCAGCCGTGAAAGACGCCCCTCGACAGAGACCTCTCATGCCAGGCGATCTACGTCTCATGGTGGCATGACATCTGTACCTGTCACCAACCGAGAAGGACCTTCTGCAAATAACAAACAGCACATCATCTCATCCTTGGCCCAGCAAAATACTCCCCAAAATTCCACAACAATATCCCCGAAAGACATCAAGAAAGACAAATGCGAGGATGATTGTGACAGTAATGTTGGAGAGTTAACCAGACTTTAAGAATTTGTTTTATCATAGATCCTCTACCCTTTAAGCTCTTGTTCCTGCCGGTTGGCATTTGTAGAATTGCTGTACATTTGGTCCTACCACAGGCAGAATCAGGGAGAAAGACCCCTAGGCCAGGTAGCTGATTGGATGGTACTGTCAGTGGAGGGTGCTGGCAAGACCACAGAGTGAGTGTCAGGTAGAAACACAGAGGAAATGGGAAGATGGTGATGGCTGACTATGAACTTTCTCTTGCCTGCTACGGATCCCATCGTCTCCCATTAACTTACTTGATTATCTGTACACCTTTAATCTTAATTCTTTCTTTCATATGTCTTTTAAGTGCCTTTAGAATAGAATAATGTGTAGACCAAGCCTTTTTGAGTAAGGGATGAATAACATAAAGGGAAAACTGTAAATAAGCAGACTTTTTTGGACAAATGCTTTGCTTTTGTTACAATTTTACTTTGTAAACTATGTTTTGCTATGATATTTTGCCTTTTATCAAAGAAGAGCTCAGCAAGCTGACCTTACATATGGAAAGTGCCACAGTGTGTCAAGTGAAAGCTAATAAGATGTTACTCCGAGATATGTATTAGTAAAATCTGCACAAGAATGCAGCAGAGCCTGTTTCCATGTTCTTCATGATAACCAGAAAGAGACTAATCAGTTCAGGCTACATGAGCAGATGAGGCCAGGCTGTGTATTGTGTGAGTGTATTTGCATGCATACCGTGTGTGAGTGTGTGTTTGTATGTGACTGTGTAATAATAAGAACGTGCAGGGTTTAATGATGAGAGGTGACGATGAGTTCCTTGACTGATTTGGTGAAACTGGAGGATGACAAACATGTTTAGGAACGCAGTTGGAGAAAAAAAAAATCAGTTGCTGATGTGGCAGCTCCTTCTCTGGCCTTGGTTAAGATCTTTTTATTGCCTCAGTACTGAGGCATGACGGTCTCAGCTACACTTAATCATGCATGCGTGCAACAACAGCAACGTAGACAAGGCTAACTGTTACTAGTGTTTGTGCCCTCCCTCAAGATCTTATGGGAAATCAAGCTGTGATTAGCGTTGATCCAACAAGGCACCGCTGTACCTGTAGAGTGTCTTTATCTGCGACTGTATATCGATTAGAGAGAACAACTGCCTAGGTTTGCTGTGGAATCACTGTGTGTTAGTTGATAGTGCTTTTAAGACATGGATACACACATGTCACAAATCAAAACTAAACGTGTTTGATCGTATTTATTGTTACACGAAACTTGAACTGTTCACCTGAAGCTCCCTTCTCTTGATTCTTTTGATTTGAAAGACATTACTGGATGGAAACAGCTGGACGCATTAGCCGCTTCATACTTTTCAACAGCATGAAACTTAATGTAAAAGCACTGCAAATGCAAAGGCAGTGCACCAAATGTAATTCATATTAATCCCTATAGGTGTTTTTACTCTTCCTTTTCTGACTTCACTGATTTCATACTATTATGTTGCATTATTAAGGAAATCAAACTGTAAATCTCTCGTGCTGTTACATTTTCTCTATGTCACTGTTTCTCAGCAAAAAGGATTGTGTGCTCAGAGGCAAAAAAGTTTCAGTGTCTTATCTTTTTGACATTTTTAGATATCCTGAAAAACAGTTAACTTCATATTTTTTAATTAACATTTCATCATCAGTACTTTTAAATAATCAAGCAACAAAGAACCAATTTGCCTTCTTTATTAATCATCAAAAAATTTCTTTCAGCTGCCGCATCTTTCTATGTGTGAAACTAGGGTAGCTCGTGCCTTTTAACTCTGAACTTGATTTTCTTCATCTTTTCTTTCCACTAAGTACTCTAAGTTGCTTTAATTTCTCAAAAGCTGATGGTATGCATAAGCAGAAGAATGTTTACTTTTGTGCTTGGATCCCATTTTATTTTTGAAGTTTTCTCAGATCATGACATTTGAGCAGTGCCTTTTCTCAATATTAAAGGTAAACGTACCAAACACATTCAACATTAATTGGCCTTATTGCAGTTTTTTAATTCCTTTTTGTTTGGTTTTCCATTGTGTGCTGTATCTTTTGCTCAGATGGACTTCTTTTAAATGCAATAATATCGTCATTGGATTGAAAGGGAAAATGACCTTCTTTACGCTAATGAGCACACAACCCTTGCACCAGCCCAGAAATGTTGTTTCTTATACTACAATAAAAGGACTCTTACATTAATTATTGTTGTTACTATCCAAGGTTAAGTGCTTAATAGAGTGTCGGGTATAGCATATAAGTTACATCACTTTTTTCCCCTCCTTAGTATTTCTGATAAGCTCTTTTAAATAATGTGTTTTTTATTAACTCTGAACATTTTTTCTGGATTAGTATTGTACATGTGACAAATGGGAACACTGAAAAGTGTCAACTCACATCTTTTTTGTTTCAGTGCAAACAAGAGTTTGATTTCGATGAGGTTTTGATTTATGGAGATGTAAGTGACATTCTGAATGAGCAGAATGGCACACTGAGAAAATTTTGATGCCAAAGAGTGTCATTGTCATCTTTGTGTGTTATCTGATCTCCTCCTTAAAGGATAAGTTCACCCAAAAATGATGTCATTATCTTCCCACCGTCATACTGATGGAAAGTCAAGTGAAGTTTCGTTGTCCACAAAACATTTCTGGGGCTTCTCAGCAAAACTGCGATTAGATAATGATTGGATTTCCATTTTTGGGTGAACTTATCCTTTAATTTGCATTAAGTTGTGTTGTGCACGCTCAAGAAAGGTCATTTATATAATCAGTGTTTAAACACATTTGCACAAGGCACTCACTTTTTATGTACAGTATGCCTTTATATTGTATAGTATCTGAGCATTTTCTATTATTTATATAAGCGCATGTACTAGAATATTAAATAGTCTGGGTAACTTTAACAATGTTGGAATAATACTTGTGTGGTCCGTTCGCCTGCATGTGCATAAAAAATGTACGAGTGTTTGTAAAACTGTGCGGTTGTGTGTGGGATGCTCTAATCTTAGCAGGAATGTGACCAGGACATTTAAGTCAACTTCATCATCTCAAAAAGTATAACATGCTCGGACAGTAAGGCTTCAATAAATACAGATTTCCTTTTTGTTTTGTTTTTTATTTAAACTAGCCAAATAAAGTTGGTGAGACACTACTAGGTGTGTGCAGGTAGGCCGTATTTCAGTAGCCTGCTAAAGCCAAGTTTTCATGAATTGTTGCTTTCTTTGGAATTGTTTTTGTATAGAGCACGCTAATAGGTATCCAAGTGAAGGTTAAAGTTGAATAAAGTCAGTTGCTGGGAAATGTTGTCCGATTGAATTCATAGCCTGTACACTACATGTGGTTCTGTATTTATCAGTGGTGGATTGTAAGAAGGTACATGTTCTTTAGTTACTGTTCTTAGCCAACAAACAAACCAACAACACTGAGGTACTTGTACTTTGATTGAGTCCTTCTGTTTTATGCTGTATGCAGTATTACTCTGTTACCTTACAATGTTGTTTTTGGAGATTAAGATTTACATACAAAACATTAAATCATTTTATATGTGAAATAATGTTATGAATATAATTGTTTGAATTAGCTTCACCTCAAACCAGTTTCAACCTTAAATGCAGCTTATATTTAAGAAAAGGTAAATATAATCTAATGATGTACACAATTTAAAAGGGACAAATATGCTGCATAATGAGTACTTGTACTGTATTCGTATTAGTTGTGCCCTTTGATTTAAATACGCTTTTGAATGCATTTACACTTTAACTAAAGAATTTTAATACTTCTTTTAGCACTGGTTTCACTGGTGCCCACGCAGGGAGCAAAAAGATCCACAAGGCCTAATATCTGCACTGGATTATTCACACTGTATTATTATATGCGTATTATTAATACACTATCAATATTTCTTTTTTTATTACCACAGTTATTGCCAATATGTATATATCGCAACATTCCTAATTTGAGCATGTTTTACAAATGAATAAATAACTTATGTATGTGAAAATATGTCACTATGGTAGACCTGAATTCAAAGTTGTTCTGATACAATGTATTGGTATGGGGACCTTGATGGGACACTGTAATATAAAATTAACGAGAAAGATATTCAAATGCCTTAGTGAAAAGTAAAGAAAAAATAGCAATGGCACAGTAAAAAAAGGTCTGTATTCAAAAAGTACAGCCAATTTTTAGTACTTTATATACCACTAGGTAGTTAAATATATAGCAATGACTCATATTTTGAAGGGTGATCATATGCTTTGTAGTCTATGAACATTTTGAATTTGTAAAAAAAACAGCTGTCAGAGTAAAAGGTTTAATATTTCCCTATGAAATGTAATAAAGTTGATGTACAAAGTTTAGTTGCCAGTTACTTCGCAGATGCATCAGAGCCAAAGAAGGTCAAAATATATTTTAATCTATATAAAATTTCAAATTTGAATGATTCAAATAATCGGAAAAATGGCACATATTGGGTCTGGTAATTGGTCAACCCATAGTATACAGCATATACATTCATGTAAATATCTGTATTTTTATATTTTTGACTTGTACCCATGACACTTCAGTACATTTATTGAAAGACACTTGCTTTTACATTTAATATCAGATATTTTAACTATTCATATTGGTGACTTTAACTTTTACCAAAGTAATTTTTTAACATGATATCTCTACTTTTACTCAAGTATGACTTTGGGTAGCTACTTTTTTAAAACACTGTTAAAAGCTGCATGAAATGGAAATAATCAACTATAAGTACCTCAGGATTTTCACTGTACAGCACTTAAATTTAGGCCTACTTGGTCACTTTACCCCCTGAAATGTAATAGAAAAGATGTAAAAAGTTGCATAAAAACGGAAATAATCAAGTACAAGTACTATAAATTGTACCTTTTTTTTATTGTAAGCCTACTTATTGTCCACCACCACCTACGAATTTAAGTACTGCTGTCTGTGTGTTAACCTCAACAATGCATTGTTTTTTAAAGTAAGTACTTTAAATTTGTATTAGTGCCTGCTATGTGTTTGTGAAGTTTAAAGCAGGTAGCACATAGTAAAATGCATTTTTCGGGGGGTTATTCCTCCCCTAGAGGCAACTTCACGTACGTCCCCATGACGCACGGTGGGACTCAGGTTTACGTCAGGACGTCACAGCGCGACGCCTCCCCCTCCTCCCCCCACAGTCTAGCTGGGAAGAAAAAAAACTTTTTTTTGTATCGGAGGAATCAACAGCCGCCATCTTGACGCGGCTCAGAATCGGGATTTCGGGGGGAGCATTAATTTTAAAAACCGATCGGAGGTACCCAGACCGGGCTCAAACGGCTTTTTTCGTCCAGAAAATCGAAGTGTTAGTTCTTCCGATGAGAATTAATGCAAACATGTGAGGATTACGTGGGTTTTTATCGTCTCGAAAGCCCACTGTATATTTGATTTCCCTTTTAGAGAGCGCCGCTTCTCGCCGTATCTCCGTCCCGAGACGCTGTATTTACCGGGAGACAGCGACGAGAAAAATAATCCACTTCATAGAAAATATTTTTTGAATTTTGCTCTTTTTATTTAAGCCCAAGATAGATTTTATGGTTGCTCGTTTCGACTGCGAAAAAAATGATTCTGTACAGACGTGAAACCGGCGATCTGCGGAGAAAGGGATTTGCCTACGCCTTTTGTAATATTTTATGATTGATTTTTATTTATTTTTCTCGAACTGAAATAATTTTTGGACGTAATTATTAAGGATAATTATGTGGGTGTTGGGTGTTGGATTATCATGGGGTGATCTTCGGCGGCGAAGCGTGGCGCTGTTGCCTTTCTTTTGAAACCCTTTTCTCCAGGCAGCGTTTCGCCAGTCTGCCAGTCCAGAAGAAGAAAAAAAAAACTGTGAAATTGCTCCTTTACGCGTAACGTTAGGAAAAGTTACCAGTCATTACGAGCCGGAGGCCGCCAAGTTGGACAGATCCTGCTGTTATTTTCCTGCACCATCAACCATTCATAAAATCTGCCGATCAGGATGGCTGACAATCTGCTGGATGTCGGACCCCCCACTGCAAAGCGACCTAAGCTCAATTCACCTCTCTCAGGATCAGATGGCCCAGGTAAGAACAGGACGCGGTTTTACAAACGCAACTCACTGATAAAGAGGATGTGCAAACTTGCAACCGTATGTATGTCTGTGAAGTCCGCACAGTTGCACAGCCCTGCTGTGTTTTGAGGCTGGATGCATGCACCTTTAAGGATAAGAGCTACAACAATGTAAATCCATCCTCTGTGCACATATCATAGGGAAACTGTCCAGCAAGTTCCCGTAGGATTGTTGGATTAAATCTGCAATTAGTGTTTACAAAAGTGCAAACTCACTGCCTCTTCATCACATGAGAATTACTCACCTGGGAGAGTGTGCCCCCAACTTTTCAGCCTTTAAATGGTCAAAAGTAAAAAAAACAACAACAACATAATGGTGCTTAGCAATCATAGCATCTCTGAGACACAAATTAATAGAATTTTATGTTTGTACAAGTCATATGACGTTGGTTTTTCCTTTTTTTTTGCCCCATGTTGGACTGGTACTGTCTTTGTGCCGTGGCACCTGTTCATTACCTAGCCAGAAATGAATTAAAAAACCCTCTTATTCTTGTTACCCATTAACACAGAGGATCTCCTGTAGTTGGATTGGATTTAGTGTCTTGCTCATTGGCCCTTCAGCAGTGCAGATTCTTGACAGCCGCAAGCACTTGAACCTTAGTTGTCTGAAGGAAAGATAATCTCTCTCACCACTGGGTCAGCCTGCCACTGAAGGTTCAGCCCCTCTTTCATTCAGCAAAATGCACGAATGGTCCGGGTTTAAAGTGATCTGGAAAGATATAATGCAAGACTACATGTGTTTTGTATCTATATCTTTTCTGCTGCCGGCTTATTCAGCATAGCCTCCAAGCTGAGAAAAACTGCTGCCGTGATAAAACAGAACATTATAGACTACTAGCCCTGGGGTATGCGTCTTCACCAGTCCAACCTGCACATCAGCGTAGCTTGATTACATGAAGGAGTTTTTACTTTTTGAAAATAAAGTGACCTTTTTTAATAAGCTTAGATATTTTGTGGCCAGCACATTGCATAATTACTTAAATTATCTGCTAAGGTGGCATGCTACCCTCTTACATGCAAGTTGCGGGGTTCTCAATGTTGTTCAAGCTCTGATATGTGCATGTGTTTATCAGTTGATACAGAAATAAATCTTCAATCAATCTAATGCTTTACACAAATTACACCCAAATTTTAAAGTGCTCATTATTCACAAGGCTCCAGACTGACGTTTTAAACTGGTTGCACTAGTGCGCCTAACTTTTTCATTTAGGTGCACAAGCACATGAATTCATTGAACCCAAAAATACATATAATCTAATTTAACACATAATGGAAGTGATTGCAGACATGTATAAAGGTGCAGATAATTATATAATTAGTATAATTATAATTTCCATGTAAATCAAAGCACATTCAACAAGAAATTGCAATAGCTACACTTTGTTAAAAATCAGGCCAGCAAAATTTTAGACGCACCAGTGCGACCAATGAAAATGCACCCAGGAGCCCTTTTTTATGATATCAACTATTATGGCTGACCAACAGCTGCATTTTTGCAGACTTCTTATGTAATAAAAGACATTTTCACTCATGTACATGGGTTGACATTTCAGAAAAGTGCTGTGTTGCATTTATTGGTGAATGAGAGATGAGTCCATATTTCTTGATTGTCGCTTGATTGAAGTGGACAACTAAAGGTTTCAATCTTTACACTGAAGCTATTATGTTTTGAAAAATGTCTGTAGAAGATTGACAGTCCTTCAGTCTAAGAAGTGGGAGCTGCTACTCAGTGTTGTCGAGATAAATTAAATACAGAGTAATAAAAATTTGGCACCAGGTCTCCGCATTTGCAGATTTTCCAACACTTACAAGTGACTTCTTAAAACTTGAACAGAACCGTTGGCATCCATTTGTGACTCCAAGACGTATCCTGTCATGTATGAACTGATTAGATAGTGACTCACTCTTTGGATAGGGAAACCTGCTGATGTTGTCTGAAAAGTGAACTCTTGCATGGGTTCTCCATGAGAAAGAGGTTTTAATGTATCTCTCAGAGGAAAGCAGAGAAAAGAGGGGTTGGGTGGCTGCTGCTGCTGATTAAATTTTTTCTTCTGAATTCATTGTTTCATCTATAAAATATAATAAATGTCTGTTACAATTTCGCAGGGTTGACGTCTTAAGACATCTTGTTTTGTCCATTTTGCATTCCAAAACGCAAAGATATTCAGTTTACAATGATAGAAAACAGACAAAAGCAGGAAATCTCAGACAGTGAAGAAATTACACCAGGCAATGGTTGGTGTTTTTACTGAATCGTTTTGTCAAAATGTTTCTGTCAAAATAATATTCATGGAGATTGACTAATCAAGTAATTTCTACGTCAGAATTGATTGTTGCACGATTAAAAACTGCTCGTCAGTTAAATTTTAATAAAGAGGTCATATTATGCTTTTTGCCTTTCCTTTATTGTGTTATGAAGCATTTTTGTGCATATAAAAGGTCTGCAAAGTGAAAAAGGCCAAAGTCCATGCCAAAGGAAGTTACTCTCTCCCAACACTGTTCCTGAAATGCCTGGTTTGGAGTCAAGTCCTTTACTTCTGTAATGTATGTGCGTCCCTATGTAACAAGTGTTATATAAATATATATTTTTATATATTTATTATAAAATATATACACTTCAGTCAGTCAGCAGACAGTTGCTACCACTGTAGCAGTGTTATTTTAGATCACACTACCTTGCTTGGCATGACCCGCCCTACCCTGCCTCTTACTGGCTACATCCCGCCCGTTAAGTAATGCACATGTGCAACCATCACCAAAGATTGAACAGAGGCGAGATGTCTCACTCTGTAGTTAAAACGGAACGTTCAAGATGCAGTGTGAAAAGGGATGCTGCAGCAATGCACCATATGAGAAAAATAATGTTTTTTTGAAAAGTAAAGTCCGTAAACCTGTTATACTAGAACCCACAAATAAAAGTATGAACCTGAAAATTAGCGTAATATGACCTCTTTAGTGTGCACATTCAAATTCCACGTCAACATAATTTTCATTCAAATGTAATTTCACCGGTTAAGTTTTGTCTAAGATGTAATGTACCGATAATGTTTAACCTTACACAATAAATCCAATAAAATGCTCAATTTTGACTCTTCTTGATGTTTTCTTACTTCAAGAGTAGTCGCCTAGAAGGTGTAGCACACATTTGTCGAACTCATGACATGAAACTTTTGCACCTGTGTAGAGCTATGCAGTGTAGACTAGAGAGCAATACATATTGGAGCTGGCGTGGATGTTTTTTTAACAGTTTCAGAGGAAGACAACACAGTTGTCATTTGCGAAACATGCTGTAAAGTTCCTGAGAGGAGGGAAAATCCTACAAGTTTTAACACAACCAATCTTATCAGAACTGTGGAATATTTAATCATCCATCTTTGCTTACTGCATCTTAACCTCTCTTACTCTTAGGTGTGCACAAATGACAGGTTAGGAACTCTCCTTTTTTTTAAAACACAGAAATGCGAAATGATCGGTTATCTTATTGGTATTGGTTGTGAGAAGCAGGTAGGTATCGGTATCCACTGAAACAATCCAAATTGTGCATCCCTCAAATCAATCGTCTGGGACATCCCTACTTAATAACTGGAAACCTCTCAGTGAGCTCCCTTTACTGCAAGAGCATACTTGTGACTTAAACCTTTTTTTCTAGGCTAAAAATGATGGTGTGAAAACTGCTAGGTAAAGCGTAAATTAAAGTAGTATTAAAATATACTTGCTGTGTACTGCATGTTGCTTTGTTGGTATTCTTTTGCTAGCTTCCAAATCAAAAAAGCATGCGCTGTCTCAGTTTTGGGATCGCACCACTGCAGCCACCTCTCAACTCTCATCCTCTCGAGCGTACACAAAGACTGGTGCTCTATTTAAATTGCATTGGAGATCGGAAACGTCTGTCTGCCATACAATCAGCTGAGAGAAGTTTCTTTGTTCAGTCCGTCTTGTCTTCTGTGGGTGGCTGTATTATCTAGCCGGCTGACAGTCCTCGGTCTTCAGCCAAGGTAGCTCATCTTCTCAGGGGTGACAGGAGCTTTTGCTGTGCAATAAAGCAGCCTGACACTGAGACTCCTCCCCCACTGCTGCCAGAAGCCCTTTCTGTCTTGGTTGACACACAGAAACATGTATTCAGTGAGACATTGCACAGTGTCTCTTGTAGACCTGCTCTCTTTGAAGTCTTGGATGCAGCTCAGGGTCTTAAGTACACTGAGAAGAATTTAAGTGCTTGGCTGCAGGTGGGAGGATAGGCACAGTTTTTTTTGGTCTCAAGTTGGAAAAAGCCCTAATTCTGAGAATATTTCTGACATTTTTTCCCTTGCATTTTTCTTGTTATCTTGTGTACAGTTAGTTTTACTTGGTTTCTTTTGAATTTGAAGTATTTTGAGTGGATGAAGTGAATCTCTGTAGAACATGCATTTACAGAGAAAGTGATTACAGACTAATTTTAAGAGGAGAAATCAGACCAAATAACTCCAGATGGGTGGTTTTCAAAGCATCAAACAATACATTCACTGGCTTTTAAATTTTAAAAGAAGGTACCAGTATTCAGTTGCTTCAAAGATTTAATTCATTATGGCTATTGCTAGATTCCGTAGATGTGTTGCAAAGGTGTATTATCGCTATATACCTGAATGGGATTGGCTTACTGAGTCACGTTTGTTATTAGTGAAGCTCTTCTGTCATTGGTAGGCTGACAGATAGCAAAGGCGTCTCCCTTTGCCATATTCAGCCCACTGCCCACTGTGCTGTCGCTCACAACCACAGATTAGCAGCCTGTTTTTGATGTTTTTGTTAATGTGTGACAGATTTTTATGGTGCTCAAGTCTTGTGTCAGTCTGTGTTTGCACCTCTTGTCCAGGCCAGTGTCAGGCTTGTTTTCATCTGCATGGTTAAATGTGTGTGTCAGCGCTTAAGGTAAGAAATGGGCAGCAACTCTCCAACCCTACGGGGTTTCCACCTCCTGTCTGGCCGATCTACATGATCACCCAACCCCAGGGTGAGCATCAGCTCTGTCAGCATTAGCACACATTTAAACAGTCATGTGTTAAAATGTTACCTTTCCCAGCGTGTAGAGCAGTGGCAGACGATACTCTGGATCTGATGGTTAATATCTCAGCTGAGGTGGAACTGATTTAGATGAGGAGAATGATGGGTGGCACTGGATGCCAACCAATCAGCCACCCCAATCAGTTCTGCCCTGCAGCCCACTTTAACTCTACCCTTTTCCTACCTCTGCTCTTAACTGTAGTATCTCACACATCCATATCCTTTGGAGCAAGACTTTGAGCTGTTTCATTCTTTCAAATCTCGGTCTCTGCAAGAGCTGAGTAAAAATAGTTTTTCGCCCTGTCAGGTTGTTCACATTGCCCTTTTTTCTTGTCATTTTCTCTGAATGGCTGTGGTTTTCATAAACATTGTGCTGCAAATGACTGCAGCCCCAGCTTTACAAGTGTAGTGTGCCACTAATTTTGCACATCTTGAAGTCATCACAGCTCTTCTTATAAAGCACCAAATAAAAGGTTTTACAAATGAACTGCCAATCAAATGGCAAGGAAACAGCCGAGCACAGTGCTTCCTCGGTTTTTAAATGTGGCATTCAATTTTCGTCTTTTTACGTCATTACATATACCAGTCTGCTGAAAAAGTAATGAATCCAGAATTGTTCCCTAATACCAGGGTGTCCCACTTACACATTGTCTTTTTTAAACCTCCTTATAAACAGTTTACAAACTACAGTTCATGCTGGCTGAACGGTAAGGGTGTCACCATTTTGCACAACCATAATTTGAGTTGACTTTCAGTTATTTGGACTGGTAATTTTATTTTGTATCTCCACTCCCACCTACTTGTGCACATTCAAAGGAAAATGCACCTTAAAGACAACACAAGACAGAATAAAAAAAAAATAATAAAAAAAGTTATGTTAACTATGATAACTCTAGTTCATGCAATGTACTTCATACTTCTTAATAATGCAATGGAATGGAAATAGCTGTTGGTTTAAATTGAATCGTGGATTTGAATAATCATGACACCCCTAGTTTGGATATATTTCCAGCATCACCAAGGCAGGCCAAAAAAACCCCAATGAAAACCCCATTTTGATAAAAATCTGCATTTATTTGGATATTTTGCACATGACAAACTACTATTCCTACTATACAAACCAACTGCTCTCAAAGACTCTCATATAGTCTAAGATAATGTTATTACAGCCTGCCTCAACGGAGTCAGCAAGTTAAATGTTTCTCACTCTCACCATGAACCCCCTTTTGTAAATTTTTTTTGTAAAAGATACTAACAGGTGGGGCCTAGATAGTAGTGATGTAAATACCTGTATCAATACATTTATTTGTTTATTTATTTGCATTTTTTCCATTTTGCTGGCTGAATCAGACCTCCACAGGCAGCTTTACCACTCCAACATTTCCACCACATGTTAAAGGCTGTACTCTAACTACTTTCCCAATGCTCAGCCTGATTCCTTATAAATCTAACATGTCCCTTCAGCACTGCCATGACTGGCTCACAACTTTTCTCCCTGTCTCTTTGGGGATAGAGGGGAGCATCTTTATCTTTCCACCTCCATCCCATTTCTCTCTGACTTTGGTAGGGCAGCAACAGCCTGCTGCACAGCCTGTTATTATCTACCAGACTGAAGAGTCTAATTGAAGATTTTGATGCAGCTCCTGAAAAGGTTTGGTGAATTACAGCTGTCAGTAGCAGTGTCCTCTTCAGGTGAGAATAGTGAGTGTGACTCAAGTGTTGGGATTCTGTCCTCAGTGAATGCTTCCGTTGTCACTACTTGGCATGTTATTTCTTGCCACTGGATATGCTCATCATATCCTTGTTGTATAATGAGCCAATTCAAATGGCATTGAAAAGACTAACCCTGCTGAAGGCACTTTTTCTTCATACGCTAGTTTTCTGGCTCAGCTGTATCCTCTCCCTCTTAAATTTGTGTGGTCTCAATCTTGGTGCTGAATAGGCCTCTGGCAGGTAACAGATGCTTGCTCTCAACTATGTACCATGTCTCTTGCTGTAACTCTGAGACGTGTTGCTTTAATCTTATGTACAATAAGCTCACTTATTCCATTTAGAGCCTGTGGCTATAATATTTAACCTCCCATTATTTGCCACCATATTTATTGATAAACGGGTTGTATTTCTCTCAAACTGTAATAACTCAGAAACCTAGGCGTGTGTGTGGGTGTGGCTGTTGTGCTGGTAAAATTTTTACTGGCTGACATACACAGGCACACTCGCACCCTCCTGGAAGGACCTTGGCATAGACGTGTGAATTGGACTGCAACCTTCATTAAGGTTCTATTTATTTTCTCTGTGTGTTGTGTTCTTGTTCACTTTTTCTGCTTAGCCATAAGCGTGCTTTAGGTTACAGAACTGAAGCTTTTCATCTGCACTTTTTTGTCCCAAAGAACTGCAAAGTTAAAACAGGGACTGTTGAGTAACAACAACAAGTCACCTAACTACAAGTTATTCTGCCCAAAGTCAATCTGAATGACCTTGCACAAAAAAGGGCAGACCTAATATGCTCATTCAGACTTGATACTACATTGACGTTTGATGCTTTTCCAAAATGTGGTAATTGTGTCATATTGTGTTCCTCCCTACATGATTTTAGTTTTAAATGTTACACAAATTTTTAGTTTACACTTAAACTGTACATCATGTTGACGCTTGCCAAATACTGATTCACAACCTGAGTGGGTAGGCTGACACTAAGTATTTCGGCCAACTTTAGGAACAAAGCTGAGGCGTGGGTGAGAAATCCATATGTTCATTAATAGTAATTAGAGTTACAAGAATATGCAATTTTACAATAACGTCTCAGAAAATGTCATAATATCACGAAATACAGTATTATACTATTATTATTATTATTATTATTATTAGGGATGCATCGATATGGAAATTCTCGGCTGATACCGATGTTTCAAATAACAATTTGGCCGATAATTGAGCTGACTTTTTTGCTTGTTAGTTTGTATTTGTTGTTATTTATTCCTTTTGCGTCAACGAAACAAAGAAATCCGTTTTATAAACAAAATAACTGTTTAAAGTCATTTGGCCCTTGATTACACTATCAGTAAATGAGCAGAAATTCAATCATAAAATTGTATAAAAACGTTTAATATAGCCTTCTTTCCCTTGAAAAAGACTTGCTTTTTTGAAAAATAACTGCTTCAAAAGCCTGTTGATCCTGCTATACACCTACGGCTTATTGAGGAATTTTGGTATATACCCCATCAAAAACATTCTTTTTGTGAGACATACATTAATACAATTAAATGTAAATGTAAAAGCTATTTAGAAAAACACAAAAATTAACAAGAACCTTTAAGTTGCTGCAGTGCCCTCCTAGTTGGCCTTTCCGGTCCATTTTCGTCCAGAATTTCTTCAAACGTGGACCATGCCCCGTCCATTTGTGCTTTGCTATCTGGGTAATCAGTTCTCTTTTGAAGTTCGTTTCACCTCCAGCTCCGGCAGCAGGCCTATCCATCAGTTGCACATACAGTGCTGCTGGTGCATGCCGTCTAAAATCAACTTTTAAAGTAGAGGTCCTTATACCTGGGATCCAGTGAGATAGAGATGCAGACAACAGGATCAGACTCCATCAGAGCAAAGCGTTGTTTTAACACCGCGGCCTGTGTCAGCCTCCACTTCTAAACTGTCTCAGGGGTCTTACCGAGGGGATCACATCAGCAAATGTCACTGGAATATTTTGCAAACTACACATCGCTGATCTTTCTCCAAGACAGTGTAATACACGCCAACATTTTCTTTCACTTTTAATTTAAAAAGAATCCACACGTGCACATTACATTGCTCTGAAAGCAATGACTGTAGTCTACAGTGGACAGCGTGTGTACCCAGCGAGAATGAATGGGAAACGACAGTAAACATCGGCCACTGCCATCAGTGAATGCCATTTTATTTGCCAATAAGCCAATGCTGATTCCGATGTTGGGCCAAAAAAATAATTGCATCCGTAATTATTATCAGTTACGATGACCCTTAAAGGGATGAAAAGGAAAAGACTTGAAATATATGTTGTTAATAACACTAATAAAGTCAAATTCAATACGTTAGATAAGCGCATGTGCACTGATTGATAACCTATAATTTTCGTATAATGGTATGCCTGAAAAATGGCATACAGCTGGCCCAATATTCTGTAATAAATGATGAATGGAATGGTAACCTTCAAACACCTGTGCATGATTCTCCTCCTTCACAGTGAACCGCTTAATAACTATGTAGTAAAATAGTAGTTAGTAGATCTAGTAGAATAGTAGATGTTTATCTTAAAACTTGAGGGTCTTACGCTGGATTACTTTAAGTGATTAATCAGATCATAATGATAATTGAGTAAACCTTCCAACAAAAACCTTCATTTCTCTGTCCTTGGTGGTTAGAAGCTTGTTCTGTTATTGGTTAATGGGGTCGAGTCAATGATGACAGCTAATTCTTATTTCCTTTTCTGTCTTCTTCAGATCTTGTGTCTCTGTTTGACCTGGAAAATGACCTTCCAGATGAGCTCATCCCCAATGGAGACTTGGGAATGGGAATGTCATCCAATGGTGGTCCAGGTGGAGGTCCTGGTCTCAACTCCATTGTTCCTGATGCAGCTGCCAAACACAAGCAACTGTCTGAGCTCCTGCGACCAGGAAGCTCCTCCATCTTAGGAGGGGGCCCCCAACAGGGCGGCATGGTGGGAAGCCAGTTAGGTGCTGTGCTTGGTAAAAGTCCACTGGGGCAGGGTGCTACCAACCACCAGTCTCCCCAGGCCCAGAAAGGAGGTGCTGCCGGACAAGGCAATGGAAGCACAGGCATGGGCTTCAACCAGGCCATGTTGAACAGTGGGCAGAGTCATGGGGTCATGGGCCAGGCTGGTCAAGTAATGAATGGGACTCTGGGACCTGCAGGCCGGGGTAGACCTGGCATGCAGTACCAGGGCCAAGGCATGCAGGGGGCACAAGGACCTGGTGTTGGAGGCAGTGTGCTGGCAGAGACACTCACACAAGGAGGGCCACAGTTGGGAGCACACAACTCGTTGAATGCCCAGCAAGCTGGAAACATGAATAAGGTAAGGTTCAAAATTAATCTTTTCTGAATTATTTTCTGGCCAGAATTGGATTTCAGGACAGGGTTAAACTGTTTGTGCTCCATCATGACTGAACAACTTGCTTGACTGGACTGCAATGCTTCAGTTAATAAACTTTTCCTTGCATGTTAGCTGAGTTGATAACATGAAAGTATTGCCACACCATCACCACCCCCACCATTTATCCACACCATTCTTACATTTAAGGTGTTGTCATTATAATTTTATTTGCAAGCACTGGAAGCTTCCGATTTAGGAGAGCTTGTAATTTATATCCATCTGACTTTTTACAAAAAAAATCTCATGTGGTGAGTTTGGTTATCTTAACCAAACCTTTTAATAGGCTGTCCTTTTAGTAAAAAAGTGGTCAGAAATAGCTTTGATCCAGCCATGTAATTGGCTGTTGTTGTCAAGCCATCAACCTTATGTACAGTTATGTTTTCATCTCATCTTTTTATCCTGAAAAGCATGTGAAATGTTTTATTTCATTTGCCCAGCCCCCAACAGCCCAACCAGTTGAGGGTGTTATCAAGTGCATTAATCTCACAAACTGAAACAAATGCCTTTATATCATTTTGAGATGCTGGGATTGTGTTTGAGAGGAAAGGAGGAAAGAGCAAAGACGGATTTTAACCTGGTCGTGTTCATTGCATATGTGTTAACCTGCGGTTGCAAGATAAAATGGCATAATCTGGCAAATGTCATATTTACCTTGTGTGGCTGCCAACAGAGAAACATGCTGCCGAAATGTGGGAGAGTGATGTGTCGGCGTTTATGTTCAGAGCTTGGGAAATGTAGCTGGCTTCACTATTACTTTGAAAGAAAGATCAGATGTGCAGTCGCACACATGATACGAGACACTTGTATAGTTTCTGTTTGACAAGCTTTTACATGGCAAAAAAACACTTTTCTTTGTGGTTGTTTTCCTACTACTAATTCATATGGCCAAATTGTCTTTTTCAGTTTTACTTTCATCATGTTTTTCAACAAAGTTGTGAAGTTTTCCAATGTTAATGTTGTGCATTTATTATAATATATAGTAAAAAGAAAATGGTGACTGTCCAAATTGTAACAAGGAAGTTAGATATATGTACCTATGGCAGGTAGATTGGTGTCAGTCAGTTATTATTTATGAATAATTTCCTCTTCTTCTTCCAAATTTAGTCTTTGCTTATATTGGCCAAGATAAGCACTAGGAGTGTGCAAGGGATGGAACAAGTTTTGACAATAGCCTGAGGAAGAAAGATGGCTTCATCGTTTGATGATTGTTGCTGTTTTCTTAATGAACAACACATGCTGTATGTTAATGAAAAAATGAAAGGATTTATTGCACATTTAACAATAAATCTATAGGTCTTGCAAACACTGGCAACCTTTTTTTTGGACAATTTGTTACTTTTTATACTTTATAATAGAGTTGCCATTGATCCAATATCAGTATTTGGTGCCAGTATTGACATAATTCACTCAGTGGATATCAGACTGACTCCACTGATCCACATACCAATCCACAGAGTCTGATGTTTTTAAGAATTATAGATATTTAATAATGCAATTTAAAGCCCTTAGCCAAAATGCTGTAGAGCATATAATTCATTAATTGTTAATTGAACAGTTCTACAAAGATATCCAGCAGGCCCCACATTTATTTGTTCCCCAAAATTCTTTGAGTTGGCGCTACAGGCGCTGGACCATGAACGCAACTTAACATGAGACAGTCTGTAACTGAGTGAGCTAGCAACAGTTGGCCAACTCAACATGTCAGTTTGGAGATTATTTAGTCTTGAAACACAAAAGCTTCAACAAAATATGCATCAAAGCATTTCAGCTTTTTATTATCAAGCCAGTTTAACCTACAAAAATAACGCTAGCACTACAATATCACATAACATGGTATAAACAAAATATTATGCCACACAGACTAAATGTGTGTGACTGATTACCCAACAATCATTGAATATAATCAATACAAATGAGAAAATCGCAGCCGATGACCGTTTAAGTCGTGGAGTGTCCACAGTAGGGAAGAAGCACAGTTTGCTAACAACACCGTATCACCAAAACTATTAGAAAAATGCTTTAATCGCTTCCCCCCACTCTTGCTCAACAGCAAACTCATGCAATTAATATCTGGTAAGGATCTGGGTTGAAATGATGCAACCAGGTGAATCCACTTGATCTTGACAGGTTAAACTCCTGGTCCATCACCTCCTGCTCTCACGATCATTCTGGCTGTGTACAGGCGAGCAGCTCAGTGGGGTAGTACAGAGAGCTCGACAAACAAAATAGAGAAATGGCCTTAATGCCGAACATTTATAAAGGCATTGCTGTTTGATCCAGCTCCCCGTCATTGTGAGTGATAATTCAACAGGCCACTGATTAGGGTACGAGAGCACGGTTTAGACTGATGTGAGTCATGTTTAGATACTGCTGGCGAAAACACAACGTTTCCCATAATGCTGCTTCATAATAGAAGTTTTTAAGAAACTTTTTAGCTTTTATTGTGAAGAAGTTATAGTAAATTAAACTTGTTGTTATACTGAGTTAGCGGTGATTCTTCGATAGTACTGCGGGGATCTGGACAAGTGCGTCATTGGTTTAAGACACACCTTCAAGCAGGTAGCCCAGTTGTGGTGGAGGAGCAAAATCCCGGCTGTGCCGGGCTGCTGCGCCAAGTCAAACCGAGTAGAGCCAGGCCAGCAGATGTAATGGAAAAACGGTATAAGAGTAATGAACATGGCTCAGTTTTGGCCACTATGCAATCCAACCTCATTTAGATGCTATGAACCCTTTGGCAGGAAAGAGCTTTACAAATAGGAACTTCAAAATTAAGGTAACTAGATAGTTTCAGCATTTTAAATTGTGATCAATCTTGAAGGTGTCCCAAATGTTCTTTTCAGGTGAATTGTAGAGATTGCAGTCTTAGATGTCCTCTTATTTCTTTTTCCAAACTTCACATATGTGAAGAAACCAATAGAGCGATGTAGCCAACTAGATGGTTATGCTGATTGGACAAACTACTTCATGTCGCTCTTCCTTGGTTGACATGTTATAAACAATGAGACAGTTAAAGGTAGCAACATGGCAGATGAGGAGCTTGTGCCAAAAGATCCATCTATAATGCAATATTGTCTTCCAATGGTTCAAAAGCAGAAATTCAAAGGCTGTTTCAAGAGTGGCATTTCAAAATTGAAACAATATACAGTAATTCAAGTGGGGATTGTGATTACGATCAAATAGATAGTGACATTATTTTTTGGCAGGATCATCCACACTTAGATCGAAATGCACACGCAAACATGAACTGGAATCTTTTTTTTGTTTTCAGATGTTTTTGCTGAAGCCCTCTATTTGTCTTTGCTTACTTTTCCACCATTTTCCACTCTTCTCCCGCAACTGTTTCGTTTTTCTTTTCTCTCTCTCTGGCATATGCCGTGTCTCTCTGGGCCTTTGGCCTTTGATAATGGAGCTGTAAATCATGTTTAGAGGGGCCGGTTTGAGTGTTGTTGTTCGGGTGGGGGAGGCACTGTAGAGATGGAGGAACAGAAGAGGGCATGCCAAGAGGAGGGGAAACACTAGAGGCTTCCTGTGCGACAGTGCTGTCCTCTAGTCTGGCGACACTCCTCCGTAATAAGTGCCGATTGTCAAGCGAGAGAACCCATGTGGGAGAGGAGGACGAGACCGTGCTCATGTGTGAACGGCAGGGAGGCAGTAGGCAAGCATCTGTGTGTTTCTGTGCAGTGGAGGGGGAGGGGCAGGCAGCAGTGCAGTGCGCTGCTCAGCTGTTGAGCAAGCTGGTCTTTCTCTCTGTGTGTCTCCTCCCGTTCCTCTCTCTCTCCCTCCGCTGGGCCGGGCTTGCTCTGTCTGCCTGAGCACTACTGGCGGTGGGGAAACCTCTGCGAAGCAAAGCAGGCTGCTGCTTTGGCCACTGTGGAGAAAAGCAGGCAAAGGCAGCACACAGGTTCATGCAGAGGGCCATCGGAGAATAAATTGGAATAAATTACTTCTGAGGACTGAACAAGAAATCTAAGTATTCCTTCTCTCAGGCCACTAACAAAATAAAAATGATGTATTTTTGTAGTAACTTTACAATTAATTTTGCTTGTAGTAATCATATTTAAAATACTTTGGAGCTACCATTGAGTAGTTTTAGGTCTAAGTTTTTAACAGCAGTCCCTAAATTTGTTGATTATGTGTGAACTTGAGGCACCAGATCACCCTGATAAAGGCACTGTAGACAAAACATTTGGGGTAAAAAAGCAAAGTTGCAACTTTGATGTGTGCTGAAGCTCACACTGATCTCCGACTCGCTGTGTGAGCATTATCAAAGCTAGAAACTGTTCTAGGGCTGTAACGGTTTGTGTCATTGTGCCAAATTATCACGGTATGGGGCTTATGATCTGATGCAAATAGACTACATGGTATGTACTGTATGTTGAGGGTGGTTATGCAGAACCACAGTTCAAAAGCGCAAGTTTCACCTTGGAAACTTTAAGCTGTATACCGTGAGCAATCTGTGCTGACGTTAGCACGACAAGCTGATTGCCAGGCATATGAGTCATACTATGTCAAGTGCGACACCTTTTTTAAATGATTTTTTTTTGGAATCCATTTTGGTTCCCTCATCTACAACAGCAACACAGAAAGAGTTGTGGATAAGACGAGTACGGTGCGTCAGCGTTGCTCAACCATTGTAAATAAGAAAAATTTGTATTAGAGCTGCGCGATATGGTCAAAAAAGTGATATTGCGATTATTTTGACGGAAAATGACGATTGCGATATAATTCATGATTACTGTTGATGATTACATTTTACATCACAATTTTCATTGTCATTGAAAAACTAGTAAAATTATGATGATGTGGCATTTCTCCTGGTTTCTGCCAAACAAACATGTTTTTTTACATCTGGAGAAGGCCAGAACATCTCTGCAGCACTATAAAATTTCATTAAAAGACTGTTTTGTGACACATTTGACCTTTTTATAAGATAATTGCAGTTCTTGCGATTTGGATTTTGCACTTAGCCATATTGTGAATTATTTTGCATTTAATTGTGCAGCCCTCATTTGTATCCTTCTGCATTTGGGATTTTTCTCATCGCCGTGCCAAAATAGCACTAAGCCATGACTTCTGTGTACCGTAACACTGTTCCATGTGCTTAATACTCAGTGCCGTGGTAAAAGACCGATCTACTGTGATGGTATCCTGCATGATATGCAGATTTTCTGACCACCCTCTGTCCTGATTGTCAACTATAGATGGGGATGTCAGGAGCTCCATTTGGCCAGCAGTACGGCCAGGCTGGGGTGCAGCAGATGGGGGCAGCGGGGGTCAACGCTCAACAACTCCAGAACAAGACGGCGCTTTCCAACAACCTGCCCCAATTCCCTGCTGAGCTGAAGGGAGCTGGGAGTGTGCCAAACTTGGTGAGTATCACTCGAATCTTCGATAACAGGTGGATATCTGTCACACGCCCTTTGTGTTTTAGGTTAGTAAGGGCAAAACATATTTTATATTATGTATATGCTGTACCCGGCTATGTAGGGAAGATAAAAGGGGAACTGTTGTATCGATACTGTAATTAACTTGCTGTGATACACTACACTGTCGCAGTGTGCATGTTCTCTTTTCAACAAAATCTGTGCTATTTTTCATCAGGAAATGGATTTGCCTCTTTAGACTTGCTTTCTGCATCATCTGTTGCTTCACACGCTATCTCCTCTGCAGACATAGGCACCCAGTCTGCAACCATTGAAGTATGCATACTAGCTTTAGTCCTGGCCTTGCGCTTTTCACGAGGGGAGCTCTCATAGAAGTCATGAAACACTGAAATGCTGCCATAAAAGACCATTTTTTTCCTTTTGCACTGTGTTAAGTTTTGGGAATAAAGCAAACTACCACCCTGTCTTGGTGTAAACCATTTTCAGGGTTCCCATCTCAAATGTGCCTATGTCATGTGCACTCCCTTCATTTCAGCTCAGTGTGAGATTCTTTATGTTGTTTCCCTGTTATTTACAGTCGCACTACTTTAAGGGCAGAGGAGAGACAGGTGATGAGAAGTTAACGTTACTCAACTTGACTGATATGTACCACAAACGCCCCTCCAGGGATGACAAAGGTTTTGCTAAAGATTATGACCTTTAATCAGTAAGTAAGGATAAGGAGTAAGAGTAAGGATAGAACTCTGATCAAAGTGTTCATATATTGTTGCTTAAAGTACAGTTTGTTTAATATGGATTGCATTATTATATCATTATTATGCACATTTAAATTTAACCAGTGGCATCTTCGCACAGCCGGTGAACCAAAAGATAAAACAAACAAAACTGAACAAATGTTTGGTGTTATTAAGATGAAGTTTAGTAACTGGCAAGATTATCACTTTGTCTCTCTCTCAGATTTGTTAAAGGCGGTACAAGTGTTGAGTACAGGGTGAGATTCTTTCAAAAAGTAAACAGTGCGCTGTGCTATGGAACAGGAAATTGATTTCATCGAAGCAGGAAATGTCATTCCCTCAATTCTTGAGAAAGTTTTTTTTTAATTTTCCTTGTTTAACCAGTTCCTTCTCAGTCTTAGTGATTTCATTCACATTGTCTTTTAATTTTACATGTCAACTTCCTTTATCTTACCTCCTCTTTCTTCTCTGGTGTCATGCCTTCTTAATTTAATTTTTTTACTTTTCTTTACCCACATCTCTTAGCACCTGCATTATATTTATTGATGTCTTTTACTTAAAAGCTTAAAGTCTAAAACAAGTCAAGTCTGAAATTCTGATCTGTGCCTAACTTGTCTGTATATTGTCTCCCTTTTGCAGTCCCAGATGCAGACGCAGGTAGCATCGGTGGGCATGGTCCCCGGTGCTGGTGGTGTGTCCGCGGGCCCGACGGCCGACCCCGAGAAGCGAAAACTCATTCAGCAGCAGCTGGTCCTGTTGCTCCACGCACATAAGTGCCAGCGGCGCGAGCAGGCCAACGGGGAGGTGAGGGCCTGCACCCTGCCCCACTGCCGCACCATGAAGAACGTCCTCAACCACATGACACACTGCCAGGCTGGCAAGTCCTGCCAGGGTGAGTGAAGTGTTTTTCAGAGCACTACTTGGATTCAAATATTTAAATTTTGGCTGACTCCTGTCTGAGGGTGTTTACCTGTGCACCTGCCACCACAAGGTGTTAAAGGGACATAGTAATGTGCTAACTGAATTTCCTCGCATCTGAACTTTTATGTGACTCTGATGTCACGGGTTAATCTCTCGTCTGCTAATCACTGTAAGAATTGAACAAAACATTGACATAATCAGAGCCTGTGATGTGGGCACAGTGCCATTAGCATTACATACTACAGAAAGGTGTTATTGACTTGTTGTAGTTTCAAGTACAATATGCCAAAAGCACCTGTCGCCTTCAGCTCTTTATATAACCGCTCGCCAATATCGTCCTTAGCAGAATTGCTTATTGATCTGTATGTGACTGACGACCAGTGCAGGAGTTTTCATGAAATTTGCATCCCTATATATCATAAACAATCAAATTGCATTGTTGTTGACGTACAATACAGATAGTGCAAGGGGAGTTATTATGATTGAACAGCAGTGATAAAAAAAAAAATAAATGTCAATTTCTAGCCACAGTTTGATGAGAGCAGTCAGATGCTGAACTGCTGTGCATTTAAGTCACTTATGTTGTATTGTTTTGTGCAGTGTGAAGCAGTAAGCTCTTTTATTTCATTGCTTCAATAGAGCCACTTTACCCCCTTGACCTGCTAATCCCCAAATATCCCAGTGACTGACAACAAACGGAAATATCAGCAAACATGAATTTAATCTTTATTAAAACTGATGTCATAATGCTTGTACTCTACCCTGGTGGCAAGCAGCCTCCCTCTGACAGCTGTGAGTAGTAAGGAGGTCACCACAGGTTAATGAACTTTGAACTCCGATATTTTTACTGTTTATATGCTTAAAGTAAATGCAGGGATGGTTTTATGGTTTTATTACATCTGTAATTGCTTTTACATAGGTATTTGCACATTGTACTGGGGCAGTCAAGGTTTTTTATTTTTTGTTTGTTTTGACCATGCTGCATTTTAACTTGCTTTGAACTTTCCTTCATTTAGTCAGGGACAAGACCATGATCACCTAGTTTTCACATGCTGCCAGCCCCCCAACATAAGAGTCCCAGATTTACCAGTATGCACTGCGTAAATGCTTATAAGAGGGAGCTAAAATTCACTTAGACATTTCAGTAACAGGCCATTAAAACAGCTCACAATGTGTTATTTTTATTAGTTATTTAATAGTCAGTGTTTCATTTTGAACATACAATTAAATTTGTCCATTGAAAAAAGGTTACAAAAATGTAATGCTAATTGCTAATTTGGAATCGGCAGGTCAGACTTTAAAAAAATTGGAAATTGGAATTGGCCAAGAAAATTGCAATTGGTGCATACCTACTTATTTTACATGAGTTGAATGTAGTCTGGTAAGAAATCAGCATTTTCAACTCCTTAACTTTTGAAAATGTGAAATACTGCTGAATTACCTGTCTCCATGCCTCAATCTGTCTCTTTTTCCCTTTTGTTTTTCCCCAGTGGCTCACTGTGCATCATCCAGACAGATCATCTCCCACTGGAAGAACTGTACGCGGCACGACTGTCCGGTCTGCCTGCCTTTAAAGAACGCTAGCGATAAGAGGAACCAGCAACGTGAGTGACTCCAGCAGCTCCCCTTCTCTCTTATGCATTTAAACATCCATATAAAAATACATATGGGCTAAGTTAGAAGTTGATAGAGAACAAAGAATTCTGGATGGATGCTTAAATATCTTGTGGTTGTGGTCATTTTGGGGAAAAAAAAATCTTTTGATACCTTGTAAGCTGTTCAGTAAGGCAGTTGTCACTCAGCAGCGAGCTTCGAGTCAAGTGTGTGGCATGAAGTGGTGCCCCCTGCAGGTCGTGTGTCCCTGCCGCAGCTCTGTGCTGGCTCGCTGACTGTGAGAGCTTCAACAGTGAGAGGATTCCTCTAGAAAGGCTGGGCCTGTAATGTGACACCCAGGGGAGGGGCTCCGTGGCTCTGCTATGAGTGGGGGCAGGGTCTTTGGATAGCGTGCTCTCTGATTGGTTAAAAGGCCCTGACAGATTTAAATCCCCCACAGAGGCAGCGTGCTCCCTGTCAGCAGTCAACACAGCAGGGAACAGTGTAGGGATTTTAGATGGAGGTCTGCTCAAGAACATTTTCTTTTCCACAGAGGCTGAGATTTCTTTTCTTAACACAGAAAAAAAAAAACAGTTAATAATATTCAATGGTGTCAATGTTTTAATTTTTTTTCATACTGATGAGTATACTAATGTTAATTATTTGTGTTGTATTTAGAAACAATACAGAAAGAATGGAAGCAGCAGCAGTTACCCCTCATTTATAACAGTGTATTAATAATTAAATGTTTAATTCAAATTGCCAAACCACTTACTTATTTCCTCATCTTCTCATTTAAGCCATGCTAGGTTCTCCTGGGGCCAGTCTGCAGAATGCCATCAGCACGGTGGGGCCTGGTCAGCCAAGTGCCACAGCCATCAACAGTGCTGCCACGCACATCGACCCCAGCTCCATGCAGAGGGCCTACGCTGCCCTGGGCCTGCCGTATGGGAACCAGTCCCCTGTTCAGGTCCAGGGTCAGGCTCAGCAAAACCCCCAAGGCCCCCACCCGCAGCTGCGAAATATGAACCCACTAGGTACAATAAAGATGAGACTTCACTGTCATTTTTAGAGGATCAAAAATGTACATGTGATAACAAAACTGTCGATCTGTTGCTAAGCCTTTTTCTTCTGAATGACCATGTGTGTTTATCAGGCACTAATCAGATGAACCAGATGGCAGGAGGCATGGGTGTCCCCTCTTCAGACCCGACTGGCATGCACTCTGACTCCTCCCTACCATCCACACTCAACAAGTGAGTATTGTCATCCTTAACATGCCACATTAACAAGACTCTTGCTGCCAAGGTATCCACTATTTTTAATGTGCTTCCTAGCACCTCTTTCACACTGGCCAGAAACCCCAATAACACGTACTTCTAATATCTGGATTTTTGTAACCAGTGGGAAACGGTAAAATCCACGTTAATTCTTGGTCAAATTACTATTCATTGGCTCAGGCTCCTTTTGGCAAACATGACACTGGGGTAAACACATTAACATTCACCCCTTTTCTGGCACAATGCTATGATGGCACTGATTTTGTTGACGTTGGTGTGAAAATAATTTTCGATCCGTCTCTGTTCAAACAGCAGTCAGTGATGAGCTTTAAAGATGAAAGACATATAAAAGTAATCACCGCTACATGGTCACTTGCCTCCTGCTGTTTTCTACCATTTCCTGTTTTCTAGCACGTTTTTGACATTGAACATGATAATAATGAGTCTTATGATTTCATGTCCAGTGCAGTATAATCAGCCACAATCTCAATGCATTCTCTGCCCTTTGGGTGCTTTTTAAATACATTTTCAAAATGTGTCTTGGAGGACAAACTATGTAAATTACAACCTATGTGCACATTGTTTTGTTTATAAAACCTGGTGTGAAGTTGAACTTGAGTAATAGTTTCTTTCTCTCTGTGTCTTACAGTCAACTGATGCCAGATGGGACGGTAGCGGGAGGCATGGGAAACCTGCCCACTGCCACCCCTCTCTCTGCTTCAGGGGTAAGGAAGGCCTGGCATGAACACGTCACTCAGGACCTGCGCACCCACCTGGTGCACAAACTGTAAGTCAAGCAATGTAACAGATGCATTATAAATACTCAGATTCTGTCATTTGGAAAAAGAATAAACTTGGTGCACCAGGCTCTCAGTGAGTTGTGTATTTCTCTACTTCTCTCTTCAGTGTACAAGCCATATTCCCCACCCCAGACCCCGCAGCACTGAAGGACCGTCGAATGGAGAACCTGGTGGCATATGCACGCAAGGTTGAGGGTGATATGTACGAGTCCGCTAACAGCAGGGTAACTTATATAATACACTTCTTATGTTTTTATCATCACACCATTATGACCTGTCTTCTGTGGTTTTTGGTTTCAACCTCTCTCTTGTCACTATGAGAGTAGAGAATTTTAACCAGAACCAGACACTGAAGAAACACAATCACTATTCTTTTTGAAATGTCTTGTCTGTCTCTTGTTATCATCTCACTAGGATGAGTATTACCACTTCCTGGCAGAGAAAATCTACAAAATCCAGAAGGAACTGGAGGAGAAGAGGCGCTCACGGCTCCAGAAACAGCCTGGCATGGTGGGCACAGCTGGGCCTCAGCAGCCTGGTATGGCTCAGCCCAACGCCATGGGCCCAGGACAGGCTGTCCGACCTCCGAGTTAGTAGCCAAACTCTCTACACTCAAAATATTAAAGCGGAAAGACACTTCTGGGTCTTGAGTGCTGTCTGCTTCTTCTGCAGTTCTCAGTTGATACGAGTACAAAAAAAGTCTATAACTGATAGTAACTCATAAATGAACGCTGCCATGTCCTTGTGTCTTTCAGATGGACCTGTGCCTATGCCCAACATGCCAAATCAGATAATGAACCGTATGCAGGTGCCCCAAGGTATGTTTTTGCTCATTGCTTTCTTGGCAGTCCTACTCAAAAAAAAAAAAGAAAGCAGCACATGTGATCTTTTTGCTAAACTTCCAAGTTCTTAAGTTTGCTAATGGGTAAACACCTAAATGTTTTAAAGAAAATCTGCATTTCAACAGTGAAATTGTTTTTTAGCTACACCTGATTGTTTAACCAGGTAATGTTGAAAGCATTTGTCAGAGCTGTGATGTTTAAGTGAGCTGCTTCAGTGCCTCTAACAGCCCAGCAGGACATGGAATATTAAATTACAACTCCCAAGTTTAATAAACAGCTAAACAATTGTGTGTGTGTGTGTGTGTGTGTGTGTGTGTGTGTGTGTGTGTGTGTGTGTGTGTGTGTTCCCACAGGAATCAATCAGTTTAACCCAATGGCAATGCAGAATGCGCAGATGTCTCAGGCACCCATGGGAGCACGTGCTCCCTCCCCCATGAACCATCCACAGCAGATGAACATGAGCTCCGTCCCAGCGGTTAGATCTTTCCCCTCTGTCTCTTCACTTTATTATAACAGTGGTTTCCCTAAGCCTTTCAGTCCCCTCTCTATATTTTAAACGTGCTCTTCTTCAACCATTTTTCAGTTTTGTTTCCAGTTTATTCAGTTCTTGCTCCATTTTTCTCTGTCACTCTATTATGTCACTTTTGTCACTTTATTCTCCACTTGACTGTGAAATACCCCACAGCCTTTGACTGATTATTAATTTCTTAATCTGTTACCATTTTGAAACTAAAGCATGCTTCAGTATGCAATGTTCTGACTGTGGTTGACACAATTCCTGACCCATTAATGAAGCGGCTGTCTGGCTGTCAATTGTAGTGTTCCTTCTGTCTGTTGAATCAAAACATGGCGTGGCATGTTTACTTATTAGGTATTGAATACTAGAGGCCTGCCGCCATAACGTTTTTGTCTGTTTCATTTCTCTTCTCTTTTACAGATGGGCATGTCCCCGTCAAGGATGCCTCAGACCCAAGGAATGATGGGTAGTCATGCTAATAACATGGTCCCTCAGCCAGCCAATCAGGGCCAGTTCCTGCCACAGGGCCAGTTCCCTGCAGCTGCAGGTGGAGCAATGAATGTGAATGTAGGCATGGGCCAGCCCATAACACAGGCTGCTGTCACACAGGTGAGGAGACATGTGCTGTGCTGAGAGAAATGCTGACATATGGCATGCTCCTAGCATTTTCATTGCTCCTTGCTTTTTTCCTGAACGTGGCCTTATGAGCATCTTTGTGTGGGATGCTATATAAATATTGCTTATGCTAACTGTACATCCCTCTTTGTTCCAGCAGCCGCAGAACTCTAACCTCCCTCTGAATGCGTTGGGATCCCTTGGCTCCCAGCTGCCCTGTGGCCCTGCAGCGCAGCCCACCTTGCGCGCCACCCCTCCACCCAATGCCTCTGCCAGCCTGCAGCCGCAGCAGCAGCAGCAGCAGCAGCAGCAGCAGCAGCTGCAACAGCAGCAGCAGCAGCACCATGCTTCTGCACAGGCCCAGGTGCCACCACGGCCCTCCACCCCAGCCTCCGTAGGTGGGCCCTCCTCCACCCCAACCCACGTACCCAGTAGTCTCCCTGCCCCCCCCTCAGCCATGGGCACACCCCCGGACCCCTCCCTGCCGCTCACACCCCTGCAGCCCCAGACAGAACCCCCCAGCCAGATGCAGCAGCCCACCTCGGTGCAGGCACAGCACCCCAGCACACCGGTGAGCTACTAGTTCTTACTGAAAAGTCACTATCATACTTTCCAGGTCCTGTGAAAGCTTTTGACTAAACAGGTGTAGGTGTAGTGCTGCCAGAGCACATTGGAACATGCTCCAGCAATTTTTTTTCAGTGAGTAAAGAATATTTACAGTTTGAATAATCCAGTTACAATTCATATAGATTTTTGAAACACTTCCAACACCTCCAGATCCAACGTTCACTTAAGCGCATGTCATGTTGGAAAGCCAATAAGGCTGATAGCCTTTCAGCAGCACAGTAAATGAAAATGATATTTTCTCCAGCCTATAGCTAGCTAACATTAATGCAGCAAAAACATCCTTTCAGTCATCATTCACTCTTGTGACTGTTTCTTTACTTTTGATGCATTTGCGAAGAAACATTACAATATCAAGAGAAAATGAAAGCTAGCTTAGCTAAGTTTTCATAGCCTGGCCTATGAGCTTGATCTCTTTTTGCACTTAAACCCAATGGATGTTTCACATGCAGCATCATTTGCTTGGTACAAAAATAGGTAAATAAAATCATTTAAAACACAAACTACTGGTGTTTATTTGCCTATATTGCTTAATGCCACGCTAATAACAACCTGCCACATCCGTGGTATCATCTAATACTACTTAGCTAGATGTTTGCCATGTAATATTTTCAGTTTGATGAAACTATTCATGAAGTCAGTCCAACATTTGATCATGTGGTGAATTGTAGCTGAAACTGTGGTTATATAACCTTCTAAACATACAACTGTGCAGTGTGCTTTGGTACTTAAAGGCATAATATGCAAGATTTTCCTAAAAAAAATGTGTACACTCATAAAATTAAACCCGGGACATTTCTGGGCGTAAGCACCTCTGGAGAAACGTAGCTCATTGTTGAGTCTCATTTCCAGGTCGTCAAATACTGACACTTTGAGTTGGTACCTCACCAACCCAAAGTATCTGTATTTGACGACCTGCGAATGAGAATCAACAGTCAACTGTGTTTCTCCATGACTGTTTATTGCACCTGATGTGATTATAAACAGCAACTGACAAACCCTGAATAGTACACCTTTAAACAAATAACGCCACACCTCTGGAGAGGATCCCTGACAGCCAGTCCTATATTTTCTTACAAGTCAGTTTGACTTGATTGATTGAAGTTATCAGTATTGTGATCAGAATGTCTCTTCACCTCTCTCTGAAGTTGTCCCAGGCAGCAGCGAGTATAGATAACAGAGTGCCCACCCCAGCCTCTGTTGCTGAGCTGAGCTCCCAGCAGGCTCTGCCGGACATGAGCGGCACTGAAGCCAAATCTGAAGTAAAAGAAGAAGACGATGACAGCAAGCCTGTGAAGAAACAGATGGATGTAAAAATGGAGGTATGTTCAATTTAACAGGATAATTCAGTAATCAGTAGATAAGAAAGGCACTGTTGTTGTCTTTTCAGTTTCCTAAAGGAAAGTTTTATGCTTCCTATTTATTGTATTAAATACTTGATTGTTTCCTGACTCAGCTCCGTAGGACAGCTGATTGACCATGTTTTTTGTTCATTTAGCAGGATGATGAAACCAAACCACCGCTGGTGAAGAAGGAGGAGCCCGATGCAGTAGAGCCAAAGCAGGAACCAATGGAAACTGAGGAAAAGAAGCCGGAGATGAAGACAGAACCCAAAGAAGAGGAGGAGAGTGGGGCCAACAGCACATCGGCCAACTCTGCCGCTCAGAACCGCAAGAAAAGTAAGAACACATATATAAAATATCCATTTATTCACATATATTAATTTCAACTCATGTTGTGGTGAAATCCTTTAAACAGGAGTAAATTTATATACCTGTGTGTTTACTTAGACAGTGCATTTGCAGACACAGGTATGTTCAGGATTTTTTTGGTTTCCTATAACATAAATATTGTGTCTTTCCAGTTTTCAAGCCCGAGGAGCTGAGACAAGCCCTAATGCCGACACTTGAGGCCCTCTACAGACAAGATCCAGAGTCCTTGCCCTTCAGACAGCCTGTAGACCCCACGCTACTGGGCATACCTGTGAGTATACACACGCACATACCTTTTTACAAGACCCACAGGAAATAGTGTTAAGCATGATTTGCTCTTTAATGAAAACATCTCTCTACTGCTGCACAGGACTACTTCGAAATCGTGAAGAACCCCATTGATCTATCTACCATCAAGCGCAAGCTGGATACGGGTCAGTACCAGGAGCCGTGGCAGTACGTGGACGACGTGTGGCTCATGTTCAACAACGCCTGGTTGTACAACCGTAAAACATCCCGTGTCTACAAGTACTGCACCAAGCTGGCAGAAGTGTTTGAAGCAGAGATCGATCCCGTCATGCAGGGCCTGGGCTACTGCTGCGGCAGGAAGGTGAGATGGGAATTAAAAAACGAAAACTAGATTTATCTCATCAGTTCACGTTAATGTTTACCTGTAAGTGAGTTCTAACAATGACATGGATTTCAAATGTTTATCTGATGTTTCCACAGTTCGAGTTTTCACCCCAGACACTGTGCTGCTATGGCAAACAGTTGTGTACCATCTCCCGGGATGGCACCTACTACAGCTACCAGAACAGGTAAAAATGTCTGCTAACTCTGTCTAGGAATAGAGATGGGTAAAAAAGGTGGAGGAGCAGTGAGCAAGAGAAGCCATACCAGTCAACAAACCTTCATATGATGATCTTTTCTTTAAAGGGGAAACACAGGCGCCACTTAGAGTCGTATATTGTGGCCAAACAGAATGTGCTGTCTGTTGTGCCTGAGAACTGGCAGCAAAGCTCCCCCTGCTGTGTAGAATCTGCTACTGCACCTTGCTATCAATATAATGCAACACCATTGAATTATTGCACATACTGGCCACTAAATGCTGTGAGATTTACCAATTTAGGATTCAACACAAAAAATCTGAGTTTTTGCAAATTTATTGAATTCCTTATATTAAGGCTCTGTACAAGGTTTTATCATTTGACCAGAGCTTGATCTTTTCTGACAAGTCCCACACATTTGTATTTGTATTATCATTCATTCCTCCTCCCCTGGCATGACCATTGATTCATCCATTAGCTCATAGTGCATGTTGCTTGTTTTATGAGTTATTGTAACTGTTTTTTTGTTTTTATTTTCCAGCATGTAGTAGTTTCTGTTCAAACATTCATTCAATGTTGACATTCATTAACATAGTATTTTAGCATGTTTGCTCTCACTTCTGAATGAGAGTGGCCGCATCATGACCATTCCAACTGTGACTAATCTGTACCTCTGCCTGTGTGTGTGTGTGTGTGTGTCCTTCCGTCTGTCCACCGCCCATGCTCTGTCCTCGGTTGTTTCCGTGTGTCCCCATTTACTCTGCATTCTGCCACCTGTGCGCCGGTTTGCCTGTGCTGCTACTGTGTGTGCTGGCTGCAGTTCACCCAAATATGGCCTTATTGCCGACAGGTATCACTTCTGTGAGAAGTGCTTCAACGAGATCCAGGGCAACAGTGTGACCCTGGGGGACGACCCGGCCCAGCCACAGACGTAAGTTAGCAGGCCCGGGTGGCCGACCTCCACCTGATGATCATCTTGCGAGATTATCAGACTGTTTTTCTCTCTGGTCTTCATTCTGTGGAAGGTAGTTTGAATCACAGGAGCAAATATGAACTTGGTTGTCTCTTTGTCTTTTCTGTGCAGCATGATATCAAAAGAGCAGTTTGAAAAGAAGAAAAATGACATGTTGGACTCTGAACCGTGAGTACTGTCTGGACAGTAACCTCAGTTAGACTCTCATTTATGTGATGGCAGTGATGCTTTGTAACTTTTTTGCAAAAAAGCACAGAAAAAGGAAATGTTTGTTGTTGCAGGTTTGTTGAATGTAAAGACTGTGGACGAAAGATGCATCAGATATGCGTGCTGCACTATGACGTCATTTGGCCAACAGGGTAAGTTTCGCTAGCTATTTGACTATTATCCAGCCCTTCAAGCAACATACACAGTCCATGTTTGACCTCAACAGAATTAATTCAGCAGGAAGTTACTGTATGTTAATACTAAACTGTTGTATGATTTTTCGTCTTCTAGCTTTATCTGTGACAACTGTCTGAAGAAGTCTAACAAAACAAGAAAGGAGAACAAGTTTTCAGCCAAAAGTAAGTCACTTGTAGCAAATCAGAATAAATATAATTCTCCTTTATTTAATTATGTTAAAGGATATTTAATACTTGAGCTAACATGAAATGTTTGTCTTTGTAAAGGGTTGCAAACGACAAGGCTGGGGACGTATATTGAGGACAGAGTGAATAAGTACTTGAAAAGGCAGAACCACCCAGAGGCCGGTGAGGTGTTTGTGCGAGTGGTGGCCAGCTCTGACAAAAATGTGGAGATTAAGCCTGGCATGAAGTCTAGGTAAGGTCCTCACCTGCTGATAAAGTGTGTCCCTCCTGATTTGTAGTAACATTGGTTAAATCTAGAACTGGGAACTTCGGCGCATAGCACTTAAGAACTTGTGAGGAACAAACCAGGAGAGACTTTGGGGATTATTTAAGTGCTTTTTAAGAAAAGGTGCTTGTTGATTACTGTGTGTTTGATGGTGGCGAGCATTTGATATATATGCTGGAGTCTTTAAAGTCGCATCAAGTGAATGAGGATATTTAAACTAAAATAGAGACTAAAGGAACTGAAAAGCACTAGTAGAACATTGAAGCTTTCAGATAAAGCCATGTTGTCATTTTAAAGTTATGTTTAGGGGCATCTCTACCTTATTATATTACAAAGTCAGTGTAGTGGTGACAGAAAATGAGGGGAGAGAAGGGATGAAAGTAACAAAGGTGCTGAGCTGGAGTTAAAGTGGGGGTGTAATGAGCTTCTATAAACCCCTAGACATGGATTTGGATATAAATAAAGACGTCCGTCATATCTGTCACCATTGTGCTGACCTTCGAATGCTGGAAGTTGATGCACTAAAATATACTGTGTGGTTTTGTTGCCCAGCCTTTGCTGTCAAAATTGATTGCAATTTACAGCACAATTGTCCATATATCATATAAAAGTATATCTCCAAGTAAGCAAACATTCATGAACGACCTATCTGACCATGGGAATTATTCAGGAGCACTCTGAGGTCGTCGGCCAGAAGCAATTCCTCTCTTCCATCCTTTGGTGTCACAAAGACAACCGTATCACTTTCTGTTTAGCTCAGAGTAGCAACCACTAACAACACAGGACAAACATTTGAGAACAGAAGTTTTGTCTAAAATGGAGACCTAAAAGCAGATAGACATGGTGCCAGCCTGACTGAATCGACTTAATTTTCCTGGGCTGGGATTACGTACTCGATGGCAGCCAAAATCGCACAGTTGAAAGTGCTTTATAGGGAACCAATCTAAACTCCAATGATGTCATTATTCTGTAGGCATTACATAGTGCAATCAATAGTTTCTTCATAACGATAAGTTAAAGCAAAAAACTTGTCTATCTAAGTTTAATAAAAGCGTTTTTTAAATGTACCTATGCTTCTCTGTTTCCTCAGGTTTGTGGACTCAGGCGAGATGGTGGAGACCTTCCCTTACAGAACCAAAGCACTTTTTGCATTTGAGGAAATAGACGGGGTGGACGTTTGTTTCTTCGGCATGCACGTCCAGGAGTACGGCTCAGAGTGCCCCTTTCCAAATACCAGGTAAAACTACAGCAAAAAAATAAGTCATGTTTGCACTTTTTCTTTTCTGCTTTAGCTTTGTATGTTGTGTGGGTTGCTCTTTGGTGTGTTGCTAATTTCTCCATATTTGCTTTGCAGACGGGTTTACATATCATACCTCGACAGTATTCACTTCTTCAAACCACGTTTGCTAAGGACTGCAGTGTACCATGAGATCTTAATAGGCTACCTGGAGTATGTGAAGAAACTGGGGTGAGTTAAGAGCAGTTTTACTCCCTTCAAGCTAATACTGAATGTATCGTGCCTGCGTTTGCCAAGTGGCTGATGAATCTTGCTGCTCTCCTCAGGTATGTGACAGGTCACATCTGGGCCTGCCCACCCAGTGAAGGAGATGACTACATTTTCCACTGCCACCCTGCTGACCAGAAGATACCCAAGCCCAAGAGACTCCAAGAGTGGTACAGAAAGATGCTGGACAAGGCTTTCGCTGAGAGGATCTTGCATGACTACAAGGTCAGGAAATGGTCACACCGGTCAGATTTTCTCAGTTATAGTTAATAATTTTGTCACCAGTTATAACCTCACAGTAGCTCCTTTCCATCAAGTTGTCTCTGGTACAGACAGAGAGCTCTGCACAACGACTTGTAAAATATGACATTCCCACTTCAGGTCAAAGAAAGCCTGATATTTTCTGGGTTCAGCTGGATACCAACTGTTTGAATGCCAAACCAATTTATTTTTGGTGGAAATGCACCAGGTGGTTCAAAATGTGGTGTCTGAACCTCGATGGAATCAATTCTTTGTTGGTGGAAAAGCTGCTCTCACGCATCGGTGCTGTGGTGCTTCATCTATTTTTTCCACAAGACATGTGAAGTTCTCTGCATAAAAAAACACATAAAAACAATCTGTGGACAGTCATATTGACATCATACCAGTTTTTCACTGCAGTTTTAAAGTATATATGTAGAATATGTCACAGACATAAAAATACACACAACAGGTGAAGGGCAGTATTTTTGGTGTGCTTTTTTTTTTTCTCTCCCACTCTATCTGTCAATGAAGGTAAGGGAAAACCATCATCTTTATCTGCTCATGTAGGAAATGTGCCTCAGCCTTTAGTCTGGGTGTGGCTTGTGATTAGGAGGCAGTGAGATGCCATGCCATCTTGATTTGATTTATCAAAGACTCAATGATTAGCCAATTATTTTGGCATATTATGTATATTATGTGTTGGCAATTATTGCAAACTATTTGCTGCTTGGTTTAAAACAAAGTTTAGATGATAATTTAGCTTCTTTGTCATTTCATATAATCGTTGCAACAGGGCATTTTGATAGAAACAGTGGATCACAGTTGCACATAAGAAGTGCACTGATGATAAGTTAGCTTTGACATGATCCAAGTTTTCTGTTTGTGATATATATTTTTTTTATTTTTTAAAGTAGTTAGGCTTTATAAATTACAAACAAAGCCTAATGGGATGAACATCTAAATTAAAATTGTTTTTTAAATTAAAGTTTAAACTAATTTGCTTGACATACCAATTCGATTAAGTATTCCAATATTAATTCGGTCCATTACACCTTTTTCTAAACCAGAGTGTTACTATGCTTCGTTTTATCCTTTGTCTGGCTGAACAGTCAAATAGCGTTTATCAGCTTTTGTGTCCAGTCCATAGTGGGGCCTCCCCCCTGTGTTTGGGATAGATTATTGTCAAAATTATTACAACAGAAACTATGATTCTTACCATTTTAGACAATATATAACTAATCATTTAGGCTCATCTTTACAGAAGGCTGCAGTAGAAGTAGCCATTTTCCCCCACATTAGTTTAAAAGTTATATCAGTATATCTTTAAAATTAACATAATGACACTTGCAGAACTACTCTTTATGAGCCATGTCACTGTCATGCCTGATGGAAATCTGTGTGTCTGTATTCAGGACATTTTCAAGCAGGCAACAGAAGACAGGCTGACCAGTGCCAACGAGCTGCCATATTTTGAGGGGGACTTTTGGCCTAATGTACTGGAGGAGAGCATCAAGGAGCTGGAGCAGGAGGAGGAGGAGCGAAAGAAGGAGGAGAACACGACCTCCTCTGAAACGACAGAGGTGAGTTAAATGGATAGGTGGCTTGAGTATTTTGAAATGGGTTTTAGAGAAGGAATGCTCTTGTTATGCCAGAATCAACAGCCTGGTGCTTAGGCCTCTGTTTCACCCGAGATTTTATCATCCTCAAGTCCTCATAATATAAAAGCTTTCTGTAGTCACTCCGGCATTGTTTAACCACTCAGCTTAATTGCATAACCTCATCTTGCCTGTTGTGCAATCTCTGCCTCTCTGAACGTTCATGTCCATCTATTTCAAGGGAGCCCAAGCTGACAGCAAGAATGCCAAAAAGAAGAATAACAAGAAAACCAACAAAAACAAGAGCAGCGTCAGTCGAGCCAATAAGAAAAAGCCTGGGATGCCGAATGTAGCCAATGATCTGTCCCAGAAGCTCTACGCTACGATGGAGAAGCATAAGGAGGTGGGAAACCCGACCAGCTATAACAGATTTGTCGCAGTCCATTCCTCATAACTAAAAATGGCATTTCCTACAACACTGAAGCTACAATGTTGTAGGAGTTGGCACTTTGTTACAGCACACTTTGGCTTTCCTTACAACTAACCGATACATTTCCCCTATTTTCTACTACCAGGTGTTTTTTGTTATCCACCTCCATGCTGGGCCAGTCATTAACACCCTGCCACCCATCATGGATCCAGACCCTTTGTTGACCTGTGACCTGATGGATGGCCGTGATGCCTTTCTGACTTTGGCCAGGGACAAGCACTGGGAGTTCAGCTCACTGAGAAGGTGCAAATGGAGCACGATGTGTATGTTGGTCGAGCTGCACAACCAGGGCCAAGACCGCTTTGTGTACACCTGCAACGAGTGTAAACACCACGTAGAGACTCGCTGGCACTGCACAGTTTGTGAGGTAGGAAAAAGTGACACTTCACAGATATGTTTTGAAATCTATATCTTGAATTTGAATCTTGAATTAACCTTAATGTGGTCTTCCTTACCTATCAACAGGACTATGACCTATGCATTAACTGCTACAACGCTAAAGGCCATGAGCACCAGATGGTAAAGTGGGGCCTGGGTCTAGACGACGACAGCAACGGTCAGGGTGGAGAGGCCTCCAAGAGCCCTCAGGAGAGCCGACGTCTCAGCATCCAGCGCTGCATCCAGTCCCTGGTCCACGCCTGCCAATGCCGCAATGCCAACTGCTCTTTGCCTTCATGCCAGAAGATGAAGAGGGTGGTTCAGCACACCAAGGGCTGCAAGCGCAAGACCAATGGTGGCTGCCCTGTGTGCAAGCAGCTCATCGCTTTATGTTGTTATCATGCTAAGCACTGTCAGGAGAACAAGTGTCCTGTTCCTTTCTGTCTCAACATCAAGCACAAACTCCGTCAGCAGCAGCTGCAGCACAGGCTCCAGCAGGCTCAGCTGATGCGCCGCAGAATGGCCACCATGGCTGGAAGGGGTTTGCCCATGCCATCTCCACCTACCTCAGCTGCCCCCGACACCCCCAACTCTGTGCAGCAGCCTAATACACCACAGACACCCCAGCCAATGCCCAACCAACCCCAACAACAGCAGCCACCAAACCCTGCCAATGTTGCCCAAGGATTCCCCAACAATGGCCGCAGCAGCCAGCCACCAACACCAGTGCCGCAAGGCAAACCAGGGCCTCAGTCATCCCCTCTCCATCAGCAGCAGTCGCCTCTACCCAACATGCCACACCAACAGCAGCCTCAGCCTCAGCCACCACAGCAGCAGCAGCAGCAGCAACAGCAGCAGCAGCCACTGCTGGCAGCCATGAAAGTGGCCAGACAGATCGAGATGGTAGCGAAGGCAAAGCAGCAGCAGCAGCAGCAGCAGCAGCAGCAACAGCAGAATTATGCCATGAACGGGATGCCCATGAACCACCCACGAATGATGGGGCCCATGCAGAACCAGATGCAGATGATGCAAGGACCACGGGGCCCCCAGGTGATGCAGGCTATGCAGCAGGGCCAGTGGGGTCCAGGGATGCAGAATCCCGTGCAGAATCCCCAGGGTCATCAGCAACAGGTCCCTTCTCAACAAGGCCCTATGACCCCTCAGCAGGCTCAGGGAACACACATGCCCCAGCAGGGCCAGATCATGCAGAGGCCCATGATGCCCCAGCAACAGGGTCTTCAAATGGCTGGGGTCATGCCTCCCCAAGGAACCTCACAGCAGGGCATGACACCACAGCAGCATAACATGCCACGAGGGATGCCTGGTAACATCGCGCCGAGTGCCCTGCAGGAATTACTGCGCACCCTCAAATCTCCCAGCTCCCCGCAGCAGCAACAGCAGGTCCTCAACATCCTCAAGTCAAACCCCCACCTCATGGCCGCCTTCATTAAACAGAGGACAGCCAAGTACCAGGCAAACCAGCCGCAGCAACAGCAGCAGGCACAGCAGAACCCTCAGGCCATGCTGGGGTCCCAGGCAGGAATGCAGGCCATCGCAGCCATGGCAAACCAGGTGCAGAGGCCAGGGATGGCACCTCAGCAGCAGCCTCCTCAGCAGGCAGGGTCGCAGGGCATGGCAACCATGGGCCCACAAGGGCAGATGATGAATGCTGCTCAAAACGGCAATCCCCAAATGTACCGCAGACAACAGCTGCTCAGGATGCAGCAGATGCAGCAGCAGCAGCAGCAGCAGGCACAGCAGCAGCAGGGAGGCATGCCTCAGGGCCATGGTCAGTTCCCCCAGCAGCAGCCAGGGCCAGCAAGCTACTCCCAGCTCCGTATGCAGCAGCAAATGGCTATGCAAGGAGGTGGGGGGCCTATGGGACAGCTCCCTCCCACATCCCAAATGGGCCAACCTGGCATGGGCATGGACGGGCCACAGAGCCTCCTCCAGCAGCGCATACTTCAGCAGCAGCAGCAACAGATGTTAAAGCAGCAGATGGGCTCTCCAGTGCAGGCTAACTCAATGAGTCCACAGCCCCACATGCTCCAAGGCCAAGCCCAGGGAGGAGCTCACTTACCTGGCCAGACAATGGCAAACACCCTGGGAAACCAAGTACGCTCCCCAGCTCCAGTGCAATCGCCCCGTCCGCCTTCGCAGCAGCCCCCGCATTCCAGTCCCTCCCCACGGATACAGCCTCAGCCCTCACCTCAGCATGGCGCCCTCCACTCCAGCTCTCCCCACCCCAGCCTTGGAGGCCCCTTGTCAGGCTCCATGGAGCAGGGACACATGGGAACACCGGAGCAGAGTGCCATGCTCCCACAGCTTAACACACCAAACAGAGGGGGGTTGAGTAATGACATGGGTATGGTGGGTGACACGACGGGAGACACGCTGGAGAAATTTGTTGAAGGATTGTAGCATTTTGTGACAGAAGAAAGGCCTTGTTCTGTTTTCAGCTGAGACATTTTTGTACTTGCTGGTGTAAAAAGCTAAAAGAAATACAAACAAATGAGTCATATGAGGCCTACAGACTGTGAACTTTCCTTAAACCAAGGGACTGCTCTTTCTTCCAACACACAGAGTGATTTAATAATTGCTGTTGAAAAGAAGACAACAAAGACACAAAGAATATATTTTTGGTTCAGACCAGTTGTGCAAGAATTTGCCATGGTCTTTGTGTTTTAATTTGTTTTTCATTTGTTATGCTCTGGTATTGACTTTTTTAACAAAACTTCTCAAAACAAAAAATATTTCATTTTATTATTCAATTTTTTTTATTTTGTACCTTTGCAAATTAATATCGTATTTGTGTTGAGAAGACTGTAAAATTATTTGTCTGGGAATTTTTTGCCAGGTTTCACTTCTTGCTCAGTGTCTCTGTCCCTGGCTAATTTATTCTAATATGCCATTTTTCAAAAGGACTGCCTTTGGGAAAGCCTTAATTTCTTTCCTGTTTGCAGAGTCTATGGGAGATTAACGTATTTGTATAGATCTAGGAACTATTGCACACACCCAAACGCAGAAGGCAGGTGTAAGAGAAACCTGCGTCAAAGCTTGTTAATGTTCACAGGTGCCGGAATGTTCTTTTTACTGGCTTGGACCCAGAAATTGTCTTGCAAATGTTTAAAAAAATTGCTTTGTCTCTCCCTCAGTCTAAAGAAGTTCTCATAAAATCCTGAACTTCTTTTGCCTGTGGTGGGAAGTTAACTTGTTTGACTGCTGATTTGTGTTCAGAGAGAGTTTTGTGCATCATTTTCTCTCTTGCATTAAACTTGAATTGATGATGAACTGTTCTCTAATGTAAATCATGCAGCTAGACAGTACTGTAAATATGCAGAAAATAAGAATGAAATCACTGTACAAACTGGTTCAAATGGCTCATTTCGTACTTATATACCATATTGTTAAATAAACCTGTGTGCCACAGACTCTGTTTCTGTTTTCTGTGTGGAGAAAACTCTTGTTGAGGTCAGCATTGGAAAACTAATGATTATTTTTGTCATTAATCTGCAGATCATTCAGTGTATAAAACGCCTGAGGAAAAGAGATTTCCATGACAAGCTCAAGTACTAAACGCAGTTTGACCTTGGTACCTCAGCTGTACCAAATTTGTCATTGGTGAACCTCATTAGTCATTTAATCAGTTAATGTACAAAACTCTAGGAAAAGAGTTAGTCAGCCATCCTAAGCCCATCATTGGTACCAGACTTGGTACTAGAACAAACTCTGTACTCTTAAAGCTATCGAGTTCCAGGTACAAGTATTGATTGAAATATAAATGGTACCCAACCCTACTAGGAACCTATAAATGTTTCACATTTTTGCTTGAAGAATTATTCCAATAATATATCATGTTATCACATAATTGTTTCAGGTCTAGTAATTATCAACATGACAAACTTATTGACCTCATTTTAAACATTTAAGTTTGATTTTGTAGTGTAGTAAAAATCACTACTGTTTGACCTTGTAGGGCAAAGTAAGAACTGCAATTAATCCATGTCAAATAACAAAGAATGCCAGAAAATAAACAGAATAAGTTTAAATTGCTACAGACACATTTTGTATGTATTTTTAAGACATACCAACAAAATGAAACCGTGCTTTTTCATACTTTTAACATGGCAATCAACAGAAGAAAAAAAATCCCCTTCCGATCAGGCAGTGTGATGGACGCCCTGCCGACGTCATCACAAGGCGCTGTCCGCAGGTCCTTCCTGCGCCACCGTCGCTTAGCGTGTGTTCCACGGTCAGTCGACCTGTCTTGTCCTCGTCTCCCCACGTCTGTCAACATGTCCCGCTGCCTCTCGCTGGCTCGGTTCGCTCTCGGTTCCTCTCAGAGGGCCAACCCGCGGCTAGTGTCATGTGCAAGAGGGCTGAGCAGCCGAACTATCTCGCGGACTATCACTGGAGGTAAGCTGCTAGCCAGCTGTGTTAGCCTAGCCGGCTAGCTGACAACCACAAGATCATAGTCATGTAAACTGTGCTGCGGCTGATTGCTTCATATACCAGCCTGAAATTTAACACCACGGGCTGGTGTGTTAGTCCGGTAGCTCATTTAGAAACTGCATGACAGCTACAGGTGAATTTAAATCGATGTTTTGCTCACAAGACTCAGTTGTTACATCATTAAGTTGCATCAGACACTGTCAGAGTCGAGTGATTTTACCTTTCATGTATATATCCCATTATTATGATTTAATAACTGATTACAAGTTCATCACATTTCCTCACAAAAGTATGTGTTAATGTAGTAATCAGACAGGCTGAGTTGTGATACCACCTGTCTATTGACCACCATCTACCCAAAGTCTTCAAGCAGCAAGTTTAAGCAAATCAAATCCAAAATAAAGTGGCTCATATAAATCTGCAAACACTACTCATGACCATAAAGATGTCGAGAGAGTTGTTTGAATAGAATAGAATAATTTTATTGCCCAGTGGGAGCAGGAAATTTGTCTCTGGTCTCACCCAGGAGAAAACAAACACAAGCATGTCCACAGGATTAAAAACAAAAACAAGACACATCACATCAATAAAACAAAGATCTCTCTACTTTACAGCTGTCGGTGCATTCATACCCATAGTGATCAGCTTACACTCTCATATTTAAGTTTAATATAATTGGTTGACTACATAAATTGCATTTACGATGAACAAGCCCTTGTAGATCTTTTTCTTCGCCAGCTGTATTTGGTATCATGGCCCTTCAGGCAGCAGCTCAAACTCAGTGTAGATGAGGGTGTGGTTTGTCACATATGATGGACAGGGCTTTGCTGTAAAGATCATCTAGCTGCTTCTGTTGGAGGCCTGTTATCTTTCCTTCTGTCTTAACAATCCTATTTAGTTTGTCTGTATTTACTAAGGTCGTGTGCCCCTCAGAGAGGTTCTTGTTTAGTAAATCTTCCTGTAAGGCATCCAAACAGACAAAAAAGTCCCAGCTGACTCCTCCTGTCATCAGGCTTGCAGGCTGGACAGCAGCAGAGGTGGAGCAGTCGGCCCACAGTGTGGAGCTCCCGGCGGTCCTGCCTCGGCTTCAGCCAGCAGTCTTACTACAGCACGCAGGAGGCGGAGAAGGAGCCTGAGAAGGAGGCGGAGAAGGAGCCTGAAGAGGAGCCTCTGCACACCATCATCAGTGATACAGAGGCTGTACAAGGTGCTGTAACAGCTGCAGACATGATGGCACGTAGCTCATCATCATTTGGTAGATTTAAGATAATCTGAATGATGCTCCACCCTTCATCCACGCAGGCAGCTTCGCCAAACATGAATTTCAGGCTGAGACGAAGAAACTGCTGGACATCGTTGCCAGGTCCTTGTATTCAGAGAAAGAGGTATGAGGGTCCACAATTTACCTACACCAACATTTCAGTTTATTAACTCTCACTCTTAACCCTAACCCTACTTCGTCTTCAATCGGCTGATTTGCTGACTCTCCCTCTTCCTGCCAGGTGTTCATCAGGGAGCTGATCTCTAACGGCAGTGATGCTCTGGAAAAACTGCGCCACAAACTGATGACAGCAGGTGGTGAAACGGCTTCAATGGAGATCCACCTGCAGACCGATGCTGCCAAGGGCACCTTCACCATTCAGGTATACCCGTGACTGTGAAGTTGTGAGTTTTGTGTGTGTGTTTCGGCCTGATGTTGACTTTTGGTTAGAAATGCAACATTGTAGCCCTTTTCCACTGCAGGAACAAAGCATAATGTGTAACCTGTGTCATGGCTTCTGCTTTTGTTTCTGTTTTACTTTGCCTAATTTGGGGATGAGATTCTGGAGCACATTTTTGGCCCTGTTCAGGAGGTGATACTAAATGCACGATCCAAATATTGTCAGGGGTTGTAGGCAGTGCTGTGATTAGTCATTAAGAAGTACAACAAGTACAACAACAGTAATCAACGTTTTACTGCAGCCAACAACTACTTAAAAAAGAAGAATGATTCAGAAAATACTAAAATACTTGTTGGACAAAGGTTTCCAGGACCTGACTAGTATTAATGGGGGAGAGGAGGCCATTCAGAGGGAGCTGGAGTACAAAGTTAGGAAGTTTCAAATGTAACAAACCAGAGACCAATATCAGCATCGCCGGGTCATTTATTGTCCCACAGCCTTTTTTATTAGATGTATTTAAAATGTCCTGGGGCATCAAATACAGTGGAAACGCAATGAAAAACCAGGTTACTGCAGTGAAAAAGGGCTTCTCGTGAACTCTGGTTCCTTGGTGTTTTTGTGATAATCCGCCCCCTGGTGGATGAATATTAAACAACAACTATGATGATTTTTTTTGTTTGCTTGGATTCTCTGTACTTTAACAGGACACAGGAGTTGGGATGAACCAAGAGGAGCTGGTGGCCAACCTGGGGACTATCGCCCGCTCCGGTTCAAAGGTGACTGCATACTCCACTACTGTGTCCAATATCTACATATGTCACACATGTTTTTATAATGTCTGTCATAATAATCGTCTCTTCCCTCATCGCAGGCCTTTTTGGATGCCCTGCAGAACCAGGCAGAGGCCAGCAGCACCATCATCGGTCAGTTCGGAGTTGGATTCTACTCCGCCTTCATGGTGGCCGACCGTGTTGACGTCTACTCCCAGTCTGCCGAGCCTGGCGCACCCGGATACAAGTGGTCCTCAGACGGGTGAGAGGGAGAGATGGGGATGAGTCTTTTATTTCAACATCAAGAGTCCGAAAAAGCGAAATGTCCTCAGTGTGATCTCGTTCTACAGCAGAACAAAGAGTGCATACAATCATGATTGTCGTTATCTCCCACAGCTCTGGAGTGTTTGAGATCGCTGAAGCCACCGGTGTTCAACAGGGAACAAAGATCGTGCTGCACCTCAAGGACGACTGCAAGGAGTTTTCCGCCGAGGACAGAGTCAAAGGTAGACCTGCTGGAGCCGCTTCAGTGGCTGCAACTGTAACTGCAGTGATAAAACACATCAGAGCGTCGCTGCCTGCGATTACAAGCTGTTGTATCTCTTTCAGAGGTCGTAACAAAGTACAGCAACTTCGTCAGCTTCCCCATCTTCCTGAACGGACGGAGGCTCAACACTCTGCAGGTGAGCCTCTCAGATTCTATCGCTCACTCGGTCTTAATCTATACATACTTTGCATTTTCATATGTGCGATTTGCTGTTGTTCTTGTCTTTCTTAATTGCTGTTTGACCTCTTGTTTCCCATCAGGCCTTGTGGATGATGGATCCTAAAGAGATTAGTGACTGGCAGCACGAGGAGTTCTACCGCTACGTTGCCCAGTCCTATGACAGGCCCCGCTACATGCTGCACTACCGCGCCGACGCCCCGCTCAACATCCGGAGCATCTTTTATGTCCCTGAAACGGTGAGAAGCTCAGGTCCAAGTGATTCTGGTTTGGGCGTAGTGTGTTTTCATATGCACACACACCCAGTTTTAACACTTCAAAATCTATTTAAAGTGGAGTTTCACTGCTGAACCTGAGCCTCAAAACCTCACCAGCAAGATTACACTTCCACTTGTCTCTTGTATTTAACAACAAAGATCACGTTATGTAATTCTCTCCCTTAACTGAATAATTTTTAGTGGCTGTGAGTAAATCAAACGGGTAGTTATGTTTTCTTGAGGAGACTTTTTTTCGTCAACAGAAGCCGAGTATGTTTGACGTGAGCAGGGAGATGGGCTCCAGTGTGGCTCTGTACAGCAGGAAGGTCCTGATCCAGACCAAAGCCACCGACATTCTGCCCAAGTGGCTGCGCTTCCTCCGAGGTCCGCTGCTTGTTTTTACTCTGCTCTGATTTGATCAAATGAAGTAAGAAATGGTGTTTAAAATAGTGTATTTCTGCAGGTGTGGTGGACAGCGAGGACATTCCGCTTAATCTGAGCAGGGAGCTGCTGCAGGAGAGCGCCCTCATCAGGTATACGACCGCCAAAACCTAAATCTTTAGGCATACTTGCCCTCTCGGGTTTCTTCTTTTGCTCTAACAACGATCCACTGATTCATTTTTGCGCCATCTCCTTTGACTTCAGGAAGCTCCGTGACGTTTTGCAGCAGAGGGTAATCCGCTTCCTGTTGGACCAGAGCAAGAAGGAGCCGGAGAAGTACAGCAAGTTCTTTGAGGACTACAGCCTGTTCATGAGGGAGGGCATCGTCACCACGCAGGAACAAGACGTCAAGGTGACTTTTCTTGAAGGAAGACAAGCTACAAAAATAAGAACAAGAGAGTAAACGCTCAAAACTCGAAAGTGATGTCACCCCCCATGTTGTCTCTGTACAGGAGGATATTGCGAAACTGCTGAGGTACGAGTCCTCCGCTCTGCCGGCAGGACAGCAGACCAATCTGATGGAGTACTGCTCCCGCATGAAGGCCGGCACACGTAACATCTACTACCTGTGTGCCCCCAACCGCCATCTGGCAGAGCACTCGCCCTACTTTGAGGCCATGAAGCAGAAAGACATGGAGGTGAGACGGGCGTCGATGATGGAAACTAACGTGATAATCTTGCCTACATATGTACTGTACACGGCTCATGTGTGTCTCTCCAGGTGCTGTTCTGCTACGAGCAGTTCGATGAGCTGACCCTCCTCCACCTGCGGGAGTTTGACAAGAAGAAGATGATCTCCGTGGAGACCGACATCGTGGTGGATCACTACAAGGAGGAGAAGTTTGAGGACAGCAAGCCAGGTCTGCTTCTGCTTTCATATCTCCAGTTAAAACCTGAGCAGCGCAGCAGGACATCACTCACTGACATGTCTGTAGTCCTGACTCCTGTTTTATCTCCTCCTCTGCAGCCTCCGAGCGACTGACGCAGGAGCAGGCCGACGATCTGATGTCCTGGATGAAGAATGCTTTGGGTCCCCGAATCACCAACATAAAGGTAAAGACAAGACTTCAAATCATTCTGCAATTATTTTTTGAAATATAGTCTAATGATTCATGTTTACTGGCCTGATAAATGTCTCGAATGTAAATTTTCTTCTCATCTGGCCTCCAGCTGACTCCTCGTCTGGACACCCACCCAGCTATGATCACAGTGCTGGAGATGGGTGCTGCACGCCACTTCCTCCGCACCCAGCAGCTGGCCCGCACCGCCGAGGAGAGAGCTCAGATACTGCAGCCCACACTGGAGATCAATGCAGGGTAAGAGAGAGAGAGGGTTGTGTGATGGATTTTACTGGATGGAATTAATACTTAAAATCATTTACAAGTGTCCATGTTGTACCTTCCCCCCCCCCCCCCATCTGACAGACACGATCTGATCAAGAAGATGCATGCACTGAAGGACACAAACTCTGACCTGGCTGTACTGCTGCTGGAACAGGTACCATGGGTCACATTTTATTAATTTTAGTAAGAAGGCCTCACTGTTTTCTGATCTGCTTCTGTTTACTAAAAACTTCTTTAATCTCCTTTTGTCTCGTCAAAGTCTGGATGAGGTCATGTCATAATGTTTCTCTGTCAGAATCACGTAATGGCAATGCATTTATGTAAGCCTGAATGACATCCGTCAGCTCTCGTTCAGTTTTTATCAAAGGGTGTGTAGACTCCAGCAGCAAAACTTTACATTTTAAAAAGAATTTCAGCCCCTCAGAAGGCAGCAACCCTCCAGCCTCTCAGTCTTTTAATTTGAGAGTAGACATCTTCAGGAAGTCTTAAAGTAATTGCCAAAAGCGTAACATGACTGAAAACAGTATTTCAGTTAAAAAGGGAAACTCAGAGTAGCAAAAAGGTGACTCTGTTGTGGATATGCACCTTTTATGCTTTCATATATTCACAGGTGATTGCACCTTCCTTCAATATCAGCCTTAAAGTATTTGTGTCTGCTATTATTTAGGACTTGGTCATTGCTTAAGCACCAGCGCATTTCCAGTAATTTATGCCCACAAAAAAACATTCTGGGAAATAAATATGACTAATAATGATAATTAAATATCTTTTTCTGGCACCATGTGAGCAACTTTTCGTCAGATGTTATTCTCTTTTAAAGTAAAATGTCATTTGACTTTTTTATACATGTTTTTTTCTCTTATCTGTGTGTTTTTTTTTCTTCTTAGATCTACGACAACGCCATGATCACAGCAGGCCTCAACGACGATCCCCGACCGATGATTTCCCGCCTGAACAACCTGCTGACTCGAGCTCTGGAGAAGCACTGAGAGCTCCTCACAGACATGAACAGTGCAGACTGACATGGTTTTGATCACAGTGGCCTGAAGTGGACTACAAAAGTGGAGATTTCTGTAGAGAGCAACGGGCCTCATCTGAAGCCATTCAATCCCATCTCCTTTCCCCTCTGGAGTTCCTTATTCCCCCTCATGGAGAGCACATAAAAGCTCAGATGGAGCGAAGATGAACTGCTGGAAGCTTCTTTGTAAACACTTCTATGTCTTTATTACGCTCTGTGCTCAGCTGTGTTTCATATGGTGTTGATAAAGGAGGTTTTGATTGACTCGTGCTACAATAATAATCTTTAAGGCTCATTGTCGTCATCATGTGGATAATGTGGATGCAACCAACCACAAAGAATGTAGAGACAAAGAGGGAACGCTGGAAAAAGTATGATTTGTAGTTTGTCAGGCCAAAAATGTGGATTTCTAAAATCACATTTCAAAAACCCTCTTGAAATACCGTGTGAAAAACCAGCTGAAGATACATGGAGTTTTATTCTAAAGTATGCTTTAGAGCTTTGAAGTGATAAGAGACTCATGATGGTTTATTCAGACTAAAAGACGTCCACTTTCTGTTCGTTTTGTATGAGCCCTCCAAACGTTTTCATCTTTTTTCCCCCACTACAGTTATTATTTGTGTGATGTTTTTTTAAAGAGTCTGAATATCCGAGCCGTGGGTCAGAAGGAAAATAACATTTCACAATTTGTATTTTGTTGCTGCAAACGTAGCTTGTCGACCGCCAGTGGTCAAACGTGGATTCTCAACAGGTTTAATTTGTATTAAAATAGCAGTGAACCTAAAAGGCATCTAAAAATACTGTACAATTATTTATGGAGCTGTTGGTGTCCTGTGTGCATTATCAGTAAGGTCAATAAACAATCTCCTTGTGACAATTAAAAAGATGCAAAAACAGAGCTTCTTGAAAACACAATTTTACTGCATTTCAAAAAAACATGACATCTCTGTTGTTAGAGGCAATAAGATGAGGGAAGCCTCAACATCATGACGTCCTCCTCCAGTGTCCAGTCTGTCGCAGACTGAATTTTGACGGATGGATTGTCGAGTTCAAGTTGAAGTGATTCTCTGTGGTTTCTATGTTAGCGTCCCAGCGCTGTCAGTCCTTGTGAATCACATTTTGACCCGTCGCACCTCCTGCCCAGGCGTCCTCTCCTCTGTGAGCCATCCTGCTTCAGGTCTCACCTCCTGACCGTCCGTCAAGATCCACAAATCCCAGCAGGGTGTCAGGAGAGCTTGTCTATATTAGCTAGGAAACGCTGGGCCCACCATTCATCCAGATCTATGGGCACAAAGGCTGAAAACAGAAGAGATGAATTTTAAAGAATTAAAAGTCTGTGGCTGTAGAGAAACATTACTATTTTGCCATCGCTGTAGGACACAATAAACAAACATTTCAGACAAGAATATGCACAATTGTAAATAAATATATCATGTTTTTATTTAAAAAATCTATCGCTATTAGCTCAGCACACATTGAATAAGTTGTAACATGTCGAAATACATCCACGCTAAGAGGCAAGTCTTTTTTGACTGTTTTATTTTGACAGGTTTGACCGGAAGTATAATGGTATTGTGTCTGTCTTTGCACTCTGCAGCGGTGACCGGTGTATTCTCCATCATGACTCTTCACTGCCCTCTGGTGGTCACAGTGAGGAACTGCAACGCTTTTCTACATTCGCGGCTATCAAACTTGTTTTTAATATATTTGTTAAATTTAAAATGTCAAACTCATCAGTATGTTAACTACAAATAACAGCAGTTACAGTGGCTTTGATAATTTAATAATTAACAGCTGATAACTACAAGTTTAGTGTTGTGGAGAGCGTTGAACCTGCAAATAACGTTCACATCGACCACGTTAACTCCAAAGGCAGACATGTTAGCATGCTAACTAGCACCGTCCAAAAATCTCTCCATAAATATCACGTTTAACTGATTGTTGATATTAAAATGTGAAAACGCGGTGTGCCCTCTAGCGGTCAAAACGAGGAACTGCAGCATCTACATCTGTCAAGCTAACGTGCATTCAAACGTGACAGCATATAACCACTTCCGGTACACACTTTCAAAATAAGGTGGGCAAACTTATCCACAGAAATAAATCATAAAACAAAGATGTTTGATGTAAAAGTAATGTATTACTATTATTACTATTACTACTACTATTATTATAACTACTTTTATTACTACTTTTTCAACTACTACTCTTATTACTACTGTTATTATTATTATTATTATTTAGAATAACCTTTTTAAATCAATGACTGACTGACATTACCATTCCTGTACATAACTTACTACAAAGAAATACATTATTAATGAATAAATGGATGAATGAGTTTTCAGTCTGTTTTTTTAAAGCAAAGAAAAGAATGATTGATGATTGTCATGTTGGCTTAATGTTTGATTTTACTTCTTATCTGCATTTTCAAACAAAAACAACAACAACAACAACAATAATTAAAAAATAATAATAATACAAATCTCAACACTACAGACCACATGGAAACTCCCTCTTGATCGTCACCCATGCTTACCATGTATTGTGTGCTTTGTTTTTAACCTAAGCTGGCAAATTCCAATCACTTTAGTTGATTTGGCAGTGAAGTATACATCCTAAAGTAGTATTTCTAAATGTGTCACCAGAGTTGGCACATCTCATTTGGACTATGAGGAGAGACTGGCCTGTGACACCTGCGAGCTACCTTCCAGCTGGAAGGATCAGGAGCAGGTCCACTAATCCTTAGTTGGCTGGCTGTCATAAACCAATACAACTCAGTGTCCAGGTTACAGTAGTTGCAGGCCTGTGGACTGTCATCATTACAGACTAAACAACAAAAATGATAAAAATTCACCCGACTACAAACAGAAATCTAAGGAACATCTACGCCAAATCACATATCCAGTAAAACTTGAAGCTTACACTTCAAAACAGACATATTTTACATGTATATCTTGCCTAGTTCAGCCTTAAAATGCTAAAAGTAAAATGAATGCCATGAAGGCATGCTTTAGTAGGATGGAGTAGTGTGAGGAGGACTGTGGGAAGGAGGAGGAGCAGTACTCACTGTCCATGTGTGGGCTGGGAGTGGTGTCTTTATAGGGGACTGCTCCCTGGGCCTCCTCTGGCCTCTGCTCCTGCTGCTGCATCACCTCCTGCCAGGCTGAAAACACAACGACTCCGTCAGCACATCTACTACTCATACTTATAAGCATCTATAAAAAAGACCTAAAACAATTAAACAGGCTCTATGTAACAATTTGTAGCAATTCACATGTATTCATAATTTTTTATTGGCTTTGACTGTTGACTGTAACGTGACGTGAGAACTGAGATCTTCCGTCTCTCTCGGTTGCTGGATTTCTTTGTGGAGGACTCGGGTCGGATTTTCCGCGACAGTCCAGAGGATGTGACTTTATGCACGTTCTCGAGTGCACTGTTTTGAAAACCAATTTATCAATAAATCATTTTTGGTTCGTTTGAGATTTTATTTTCCTGATTTTTCTTGTCTTAATATTACAGTAAATTGAATATATTAGAGATTTGCAGAATAGAACTGCAACTATTAACTGATTGAACAAATAGTTATCACCTATTAAATCAATTGCTAACTACTTTAATAATAGATTACTCAGGCTGGGTAACATTTTAAGAAAAAAAAGAGTTAAAATTCTGATTCCAGCTTCTTAAATGTTGATTTTTTCAGGTTTCTTTACTCCTCTATGACAGTAAACTGAATACCTTTGGGTCATAGAAATAGCGAGATGTGTGTGCTTGTCATCTCAGGCTTTGGGAAACACTCAGTGACCATTTTCTGACCATTAATCAACAATGAAATGATCTTTAGTTGCACTCCTAGTGAGGACAAGAGAAAACATTTGAAGACAGTGCCTTGGGCTCTAGGAAATAGTAATCAGGGATGTTTTATAGACCATCATTCAGTTTATGTAATGATTAATATGGCTAAAGCGAGCAGCCCTAACTGTGTGCCTAATTTTGTTTCACAACACCTCTGATTAAAGGTGCAATACGTCAGAATTTTAGGTGAAAAACATTCAAAAATTAAATAAAATTATCAACAGAATGTGAAGAAATAACACATTATTGACGTTGTGACATCTGCTGTATGTACTGTGTTGCAAAGATATTTGGTGAAGTTAGCATGCTAACCAGCTAGCCACAGCCCATCCAGCTCCAAAGCTCCTTTGGTATTGTGAAGTGCAATTAGTGAGTCAAATATACTTATCTGACCTGGTTGTTTGACCCAGCACCGACAGGGTCAAACAAGCAAAGTCCACAAGGGCGACCGCTTCAGAGGCCTGCCTCTCCTGGCAAACGTCTGTATTTCAAATAATGCAGCATGTGGACGGCTCACACGTAGCCTGTGTGTGAGTGTGTGAGTGTGTGTGGACTGACTTTATCTGTGGTAGCTGCCTCCAGGCTGTGACTTTCAGAAAACTCTAATGGGTAAGCTTGTTTCTATCATGTTTGGAAGCATGTCAGGGGAGTATAAAAGAGACTGAATCAACCCTGAACAGAGAAGGCAGAGGGTGGGGGTGGGTGGGGGGTTGTCTTTGTGTCCTTGAGCACTCAACCACAAGGTCACTCAAGTTGTTTATGAGCCGCTGTGGCTGAGCTTCAATGCCGGCCAACTAACAGCGCACAGAAAGTAGAGAAGAGGGCCCGAGCGAGGCTGTGAATGTGGGTCACTGTGTGTGAGTTTCACCAACAGAGCCCCCCGTCCCGTCACAGGCTCTCTGGTGCCTCTTTTCTCAAAGCTCACGCTCTCTCTGGTGGCCGGCGAGGGCTAGACAAAGGCAAAAACGTGGGCGTGAGAGCACTTCTCTGCCAGGTGCCTATCACGGCTATCAGTGTCGGAGCAGCTGTGTGGGTGAGGCCTGGGAGGGGTGGAGGTTGTAGCTTCTAAATAAACTCTGGATAGTGAAACAATGTCATTCACAAAACAGCTGGCAGGGGGAGGCGATGGAAAGTCCTCTTGCATTCCCAGTCAGACCATCGGTTCATTCATTTCCTTACCCTCGTAGACAAATTTGACGTTTTCCTCGTGCGCCGGGGTGAAGATCTCCTCCTGCTGCTCGTCTGCGGGGAGAGCCGGGGCAGGGTTGTGGTACTTCTTACCGTTGAGGCGGTTGAAAACGATCTTGGGTGCAGGGAGGCTGATGGGTAGAAGAGGGAGAAACAACAAACTATCTGTCAAAATAATCCCAATATGACGGGGCTTTTTTTTTGTTTTTGTTTTTACCATATCGTGCAGCTCTACCAAGCAGGAAGTTTCTCAAAGTGTCTTTGGGCCTCAGCTCAGTGCAGGAGTCAGAGACTGCAACAGCTGAATGAAGGACCATGTGCCACCTCGCCTCCCCACAAGGTCACGGCTGCTTCGAAGGCGTGAAAACAGCCCAGCAGGCGGCCTCAACAAAACCGTTAAGGTCTGCATTGTTGGGCAAACTAACGCTGCCTGTCTCGAGCTGATGACGTCCACTCATGCCATACACTGACACACAACACAATCAATCTGAAGAGAGTCTGATTTCTGCAAGAATTAGCCTTAGTTCTGACTCTCAGTAGTAGAAGTAGTAGTAGTGTGAGGGGTCTGTGGGGATTTATCATTCTCTCCCCAAAAGCTGCACTTACTCAGGCATACTCCAGGACGTCTGTTTGTGCTTGAAGTCGTTTATTTTGTTGTCAAGCTGCTGAGTTGGCCCTAGAAATAAGAAATAAGAGGAAAATCATTTTACTTTTTAATTTTAAATTTAAAAAACAACAAGATGAATGCCTGCTGTGATCTCTGAGAGTGTGTCTGAAAGTGTGTATTCTCACCTGTCCGCCTCTGGGTGACCAGTTTGCTGGGACCTTTTGTAATTGTGTACATCCTGCAGCAGGAGAAGTCACCTGCGAACTTTATTTGGAAGTTTGGCACTTTGAAGTGACGAGAGAGGTGGAGGAGCAGGCCCACTCGGCGAAGGCGCTTCAGGTTCGACACATTCCGACAAATCTGACGATGTATGGAGAAAAAAGTAAGATGTATCGGTCGTTTTCGCAGCTGATCGGGCTGGATTTCACTCGCACGGTCGAGTCCAGATCCAGCTTGTTGGGTAACCTCTCACAGATCACAGAGCAGCACCGTGCGCCGCGCTCCTCCTCTCCGCGTAAAGCCAGCAGCCGGGGCGCATCTCCTCCGGAGAACCTTCTCACCGTCCCGAGAGTCCACCAGTTAACGTAAGTCACTTTGGTGCTGAGGTGTCCTGCGCTGCCACAATGTCACATAACCTGTTAAAGCGGCTGTCATTCATAACACACTGTGCGCACGCCGTCAGAGCGCAGCGCTGCTCGACGTCCCAACACGCCTCCCTGTGCGCTTTAAAGAGACAGTGTCCCAGACTGGAGCGAGTGTTCACCACAGGGGGGGACTCACATCCACACAGTGTCAATCACACGTCTTTCTGCCATGATAATTATAATCATCTTATAAAAATAAGGTCGCATTTTATTTAAGAGTAAACTAATAAGACGTATTTTATGTCAAATCAGGCAAAAACTGGAAATAATATGTTGTTTAATAGACAATAAAAACAAAGCTGTACCCTAAGTGAACTAATATATGATGTAACAAGCTGAAAAACTAGAAATAAGAGTAAACAAACAGTTAAACCATCCACCTATATCATGCTGTAAATAGAAACTGCATTACATACCTCATTAGAGCTGAAATATACTGTACTTAGACACTATTATACTGAATTATACTCTGATTAGTAGTTAAATAGCACAGCCTTATACACTATGACACTCTTTTACAAGATCATCTGAGCAGAAATCAAATGTAATGTCAAATCAGATCCAGAATGTATTAATGAGATGCTGTTAGACTCTTACCACCAACACACAGGCTGTAATTTGACAAACGTAGAGACATATCAATAATGGTCAGACAAAGAACAGAGCTCGGAGGACGATGCATTTATTTGGGCTTTATTTGACACAGTTTCACTTTATTACATGGATATTTGTTGCTAATTACAAGAAAGCTGGACTGTAACAACAGGTAGGAAGTAAAGATGGTTTTTACGTTATTTTGCAGTACAGTTTTCTTGTAATGTGTCGCTGATCAACCTCTGAGAAAGTCTAACAAGGTGCTCACAAGGAAGCATGAAGCTCTGTACCTACAAACTCCACAGAGAACATCCAGGCTACGAGAGACTACCATGTTGTTTGACTTTATTTCACAGTACAGTTTTATTGTAACTAGCAACAAATTATCCTTTTAATTAAAGTTTTGTTCACCATTATTTCTAAAAATCAAACTTGTTGCATCTTATTAGTTAACTTAGGGTACAACTGTGGTTTTTATTTTCTAATAAAGAACATATTATATCTAGTTTTTGCCTAATTTTACACTTTTTACGTCTTATTAGTGTACTCTAAAATAAAGTGCAACCTAAAATAATAGGGTCATGACCTATTTGACCTTCTCTCTACATTTCAACTGTGAATTTATGCAATGGGGGTCTTTTGTCTGCTCCTCCACGTGGCCCCTATCCACCCAACGTCCCTGTGTTTACAGCACACACAGGTGAGGTCAGGTGCACAATGCAATCACATGCACGCAGGCATGTTTATATCGCAACTCAAGCTTTACTATATACTAACAGGGAGTGTGCAAAGAGAAGACACAACAGGTGAAAATACCAGTTACTTTTTAAGATTTTGAGCTTTTTTTGTTTTAATTACAATGTTTTCTTTTAGACTTGTGGTGCCACGATGTACCGATATTGTCGATAACCATGATATTAAAAAATATCTTGTAAATCTGTTATCTGTTCATTTGTTTGTCCACGATGATCATGTAGTGAAAATCTGATATTGTGACGGCCTTATTTCTCACTAGTGGAAAGAAAACGTCCAAAATGCATGTGTAGGTGTTCCTGTTGGTTAAGATTTCTGTTCTAGAGACGTATCATATCATTTCATATTAAATTAGACGGACTCATTTGCACATTTAAACGTAAAATATCAGAAAACTTTGCTTCAAAATGTATGGATATAATATCTTAAAAGGCCATTTTCACAAAATGAGATTTTCTTCTTGTACTCTGATGCAGAAATCTCCACTTCAGAAACACTTACAAACACCAAACTTTCCAGTTTTATTCGTATCTATATTCTGAAGGTTTTAACAGAGGGGTGTGTTCATATATCATTCATAGCCTGATTTATATAACATTTATTCCTAGAAGCATAGTGAAAGCTGATTATCTTAAGGCTTTTGGCAGCCAAACTTTGACTCTACTATGTGAACAAAATGAAGCAAAAATTTTGGACCTGGAAGAGTTCTGTTCTGGAAAAATGTATGCATTTTAACCAGATAACACATCATTTCCATATTTAAACATAAAATATCAGAAAACTTGTAATACAAAAAACAATTGTCTTAATGTCAGTGATAAAGTGGGGATGTTTCAAGGTGATATCTATTAGTTAAACCTGTAGTGTCGTCCCTTTAAAAAACAGAAATCAGTACAAAAACTCTCACGAATACGTTTAAAAAAAATTTATTAATTCAGGGTTTCCCACTTAAAAGGCTTGTTGACTTACATCAGTTTTGCAAACTGTATTTTTACATTCTAAAGACTTATTTCAGGCCATTTTGATAGTTTGGCTCCTTTTATGTTTAACAACTACAGGGAATGAAAGAAAAGAGATGCAAGACAAACTTTCTTTAACTTTAAATAAGACATAGTTGTCTTCTTAAGGGTCATCTCGATATTCTTCAGTCACTTATCTTTAAATATGACCAGGCAAAACAATCTAGTGAAATTAAAATTAGCACTTCTCTCTCAGAGTTATTTTTTCCAGAAGTCTGGAAAATGATTTGAGCAGCATTATTCCATTACAGTATGTGAGGAGACAACATGGACAGAAAAATATAACTGAAGAGTTTAATTATTTTACTTTTCTGGTATCTAGTCAAACATTTCTCAGGTGGATTGGAATTTGGATTCAAGACGTCGACATTTCTTACAATTCTGGCTACAACAAAACAAAAAGTTATTCTCCGATGATTCATAACAAGGGTATTCAAGAAGAATATGGACTCATCTTGGCCTTGAACAACGCACGCTGAACACTCAGGTTCACTGGTGCATTCGCTTTCCCTCGAGGATACAATCAGATCTTATGATCTTACAGTTTAATGTCTCAAAATCTACATTTTTGCACTTGAATGACAGAAGGCAATTTGCTCCACAATCATGCATCATCGTGTCAAGTTGTAGAATATTACCAAGAGAGCTTCTGGGGTTCATTATTGAATAAATATCATAGCAGGCATTGATATGCTGCCGGTACGCCTAATGTTGCAGCTATACACACTGATGTCTCTTTAAAGGTGCATCCAAGCCTCTGAAAGATCAGCACAGAAGGTAGAAAAGACCTTTAAGGTAGCGTAATCCTAATCCCCGGTCCAGGAGAGTTGGATGTATTGCTGCTGGTGGTAGGATAAGGACATGGAAGTTTACAGTCGAGTCTTCAAGGGACATTACCTGTATGCCAGCTACAGGTAACTCTGTTATCTAACCTCTACAGTAAATCATACATGTGATTCTATAAAGCTTTAGTTGTTTGACTACAGAGCTAGTTAGCACCAGATTTCTAGCTTCCCCCCGCGTAATTATTAACTTTATCGACATATTTCAGTATGTTATGTTATTTGAAAGGAGAAGGAACTGGGAAAAGTAGTAATAATAATGTAGTCTAACCTCTAACATGTTCATAAAGAAGCTGTAAAATATTATCTTATGTGTCATTCAGTAATGAGAATCACAGTCCTCCAGCAGACTGTCGGTGATGTAGCCGATCTTCAGCAGGTTTTGGTAGTAGTCTTTCTCCACAGCGGTGTTAACAGTCCAGCCCACCACCTCCACGCCGCGCTCCGCCCAGAACTGAACATAGTCCCTGAGTGGAAGGAGGAAGGAGGAAGAAAAAATACAGTGAAGCTCAGTCGGTAAGTAACAAGACCCACAGCAAGACAGACAGTTTTGGTTACAAAACTATGCATTTAAAACAGTGAAACAGTGTCAACTTTGAATCACATCAGAATCCTTTTGAATCTCTTATTCAGTCTTTAAGTTCCCATGAAGAAAAATTACAAAAAATATTTGTAATTTCCTGGAAAATGATCAAATAAATGTTAATGATCTCTTTAACCCTGTAAATTACACACAGCTTTGCAGCCGTGCATTGTAATGATACAACTGACTGAATTTCACCTACAGTGAGATGAAGTCTTTCTGCACGAGGATGGCAGAGACTCCGCAGAGCTTCCACAGTATGTGGTGGTGGGCCCAGTCCAACAAGACGTCCAGAACTGACGTCCACATCTGACCCCACGTCGACAGGGTACGAGGCGTGCCGTCGCCAAAGCGGCTCAGCCTCCAGGGCCGGTGTATGAGAGCCGTGACCACGTTGGGGTCAGTCTGACGCATCTGTGGACCACACAACAGAGTACTGTCAGAGTAAGGAGGCAGTTCTGACATATCAAGTCATATTTAATCACTCTTTTTTGTTACCTTGTAGATGACTTTGGGTTCAAAGGAGGAAACAATGCTGGAATTGTAAAGGACAGGAAACTTCTTATACATCTGATGAAGCACCGATGCAGCCTGGAAAACAGGAAAACTCTTTAACATATTTCATGAAAACAGCAGAATTATTTGACTATAGGATGACAAACCATTTTTTATTAAAATGATTAATTACTTTAGAGCCTTCTAGAAGGTAGGTCAAAAAGAGCTATGGCATTGAGCATGTCTGTTACCAAGGACTGAAACTACCAAATTTATATAATGCGTGCTGTGATTGGCTTTGAATGACAATCTGTAGTTGATCTGTAGTTCAGTATATTCAGTACCTTATCAGGTTGATCTTTGACGTCAAAGAAGATGGTTAGCTGGTGTCTGATACATTCCTCCACCGCCTCCTGCAGAGTCGGGACCTTCTCTCCACTGAACTTGTCCCTGCAGATGAAGGAAACTTAACTTTAACTTACTTTGACTTTAACATAAATAAATTTAACTTTCCACCACTGAAATCTGGTGAGGACAAACTGAAGTGACATTTTTAAATAAATAGGATGATGAGAGATGATGTGAAAGATGGTCAAAAACTTTGAATTGTGACACTCATGAGTGTTTGACTGGGAGCATACTTCAGCCTGTGACGAACAGCAGCATCCAGCCTCTTAAGTTGGACAAACTGCACTTTGCTAACTGGTCCTGAGCCGTTGGTGGTGCGGTCCAGAGTCTCATCATGCATCAGTACGGGGACGCCATCGGCTGTGAAACTGAGGTCCAGCTCCACTCCAGTCGCCCCGTTCCTACTGGCCTGGAGCAGGAGAAGACAAGACATCAGCTTTCTCTGCAAAACGGAAATTTACTGACAGGCAGAAAAATGTTTTTGGCTTGAGGTGTTTGAACAACAGGAGAAAATGAGCCCACGTAAATGAGAGAGTGCGACACAGTGAGTCAGAGCTACTATTTAACAGAGAGGAGATACTTCAGTCTCCATGTCTGTGGGCGGTGTGTATGTTGTCCACACTGCAGACACATGCAAAGCAAGCACTCTATGTGTTAACATGAAAGATGAAGAGGGTAGAGACAGTCAGTGCATTAAAATGGGGCAGACTTTAAGTCGTTTCTAGGACACACAGAAGTTAACAGACTAAAAGTGCAATTTGGCGCACCCCACAGTTTCTGAGTGCAACACCACTGTAGTGAATACAAACCCCAGGTCTGTAACAGTTTGTCAGATGTCAGAACAATGTTATGTGTTGAAAACTTGTATCTTGAAGTTAACATGTATGCAACGCTGTGATCCTACCCTCTCACTGAAGTTACATAGTGCAGGAACAAGTGGCTGAGACAGAGACACCATTCACCCTGTTACAAAACACTGTACCATCAACATGATTCTGGAGATGTTATTTAAAACAATAAAAGTCAAAATTCTGTGATTCCAGCATTTTATATGTGAATAATAACTGTTAACTTGATATGTTTGGGTTGTGGACAAAATAAGAGGATTTTAACTAAATCCTAAATTTTAGTAACCAATTAGAAACCCATCCACATGTGAAGGACATGGAAAATATCAGAAGGACTTTTAGTGCACATGATGATGCATGAGGGACAGTTATGAGACAGTACAGGCACTGCTGACTCAGCAGCTTCAGTGTGTGAAAAATAGAAACAGTGATAGGAAAGAAAGGATTTACACGTCTGTGAGCGATCAGACATAATCATGAAACTATAAAACTAGAAATAGTTCATTTTCAAGGCCCAAGAGAACAATGAACCTCTGATCTGATTCAAATCTAACCGGCCACAATAGAGGCTGTGGTGCTCTGCTTACACTGCAAAATAACTGGGATGTCACGACATACAAAGGTTCAGCAATAAACTATCAATAGACTTATTATCACAGGAAACCCTGCATGAAATTACCCAAATGTTCCTTTAAGAGCTGTTTTGCACCATTTAAAAAAAAAAATGTGGGTCTTATATATCTGTAGCATACATCTCTATATAGGACAGCACTTTAGCTCTGCATTACATCTGGTACAGTATATGTGATGATGTCTGCATGTCACCTCTCTGATCGCTGCCAGTGTGTTCTCCGGAGCGTCGTGGCCTCCCCCGCGGTGCGCCACCACCGGCACGCCGTCTGATGGAGCCCTGGGCCGGAGGACGCGGCCGGCCTGCTCCGCGGGCACCGGAGGAAAGCGGAACATCACCATGAAGACGTAGAGGAATGCGGTGAGCAGGGAGGCCGCCGTGGCGCTCCTCGTCCCCAACATCACCAGCAGAAACACCGCCGAGAAATACACCACCTCATCCCCGATCTGCAGCATGGTGAGCGGAGGATATGTGTGTCACGATCGGACCCGAGGAGGAGAGAGTCGTGGTTTAGAGAGATGCCATGGATGGAGCTCTGCTGTCAGCGCTCAGGTGCTACATGGTGGAGGATCAGATCAGCAGCAGCAGTTTCACTTGGTGATGTACAGAGGATGGATGGGAGGAAGGAGAGGTAGCGTCAGATCAGTGTATGGAAGCTCATTCATGCCATAAAAGAAATAGAAAAAAGAAAGAAAGAACATGTACAATGGTACATCAAAATTATGAGATAGAGTCGAAATTATGAGAAAAAGAATTATGAGATAAATAAGTGAAAATTATGAGACAATAAAGTCGAAATTTGGATATAGAAAGTCGACATTATGTCAGAAATGTAATAAATATTACATAAAATCTGAGATAAAAGTCAAAATTATGAGCTAAAAAGTCAAAGTTATGAGATCCAAAGTTGAAATTTTAATAGAAAGTCAAAATTATAAGATAAAAAAATCAAAATTCTGAGATGAAAAAACACAATTCTGAGATGAAAGTCAAAATTATGAAATGAAAAGTCAAAATTATGAGATAAAAGTCAAAATCTTGAGAAAGAAAGTCGACATTATGAAATCAATAGTCAAAGTCATGAGATCAAAAGTTGAAATCTTGAGAAAGACGACATTGGCAGTAAAATGGTTAAATAAAAAGTCAAAATTTTGAGAAAGAAAGTCGACATTATGAGATCAAAAGTAAAAGTTATGAGATAAAGAGTCAAAATTATGAGATGGAAAGTACAAAAATTAACTAATTATTTCGATCTCATTATCATGACTTACCATGGGAATATCTTTTTCTCTTTTTTTTCTTTAAGTGGCAGAAATGGGCTTCGACAGCCTCCGAATAATTAAAATCATCCAGTCAGAACATTCAAAATTAAAAACAACAAATCTCCTACATATTGCCAGGTGTTTAAATACAGCCTGTAGATGTGTTTTAGGAGAAAAATGCTATTTTGGTTTTAACATTCTTTTCATTATTTACCATAATTATTATCATACACAGTGTTCAAAGGTGGTTTTATGTTTCAAAGATTCAGATTTATTTTAATGTGATTTGTATTTACACATCTCAATAGTTAAACACTTTCTTTAACAAACAGATGAAAAAAATACACATCACATGACCCAGCTTCTCTCAGGCTCAGCACCACCTGGAGGCAGGGATGCTGAGATCTTATGAGTTCATCACTGAAACATTTAAATACAACCACAGTACAATAAAATATTAAATTCATTAAAAATAAACATCAGAATCAAATGAGTAGAATGAAAAGGAAGGAATGCAGAAAAGACGGAGACAACCTGCATCAAAAGTTAAACTCCACTGAATTTAAGGCAAGTAGCGATAGAATGAGTTCCATCTTGAGGAGATCAAGTCCCTCAGTGAAAAATGCTCCATCGTATTATTATCAGCACATTGTTCAAGGTTGCTCATCAATGTCTGTTGTATAATTTAAGTTGAATTCAGGCAGAGACTTCACGTCACTCAGGACAGTCAGCTGTAGTCTCTGTGTGCAGGGAGCTGATGTGCTGGAGCAGCTGGTCGCAGTACAGAGGACTCCGCTGCGTGTCTCTCACTGCCTCCACCTCCCTCTTCAGAAGAGCCGGGTGGACTGAGCTGCCTTTCTTCAGGACCTCTGGACACACATAGGCACAAATCAGATGTGATACCAAACCCGAAGACACAAAAGAGACAGTACGTCAAGATGTGAAGATATGTTTCTACAGTAGCCCAAAATGGACAAACAAAATACTGAATGGCCTTTAGTGTTTTTTTCCCCATTTTTAGCAGCCACCGTATGGCAGGGTGAGGCAAGGGGTTTTCAGGGCGACATAGTCTTCGGCCTCACTACTGGTTGCCGCTAAATCCTACACACTGGACCTTAAATATACAAAAGCTATTGTGTGTACCCCTTTTCTCAGACTTCCAATAATTTGCAAAATATGAAAGCTAAGTGTTCCCTAATCAAAAAACATTGTCTGTATAGTTCTTCAAAGTCAGTTTATCTTGCAAACATGTTCAAAAATAGTTAAATTTTAGTATCAACTAAATTTACAACTTCCTGAAGTCGCCCTTGTTTACCAATCAAACACCCTGATGATGACGAGACTCCAGGATAGTCTGGCACATAACCCCCCTCATCAAACACAATAATATATTTTTACACGTTGTTTTTTTCTTCCGGATTTAAGCAACAACATGTGACCTCCTGGAGGAAGATGGCTTCCGACCCCAAAGCGTCAGTATTTGACCATCTGGGGATAAGACTCAACAATAAACTACATTTCTCCAGAAGGTTACATTCTGACGCTGACTGGATACATGTTCATTAGTTGTCCAAGCCAGCTGTTTCCAGTCTTTGTGTTAAGCTACGTTAGCTATTGATCTTCTCATTTAACTCTATAAAAGAAAGGCAGTAAGCTTATTTCTCAAACTATTTCTTTGAGTTTAATTCTTCAGGGGAAATTTAAGATCTACTTAAGCTGGTAAGTATCTAAGCTCATGATCTTCAGTTTTTTATTTATCCCTATTGATTCCTTTTTTTAATCTTCTTCCATGTTTACCTCACGTTTATTTCAGAGGAGTTTCTCTAAAATTCAAATGCTCACCATAGATCTTAAGTGTGTAGTTTCTAACATGGGGTATAAAGGTAGACAGATACACTATCCTGCCATGTTTTCTGTAACAGTCAAAAAGCAGTCAGTACACCAGTAGATGGCAGTGATGAACTGGACTACATCAACTCTGCAACTCAAACACTGTGTGTGCAAGTGTCCTTTCCTTCCACTAGGAGGCAATAATTCCCCGTAAAAATCTTTCCCCCCCATAGTTCCCACAGCTTTCGCTGATTTTCAGAGGTATATTGAATTACTTGAATTGCTGTCAATGGGTAAATGCTTCGGAAACCACAATGCAGAAGTGCTGCTCCAGTGGTGACATGCCGTCACTCCGGATGAGTTAGCTCATGTAAACTCCTCATCTGATACCCGCCTTTGTTCTTCAAGGAGATCCAGGGGATTTTTAGCTTTTGTGTATACTGCACTGAGCTGGGAGGGAGGTGGGGTGCTGAGACTTTGAATTAAAAGGAGAACAATGATGACTTGTGAGAAGTGATTTATACCCGTGCCAAGACTCTATGTGATTGAGCAGGTAGCAGCCGTGCTGCCAGGACGGTGGGATTATCAGGGTGGAGGACTGGAGGGGTGAGAGACGGAGGGATGATGGGAGCGGAGGAGGGTGGCGGTGCTGTCCATCATGCTGTCAGGACATGCCGCAGACATCAAGCCACTTCACAGATATGCGTTTGAAATCCAAGAAGCATAAGAATGGGATCAACTATTAAAGGAACAAAGAAAGATGGAGAGGGGGAAAAAGAGCGCTTCAAACAGAGCCGTGCATGAGAGTGAAGAATGCTTCCACATTTGCGGCACAGGCGGTTCTGGGTGCTGTCAGATACAGACGATCACTCAGCGAGATGTGAGGTCATCTTATTTCACAAAGAGACTCCGAGTTGTCTATGATTCCACTGTACTTCTTAGGGATCACTGTTTGAAGAACTGGGCTAAACTCAATGGCTCATACTTGTATCTTTACACTGTGTGGGGTAGATATACCGACACACTTTCACAGTACATAATGCACTTCTGTCATTCTGAGATACATAACCAACATATTCAGGCTTGATATTGATAGATTAGTATCAATTGTAACCATTACTCTCCCTCAAACAACAAATCCTACGAAATGATCCAAACTAACGATGCATCTCTTAATACTTCTTGACTTCCTCTGCCGTCTGTCGCCATCTTCCTTCCTCTTCTGGAGTATTTCCATTTTATGCTACTTAATACTTCCTCTCCACTACTTTTTTTTTGATAAATGTAGTTACTAGAAAGTTTGCAGATTCAGCTAATTCAGTGTTTGTAGGTTATTAATTAAAAAAATCAGATAGGAATTCGGTTTGGTTTGGTGTTTAAACACCGATAGAGGTCTATGTCACAGACACATAGGATACATCAGGCTTTGGCTTACATACATCACTTGTCAGGAGGATCAATTCAGTTTCAGTTTTGGTCTTTTCATGGGAAGAAGAAAAAAAATATATCTCCAGACTTTTCCTGTAACTAGTATCAGTGCTGATGCGTAACTAATTTCCAGAGGAGAGTTAAAGATAAATCACTGTTTCTTATCCAGCAGCAAATAAATTTCTTAAAAATGATCCCTTTCATGTTTACACTGGAGTATACACCATTACAGTGTAGTTTTTCAAAGAGAATCCTGAACTACGAGAAATACAGACATCCCAGTACCGTTTGTACGGTATGTGGGCGAAGGCTGATTTATAAAGTTGAATTACATGTGTCCCACCTTCTGCATGCAATGTCACAGACACTTTGTAACCAGTGGCAACAACAAAAATGCTTTTTCAGTGCTAAATTCATGGTATGGCTGCATCTGGTGTGTGTGTGTGTGAATGCCTTCCCCCCCCCACCCCTTTCTCCAGCCGCATGAAGCTGAGAGATCCCGTAGCAAGGCCTCTCGCCGCTGGCTAAGGCATCAGCGTTCACCTGCGTCCTGTCAGAACTAATGACAGCTAACATTCATGAGTGGGAGAGAGTGAAAGTCCAGAGCAGCTGAGCCTCGGCTACACACTCAGACTTTCCACGTCGATAAAAGGCAGCCGTGAAGCTATAGGCTCTCGCAGAAAACGCTGGGTATGGAAGACGGGCAGATAAAAGATGGAGAGATTAAGCGGGATGCGTGTGAGGACAGATGTGGAAAGGTGGTGCAGGGAAGGGCTGCCCATGTGGTTGTCATTAGAAGCAGAGATTTGCCACACAAACAGCCCAGTGTACCCCAGGTGTACTGGCAGGGCTCAAATATCAACCTGTGAAGTGTCTCTCAGGAGGGTGCTTATCTCGCTCTGGATCTTGTGTTTCACTCTTGAGGGCCACCTCCAAGTCCGGCCCCTGAGGGTTCACTCTGGCAGGGGGGGAATTGCCGGAGCTGTGATGAATTGTGTGGAAAAGAAGGATCACGGAGAGCTTTTGAAATAAAGGACGGGAAAGAATCTGCTGGCAGCGTGCCAGACAATAATCTAGTGTTTGATAGAGGATACCCCCTAATTCTTCTCATCCTTCTGCGAGTGTGTCTGACTCAGCAGGCTGGTCTGCAGATCATCACACTCACATTCACCATCTTTACTATCTGTCAGATAATCAAGCTCTTTTTCATCACGTATCATCAGCACTATGATATTTTTTGTATCACTCTTTCACAGAAAAAAACTATTAAAATCCTGATCATGTGACATTTGATGGGGTCCATCTCGAGAAGATGTGTACATCAGGGCATCTCTGCAGCATTACAGCACCTCATTATTATGTTGTTTTGTGACACATTTTACCTTCATTGCAAATGGCCGATCATATTTTAATTAATTGTGCAGCCCTAAGCAGGACATGTGCATATCCTCCTGTTGAGCCCTCACCATCAAAAAGCTACCAACACTCCATCCTCATTTCTGAGGGTGCAGGTTCAAACACCCCACCCAGTCTCACCGAGCACTCGTCCCTGCACTGAGCTGTCGGGGTCGTCCAGGTGCAGGAGGAGCTGCTGGAAGAGGAGCTGTAGATGAGGAGCGTAGACCTCAGGGTTGTAGTCTCCGGTCAGGCTGGACAGCCAAAGCCCGAGGGCCTGAAGGGCGACGCCGCGCACCTCCTCACTGCTGTCGTCCAGGCGCTTCAGCAGCTCTGATGCCAACGTGATCATTGATTCACAGAAGACAAAAAAAAATCTTCTGTTAAGTTTGCAGTTGAGGGAGTTGTTCACTTTCCCTAATAGCAGTAATGGCACTATGCTTTGAAAATGTTAGATGCAATTGTGCAGAATTAATCTAATCTAATCTAAAGTAGTGCAAAATGTAGTACATTAATTTGCATGAGTGTTTTTCATTTACCGGGGTAGACCTTATTGAGGGCCTCAGGGTACAGACTGGTTCCTATGAGTTTGAGTATGGTGGACAGAGAACGACAAGCAAACAGTCTGGCCATCTGAGAGTCTTCTTCCAGAGCCGACAACACCAGGGGACTCAGCTTCTCCTCCAGACACAGCAGCTGCACATGGGAAATAAATGCTCAAAGTCTGCCCAGATGTTCAATACAATTCAAAATCACTCAAGGAGACATTGGGGTGGAATCTACTTTATAGGCAAATTGCAGGGATCCTGACATTGAATGTCCTCTTACTTCTGTTTCCAAACTTGACTTGCAGATGTACGGTACATGGACACAGTGGCCGACTCAGGATGTTTGAGGGGCAGGGGTGAAAATGACAAAAAGAGCATCAACTGTATACGGAGGGGCACCAGCGTGCAGAAAGGGCACTTCAACACGTTTTGTCCACTGGATAGGCACCCTAGAGGGCTCTTTATCATGGGTCCACCCCAGGTCCACCAGTGCATGAACATACCAACAAAGTGATGTAACTAACTAGATGGCTATACTGTTTGGACCAATTATTTCACATGGCTCTTCCTTGGGTGACGTTTTGTAAATAATGCAACATGAGTTATAGCTATAGCAGCATGATGGATGAAGAGCTTGTGCAATAAAGGAACTATCTTTAATGCAATACTTTGTATTAATGGTGAAAACTGATAAATTTATAGTTTACAGGATATTTCGAAATTGAGAAATAAGGTTGCAATTTAGACTCAAGATCTGTGATTGAGATGACATAGATTGTGATATTTTTTTGTCCAAATCACCCACCTCTAAAGAGACAAATGTCTGATTTCTGTTTCTGTTTAGTTTCTCATAAAGATTTCCACGATGGTGAATTACCACCTGAAGCATGACAGATTCACATCAGGTCTGGATCAGTTTGTACAGACACATGGGCACGGAACCCAACTTCAGAAGTCCAGTGAAGACCGATGTTTTCATCACACCAACAGATGTACAAAAGAGGAAATGGACAAACAAGGTGAGGCTGAGCACACTGAGTCACAGGCCAAGAGGTGATGGCTAAAACCTCTGTCACGTCGTCTGTTTGCTATCGAAACAGTGCAGGAGAAACAGTAAAAATAAAAAAAAAGGAAAGAAAGAGGAGAAAAATTTGGCTGAGAAGTGTTCCGGCATTACATCAGTGACAATCTGAGGGTGCCAAGTGTAACTGGAGCTGCTAATTGTTTTCACAGGGAGTTGAGAGGAAACAATGTCCTTCAAAATGAAAGGCTGTTTTCAGTTGCCCGTGGAAATAACCATAACCTTCTGTTGTTACACCATCAGGACATGTTGTTTATTTCACCTCAACCCAAACCCAGAGAGTAACACTATTTAGTCACTGCTTTTCCAGGCTTTCTGCTCTTGTGAGGACGTTCGGGTGCCATTAGATAGTTAAAAGTTCGATCACACACACCCACATCCACGCTCACGTTGTCCCCCAGCTGTTTGCTTTGCCTTGTAGTTAAAGACGTGTGAATAGAAGAGGTGTGGAGCCGGTTTCGACTGGTCACTCTGTGCACGCGAGGGCAAACACTGCCAGATGAGTATGTGTGTGTGTGTGTGTGAGCACACATACTGTAACTGGGCACATGCTCCGACAGGCAGGTGCAAGGGCATGTCCCGGTGATAGTTCGTACCTATAACAAGGGCCCAGAACAGCAGAGGCATTGTTGCTCAGGGACAAAGGTATGTGAACCCGCTTGCCCCCACGTACACCTGCTACCTGACGTGGCCAACTCTTTCAGCCAAGGAGAGAAAGATGGCGGATGATATATTTTCCTAAATGGCCAAGTGGGACCATCTATTTTGATGTGAAATGAGCAAAACAGAGAATCTGAAGTAGATGTCAGCTCCTGGTGGGTTAAAAGAATTCACTACCACATCTTTTCCTTTACAGCTGAGTCAATAGAAAGCGTTTCTGCAGACTGGAGATCAGGAGTTTGTAGTACTGGAGACCTTTCATATCCAGTAATCGCTTCCAACGCTTATGGGTCCCTTTTGCACAGGTGGAGATGTAACAACTGTGTGTCATGTGTGCCTTTGTGCAGATGTAATTTCTGTGTGTGTGTTTGTGTGTACCTGTCCAGGGGTGATGGCCCCTCCATGCAGCAGGGCCAGCAGACAGCTGAGGGCGGAGGTGCGGGCGGCAGCGGCAGTGCGGCCCGCGTGCCACACCAGGTTGGGAAGCAAGATGTCGCACAGGAACTTCTCTGCCTCTTCACGGAAATGCCTGGAAGGAGGCAGAGAGTAAAAATATGGAGACACAACAGGAGCAGCAAACAGAACAAAGGTCATTTTCCCACACTTGTTTTCAGGCAGTGGAAGAAATGCATGAGGCGAGGAGCACAAAATCTGGGTGTCCTCCACCAGCTCTGGTAGCTGCCTCTGTAGCCTCTGGCCATCCAGCTGGTCTCACAACAAACTTGTCATCATGTTTGCTAAAATATGCTGTAGCGACTCAGTGCCAGTAGAGGGAGACTGTGTGCCACTCAAACAGCCGGTACTGTCCTGCTGCCTTCATTCAGTCATCTTGACAGGTGTTGAAAGCTCATCATGAATGACGCCAGGGAATGGAAAGACAGATTTCCACATGACAGGGATGATTTCCAAAGAACAGAAGAGTGGGACTCTAGCTTTCACTTGTATTTCTGTGCAGCAGACGGATGAAAATTGCCAGGGAATTTTGACTGTACACCACATGGGTCTCTACACAGTAGAGCCGTGTTTCCTAAATGGTCACAAAGCAGCTGCAGAGTGAACAACTCGCTTTCTCTCCCAGCACCACACAGCAGAAAATCTACATCTTACAAGTAATGAATTTGTCATCAAGTAGGACGTATGTCAGCAAAATCGTTTTATGATCTCATCATGTACGTAATGACTATTTAAACTAAATCAGTTATTAAAGTTTGTGTTTGTTTTTAATCAGAAGAGAAAGATCTTCATTTACTGCACTTTTTATGCTTAAACTGAATAAACAAACTGACCTTAAAAGGACAACACAATTACATACCGTTTTACTTTGTTTATATTTGGCGGACCCTGCCACCTTTCTGGTTTCAAACAGTGTTCTAAGGGCCTTTTTTCCTCTCTATCCAATTATGGAAAAAATAAATATTTCTGAATTGTATAATTACCTCATTAATATTGTAAATATTAGAATTCTGAATTTGAATTTCTTTTCCAAAACATAGTGCCCCTTTAAATTTAAGACCTTTTTAATGTTACAGAGAATGCAATTTAATAACCTTTTCATGGTCAAGCTGAGCAAAGGGTGAAAGTATCAAAAAATGGACTAGAAGGGATGATATGGAATAGAAAATAATTACATCATATTTTTTCAGTACTTCGCAGCAGTATATTTTTGAAATTCTCGCCGACACAAAATTATGATTCAAGTTTTTGCTACAATCAGCACTTGCCCTTGATGACAGGACTAGCTTCCTTGCCACTGGCAATGAAACTCCACTAAAATGGATTAAATAGCCTCCTGCAGCACCATCCACTGTCCAATTTTTTGATTATAGGTGAATAACGTCTACCTACAGGCCTGCAATCAGATACAAAAACTTTTTATAACTAACATTAGTGCCTTTGGCAAGCAAGAAAAACTTTTAAATACCTTCTAAGGCATATTTTTTGCAGAAATGCTTCTTAAGACCTGCAGGTTGACACGTCATCATTTTGACAGGCGTTACAGACAATTTGAAAAATCTAGGAAAAGCCTGACACAAAGGAAAACACATTTGAAATAAGAGGAAGATCTCACTCCGATAGTTTGCTTTGAAAGCTGAAATAAAGCCTAAAAGATGGATGCTGTTTGCACATCCCTTGTTAGTGGCTCATGATTTTGGTTTGCCACATCCAGGGAGAGAAAGGATGAACTTTCATTTCTCACACATCACCTTCTACTTAAGTTTCACATCCAGCTTTTTGATTACAGCACACAAATCCACATGAAACAAAACATTGTGTGTGTGTGTGTGTGTGTGTGTGTGTGTGTGTGTGTGTGTGTGTGTGTGTGTGTGTGTGTGTGTGTGTGCATGTGTGGATGAAAGGCACTTACATGTGCACCACTTTCCCTTTCTGCTTGTTCTATGGCGAAGCTGTCATTATGTCATTTTGGTTAGAGAACAAAGAGAAGAGGTTTTCTCTATGACTATCATTGTCCTCTAGATGACATATAGCGTGTGTGTGTTTGTGTGTGTGCGTGTGTGTGTGTGTGCAAAGATCAGGCCATAAATCATGAATGGAGGCATAAGATGAGCATGAATGGAAATATTATGGCAGACCGCACAGCCCAACGCACTGTAAGTTAAACATTTTGTTTGAAACCTTTTGAAGGTGCAACATGATTTCTGTTTCCTGACGGTCCTGTGATTACCGGAGATATGGCTGAGGAATGAGAGGAGCAGTTAGCAGCACAGGTGGCCGCGCTGGGAATGGAGAAGAGACAGAGGCGTCTTTTGTCTCATAGGCACATTTATGGATAAAATAATCTGACGAAAGCTGAAAGCAGAGTTCCAATTTCGACTTTTTTGGCAAAAGTTGGCAGAATGTTTTGGCTTCAGAACACTTCCTGTTGTTTATGCAACATTTGTCAATGATATCATTTCATCTTGTGTTCTTTACACTGCTGCCAAGCAACATCTCAATGCACAAAGATTACAAGTCTATCCCTCAGATTAACCAATCCTTCCAACCTTTATGGACCTCGTCACACGCTGCACAGACGTCTCCACAGCCGAGGTTTGTCTGTGTGATCGACAGCAGCAGCTGCCATGATCGCTGCGACCCGGAGAGGGCCTCAGGCTTAATGCATTCCCGCAAATTAGAGTTCTGAGCCAGGGCTGAAGGATGCACAGCTGAGGGCTCGAGAAGGGGACCCTGGACGTTGAGGGGGTGCTGTAGAGAGGAAGCACCCGCGAACAGGAGCTCCTCTCTGGGTGTCAGACATCCCTCCTATCCTTCTCATTCATCAGTCAATAACCATTCACTGGTGTAAAAAAGTTGCTGAGGAGCTCGCATGTTGGGGAGTGATTAGCTAATATGAGTTGGTCTCTCTGGGAGTATCAGTGAGACTTCCGTCATCATTTCTTAAGTATTTGGCTGTAAAAACATGGCTGTTCCTGAATCAGCCGCAAGTCCTAAAGAAGCTGATGGGGTTATAATGTCCTCATGGAAATGCTCACTATTGTGTTTTTGTGTGTGCGTTTCTAATCATGGTCCCTTGTGGGCAGGGTGCTAATTTGCACGTTGATGTGAAGCAGAGTCTAAGAATATGAGCTGTGCTGCTCATGATGACTTGGAAAACCTAAACTAGACAACCCAGACAAGTGTAAAGCTTAGTGTCACGACATGCAGTGATTAAATTAGGGAAAATTAACATTTAATAGCTTCTCTTTCACAGAAACAATTCCTTCTTAAGTTTGGTTTAATGAGATCATTTCCGCTGTGTGTTTGTGAACCGAGCTGTGAATGTGTGTGTAGTGGGTGCGCTTATGTCCCTCTCACCCCTGGGAATCCAATGTGTTGGTCGCATCCAGTAGCAATTTAGCAAGCATCGTGAAGACACTCATCCTCATCTCTGGGTCTTTGTCTGGTTTGAGGGAGCAGCGAAGCAGAGGCATCAACTGACTCACAAACTCACCGATCACTGGACCTGTAACACACACACAGACAATTACAAAAACATTTTTTTGGCTTTATTGGACAGTTTACAGTGCAGATATAGGCAGCACGTATGAGGAGAAAAGGTGGAATTAAATGCAACACAGTTGCCCAGACAGAATCAAACCAGGTGGTGGTGGTGTGGTGTTTGCACAGTATGTAATTTCTGCTGCTAGGGGTCTCACAAGCTCAACAATGAAAACAGAAGACATGGGAAAAATTCCAATTCAGCCCCTAATCCCTCCCATCACCACTTTCAATCAGTTTGTGCGTTCGTGTGGCGGCATCGCCACATTAGGTGTCATACCAAACCATACCGCCTTAAGGGGGAGTGGGTTATAAACCCTCCAACACAGAGACTACATCGATGCAGGTATACAAACAACTCCTCCCAGGTGTAGCAGCTCTTTGTGTCTGTGATGGAGGAAACACCACATACAGTTGTGTTACTCCATACAGACATTTGATAGAGTGCACATGACAGAATTAGAGGTTGAACATGCAGTTAAGAAAATATTACACGTGTTGATTTGATTTGACTTGATTGCCTGTGTTGTGTATTTTCAGCGACTGTGGAAACAATTGGAGGACCTAATCAGATTAAGAATGGAGAATGAAAAATTGTCAATAAAAAAAAGTTAGTTTTAAATTATTCAATTAATAATTTTACTTTCACAAGCTTACTATGACATTTGAATAAGCCTTGGATCTTCAGTTACCACTAATTTTCAGCCTTACCACTAAACTTATTCTTAAAATCACCAGTTTTCCATTTCTTGAGAGAAGCTACTGTCATTCATGAATTTTCTTAATTCTTCTTTGTCGGGACCAACTGTTTAATGGAAAACAAGAAAAGCTCCCACCAGACAGACTTGAGACATTTTTTATGTTTAGCACTGACCCGAGGGCTCGAGTTATTGAGACCTCAATGGACTGACGAGACAGTGACACAGAGCTCAGAGGAAATGAGACATAAAAAAGGTCTTTGTGTGACAGATAGTTTCTATACAAGAGTCTGTAACAGGAAAAATGAGAAACTCACAGTGCAAGCATTCCCAGTTAGACTCATGTCCCCACACACCCTCACACAAACAGTCTGACTGCATGTTTACAGAGCTATATATAGTAATCTCTGTGTGTGTGTGTGTGTGTGTGTGTGTGTGTGTGTGTGTGTGTGTGTGTGTGTGTGTAATGAGTGATAAGTGTCCGTGCCCTGTTTGGACTCTGAATCGTACAGACGTGAGAGGAGACGGAGGAAATCCTGAGACCGCCCGAGGGTGGCGGCAAACGTCATGAAAAGATATGGGAAAACAGAGACGGAGAGACGTATTTCATCCAGCGGGAATGTGTGAATCAAATGGGTGTGTCATTTAACCAGAGGTGCTTGAGATGTCTGCAACACATTGACCCCGGATTTAACAGGCGATAGGAAGTTTCACGACACCAATAGAGACATTTTTAATGCCAGCTGTGGAACAAAAGCCTGTCAGGAGGATATGAGAGGGCAATAATCATTCCTGTCTCCGACAAACACAGACGGAGTGCTGCGAAGAGCTGATGAGCAAGCGAAATGACCAATTCTCAGTTGTCAAATTAACTACCGTCAATTGTTCAGCAGACGGCTGATTTCCCCGAATCATGTGCACATCAAACAACACAGCCACACGCTGTCTGCCCATAATAAAGTCCTTGTGTCCTGTTAATAGACTAAAGATAAACTGAGGGAAGCTTAGAGCAGCATTCAACATGCACATATAAAACACTCATACACACAGCTTCAAAGTGGCCTTGATCCCAGGGAAGGTCAAGAGCAGGCGGCTGTGGTGCCGTTTGATGTTGTGACCTGCATGGAGATCACTGAGTGGACTGGTCAGTTAGCCATGGGAGTGTGTGTGAAAGCCTGTGTGTGTGTGTGTGTGTGTGTGTGTGTGTGTGTGTATATGGGTGGGGGGATTAGAGGGGTACCCAACCACCCAGTCAATTACAAAGAGAGGGGAGGGAGGGGAGGAGGGAGGGAGGGAGGAGATGGAGATGAAAGTGTGGCACACAGAGGTGCTGATGATGGAGGATTATATGGTATTGAGGGAGGGTGAGGTAAAGTCTCAGCACCAAAGACAGGGTCACAGCTTTTTAACCCACTACACCACCCACACACACAATCACACACACACACACACACACACACATAAGCATGGACTAACCCCAATAGAGAAGTCTGAGACACACTGGCTGCCTGACAAACTGAGGTAAAGACAGGGATTTACAAAAGTCAGTAAGCCACCCGGTGCTAATGACAGTCTTTTTCTGTGTGGGTGTGTTCGACCATGAGCCTGTCTGCTTGGGCAACAGAATATAATGACAAATATTTCACTATGTTTCCGAGTGAGGGTCAGTGATGGACATCTGTCTCTGACATCAACAATGGAACAGGACACATCCAGTGGAGCGTCAAGCAATTAATCACACAGGATGTAACCTAAACCTCTGCGTCATTTGACAGCCTTCATATCTATCAAGTGGTGCTGACAATTTCTCCGACCACTGTTCACACACATGTCCAACTTTTGATGCATGTGTAGCTCTCAGGATGATTTTCGGGGTGCAGTGGAAACTCTTATGGCGATCATGTCTGCACGTGCAAATTGATCACTTTAGTTTAAGCGTATGATAATAATTTAACAAATATTTTAATGCAAATTGGCCAAGTGCAATATCCAAATCACAGAAGCTGTAATTTTAGTAAATATAAATAGGTAAAATATGTAACAAAACACCATTATGATGAAGTACTATAGCACTGCAGAGATACCCTGGATGACAAACCTCGTTCTCTAGACGTGAGAAAACATGTTTGTTTAGTTTAGTTTAGCACTATGCAACTTTTTTATGGGCCTATAAACAAACAGAGACAGAGTTCTTGATACAAGGAATAGAAGTTTGCAAGAGCTAAGTCCAAGCTCAGAATACAGGAGTTTAAGGCCAATTTGATCCTAATTCTCTCCAATTGGAAGAGAAATCTGCTCTGGGACCTCAGTTGGTACTATTGTTCAGTCCCGATTACCTGGTAGTGTGAGGGGTTTACAAATCAGATCTTAAACCTCCTGAACATGAGTTTCTAGATGTACTTGAAAGTCATATGTTTACATTTGCATGTGTAAACATTAGAGGAATAACAGGTGTGTATTTTGAGTTTTGGTGGGGTGAGATCAAAAAGAGCCCATTGCCTCATTCCCACTAATCATGAATCATGTAGCAATCGTTAAATATGTCAAAATACATAATGATTTTCTTTTACCTTAGCGTGCAGCCCTACATTTGTATTTTAATTACGTGAATATAAAGAAATTAAATGGGCAGCGTCACTATTTACTGAGTTTTATTGACTGTTTAAATACAGTACAGCTGTTTCAATCACTTTTAAAATTACTGTGCAAATGAAATGACTGTTTTTACGTGACCTGGGCATTATAAATCAACTGGATGAGGGCAGCTTAAACCACAGGTGCTTTCCCGGTGTACATTTGTTTTCCGTCTCCATCCCTAGCAGCTACGAGGGTTTCAAGTTGTTTGAGTAGTAAAAAATGACTCTTTTTCCCCATCTTGATTCAATGTGTACACAGCACCAGATTCAGGTAGCCAACGGGCCAGGAAAAGAACAGTTTCATGAAAATGAAGGAAAAAGAGAAAAAAATTACTGCAGTTTTCCATTTTTACATCCCTGAAGGAGGTTATGCTTTCACCCGTGTCAGTTTGTTGGTTGATTGGTTTGTCAGCAGGATAACACAAAAAATACAAAACAGATGTCCATGAAACTTGGATGGACGATGGGTCTCAGTCCATTAACTTTTGGTGCTGATCTAGATAAAGGGACATATCCAGGAATCTTTTCTCACTTTCTTTAACATTTTTCGACATTTTCATAAATTTTTCAGAGAATACTGCGTGGATCTTGATGAAAAAAAAAAAAACAGGTGTATTTAGGTTGCTGGTATCTATGAGTGAGTAGGAATGAAGGTGGAGGTATGCGCTCTACTGAGTGCCATTCTAGTTTTAGAATATTTTGTCATGTATGAAAAAAATCTAAAAATATTATTGTATGTGGGTTCCACTGTACTAGAAAAATAACTGATTGCCATCAATATCAGTAAGCTATTTCTATCCTTGGTACAAGATAGTCCGTGCTGCTGCTTTGACAGCTGCTGGTTTCGATCCGGTGCCTCAATGACAGATCGTGTGTGAACAGGATGAACAGCTTGACGCTTGAAATATGATGGAACGTGTGTCTGAACAGGTTGAGGAAAGAACGGCTTCACAACCCACACCATGGAGTAATGTTTGATAAAACATGCTATACATTAAACAATCTCACCTACTTGCTGGGGTGAAATGGACTCACAGAGCATGTTGAGACTGATGCCTGATGTAGTGATTTTCTCATCATTAACAGCTCATTTGACAAGCCAATTTCTCAAAAAAAAAAAACTTACCGTATTTCTTTGACCATTACTGTGTCTCTATATCTGCAAATTCCAGCACCTGCTGTATAATTTGGCAATGTCTTGTACATATTCAGGCTTCACTTCTCACCTGATTGTATGACTATGATATGCAGTTGGAGTCTCTGTGGGGAGTAACTGCACCAGGTGTTGACAGAGGCAGACAGCCAGTACAGCAGCTGGCCCATATGTTGTCTATAGAGCTCCGTCACTGAGTCCAGGCCCTGCACCTTACACAAGAACTGTGCACTCTCCAAGGCCTGAGGTAGAGAGAGGGATAGGTGGAACAAAATGATGTCGACACATGTTTTAACTTGCAACCTTTTTAACATTTTACATTTAACAAAGAGACAGAGACGAGTGGGCGGGGGGGTGAGCTTAATGAGGAGTGGATGAGAAAAAGAGAAAAAGCAGAGGGTATTGTGCTCGAGTTCAAAAGTTACAGCTGTTTTCTAATAATTTCAGGAATTCTTCAGGTCAGGCTCACACGAGAGGAACCAAACACATCATGTAAAACCATGGGAAGAACAACACTGCAGACATGACAAGGTCTTACACATAAAACCACTTAGAAACAAAAACTCCCGACAGATACACAGGATGTCAGAAAGGCACAGGAACTGACACACACACACTCACACACACACACGAATACACACACGAACACACACACCAATAAAGCTGAGCTGAGAGGAAAAGGGCAGGAATGAGAGATAGGAGAGTAAATAATTAGCTGACTCTTTAGGGCAGGGGAACTGACCTCAAGGGCACTTCATAGTTCCCTTCATAGTCCCTCAGGGATGGACGGGGACAGAGACAATGTCCGAGTCACGGATCGGCCCCTTCAGAAGAGAGCTAGACAACCCTGAGCTGTCCGCTGATGGGAAAGATGTGCCCCCTTTTCTGGGAAAATGAATAAAGCTTTTCCTCTGGGTCCGGGAATGCCCAAGGCCATTCTCACCCTCCCTTTCTGTTTCTTAATCCTTCTCATCTCTTCTCTAACTCCCTGTTGCTCCCTGTCTGGACATATACACTGATGCAGACAGACTTAACACACACACACACACAAACACACTCTCGTGGCCCATGTGGTGTCTGCTGAGCATCGGTGCCAATTCCTTCCCGCTCCTCTTCCCTGTCATTACCCTCCTAAGGCGACGAGCAGCTCGGCGACACGCCGGCCTCAGACACTGTCGGCTTGTCACTGTTCCTGTTTGTCCCTTTGCATTTTGAGGATGACCACAACATGGAAGTTGTTGCTTGCACATCATTTGGCAGTTGTGGCCTGAGGAGGCGGTATGGAGCCACAGATGGGCCTGGGCTGATGACACACACCTGCTAGGAAACACAACTCGCCTTTCCGAATCTGTTTTTTCTTTTCTTTTCTACATTTCTGTCTCTCTCTCTTTATCTCCACCTTTCACCCGCCTCCTTTCACCCAGGACTGGATTTAAAGTTCCACTCCAAAGGTGCAATTTCAGCTCCCCTGGTTAAGTGGGTAATTATACTGTTGGTCATGCCCACTTTGAACTTACTCACATACCTCAAATAGCTCTCCAACTTCATAAAACCTGCTTACCTTTCTAATAAAAAAGGATGGAAAGACTAAAATTGAAGGGGGAAAAGAGTAAAAAACAAAAAAGTGCCATTTAAAGAAGAAATTAAAGAATTACACAGGTGAGGTGACATGCTGGTTTGCCCACGTGGAACAAAGCGATGACAGAGCTGCAGAGAGCATGTACAGACGAGTGAAAAACTAAAGTAAAACTGCATTAATGAGTGGAGAAACATAACAAACAGTGGGTCTGTTATACTGTGGGGGTCATTCTGCCAAATCAATACCAAGTTGGTCAGAGTGATCACTTATTTTCTATGATTAATATTTTTTGGAGGAATTCCACAGACTTGTAGAATCAAAGACAAGAGGCGTTGAAGCCGCTCTAGCGGTACATATACATTTAATTTTTCGCCCTTCTGAATCTGGGAATGCATCTTCCCACTTTTATTTTCTCACCTTTTCGCTGAGACATGGCTCGGTGGAGAGGCTCTGGACGGTGACCAGCACCTGTAGCAGCTGCAGACTTATTGAGCCACAGTCTGACTCACACTGATGCAACAGGACATCCACGCAGGCCAACAACTGCTCCAAGTACATAACCTGGGAAAGAAGAAGTATTGTAAGGTTCTGTCTTGTCTGGTTTAGAGCAGATGTGAGAAGGACTTGAATGTTTTCCCTGTCTACCGATGAACCTCTAAATCTCCTTTTTCTGCAGTGTCCCCACTTTCTTTATGTCACACTCACTCTCGTGGCAACTCTGCTTTTCAACCAAATACCTGCCTCCTTATCGTAACCACCCAGGCCCCATGGCGATTCTCCAAATGAGAACTTTCCATCTCTAGACGTGTGTGTGTGTGTGTGTGTGTGTGTGTGTGTGTGTGTGTGTGTGTGTGTGTGTGTGTGTGTGTGTGTGCGCGCGTCCGTGAGATTGCTGTCACTTGTCAGGCAGTGTTGTGGTGGTGAGCTCATGTTTAGACAAAGACCTGCGGCTCAGGCTAATTTCTATGCCATCACTGGGATCACGGCCTCTTTTCCTGTTTTCTTGCAGCCTGTCATTAGGGCTGGCTGGGGTAGGAGGGGGGACAGCGGGGCAGGGGCGATGGTGTAAGTGTGTGTGAGCGAGAGAAAGAGAGCAAGTGTGTGTGTGTGTTTTTGTACGTGGAGGGTTTAGAGCGGGAAAAGCGCCCTCGAGGTGTTTGCTTTGGTCCGGTGATGAGGAGCTGGCTGGTGGTGAGGTGGGACTCGAATGCGTGTGAGCGATGAAACCTCCTTGTTTGCTCCCTCACTGAAAACACACACTTGCTCAGTGAGCTTGCAGACAAATGCCAGAGCTCTATCACTAGGGGGCGCACTATCTTTTCACAAACTTCAGTAGCTATTGTGCAGCAGAGCTTGACATTAATCTGGAAAGAAAACAAGTGTTAAGCCAAGAAAAGATGCTCAGAGGGTTAAAGAAGAAGCCAGGGCTTGTGAGGAGGAAGGAGAGCTGAGGGACTTCCAGTCTGCGAGAAACATGAGCAAATGTTTTATTTTGCAATAGAGTATTGAGCATACACTGGAAAAAAAGCCTGTTATATGTATCTTGAGTTCAGGGTGTCAGTTAAGATTGTAAACACATTTTCCGGAGGCAGTCTGATGCTAAACTAAACTTCCACACAGCCCTGAACAACCTGATTCAAAACACTGCACAGTGCCCTCCTGTTTGAATGTGATCACACAGTCATTGATAGGGGGAAATCCCTGCTTGTAACCGAGCCACTCACTGGCACATAAACACAGCAGGAGCTCCAGGGAGGCAGTAGTGGAAATAACGTGACAAACACAAACATTAGCCTCCCCATTCACGGCAAGCACATTATACATGCCCAGAAAACAACCATTAGGGCCGGCTGAGGGAGAGAAAGAGGGAGAGCGGAAAAAGTGGTGCGATGTAATGACTAGGTGGACACCTGGAGCCGGGCGAGATACACCTGGTTTCATTGGCCTGGGCACGCTCCGGGGGCCTCGTTACGCAGTGTGTGCATCTGTCCACCACTGGATTCCTCAATTACACACACATCTCGACTCCACTTTAAGGAGCCATACCAAGCGACGGATTCCTATCCAGTGGGAGAGCCCACCCCTGACAGATACTAATGTTGCTACGGCAACAGGAAAACAAACACTGGCGACTCATGGGATGCAGACCCCTTGCACTCAGGTAAAGTTTGCTATCCCGCCTTTCTTCTCCTCTCTTCATCTGTCGTTCAGTAGAGCGGGGAGCGGTATGTAGCTGTCATTCACGACAAAGGGCAGCATGCTGATGTATGGCGGCACGTTTGTGTATTCAGCAGAACACCAGTCGAGAAGTCCCAAGATGAAAAGACGCGGAGCCACAAGCCTGCTTGTAAATATGCCTAATGCTAATTTGCTGTCAGCCCCCTCTTTATGCTTTTCTTTCTCTCTGTTGGAGCCATCGTAACCAATTTGCTCCAGCCCTGCAGATGTTGTGATGCCCCTGTCACCATGACAAACCACAGCGATGCTCAGCTGTGTGTGGTGTATGTGATGATGGAGATTTGTTAATCCTCTATGGAATACCCCTTTAAAAATAAACCAATATACAAACACCGCATTTAAGCAACACAAGGCACCTCAGAACACGGCGGCTTCTCTAACCACCGGCTCGCCTTTCATCTTCCTTCAAAACCTTGACATCATCTTCAGTTTACGACCAATATTTTTATTTTTCGCTGAGCATCTGTCATTTATTTTTGCAAGCTGTCTTTTTCCCCGACCGAAATAAAGAAAAGAAAACAGCAACTTGAAAGAGCCGGCGAGGTTAAGTTGTGCAGGAGTATCATATATCAGCTTCAAGATCTTCAGCATGTTCCCCCGAACTCCCCACGGGGCCATGCCGTTCCCCCTGCCTCTGTTCACTTTGAAGATTATTTATATTTCATTTCTTACAGGCTTCATTTTGTCCAAGTCAAACTTCACTTTTTCTTTCTCTCTGCTTCTGCTCTAAGTGGCACATAACTCTCTCCAGTTGGATCCAAATGCACATATCTTTAGAGTTCTTAAGATACATTATTTTTAAAAAGTCAAATAAAATATGAGCCTACTATTTGTCTTTGTAGTTAGTGTGTCTGCAGGCAATGAAGCCATTATCAAATACAAGTAAATCAGCCCCGTTTGAAGGATTTGAGGGCCCACCAACACTTTAGATTAAGCAAATGTACGGTGAGTGAGTGCATAATATTCTAAGTTAGCGTTTCAGCACAGAGAGAAAGAGGGATGCAGGTGCTCCTGTCTCAAGTGGTGTTATTTACAGCTACATGGTGCTCTGGCCCCACTCCCCTGCTATGAACCCTGCCTGTTGTTGGAGAATTTTGCAGGTGCTTCGTCTGGTCGAGCTCTCGAATCACAACGCTCTGTGCTTTGCCCTCAGAAACAGAGATAGACGGAGAAACAGACAGAGAGGAAGCAGAGGTCTGCCTCCATCTGTGCGACAATGTGTGACCGTCCCGTCCTGTTAGTTCTTTCTCTGGTTGACCCCTGCCGGATAGCGACGAGGGAGGACAGACGGGGGTCAGCTTCCCTCCCCATTTATCACCGGCCTTGACCAGGCAGGCTTTGAAATTTCAGGGATTCATTTAACGCTGTGGTTGGACCGCAGTCGGGCACTACACATGGCCATAAAAAAAACAAAGGCTATGTGCTGCCTTGTCTGCTCAGAGGGGTCAGAGTAGCCATGCAGGGGTCACGTGAAATTAGTGGATTTTTGTTATTATTATCCCAGGAAGGAAATTCTTGCAGGCCTCACTGGGAGGGGGATGGGGTCAGGGGTATAGGTGAGTCAGTAGTGCGGCAGGATCAGAAAATAGCCCTCTGCCAGACAACTGTTATTTTGATTCTGAAAGGGAAACATATTTGGTGCAAGAGGAAAGGAAGCGGGGAAGAGTCTGCTCCGGACTTGATGGGATTTTTCCACCGGCGGACTGTTATTTGTAGAGAAACTGAAAAGACTTTTTTTTAAAATCACTTCTGCTATGTAAAAAAAAAAGATACTTGCAGCGTTGAGTTCACAGTTGCGTGTGAGCGCAGCCATTCTGATCATCGACTTGAAATGTTAGATTTGAAAAACACCACATGGCCGGACTGTCACTTCAGCAAGGTCAACGTTTTTGAGAATCACTCAACAGCAAACCCGCTGAACTCCCCATGTACAGTAGCACTATTGAAGACTCTTAAAGACGCTTCAACTAAAGCCCTTTCAAGAGATGTGGCATCTTATCACGAAACCTGTTTCCATAAGGGACAAATTAGGCACGAAATATACAGTGTGACTGCCGCACTGTCACTGCCAAAAATAAGAGTGTTGAGGTAGACGGGGGAGAGGAGAAAATGACCTTCTATGACACTGCCAAGATCACCTAACAAGACTGGAAAAGAAAAACAGCTGGTGCACACAGATCAGGAAGGAAAATCAAGACATGGCAACATATGAGGGCAGAGAAAATCTGGCAGAGCTGTCATCAAAACAAGTCTGACTTTAATGTTTTAATTTAAACAGCAACGCTTTTCCCTTCCAGGGGAGCTACTGCTCTACTGAAGCTACTCAGTTAACAACAGTAGAAGGATGTGGTTGTACTGGGTTTTAATGGAGTCGGTGGCAAAGAGAGGTAAATAAGTTAAAAACAACCATAACCAAATCCAGGCATCTTTCTGCTGACCTGTTGATATTCCTGGCAGACGTCGGGCTGGGCCAGCGTGTTGGCGATCTCTTCGAGATGTGGCTTAAGGAGAGCTTTGGGGCAACCTCCCAGCACTGCAGACAGCACCATGAGAGGAGTCCAGGGGCCAGAGGAAGAGGAGGACGTCGTCACATGATTCAGCAGCAGCTTGAGGAAGGCGACAGGAGGGACAAAGGTCCCTAACAGTGTAGCAGCTGCCAGGCACTAGATTTGGATACAGAAAGAGGGAGAAAGGAGGATGAGAACAACAGGAAGTGCTTTTTTCAATCTGCCACACATCAAAGATCTAAAGAAACAGGTGCATCCCAAGTCCTTGAGCCCTTCTCGGCCTAGTCACGCCGAGGACAGTCACTGAAAACGCTGATGTAATGTGTCCTGAAATTAATTTGTTGGGTAACAACTGAAATATCACAAAACAATTCAATTCTCAATTCCACACTGATATAAAAAGAGGAAATACAGTATGACAACATCCAGCTAATCTGACGATTAAACTCTCTGAGACTCACGTTGTTGACCACGTCCCTCTCTGTGTCAGTGCAGGCCCGGTAGAGGGTGGCCAGGAGGGGCTGCAGATGCTGGGTGCTGTAGTCCTCGGCGTGGAGCAGCAGCACAGACAGCAGCTGAGATGTTCTGACCCGTGTGGGCACCAGCCAGTCGGTCATGTCGTGGGTAATGGCCGGAACCAGCCTGCCCAGGTTTCTCACCACCAGCTCTCTGCAGCCAAGCCCTGGACGCTCCACTGGAGGAGAAAATGAAGAACATTTAACTTTGCACACTCTTCCACTGTTTAAGATATCAGATATCACATCTCTTTCAGTTGATGAATTACTTTGACTGAAGTAGTTGATTTTCAATAAAGGAAGCACCCAGCACCATGTGTGTGAAATTTAAAAATGTTATATTTTCCAGCTTTATTACACCTTTGTTGGGCTCCAACCATTTCCATCACTCTCACCTGTATTGTAATGAACTATCTGAACACTAAGAAACTGCATTTACCAGACAATAAATATTACCCATTTATAGATTTTTAAATGTCTTGTGACTGGTTCCAACTTATCATATTTTTTACGATTAAGATTTCCTCACAAGGGACTTGTCAGAGCAAGTGAAATACGTTCTCAAATACATTTCAAATCCAGCGTCCCTCTCTCTTTCTCTACCCCACCTTATTCTTCTTCTCCTATAGGCACACTAATGAGTGAGGAAGAGAGGACTAAAGGAAGACAGAGATAAATCAGAGAAACACAGCAGGACAAGACAAAACAAGCCCGGTCTCTGGTCGTGTTTCACTGTCTGACAGTGACCTCTTCACACTGGGAGGCCCGGCAGATTTATGATGGCAAGTTAGAGAAAGACAAAGAGTGAGAGAGAGAGAGAGAGAGAGAGAGAGAGAGAGAGCCCTCTTCCTTTTCTTTCCTGTCCCCAGGCATAGCCTGTATTCATCCACACTGTCACATGTGTAGCTATGGGACACCTATAGGAGCTTCAACCAAAAGCACAGGAACTGTACCTCTGACACACTTAGCCTGGCTCTCAATGGGTGACCATGTTCAGGTTCACTCTTCCAGCCCCAAGGCAGACACTTATCTTTCCAAGCCCGTGCCTGCCCTGAAAACTAAGCTGTCACACTCAACATAATTTTTTTACTGTATGTTTTAACCCTGGACAGCTGTAATAAAAATAGATGATTTGATGGAGCAAGGTGTACTGATTATATTCACATTCAAATATACAGTTGACCTGTGTGGCATGCATTTTATAATGCATGGGGAGGGATGAGTGAAGCAAACACACCTGGAAACTTTCCTCTGTTGTAACTCTAAAATTCAGACACCATTACCAGGATTTCATTGAATTAATCCTAAAACGATGAAATAATCTTACAGGATGTAGGAAATACTGAGCTGATTTGAGCATGATCTTAAGCTGGATCATGCCAAGCTTATTTATTATATCTATTTATCAGCCAGGTTCAACATACAGTTTCTTCCACACTGCCACGTTCAAAAATAGCAACAATAGATACTACCACCCTATCGTGCACTCTCTTAACTCTCCTACAGGGGTGTGTGGTATGTGTGTGAGTCATATGTTGTTCCTTGGGAGCCAGAAACACCCAGGCTTTTGTAGGATTTGTGTATATTTCTCAGGTTGGGAGTTTACATTTAATAGCATTTCTGCTTCAAAGTTGCACTTTAAAACGCAAAAAAAATTTTTTTTCTAAAATCTGCATCTTAAAATTGGCTAGTAATTAGAAGATTAACTGGGAGGCATGTGGAATGATTTTCAGCTCCTTGCGTGGAAGCTTGCTGCCACGTCTGTGAATGGGTGAATGAGGGGTATGTTGTAAAGTGCTTTGGTAAGATCACTCCATAAATCCAGTCCATTTACCATATTGTACATATGATATGAAACAAATGGAGGACAACACATTTCTTTGGGTGAGTAGTAATTTCAGATACATATTGTATTTTATGCTACAATACTGGTGGATTTCCCCTTAGCCCACTGTGCATCGGAAGTGAAATTAACTGAATACTTCGTATGGCTAGTAGGGCTGTCACAGTATCCGATTTTCACTGGACAGTTATTGTGGATAAAATAATTCACGATAATGATATTAGTCACATTGAGCATTGACGCCAGCATTGCACGGTGCACACAGAATACTAACAGGACTTCTCTTTGCAACTGATAAAGCTGATAGTGTCATAACCAAATCAAACAACTCAGTAGAAGAAAACAATCCCAACTGTGACTGACCTCCTGGTGGGTAGAAGGGAGGTGGGGTGAGAAGAAAGTCCATCTTGTCCTTGATGTCTTCCTCATTCTCCTTCTCCCACTGGGCACCTACCTGCTTCCATAAATCAGCTGCCAACAGTCTACAGAAGAATGATATTATTATTATTATTATTATTATTATTATAATATCATGCCTTGTAGCTCACATGTATGTTTTAAAAATTAGGGTGATGTTTCCCTTGTGAGAAATTTGAAAAAATATAAGCATCCAAACCTGAGGAACATGTAGTATATGATATGTTATTGTGTTTAATTGAATTGAATTAAGAAGCAAACAGTAAAATATGCCATGTCCACTTTTACCTTATTTCTGGAATCTCATCCGTGATACTGCTCAGCAGGAGTGGGATGAGTTTGTGGAAATAGGAGTATCTGTCTCTCATGTGAAGTAGCCAATCACCAACAACAACAGTCACAGCTTTTCTCACCTGGAACAAAAGAGAGCAAGTTAGAGAAAGCAGAACTGAGCCTGTTTCACGCAAAAAGAAACAATATGCTTTGATTTTGAGGACAAGGGTAGGCCCTGGAAGCCCTGGAATAAGCAGTAACCTGTGGTGAGTCGTCGAACAGTCTCTGTGCCAGGTGAGACAGTACGTCGTCCACATTTTTCCCTGTGCCGTGCTGAATGACAGCCCCGGTGGCTTCGATGACGGACACTCGCACCCGGGAGTGCTGATGAGCAATCGTCTGCATGAGAGGCTTGACCAGACTCTCAGCCTGCATGTGAAAGTGCTCTGTAGAGAAAGAGGTGAAATGCACTTCAGTCCATTCAGTTCAATTACTGTAGAGCTGGGTGGCACATAGATTAAAGGACACCTATTTCGCTTTTTGTTACGCCTTCAGTGTGTTGTATAAGTTTGTGCATTTAAAAGGTCTTGCAAGTTAAAAAGCCCAAAGTCCACTCCACGCCAACAGAAGCTCCTCTTTCCCACAGAAAACACTGCTCCTGAAACGCCTCGTCAGTAGTTGACATCACATTATGTCACCATGTCACAAATTTGCATAATTTACACCAATATTCAAGCTAAAAACACGATAGAGCTGACCAGACACACAGTGAGCGGTGCTGGCTCAGGCGTATGTGAGCTGACCAATCAGAGCAGACAGCTAAAACAGAGCATCTCAGACAGAGGAGGTATACAGTGCTGCAGCACTGGCCAGTATGAGAAATCTGATGTGTTTTTGAGCATTGAAGTATGTAAACCTAGTACGAACCCAAAATAAAATTATGAACCTTTAAATGAGCATAATTAATAATTACATTAATAATATTGATATATGAGACTGGATACATCCTGTCCACGCTTTCCAAAAAGACATAGCTTGGGGTGACTGACACTTTTTAATCAGGGCCTCTCAGCTTTCTGGTGAAGAATCTCAGGCAAGACAAATACTGTACAAAGAAATGACTGGAGTCAAGGACATTATTTAGGGATTAGTCAATTGACAGGTAATTCATTACTCAACCAGCAGTCCCATCCATCTTAGAGGTTGCAACACATTCCTCTTTTACCTCACCAGGCATCTGCAAATTATTCAGACTGAGGAAACACAAAATGGTTGACCTGTCATAAATCATAGACATTTGCAACTGGTGACAGCAGGTCAAAAGCTGATTGCTGGCAAGGATGAGAACTACTGGAGTGTTTGATTAATGGGAAAAATATTTGAGAAACGACTGTTTAAATGTACTGGCTGCAGCCCTGGAGACAGATGAAGGAAGGAAAACTACTGGAATTCAATCAAACATTATTCTTCATAAGTAATGCTGTTCTATTTTTTCAGGACAGACACAATACCTTCATGTATCCCTGAAATTACACAGCCTCATTACCCTCTTTAGTGTAAGTGTTAAGTGAGGGCAGGCAGGAAAGCAAGCTTTTCTATCGCAAACATGTCTGCCTGCCTCGAAACCATGGCAACAGACTTCATCTACAACGACAACACAACTTTTCACGAACCTGGCACACTCTTAGCAAAGTTTACTGTGCATTTGCAGCTTTCTCTTTTGACATCTGGGAATGGGTCGACGATGGTTCTCTGCAATATGTTCATCATTTCGTTCAGATACGGCGCTAAATGCTTCCCGCACACTTCCACCGCAAGAGTCAACATCTCCATGGCCGACAGCCGAAGCTCCTCCGCCGGCTCCAGGATGTCTTTCTCTCCGAGCCTCTGTGCCAGACAGGGCATGAGATAAGGCAGTGACTCCTCTGGTTTGGGAACGCAACGGATAAACTCTGTTAATGTCGCTATGGCGGTTTCTCTGCATCTTTCCATCGGGTCTGACAGACATTTGAGGAGAGGCTTGAGGAGGGCGGAGAAAACCTCCTGTAAGACGCCGCTGGAAAGTCCTTTATCCACTGTCTCCCTCTTGATCAGCTCAATAGCTCTCTTTCTTGTCGACTTGTTGTCTTCGTTTAGACAGTTTAAATGTCGGGCGAGTCCTCTCAAAACTTCAGAGGAAGCGTGCTCGTCTCCAGCCGCCATAGCTGCCATCTTGACAGTCGTTATGGCAACCCGCAGCTGCACGACAAACAAACGGCTGCTTTACGATAGCTTCCGATTCAAACTCTCAAACTTTATTCGCAATAACAAACTTCACTCTCGCTTCAAACTCTCTCCTGTCAGTGTTCCCATTTGAATAAAAAACAAAACAAAACGAGCTTTACACTAAAAATATGGAATTAGCACTTTCAATTTGCCAAGTAAGAGTTATAAATGTAAATACTTTAAAGCAGAGTACGCTACAACATACACACCTTTAAGGATTAGGCTATTACAGTGATTTCTCATCTGACATCTAAAACAAGTTTGGATTACCAACTGAGAAACTGACCCAGGCTCTGAGGGGCCCCCACAGGATACACAAGATATTAACGGTGCACTATGTAGTTTTGGGGGAAAAAAACATTTAATCAGAAAAGAAAGGTCTTCATTGACTGATTTTTATGTCTAAACAAACTAAAAAAACAAAGTGTCTTCGTTTTCATGACATGAATAAACTGAATACACAAACTGACCTTAAAGGACAACACAATTTCATACTGTTTTACTTTGTTTATATTTGGCAGACCCTGCCACCTTTCTAGCTTCAAACAGTGTTCTTGGAACCTTTTTTAAACAATCAAATGAAACACTAAAAAAAAAAAAAACAATCAAATTTTGAGTAGTGTATTTCTTGTAGTGCAGAGAAGGTTTTGAATTAACTTCTTAAAACCCACTTTTATAGACTTGCTTTTATGTGAAGGCACCCTTTTTAACTGAATTTTCATCATTCATTCCTTTTACTGCTCTTAGTCTATCTGTTTTTAATTCCTCCCTTGTGATGTCTTTTTTCTTACTGTCCTTTACTGCTTTTATTTTTTTTTATCTTTATTCTATTTATTGTCCTTGTCCTTTTATTGTTCTTTTTACAACCCATAACTTTTTTCTGTTCTTAATTCCTTTGATGTGATGTCTTCTTATCATCCTTAATTGATTCTATTCTTTTATTCATTTCTATTTTTGCATTACGTTTTCTTTTTCTTTCTCTCCCTCTCTCTCTCTTTCTTTTTCTGTGATTTTGCCTGTTTTATCATTTTTATTCCTTTTACTTGTAATGACTCATATTGACTTTTTGTGTTTTTACATTTTCTGATAAGATAAGAACAAATATGGCGAGTTTTGACTTATCAAACGTATTCAAACGTATTTCTATGCTAAGGGTTAAGAAGTTATTGACATAGCTAACACTTTATAATATAATCATTAATAAATGAAACATGTATAGTTGATTAGATTTAGTTCAGTAATGTCACTGTTTAGAAACAATGAAATGGTTCATAAAACAATTGTAAAGGTTAAAAACGTCAGTTTTTACTCTCTGATAGCCATCAAATAATGTTTATAAATGAACCACGCAGTATTTATTAAACATTTACATTTAAGTATTATGAACATCAATTGCAACTTTCCAATAAACAACTGCTACTAAAAAGCTTGTAAAGCATTTAATTGCTCTTTACCAGTGAAGTAACTATTAACTAAAGTGAATTAAGTATAAATTTGCCATTTTTTATTATAGAATTGTTTATTTTAATGATATGATAGCTGTTATAAAGTGTGGATGAATTAATAAAATAATAAAAATAAAGAGAGTTCTCTTATGACGTCTAGTTTGACGTTTTTGAGTGGTGGTGGGGGAGTTTGAGGTCTTGAATTCTTGGGTTGGACGTATTAATGACGTATTTCTAAAAACCCTGAGACCAACATCAACGTCAGTTTCATGAATTATCTCTAGATTACATTATGCGTATGTCTCTAGTCTAATATCGTATCGAAAATCGAAATACACCCCAACTCCACCTTTGCATTTTAGGGTGGATGTTTCCTTTAAAGACGTTTCTTACCTGCAAATGGCCGGCGCGTGCTCGCTGCCGCTGCGGTCGGGAGGCTGACAGATTGACGTCATCGGGACTGACGCAGAGAGAGCCGAGGCAGCAGAGAGGCAGCGCAGCAGCAGCAGCAGCAGCAGCAGCATCCCATCAAACAAACGGCACCTCACCATTCTGCCACCAACAGCGAGGTGTTTTCTCACTGAGCATCCTCCGCAAATAACGGTAGGGACACCAGCGAGAGCACCGTGCTTTTATGAAGAAAACACAAAATAACAGTTTAGACCAGGCCCTCGACTCACGACGCAGTAATTCCCCCTTCGCTGTGGTTTGGTTGTCATTGTAAGGTTAGCAAAGCTAGCAGGGTTAGCTGTCTATTGAATGCTAGTGAACAGGTGCCGAGTGTCATCACTAGCAAGACAGTAACCATGGCTAAATTGTCAATGTGGGCACTGCTGTGTTATTTGCTGCAAAGAAAGTGCACTCGGTGGAAGTCATGTCCTGAATTCACGACTGATTTTGATTTATTATGCAGTAAAGAATAATATCGTAGACGTGATTTCCCCTTTGAGGAAGTGATACGGGGCAGTTTACAGTTAGCTACACCTGCTCAGCTTCCTGCCTTGCTACTGTATGTGACACACTGCTGCTATTTTGACACAACTGTAGCCTGACATAATCATAGCTGTCGTCTGTTGTCATACACTGCTATATAATTTGCTTTGCCTCCACCTGCTGAAGTGTTTACATTCACAAATAACATGTCCATTAAAGCAACATTTGCCAAAACGTTCATGTTCAGCTGTCCTCATCCACAAAGAAGCATGCTAAGGGCATGCATGATCATAGTTTAGTAGTGCATTAATTGTGTGTATACCCTTATTAAATGTAAGTGTTCAATACTGTTCTCCCTCTGTCAGCTGCCTGTAATCAAAGACACAAATAAGAGGTATGCACATTTGTCCATGGATCCTGGGATGTTTGATTTGATAATGTCATATTGCTATAAATATTCCTATATTTATAATATGAACCGGAATCTCTAATTTTTTGTCTGAACCATCCAGTTAAATAGCTCACAAACCAAGGTATCTAAACACACTGATGCAAAAATCCTGAAAAATGCATTATTGCCATAAAGCAGACGTGCTCATTGCCCACAATGACAGATGTTAAGTGCCTATCATTTGATCAATTCATACCGACATATCAGAGCTCCAGACTAACTTTTTACACTGGTTACACTGGTGTGCCTAACGTTTTCATTCAGGAGCACCAGCACATAACTTAGGTGCACCCAATAACACATTTTGATTCAATTTCTTAACACATTATGTGAATTACTGTTAACAGGAATACATGGGTGCACTGTGTGTGTGAGGTTAAGTCGCACTTATGGTGTATATCATTATATTGCCCAATACTATGATTACAAATTACAAATTATATACAAAATGATCTTTCATCTTCAACCAGGAAAGGGAACATACACTTACAACAATTACCTTCATCATACACTGTCTGCCTAGGGGTAACAGGTCATGTCATGAGGCCCTTGACAGGAAACATAAACAACACAGTGTAAAGTGTTCACTCACCTCCTTCCAAAGATCCATTGCTCCTCCATTCTCCATCCTACTTACCACTAATCACATTTTGTGCACTGCATTTTGCCCCTCCTTTCTGTTTTCCTCAACCATCTCCCCCCCTGCCACCCTGCTCTACCCCCATGTCTACTCCGCTCTCCCTCCCTCCTCTCATGGTCCACCCTGTTTTCTCCCCACTGCCACAGAGATAAAAGATAAGATGGCCACCTCCTCCTCCTCCACTCTGGAAGAAGACGAGAGTTTGAAGGGCTGTGAAATTTTCGTGCAGAAGCACAACATCCAGCAGATCCTCAAAGAGTGCATTGTGAACCTCTGCATCGCTAAGCCTGAGCGTCCTATGAAGTTCCTGCGGGAGCATTTTGAAAAGCTGGAGAAGGTTGGTGATAACAAAAGTTTCGTGTTCATCTGATTTAGGTTTCTTGGTGTGAGGCTCATTATTTGGAGCTCTGTGTTGCCTGAAATCTTGTGTGGTGAGCCTGATGTTCTTTTAAACAGAATATGATTTGACATGAATGTTCATTGCAGTGTGTGGCAGTCATCAAGTCGTGATTTCTTGTGAGATTTCTCTGTTATTAATCTTTTCTCACCGTGCATCACAATACACCCCATGCAACTGAAATAGTCTGTGAATGATCTGAGCCGTTATGCAGGCTCATTTAGAAGGTGGATTGCTTTTTTAATGTTGTGGATACTTGTTTGTGTAAAAATACTCATCTCATCGAGTTTTATTGTTTGTTACAGTGCATCTTCTCAACTGACTTTTGTAAGAGCATTGCATATGAGCAGGCAAGAAAACATCCCAGTTAGCCACTGTGTTAAAAGAAACAGACTGTTCTCAAGCTGTTATAATAGAGCTTTCATTTTTCTGCGAGAGAATTTTTCTGGAGAACCCATTTGGGAATGTGAGTGGAACACCTATAAAAGGCCAGTGTCCTGTTTGCAGGCTTTGGTAACAGACTGTAAGCCTGTCTGTCTGTCTGTCTGTCTGTAGGCAGAGACACAAGAGGTGATACATCCATTACAAGATAAAAGCTGCAGAGAGAAGGGTAGAAAGATCATAACTAGAAAACAGGGATGACCTCTGTAGCACACTCCCCGTGGCACACAAATAACGTGACTTCTCAGTGTGTGTGTTTTGTGTGTGTTTCGTTTCAGCTAATGTGATCCCAACTCTACAGTGGCAAGATGCTTTCTACGTGAAAAGCTAAATAAATTACGGCAAACCGTACTGTAGATTCAAAGGCATAAGCAAACTCAACTAACTTCGTCAGGGCTTTTCAGCCCTTTTTGACGTATCATAGGATATACAGATAAATTGTTGTTACGCTTAATACAAGAGTAAGGTTGTCTCCAAATAAGGGTGTCCCCGAATGTTCTTTCCCAACGTTTGTCTCTGGTCAAGCAGAGACGCAGATGGGTGGTTTGCTCATGAGTGGATCATAGGATTTGCTTGTTTAAACAATGGGCTCTACTCTTACACTTCTACACAAATAAGTCATGAAGGTGTATGAGGTGGAGCTGTAGCCTGGGGAGAGTTAAGCGTTAAGCTCCAACAAGAGAAGTGATTGTGAGGCAACATCAGATGTGGCTGGGTTGAGGTTTACCATCCTGATGCTTCGAGGAGGATCTCCATCCTCAGCTGCAGTGATGTGTGTGAGTCTGTTAGCATGTGACGGTCATCTGATTTGATCCAGATTAAAAACTGTGTAAATACAAGTTATGCTGTGCCCTGGATTTATTCATCCAGACAGACAAGTCAGAAATGTATTTACAACAACATTCTTCACCTACAACATATTAAGCCTAGATTTTAGGATAGAAAATACAAAAAGGTCAGACTGTCCTTCACACTTGTTGATGTGTTTGCATCTAACTGCCATCAGCATCTGGAGCAGTGGCCCTCACAGCGCTCTGTGGTCAAGGAGACAGACTGTCAAAATGAGAAGCAAGGCATTGATAGTGGAGCTACTGCTGCTGTTAGTGGGGACTGTAATGCTGCATAGTGAGAGTGGCGGCACGAATACTAATGGAGGTGATAGAGCTCAGCAGAAGCATACAGTAGCAAGTTGTGTGTGATCCATCATCATTCTGTAAAATGAAATACAGCCCACATTCCCTGAAGTGTATCTCATTGTCAGTAACAAATGAGCCACAAAGGTTTTCTGTCACGATCTTTATTTTTAGCTGGTCTGATTTAAAAAAAAAAAAGAAAGAAAAGAAAGCTAAATTATTACTGCCAAACCTCCATAATTTAGAAACAACTCTATAGTATATATATTGTTAAGACTGAGTTTAAACTTTTTTCTATAATACCCATATAATATTTAAGGTTGATTTATTTATTTGAGTTTCATAAAAATCTGCACTTTGAAACCATTTTGTTACAGTTTACAGTACATAATGTGTTAAGAAATTGAATTAAAATGTAAAACTGGGTGCACCTAAATTATGTGCTGGTGGACCTAAATGAAAAAGCTTGGCGCACCAGTGCAAGCAGTGTTAAAAGATAGTCTCGAGCCCTGATAGATAAATCGGCTGTACCACACACGGGCAACAAACTGGGCCCTGGTGTCCAGACGCACCAGTGCAATCTGTATAAATGGCTGGGTTAGATTGTCATCGGTGAAATACTGCATTTGTTATCTTTCACACCCTGTGTGCTAAGTTATTGTATTAAGCTGTCTGCCTGTGCTTCTGCAGTTACACAATTAATGCTGCACGTAACATTTAATCAACTCTATCTATCCCTGCCCCCACCTGTAAGCTCTGATCACAGTGTCCTCTGAGGGGCAAAGAACAATTTCTGTCCCCCTTGTGCTGGCTAGGTGTCTGCTTCAACACACATCAAACACAATCATTAAAAAGCAATAGTCTGACTGCTTACATTAATACAAAATGAATAGCTTCACATAGTAATTTCTGTTTACATAACAGGAAATGTTATTTGACGAAATGAAGTTTGGAGTTGCTGTAAGAAAAAGTGCCCCACTATCAAGAGGGCACATAGCGAGGACACATCCTACACTGGTAATGAGTTCACTTTATTTTACTAGTGTAATGTGTAGAAAAGCACACAAGTTCTTGTACCTATTTTGCTACAGCCTGGTGCAATGTTAAGGCACCCACATCCACCTATGTCATCAAAAAGGTGGTCAGTAAAACCGCCTGGTGTATACAAGAAGCTGCAGGCTCTCAGTCCTCAAAGGTTCACAGTTGCCCAACATTATTCCAGTCTAGCCTTCCAAATCTGTGCTTGTGCTGTGAGGTCAGTCATTCTTGGAATTGAAACAGGCCATGTATGTTTCTGTGGTGTCCCAGTTATTTAAGAGGCTTATTGTGCTCCTTTCCCCCTGCGCAGGGTAACTGTGAGGACAATATTTGGTTCAACAAGCCATGTACAGTACATTTAATCTGGATTTCCTCCGCCTCCCTTATTTTCTAAATTTTATTCTGTTACTCTTAAGCTTTATCCGTGTTATTAATCTTATTGTCATAAAATGTTGTGTTTCTCAGTGTTAGGTATTGTTTCATGGAGCTCTGGCTCTCAACACAAAGAGATTTGACACTTGTGTGTTCATTTTCTCCTGTATTTCGTCCTACATGTTTGTCTGCGTTTCTCTTTCTTCTTTCTCTCCCAGCCACTTTCGTCAGCACTCATCGCCCACTAGAGGCGGTAACCTAGGCAACAGTACTGGACAGATAGATTGTAGTCTATCCTCTGTTCAATGAGACCCTTTATTCTCAAAGTTTATTCCAGCTCTCCTCTCATGTTTTCAAATTTTGCCAATGAGATCACTGGGGTATTCTTTTGCCAGACCTAACCTCATTTCATATCTGCACAGAGGATCGGTTTCATACGGCATTCACAGTCTTATCTGGAAAATCTCTTTCTCTGTCTCCGCATCACTCGCTCTCACAGTCTTGTTCTTTGATGTTATGTTTTTTCCCCCCACATATAAATGTCTTTTTCTTTCTTTCTTTCTTTCTTTCTTTCTTTCTTTCTTTCTTTCTTTCTACATACTCACAGACACACACTCACACTACGGAGCACGCTAATCAGTTTTTTTAACTTTTGTTTCTTTATAATAACACGTCTTTGGTCCTCAGCTGATGTTGTGAATGGGAAAATAACAGGCGTCCCACTCCCTTTCATCTTGCCTATTTATGCAGGGTAATGATGCCTTTCATCACTACTGCAGTAGCTTCAGATGGGTGTTCTCGTCTCCCCCGTGTCTATCAGCTGAGCTCAGTGTGTAATTGCTCAAGGCTGAACTTTAATTTTTGGCACACTCCAGCTTTAAAGTACAATATTTCCCCAGTTGAGTTTTTAAAGTATTCTCTCAGGACTGTCTTTCAACAGATGTTTCCTATTTGTAAGTGTGTTTGATAAGGTTGTACCTAATTCTAAACCGACGCTTAAATGCTGTAGTATTTGCTGCCAGTGGTGGCTGTGTGATCCAAACATTTCCGATAACTCTAGACAGAGTTAGTTACTCTAGATAAAAAGCAAAGTGTCATTTGAAAAACTCTTTAAATTAAGCTTATTTAAAAAAATAAGGCCGTAAATTTGTTTTGTATTAATACAAAATCTCCATGTAGGAGATTATAGCTAATGTACAGCTGTTTTATTGAAACAACAAGGAATTAATTTCTTACACAGAAAGTTCATTATGGCAGTCCTTTTGACCACAATCATGTGCGTAATAAGCAGAGAAGTCTGTTTTAGACGGACAAATATTTGTTGCATTAACCCAGAAATTAAGACTTTCTCTCATCAGTCTGCATCGTCCCAGACCTATCCAACAGGCAGAACCAGCTAAAAGTGCCAGGACTGAATGTGTAAGTGTGAATACTGTATGTCACTCAGTATATCAAGTGGGCAGCTGCCACTGCAGATGTTTTATTGTATCATTACGTCTTCACAAAGCCCAAAAATGTTTTATGGCTGCCAACATTGCTGGTGTTGCCTGGCCAATTTTATGAAAATCCACTTGCAAAGACTTAAAATTTATTCCTGGCTCCTTTTGGAACACTTTTTTTCGACAGAAGATCCTTTACCTCCCGCTCTCCTGTTGCTCCTTTTACTTCCTGTGTAATAACATATTTGATCATTGCGTCTCTTTCCTCCTCCTGTGATTTCTCCCTGCGCACAACACTTTGATCTGTATGTAACGTACCACCTGCACCGGCGACCAAATGTTCATGACAGCCGTCACTCCTCAGCTCCATCTGTACAGTATGCGCCTGGTGCGTGAACATGAGTTTGAGCACCATGTTTTGTTGACTACATGCTTTACCTTTTCTGTCATCTCACATTGAAACTTTGGACCTGTTGCATATGCTGCTTTGTCTTTTTTGGGGGTGCTGTTCCCCTTTAACTGGCCATTTATAAAGGTCCTGTTTTTCATTTGCCATAGAACTGTTATGTAGGAAAAGATCCCTAAGTCTTAAATATTTGCAATCACACTCGTTGCTAAACTTTTTTTCTGCATCACAGTGTGTGGTTATGTGTGTGTGAGTATTTGCTTGTTATTGTGTTTGTGTGTTGGTGTGTGTGGTTATCATGAGCAGAATGCTCCCTGTGTTCTTTATGCTCACAGGGCTGTCATAAGTTTATGTCTCATGCTTCACTCCAGGCCTTGATTACAATTTCTCCCTCTCGTCCCTTATCTTTTCTCCCCCCTTTCTGTCCTTAGCAGTCATGTCAGTGCAAGTTTAGTTTCATCCACTTTTTCTTCCCTTCATCTGCCTTTGTTACTAGTATCCTGTCTTTTATTGTTTACATACTTTACTATCTCCATTTCTCTCCATTGCCTTAAGAATACATTCAAATAAGATTTAATTGTTTAAGGCTTTAAATCAATTATACACAACTCATATTATTTAACTCTCAAGCTCAGATATACTCAGATATACTTACTTTAAGGTCATCTGAAAAAGCTCTACTCCCAGTTCTGAAGTCTTTTTTTACTCTCCACCATTGCCTAAATACCCTTGTAATTATTCAGATTTGACCATATGACGTTAGAGTGGTCCATTCCCCCCAAAATATAGCAGTTAAGCAATGATCTGTTGATCTTTACAAGTCATGACTCGATAGACTCACAATGGCATAGCCTTGAGTGCTGAAAAAGAAGTTTAAATAAAGAATTGAATTGAATCCTGAAGAATAGTATTCAACTAATAGTAATATTTATAAACCCCTGTAACCTTGTGCTTTCTCTCATCTTTTTTTTTAAAAAACATATGTGCTTGTCAGAACCAACAGCAGAATCAGGACACACTAGGTTTATGTGTCTATTTGTGTCTCTACATCTCTTCTTTATGTAGGCCAGTGTTGCAATGTTCATATTGTTGCCCAGCTTCCCTTAACATCATAAAGCATGTTGTGTAAAACAAATGAAAAATCCTGCTGCATCAGCTCTGTTTGTGAAAGGTCCCATCACATTGCATTGTGGGAGAGTTCCTCAGATGCCCTGTCTGTCAGTCTATCAGTCAATCAGCCACTGTCTCCCTGTCCCCTGTAAGATGAGAAGCCTGTCTGCACTGCCAGCCATTCAGCTTTCAGCAGGACCTATCATAACAAATCCGCCGTGTCTTTAAAGGCCTCTGATTGACAATTTGTCATGAGGGTTTGGTTGTTTGTTGAGTTTGCTAAGAGCATTATTGGAGAATTAGTTGTAGGTTTGGATTATCTCGCGACTCCTCTACTTTTCCTTTTTCTGCCTTTTACTTTCTCTGTTTCTTCCTCTTGTTTGCTTTAATGACTATTTAGATCAATCTACTCGTGTGTGCCAGTGGATGTGTGTATGCATACAGCATATTAGCAGCACAGGTCTAGAAAATGAAACACAGCACACCCAATATGGACAGGTTTTTAAAGTGTAATTAGTGTCTCCAGCCTCTGTTTGTCATCACCACCGTGCTGGGAGCAGGGTATTCTGTCAAATCAGCCTGGGGTGCACGCAGTGACCCGGGCCTAAACCTCCTCCCTGGCCCACCCTGGGGCCCCTACAGGTAAATTGGACTCCTGTTTCCCTGGTGGTCCTTCTTTGTCCTCTCTCATCTGCCCGTTGCATCCCTCCTCCTTCCCAAACTAATCCGTGAGAAAAAGGGAAAAGATGTTGAGACAGAGACAGTAAAGAAACTACACAGGATTTAAGAAAAATATGTTTTCCTGATCAGTTAACCAGTGTTATATCCAGATGCGGCACTGGTAAATCATTTGTTATTCCAAGTTGATCACATTAAAATTCTAAGGCTGCAACTACCGTATATAACAATTATTTCCATTATCAGTTAATCAAAAGATGATTTTATTCATTTACACTAAGTTTTAGTCACAGGGACAGCTGCTCATTAATACACTGTAAACCCCAATAAAACCCCAGTAGAATTTTCTGTCATGAATGGATTGGGGTTCACAGTGTAAACATTTCTGTAAGTGTCCCAGTTTAACCATCTTGGCTAGTTTTCAACTGCATCCCTTGGGCAAGTGTAATGGCGGCTAAAAACTACTGCATAAGAACATAAATTATTTTAAACAAGGACAATAATACATAAAACATAAAATAGAGCACGCTTCAGGTTATTTTAATAACTTATGGAGAATAGTCGGACACATGACTGTCTTTTAACCAAGATTTGGCATATTGAAATGCCAAACCAACACACCATTGTGGAACCACCAACAACAAAAGAAATGGCATTGATTCATTGTCAATTTCCTAACCAACTCCCCAGCAGAGTTTCAGCTCGAAAGAATTCCCTTTTCAATTTTGATTTACATGCTGTACTTTGGTCGATGTGAAACTCGATCTTGTAGATTGAAAACACTCCCACAAACATCCTGCAAGCGTGAGAAAACTGCATCTGTGATTTAATCAGCAGGCTTATGTGTCTTTTGCTGTCAGCCCATAGTGTAGTTTACTCATGATTACTAAGGGATGAAAAGGCTGCACCTCATAAGTTTATTTCCAGAAATAAGGTTAGTGGAAGTATGAGCTACTGTATGAAAACAGTTAAGCTTTAGATTTTAGGGTTATGATTAGAGAATTAATATAGTCAATGGAGAGTTACCAATAGAATAGGAAGGCAAATTTGTTTGTGTGTGTGTGAACAAGATTTCAAAGCCAGGAGGTCAGCACTCCACATACACGCAGTTCTAATACAGCGACGAACTTTCTGCCCATTGTGGTGCTGTAAATGGTGTGGAACAAAGTGATGAGTAGACCGTTAGCTCCGCTGGTGGATCAGCTCTCCATGCTTCATTACCTGTGTGTGTGTGTGTGTGTGTGTGTGTTTGTGTGTGTGTGTGTGTGTGTTTGTGTGTGTGTGTGTGTGTGTGTGTGCGTGTGTGCGTGTGTGTGTATGTGTGTGCGTGTATTTGTGCGGCACCTTGTTGTTTTTGGTTCACTCGCATGCTTTCGGCCCGGAGAGTGGAGAGTGAAATTGTCTACGTCACTGGATTAGGGCCACCTAAGGTAACCACTTCTGGATGTTTTTCATGTTCTCTAACTAATATCACATAAGAACTTCATGGAAGAGAAGACTTTTTGATGTTTTTGCGTCGTGAGCCAACTGATTTTTAGTATTGGTTCGTCATAGCTATTCAGATGAGAAGCAGTCATAAGTCTTGTTCCTTGATACAAATTGGTTCAGGGATTGAACAAAACAGGAGAGGCCTATTTAATATGACTCATTTTTAATAAATGGGTCGAAATTGGAAATGATAATGGTTTGGCTTTTGATTGAGCAAGCATGCATGGCATTTGTCTTTTTTTGTCTGTATCTTTATTCTTTGTCTGGTAATCTCTGACCCACAGTCATTCACTCACAGCTTCTGTGTCCTGCTTATGCCTGTGTCCTCTGTCTCCTCTCCTGTCCTCTCTCTCTGGCATCCAGCCGCCGATGATGACGCAGGGAGAGCAGAGGAGAGAAGAAAGGAGAGAGGGGAGAGAGACACTGACACAGGGTAGTGATAGCACTGAGTAAAGGGCAGAAAATATATTTGTAAATATATATATAAAACATTGCTTTTGGGGAGATTTTTAATGCTGTTTGAAAATGAAATGACCTTGGACTGTCATAGGAGTAAAAGAGTTGCAAAAACCAACTGCAGATATGTTTTGTTTTGCTACTGTAAAACCCCTGGGAATAATAAACAGCACTGCCTCATACTGTTCAGCCTGTGTGTTGTTACAGAAAAGCTATAGACACATTGCAGCAGTTCTCAGCTCACCTTGGACTAATGAAGCCTCCTCTTTGCACTTATGAGCCATCAAAACTCACACAGCACGTTTCCCGTGTCCCTTTCTTTGAGCCAGAACAGTATGAGGACTTGTTGGAGCCAGACACAAAGTCCTCACTTGATGCCTGACCCCCTGACCTAATAGGAAAACATGTGGGTGGAGCTGGCGATAGTAGGGATAGTAGGGAGCGAGGAAGACACTGCATGGTACAGACCAGTGTCTGGCACACACACAAGGAATGTATAGGACAACGACGTATCCCTAGAGGGAACAACTGAAGCCACTTGCTGGTTGCAAAACACAGTTATGCCAGTTGGTCAGAACAGAAGTCCGTATTGAGGCGAGTGACGTTTTCCCTTCTGTTAAGTGAATCACTGTAAAGTGCGAGTGAGAAAGAAGGACAGAGTCACAATCTGTCAACAGGCGTCAGAACTGTGCACAAGCCACCGTTGCTTCCTGCTCAGACTCACCACCAACTATTCAGGATGCTCACAGGACCCAGTTGTCATAGTGACGGGGGGGAAGCGGGGAGCCCGCTCATTGCACCACCTGATCGTGAGTGTGTGCGTGTGAGAAACAGAGAGAGAGAGAGGGAGAGAGGGGGAGAGAGGGAGGCTGGAAAGCAGAGACGGAGAGTTGCGCAGGAGCGATGGGGAGACCGGCTTTTTGCTGTGATCAGTGTTTTCATCAGTAGACTTGTTCTTTAGCTGCTGTGTCGTGGGGATTGCAGACATTCTGCCACTCGCGCTCTCTTTCACACACACAAACTTGGATTTTCTGCCCGCAAACACACACACACACACGCACACTGCTAATCTGTGTGTGCCGCTGTGGCAGTATGGCAAGATGCTGCTGCCGTGTGACATGCGTGTCAGGTGTGTATGAGACGGGGGTCCACGGGTGTTGATTCCCATGCACGCTCTGACACACTCAGTTTTGTCTTGATGCCCAGTGCCTCTGACAGGCTGAGGGACACACAACAGGCCTGGCCAGGAGCCCTCCATGCCATGGTAAATACCTCCGCTAACAAACTTAGCCTGTAGTTAGCCTCCTAAGCTAACCTGCACAGTCTCACAGAGGATGCACCCCTTTGTTTGTTGTTGAAGCATGTGGAGTTTTGTTGCAAGGTAAAGATGCTTGTGCTGGCTTGAGTGAGTGTGTGTGACCATTAGTTGTTGACAGCAGCATGTTGACAGTGTGTGCTAGTTTGTGACTGACTTGTGACATCTCTCTCTCCTTGTGAGGAGAGAAAGATGTATTTTCAGTGCTTGAAAAGGAGCTTGAGAGTGCGGTGTACTGCCTGATTGCAGACCTTGCCACCTTGATTAGGCTGGAGCACATGAGCTCTCCTCTCCCCCTGCAGTCCGCCTGTGCATGTGTTTTTGAGAATGTGCGTGTATGTGTGTGTGTTGATGCTGCTTTCTGGCTCTCTAACACCCCTCTTCTCCTCCTGCTGGCTGTGTTCCCTCAGGCAGTGACTCTGCGTAAGCAAGAAGTGCGTGTATGTGTGTGTGTAATCTGCATTATCACACTGTCTTAACCAGAGCATCACAGTAACGTCAGGATGTAATGAGGCAAAGGCTGACAAAAAAAAGTGAAAGCGCAAGCTGATGAATGCCGCCTGACTGGCTGCTGTTTTGTATCGTTACATTATGCTGCTGGGATGATCGAAACAGATAAGTTGAGAGCGAATGTGCAGAGAAGTGCTGAGTTGTGAGGTCTTGATTTGACTGTTCAGTTTGCCTCAGTTTTCAGGCACTATGACATTATGTCTCCACCTCTCTCTCTATCTCTTTGCACTCTCTCTGTCACAGGGTGTCTCTCTCTTCCTCTCTGTCTCTGTCTGTATACGAGCAGAAAGAAGTGGCAGCAATTTCTGCTCCCTGCTCAAGGCGCTCAGTAATGACTCTGCTCCCAGCTCCGCTGGGTCTTCATTTTTTTGCCTTCTCCCCTCTCCAGTTTTGTTGAGAAAAAAGAGTTCAGCTTCACAGAAAATGGTGGCACTTGAATTATACAGTGCGCTCCAATATTCAGAGGTGGCATGAACTCAGTAGTGGCATGATGGTGTGAACAAGCACTTTCCTTAATTGATTGCTGTCCTTGTTAATGATCAATACTGTATATGATTAAATATTTAAAGGTTATAGAATACAAAATGCTTTAAATAGTTTACATGGGTTATTGTATAGTGACAGGAAATAATAACATTAGCAGGGAATGTTGATAACTTTAGCTTTAGCTCAACAATATCACTGAGCATCCATATTTGTGAGAGGTAGGTAGAGTTTGTCCACAGCGGTCGCCACAATCAATAAAAAATGAAGATTACTGTAGCTGCTTTAAAGGAACATTATGTAACTGTTTTACCTTAAAGTAACAGCTTCAGAATCATTTTGATGGTACAGTGTCTCGTAATAGATTGAATGGGGTATCTGTCTCAGCCACTCCGCCCCACATATTGTTTCTGCACTATGCAACACACAAAATGCCAATTCTACATAATGTTGCTTTATCCAAACATCATTCATCCAAATGAAACAATTAATATTTAGATGGGTGCAGATTAATTTTCTGTTGATCAACTAAGCAATTAATTGACTTAGGACATGAAGCCTGACTAAACTCCATGTTAACATATAGACCTGCTACCTACTAACTCCTACAATGAGTAGAAAAGTAAAATGGTCTTTCTTGATTTCTGACAATAAACTCCAGTCTTAGTGGTTTTGCCTTAAGGAGTGCCCGTAACTCCTTGTCGATGAATTGAACTCACCAATCATGAATTGATCATGAACACTCTCATTGTACACTAAAGTAAAAATAGTTGATTTAACAATCTTTCAGTGTTTGTTTGTCTCGAGACTAAATCAAATAAACTTAGACCAGACCACGACACTCTGCAAGAGCCGCCACCAGACGAGTCAGTCCTCCTCATTTACATAATTTCTCAGTTTCTGTGTATTTCTGGTGTTTCTGTACTTTGTTTACACAGACGACACAGTAGCAGTGCAGTGAAGCAGAAAATTGTTGCTGTACCAGAATATGTATTGGTGAATAACACTGTTGTCAGCTCCATCCCCACTGTGCTATTAGACACAATACTGCGCTACATAAAGGAATAAACACACAGTGGCAGTAGGTGCACACACATAAAACAATGGATGCTGGCTGCCTTTGTGCAAACTGTTACCACATCACCCGTATCTTACTGCACTCTTTTACTCGTTTTAACAACCCTGCAGCGGTTTTATTGTGTACTTATGCTAATGTGTTAATCAAGTGTGCGATCAATAATTCATCACCTGCAGAGTGGTCGGTAGTTGAAACAACAGCAAGCCAGAGGCATCCTGTCTCCCCTTTGATGTCTTTATTTCTAGTTGTTCATTATGTGAGACAAGGAGAGTACCTGCCCCAGCCATCTTTTCTCTCTGCATGTTCAGGCCTGCAGATATTAATATTTGATGGCTTTCCCTTCATACCATAGCAGCCAGATGTCCAGACAGCGTGCACTCAGGACTGGGACACATCCACTGTGCTTTCTCTGAGGTTTTTACAATTCTTTTATAGTCTGACCTGGTTAAACATCCACATGATGCTCAATGTCAGAACGGGCGCTTGGAGAGGTTTGTCAGCCTTTTTTCATGTGATCGTTTGTGAGGTAAAAGAATAAAAGTTGCTTTCAGATGATCTTGCCTGAAGCTAGAATAGTAGTTGCGTCTGTATTTGAAGAGTTTCTCAACAGCAGCACTGTTTCGATAAATCACCTGCTTTTTTTTCTCTCCCTCTCTGTGTCTTTCTCTTGACACTTGCCCCTCTTACAATTTTGTCTCTGCCCTTGTTTTTACAGGAAGAATGCAAGCAGATCATGGCAAGGCAGAAGTCTAACAGCCAGTCGGACTCACACGATGATGAGGTTTCTCCCCCACCACCCAACCCTGTCGTCAAGGCCCGGCGCCGCAGGGGAGGGGTCAGTGCCGAGGTCTACACTGAAGAGGATGCCGTCAGCTATGTACGCAAGGTAAGCCTTGGAAGATGGACGTATACATAGTGTGACTGCTCGAATATACAAAGTTATCCACACAGATAACTACACATGCATGCAGTAAACGCAAACAAATGTGATAACAGGTCAACTCAAAGAAATTTCTTATTTGTTTGCACAGTCAAAACCTCACATTAACAAACATACAATAAACAGCTTTTATGAGTATGTGCATAGGTGATGGAAAGGAGGCTTATCCAAGCCTTCCTCAGTATGAGAAATTAAAAATACACTGGTGTAATCGAAAATATCAAACAGACATCAAGGTTTGTTGTTGTTTATTTGTTGGACACAGAGCTGTTGTTCTGTTAACGACCACTTAAGAGCATGAATGTAAACACATTTCATCAGGACGAAGTGAAAGCTGGAGGGGAGGCGAGCTGTGAAAATTTATGACAGCGATTAATGAACAGACACATCAGTGAATTTATTTGCAGCAAAATGAACAGTTTGTGAGTCAGCTGCTGAGCTGATGTTGAGCACAGATACTGAGACTCGACTCTGTGATAATAGACTGTGACAGACTCCCACTCAGGGTTTTGCAGATTAAAAGCTGCAATGATTAATCGACTCATTAGTGAAACAGTTGAACAGAAAGGACCCAAACTCAAGACACACACAGAGGCAGGCAGGTAAAGGAACAAAAAGTGAGCTTTACGGCTGATAACCAAAGTCCAAAATCCAAGTAACATAAGGGCAGGCAGAGGAAAATAAGGAACAAATCAGGAACGCAGGGAACACACAAGGACTGGGAAACAGGCACAGGAAAAGCATGGACGAAAATAGGACTTATGCGAGGACAACAGACGAACCAACTCTTTGAATTAGACTATTTTGAATATGAGGATGCATCACTACATATTTTTTCTTGTCATCTTGCTGCCTGGCAGTACTGCCCCTTCCTTAATTCTTTGCATACACATGCGTACGTATAAAATGCTGATTAGAAACCTGTTCCATGTATACATGGAGAAGAAAGCAGCTTTCCCCAGGAGAACTGAAACTGGAAAAAATGGGTTTTTCTAATCCCCAAACCTGATCAAGGAAACTGGGTTACTTGTGTACGCGCTGTTTATGAAATCAGGCAATTTCAGATACCTGTGCATATAAATACTCTGCTTGACACAAACTCTGAGAGTAAATTAATATGTTTTTTTGTTTTATTTAAGTGAGAATTTACTTTCGGCCTACATCTCTGGTTTGTAATACAATATGGGAGGCAATATGGTTGAGAGGTAAAGGGCAAGAAAAGTAACTTTGTGTTTTCTTCTCGTGGGCAGTGAGCTGGCTGTTATCTGTCATCTTGCAACCTATCATGTGTCATAATTCAATGGAACCATGGGAAAAAATGCTCTTTTGCCAGAAACTATAACTCACCTTTACACACACACACACACACAAACACCGTAGTCGTTATATCATTACTGTGCTTGTTCAGTTGTAATTAACTTGACACGCCATTAATTGCTGGGTAATGACATAACTGCTTGAACCCCCATCACCACGCTGCAATCGCATGGCCACTGGAGCATGCAAGTGTGTGTGTGTGTGTCAGGTGTGTGCACATGCCTACGTACATTTGTGTTTATGGCTCTGAGGTCTCTCCTCTCTCTACGCTGCAGTCGTGTCATGGCAACAAGCCTGCCCCCATCTCGAGCCTCATTTTCCTCACTGTCCCTCGCTATCGCACAAATTGACAAACACACACACACACACACAAGTCAACTAACACACGCAACAACCCTCACAACCGCATGTGAAAAATAAATTAATTCATGTGATTGCTCAACACAACAGACCATCAGAGAAAAGTGAATCAAAATTGAATTAGAACATGAATGCACATTATTGTCACTGTGAAAGAACATTTCCTCTGGTGTTTGATGTACACAGACACACACACACATGCACGCACACGCACACAAACACACACACGCACGCACACACACACACACACACACTAAAACATGTACACATACACATCGTCAGTTCCATTAATGACTCCACTGTGGAAATCAGCAGCTGTTTGACAGAACACAATCAATTAGCTAACCCTGCTCGTCTGATTAAAAAGAGCTTTGCTGTGAAGTGCTTTGAGTCTTAACAAATCATGAGGCCTGTCTGTTAGGCCTGGTGATCACATTAACAGAATGAAATGCAGGGCTGGCATCAGATTGATGGAAAGTCTCCTGACCTTTTTGACAATGGTGGGAACAAAGGGGGCATCGAGTCAGATATTTTCTCCAACTTGAAAGGGTTAATTTAGGCATGGCATGGGGAACTCTGGGATTTCCAAGGACATATCAAAAGTAATATCATACTGTATGTAATGCTAGTGAAAAAAACAAAACTTTACCATTAAGTAATACAGTGATCCCCAACCAGGGGTAATTGTATCCCAGGGGCTACTTTGCACTTGCCAACGGAAAGAAAGAAGAGACGCTCAACTAATTTGCGTGTATACAGTACAGCTACTTACTGAGTTAGCTGTAACACCTGAACACTACATAGCCCAAAAGCAAGCACATAAGTGAGTAAGTAGTTGAGATGGATAGCTAATTATTTACTTGTTGTGTTTCAAGAATTCATCCATAATTTCTAAAAGTAATGCTTTGATTGGAGATGCACCGATCGATAGGCCAGGGACTGGATTGCTTTAAGTAATGAAAAAAATGTTTAAATAGCTAGCTTAAAACCTTTGAAAAATGGTGTAAGAGCTTTGAGTGGTTAATCATCCAGTTTAAAGTCAATTCAAATGGACAGATTCAGAACATTTCAGGTGGTTTTGACCAACAGAATTTGAGTGGCTCCCTCTAACTACTTCAAGGCACAGCTGTTACATCATTAGAAATCCATCTTTTCCCATGTGGCTTAAACCCCAACTATTTTTTTGAGTTGGCTGGAGCAGCTTATCCTAACATTACTGTGACAAGTTACTGTGGTAAGAACAGACTCTGAATCATAACTTTGAGTGATTCAGCTGAGTTCCCTGACATTTAATGATCCCTTCTGTTGACAGTACTGGAGCTGGATCTTGTGGAGGATGATTAAGCGGCTGACCTGAAATCTGAATTGGGGAATGAGTTCTATCACAGAGACTCCCTGGTTTCTTTCCAGGCCAGACCAGCCGCTCTCTGTCCACTGAGTAGCCAGGCCGAGTACTGCAGATAGATAAATATTTTGGTCCTTTTATATTTTATATGTGATGTGGTCGTATGGGTCTCTGTGTGCATGTCATGCACATTGCTGCGTGGTCGTCTTAATGTGGAGACATCTGTTGCTTTAACGTAATTACAGCCTACCCCCTCCTCTCCCCCTCCACCAGAGACAAAACACATACACATACACACTCCTCTCCTTCTTTAAGATATTCTCTATTGCGAAGTTTATTCTTAATTACTCTCTCTCCGTCTCTCTTTCTCTTATTGCCTTTCTTACCCCGATGGTAAAAGCAGCTTAAGTTCTCTTCTAGGGTGCCTCCTTATAAATACAGACTTCTGTGGCTTTGTTGTGGCTACAGATTTTGCCATTCCCTTTCCATGTACACACACACACACACACACACACACACACACACACACACACACACACACACACACACACACACACACACACACACACACACACACACACCACAGAGTCTGGGACATGAAAATGCATGTTTTATGAATGAGTTCAGGCCTCTTGTGAATTTTTAAGGGCTGTGTGACATTTTGAGTGTAATCCCTGAACAGATGGGCTTTCCCAAAAATACACAGACACACGTGTGGGATATTCCTTTCAGAGTTTGCCAATACGCTGCTCTTTAATTACTCAATTTAGTCTGCTTTTGAAGTCAGGCCTATTATGTGTTTGTGCTGGTTTGTTTCATGTGTCCACCTGCACAGTGTTGTTGCAGTCTACTTGGCTGTAATTCATATTACTGCTTTGTCTACACAGGTGATCCCAAAGGACTACAAGACCATGACCGCCTTGGCCAAGGCCATCTCCAAGAACGTGCTGTTTGCTCACCTGGACGACAATGAGAGAAGGTATGTTGACCTCTTTAGTAGCTTTGCACGACGTCCAATGTGATGCCAACAATCCAAATGTATGTGTGGACCATGAGTGCATGTTTGTAAGCTGATAAAATCATGAAGAGGCCATTGTTCCCGTTAAGTGTATTGCCCTCGTGGCCACTGTGTGCCAGTGTTGCCTGCTTTGGGAGCTGCGGAGACACTGGCGGAGCGAGAAGGAGGGGTAAACATGACAGATGTGGCGGCGAAGGGTGGGTAAGGGGGCAACTGGATGTGTCTGTGTGTACTTTATTGTATTGTGTTGTTGGTTGTTATGGTAACTTGTGTGTATGTCAGTATCATGTTGTGCATTCAGATATGGGCGGTGGTGCTCAGAAATCAATGATTCTCCATAGTAGTCTTGGAGAGGGAGGGATGCCAATTTCCCTCCTTTTTTCATCCCATCTGCTCCAATTCATTGTTCTTTCACATTCCTCCTCCCTCCATCCCTCCATCTGTCCCAGATCTGTAGTGATGACTCGGTCTGGCTCTGACAGGGGAGGGGAGGGGGTTGTTGTGGGAAAGGCTCTCAGGTGGCTGGCGATACCGCCGCCAGCCGGAATAGTGTTTCATTGGCGGGGAGAATCCATTATGCCCCATGGAGAGGAAAACACCGGAGCTTTCCTGTTGGCTTAAGCCTCCACGGACCAAACCCAAAACACACTCTTTCCAGTCTTTCGTCAGCTGACAATTTACCGTGCACCCTTGGCACAGGCACGCAGGCCTCTGATTGCAAGTCAGTGCCTCTGAAGCAGCCCCGAGCAGAGTGCAACATGTGATGGATCTGGAAGTTCTTAAAAACCATGTACTTGGGTGGCTGATGTGGCAGATTGGCATTGCACCACAAAAATATTTGGCAGTGGACCCTAAACCATCGGTTTTAATGTACTCAAAGCCTTTTGGCATGCCAAGCTATGTAATGGCGTTGTCATCAGCCCTTAAAACCATGCATGATGTAGAAGTTTTTCGACTGGCTGTCATGTTTGCTGTCTCGCTACACACAGCTAGCATCAACCATTAGCGCTGTGCACACAGGAATTTGTTGTTGTGGGATTTGCGGGTTAAGATGAAGCTAGCAGCGCTGATGGCTCATAGCTAGTGAAAACCTTGTCTGGTTGGCTAGATTGTGCAGGGATGTGGAAGTTAGTTGGCCTCATCTCTCTCTTGGACTCTTAGAGTCACCCTCACTCCCTTCTGTTCTTCTCACTCTTCACTTCCAGCTGATGATTTCGGCTGGCTGGTGGCTCGGTCGCATTGCGGTTATGTTGCGGTCATCGTGCCTAGAGCCCCTACAGACAGAAGTGTATTGATGTTCAGCCAATGTGGTCCTCCAGCATTAATGAAAAACTGCACACAGCAGCCAGCAGGCCTTTGCACGTGGCTTCGTTGCTGTAGAGTACACTATTGGTACGGTTGGCATGCCTGTCATTTTCTGTGATTCTAACAGAACTACTGCTACTACAGGCAACAACACACAAAATGAAGCCAAACTCAGCTTCAGAGTAATCATTTTTGCTTTTTGATGCCTTCTGTTGTTGGCGTTGATGAAGTCACGTTATGAAGTACATTGGCATCTTTAGATGTGCCAGAACTGCCAAGGACTGATGCACATCAACAGATGGAGTCTGACTGCCCTGACTGTCCTCTCTCTCTCTTAGTCTCTCACTCCCTCTCTGGTTTTTTCGCTCTTCTCTCGTTTAGCAAACAGCTGGCCATTTGGGTAATCAGACTTTCTTGCACATGTGGTCTCACTGGGTGACAAAATAGTGACACCACAGTTACATGCAAAAACTGCTACTGACTTGTTTTTCTTGGCATTGGCAAATACTATTTTTTAAATATCCCAATAAAAGAATCGAAACATTCAATAAATGGCTTTTTTATTGTAAAAGCTGTGTGTGAGACGGAACGGGAAACAAACAGAGGCCTGTGTGTGTGTGTGTGTGTGTCGAGGAAACATCTTGTGTGATTAGTCACTCGGCAGTTATGTAAGCTGAACACCACACGATTTGTTCCCCCATTTGCACGATATTATGCTATCATCCCCTTCAGTAATGAGCAAGATCGAAAACAATGAAGCCCTCTTTGTTTCTCAGCTCTCTCCAATGCTGTCTTTTATCTTTCATCACTTTTTTCTTCGTTGCCCTCCTTTTTGCTTGTTATCTTATCCTCTCTCACCCTGTCTACCTCATCCTCTTAAGTTACTTATCTTTACCAGGAATCCACTGGACTGTACTGGCTCTGGAAGCAGTGCATTTTTACTGAGCTTAATAACACACTGGTTGACAGGGCTGCTTTTCTCCTCATTTTTTTCAAAATTATTTTTGCCTCTGTAGAAGTCATGTATTGTGCTGGCTTTTTGCACACCTGTGTGCAGTTTAACTTTATTGGATACTTATCAAAATCTTTCATTATCTGTATGGATCATGATTTATATCTGCCAGTCCTAAATACCGGGACCGGGTCAGGCGTACAAATTCTGATTTCAAAATAAATTGCTTTGCTGTTAGTATCCATATATCATACAGGTCCTTGGCTTGTTCTAAAATGGTATTTAATTCAGGACTGCAAGTGTTGACCATGTGTGTGTGTTGATGGTTTTTCTGATATCACCATGTTGGTGTTCATCGTAGTTAATGTTGTTCCAGGACAATCATTTCAATGTATGAAAGAGCATCAAAAACCACACTCGGACCAAGCCGTCCTGGCGGAATAGGTTGAGTAAAGGATTCTCACTCAGTAGGCCGGGGTTTATATCCTGTTTGATAGATATTATTGTACTGTACCATATTTTTACATTAAAACTGCTTTAAGTGATATATTTTCATTTAAATAATTGTTAAATAGCTCTATATTCCAACTGCATTCACTGTTATGGAGTGTTTGGTCAGTAGGAGCAGGATCCTCCAGTTTGGTGCTATGTCTGGCGATTACCGCTGTGTATTCATGTGTCGCTAGAGAGGAGGGAGGGGGATTGCTAACTGCAAAACTGACAGGAAGTTAGCCAAAACGACTACAAAACGCTTAAAGCAGCTTTAAGTGTATTTATTATTTTAATTTCTTTTATGTTTTCCTTCAAAACCTTAAACACATGTTTGGCAGGATAACTTCTCCCATGTGTCAATTTACCTGATCTTTTTCCATGAATCACTAAACTATAACATTGCAAAAAATCTTATTGGTAAATGGTCAACATTTATTTGTTTATGTGTTGACATGGTATCCCTATGCACAGAGCTAAAACTGCAGGATTAAGTTGCCTTCCTGGTTGACAGCTATCGATATCTGCAAATTAGGCAATCAGCCACTACATATGTCTTTAGATTAGATTAGATTCAATTCCAATAATTCTAGTGTGAATACATGTCTTTCCTGAGGAAATCTTTAAGCAATGAGGCTGTCCTATCAGTCTGTTGGTGGGGCTGACCGTGTTCATAATCACAGGAATGGGCCATGCAGGAGAAAAATCATCCAGGGGGTCATCTTAGGACAAGCAGAATATTACTTAAACTAAAACAGAGCCATGTTGCCTTCTGCGCTTTGATCATATCCTGTTTTGTAAATGTTTGCTTCAGCCGCTTCCATTGTCAAGAATGTAAAGATGTCAGAATTTGTGTCTGAGAGAGAGAATGAAAACAGTAAATATGGAGGGGCTTTCAGTGGAAGAGGCAAGAGAAAAGGCATTTGTTTTCCTAGAATTTAATCATTCAGAAGTGCTGTTCTACCTTAGCTAAGGCAGAAGAGGCAAATAAATGAAAAAACGTAAGAGCTCTTCTTCATCCCTCTTAACATAAACTTTCTCAGTGGTGATCAGTTACTGTAATCAAGCAAATACCATTATTTGCAGCCCAAAATCTGTAATCTACCTTTAAACTTAATAACTGTAGTTGTGATGGAGATTGAAAGAGCCAAATGTGTGGAGCGGTTAAGAAAAACGAACCAATCAAACCCCTTTACTGGCACAAGAGTGAAGCTAACACACATGCGTATAACTTGACACACAAATACCACCATCACTACAAAGGATGACAGGGGATTACATTATCATGAGATACACGCACACACACACACACACACACACACAGTACATTCTCAAGTATGCATGTCAGACTGTGTTCCCAGTGAGGCTGCTCCAGCTGGGAGCATGGAGTCTTTGATTAACACACCATTCCATATGTCAAACTTTATGGCCTTAAAGTTTCTGAGCTCCACCAGCCGTGTGTGTGTGTGTGTGTGTGTGTGTGTGTGTGCGTGTGTGTGTGTGTGTGTGTTAGTCCGTCTTTCCCCAGCTGCCTGAAAGTGAAACCTCACCTCATTTTGCCTTCCATATTACAACTGAACTCTGTTTTTGTTATTAAAAAGCTGTTTTGAAAGCTGAAAAGGTTACAGGAATAAAGAGATCAAAGCAGATACTTTTCTCGTACTGATGGTCTTTAAAATATGTATTATTCAGATTTATCACACATATGTATAGCACAGTATACAGTATATGTAGTTCATGGTTTGTTAGGAATACACACTATATAGAGTATCTCTGTCTGTTTACAGTATCTCTTTGACCTTGGCTGGTCTCTAAGTTGACGTCTGAATCTCCGGCATGGTGTTGCTCCCAGCGGGCCTCTGGGTGGACCCTTCTATTTGCCGCCCATTAGCTGCCATAATGACCTCATTATGATATGCCCAGACAAATAGACTCGCAAGCACACAAGATAAGCCAGGAACAGGTGTTTGATTTCACATTGTGCTGAGCCTGCTTTGCTAACACCCAACTCAGCCTGCAACCACCTGTCTCAATACTGTAACCATACAGTAGTTGTTATCATATCGACTGAAACTGTTATCTCGTCTTACCATCTGGATGTCTGATTATTCTGTTTTGGTTTCAGCTCAGATGATAGTTTTCAGATTGATAAGAAAATGTCGGGATTGATAACAGAAAGAATCAGGTCGGCTGTTTTGCACAAATTTGGCTATCGGGCCTCTGCCTAATTGTCAAGTTTACAGGCTTGTGTGTGCACATCAACTGTTTGTCCAGGTGCACCCTCAGTTGAGATTTGCCAGCCTAATCTCCCCAACCACTTCCCCCTGTTAAATGCCAATTGAGAATCGGTCGTTTAATATGTTCAACAGAAGCGCTATCGCCTGTTTAAACACACATTCCTTCAGTTCCGACTGTAAAAGTGTTTCTTATCTAACTTCCCACTGAAGTGATATGAAATGAGACTTCTGATAGCAGTGAGTGTGTTAATGTTGGCCTGTTTTTGTTAGTTTTTATGAACACCTGGATAAATGACCTTGATGATCTCATATATCAACTTCGTTGATATAGGAGTTCAGTGATGTAGAGAAGGCAAGGAATGGACGGACACAGGAGCAATTCTTTGAAGTCGAATTTCGGGAGGGATTAATGACAAGAAAAGGCCTCTGGGAAATCTGTCAGTGTAATTTTTCCCTCAACACAAACAAAACACACACAAATAGATACACATATATATGCTCGTTTTCTCCTGTCTGCCTGCATTACACTAATGCCCTTATACCACAAAATACTCTCCTGGGGACAGTACAGACATGAGAAGCCCTGCTCTTTGTATAACCACATAAATAGTCTGGCAGACATGTGGAAACCCTGTTTATCCCATTCCTTGAGCTGTCTTGGCAAAGTTTCCAATATTCTAAAATAACATTGCCATCTGGTAACAGGAGTTGTTAAACCTCGTCAGGTCAGGACCCAGCTGTAAATCAAGCAAATACAGTGCTTTATCTTTGGTATCTAGAGGGCAGAAAGTACTTATAACAATTTTATAAGAAGCACAATCAATACAACAATCAAAATGTTGCGTTAAAAAAGATACAATGGGGGGAAGGATTGTAAAGAGGTGGTGCTTACCTCATCCTGCCTGCTTTAATCCTCTAATTAACAAGCAGAGTAATGAGTTGATGAAGTGACCGATTAGTTGACCTCTGACCCCTAAACCCTGACCTCTGCACCTTCCCCACTAGCCTCTGCCGACGGACAGGGAACATCTTTAGTGTACTGGCACTCTTTGTCTGTGTGTGTGTGTGTGTGTGTGTGTGTGTGTGTGTGTGTGTGTGTGTGTGTGTTTGAAGAGGTGCAAAAACAATAATAAATAAATCAGTGAGAGACAAAAAACTAAATAAACAAACAATAGCGAAGATACTAAAGCTGCCCGGGAGAGAGGCGTCCCATCTCATGTTCCAGCGGAAGTTTATTTAAGGCCTGTGTGAAGGGGACAAAACAACAAAGAGGATGCAATGTGAGATAGTGTGCTGTGTGTAGCCGTATCAGATGAGCACAGCTCTCATCATTTTATCTGATAGCTCGCTCATTTGAATCAGGCTCCATTTCCAATAGATCTGGAACTTGAGCTCTGTGCTCCGGTGAATGGGTTCATTTTTGAAAACACAGAGCAAGCTGCAGCTCAAAATGAACAGTACGGGCAAAATTTGGGTTTGACAAAACGCACAGATACACACACACACTGATTACATCTCCATCATGTTCTACATCTAGTGACACTCAAAGTGTGTTGTTACCACACAGCAGCCCCTAGGGGGTGTTTTTGCCACACACAGATGACATAGGCATTAACTTTCTCTGGAGTCATTGCTTCTGCCAGCCAGAAAGTAGTCTTTGTACTGGAAATACAAACAAGTACGTCAAATGTTATTGTGCACCTGTAGGCATATGTGCTCGGACACTTGTTTTAAGTGACCCCCTGCCTGCAGACTGTCCTTCCTGGCAGGGGAAACAGGACGTAGTAGCACTGAATGGCAGTGGATGGCTTTGTCTCTCTTTCTCGTGATATTGGAATGACTACTGATGAAGTATCCTGTAGTCTCCATAGTGTGCATGTGTTGGCTTTTCTCGTCATTGAGAGGTCTCTGTGTTCAGGTGGAAGACTGGTGAGGATGTTTGCGTCTGCGGGATTTGTATTTTATGGTGGGCTATGCAATGACAGCACAAACAAATTAGCAGCTTTCTGTTGTGTGTTGTTTAGTCTATTTGTTTGCGCGTGCGTTTGCATTTCCTGTCTTTCTGATTCCCTCATTGACTGTCTGTGTGTTCTCATTCCCATTCTTCCTGAGAGCCCGGTGGTCCTCTTTCCCCCCTTTTCAGAATTCACAACTTTCTCTCACTTTTTCTCTTCCTGTCTTTCTCCCTCTCTCAGTCATGCAGGCTCATTCACATCTACATCCACGCTCACATCCAGTCCCTCCCCCACAGTCATGTGTAGTCTTCTCTCTCTGTCCCCCTGCATGGCTTTGTGCTGCTGCCACAATGCCAGGGGCCAGGCGATGAGGTCACTCTCCACAGGAGAGCTGCAGGCCTGACTGAACCTCGACCATCCCCACCACCATCCAGAGGACTAACAGCCCAGTGGCCTCACCTCCCCCAGCACACTACATCTTTACCCATAGCAGAGACAACTTCACCTCTATTCCTATGTAAACCACAGGGCACACAAGAAAACACATAATTTTTAGGATTTTCATATTAGCTAGGCTGCATGCTTGCAAGCTAGCGCTGATAAACACATTCATACATGCACATGAGTGCGCACATGTACAACCACACACACATGCACAACTGCACAGATAGCTGGAAACTTTTGTCCTCTCTCATACCCTCTGCTGTGTTTCAACCTGTCCCCTGCTGCCTCTTCCGCCCCCTGTCATCCTTCCCTCCATCCATTTCTCCATGCAGTTCTTAAGAAATTAGTGAGTCATGTAGTACTGTTTGAGTCTGGAGTCCTTTCAGAATGTTGTATCCCCTCCAAAATGTACCCCAGAGTCTGTTCAGGACACTTTTCCAGCCATCTATGATTCATCCCTGCCTTTTCAGCTGCTTATACCATCATTGTGAGTGTGTTTGTGTGTGTGTGTGTGTGTGTGTGTGTGTGTGCGCATGTGTGTGTGTGTGTTTGTGCACAACTGTGTGAACATGTTTTTCTGTGTGCGCAGGTACTTATGTGCAGTTTGATGCACATGAGTGCGTAAAAAAGTGGCATTTTTCTGTACATATATGCATGTGCCGTCTGTGTTTGTCTTGAAGTAAACAGGAAAGGGAGAGAAAGTAGCCTCCACTTTGGATTTGAACAGTAGTTGGATAAAATGTCCACAGTGGGAGAAGTAGTGAATCACCTTAATCGCTCACAATAAAACAGCCCTCAGAAACACTTTAACTGCTGAGTGAGTGAAAATCAGGAGGAGCAAGTGGCAGTAAAAGAAAAATAAGTGTAGGAAAAACTTCACCACAAAATCAAATAATACATGTTTTTTCCTCTTACCTGTAGTGCTAGTTACCCATCTGTTTTGGTGTGAGTCACCGAGTTTTGGAGATATCGAACATAAAGATGTCTGCCTTCACTCTCTTCTCTGATATAATATAACTAGATAACTCAGCTTGTGGTGCTCAAAGCACCCAAAAATACATTTGTAAAATCAACAGCAATATCTCTTTCCTTATTAATGAGCCATTAACTCAAGGTAATCCACAGACCTTGTCGTGAGCAGTTTCGTGTAGGAACTATTTTCTTTCCGTATCACTGTGGCTGTCATGATATCAGTTTTTCACAACACGATTACCATTGTCAAACAAATTCACAATACATACATATTATTGTGAAAATCTATAGAAATTTTGGGAAAAAAATGCTAGCAATCAAATGTATCTTTAACTTTGTTTACTGTGTGTTTTGTATCTTTTTGACTAATAAATTACCCTCAAACAGACATGTCTGCTCTGAGATCGTGGACAGTGTCACGTTTTATTTCATGTGAATGAACATGTAGGCTAAATGTGCGCGTGTGCATGACAGTGACTTCCTAGCCTGTGTTTGCCCCCGCTGTGAGGACATGATGTTCCTGCAACCCTTCAGTGCCTTTATAGCTCAACCGGGCCCAAAGTACAACCCACACACTGACCACCACACATTAGCCGAGGACAGAGCAGCCCAGCCGCCTACAGAACAGCCTGGGTCGGCCCAAGGCCTCCTATTGTATACATCCCGTCTGCTTTGTCTATGCTACGGTGATAGGTTCCAGTGCACAGGCACAGACAACAGTCTTGTTATAGCGTGTTAATTCTCCCATGACCTCCTCGTTGGTTCATGGGTGTCACTCTGGTCAAGTTTCATCTGAATTGGAGGTGCTCAGCCCATTTCCATGCCTGAGAAGTTTGAATGTGTGATGAGCTTGTGTTATAGAATTGAGGCCATCAGAGAGCCATTTGGCCTTTTTATGTGATAGTCTGTCATAGAGTAACAATGCTATCTAGGTCTCTACAGTACATATAGTGACTCAGCTGCTGAATTCAGCTGCGTAATTAATTTTATTTAAATTGCTATTTTGATTCATATCTCTATGAGAACTTCATGCAAGATGATCATTCTACTGTATTTACACTAGCAGAGACATCTGTTGCTTCTCACCAAGCACTCCTTGGTTAACAGTGCACAAGCTTAAACTTAAATAAATTTAACGTGGATAAGTGATGGAGAAAACCACACATACCTCTAAAACAGGAGGTATGGTATAAGGTGGCACTTCAACGAAGATAAAAAGGCTATAGATTACTGCATATCTTGATCATTTTCAGTGGTCTTGCTTGCACCTAACTGTCAAATCTGCTCCACATCTTGTAATGATTTCCATTTCTTCATGCTGTAATTTTGGGATTTCTCAGTAATTAAAACCTCAAGGATAAAAGATTGTTTTGACAGTATTTACTTCCATTTTTTCATGAATTATTTGCACTCAAAGCTGACAAAAGAAGCTTTGTTCTCGAAAAATGTTATGGCATGCCACAGAACTCTTGCTTCTTAAGGTCTTCCATCAGTCAGGAAACAGTCCAACTTGACTTGCTAAAATCAATCAATTTCTAATCTGTGTATGAATACGCTTCAGACCTCACTCTGTAAGTTTGGTTAAATCTTGATGCAAAAGCTCATCCATTGAGGTGATCAGGTAGTTTCAGCATCCATAACAAGAGCCTTATTACAGTGCACACCATACCTGAAAATCTCAAGGAGAATCAAAGAGTTTTCTGGGGAAGTAATTATTAGCGTATTAGCGTAAATAACTAAGTACCATAATAACTGACGATCTGGCTTTAGAAGGGTTAGCTTAGTGGGCTAGGCAGTAATTATGGTGTTAGTATTCACTCAATAAAGGCATCAGCCTAGATCTTCATTAATGAATGATACCTTGTACCAATCACTCTCAGAACAAAGATTAGCATCCTGTTACCAGGGAAAACTCTGGTTAAGGGTCAGGACACACTGGAAGTTGCACAAGGTATCATATAGTCTAGGAATAAGGTTGATAAAGAAGGATAGTATTTTTTGTCTTGAATGAAGATCATAATGTCAGTCCTGAGTGAGAAAACTGTGGTTCTTGTCCAGCGAGTCGCCATACATTGTTGTTACAGTTAAATAAACTTTTTCATGTAGCAAATTGCTAACATGAGCAAATTCCCTCGTGTTACTGCATTGTACAAGAGGTGCTAGTTGGTTGCTCAACACTGTCCAGGTCTGCAGCCTGTGTGTCTGATGAAGCTGTCTGTTTACAGGAGGGAAGGCCTTACGTCAGTCAGATGTCAGCTATTGAATGTCAACTATTTCTCTCCCCTCCGTGCACCCACTGCACCTCTTACCTCACTGCCCAGAGTGCTGGTGGATGAGGTTTAAATACACACACACGAGTACAGTTTACAGTTTTAGCCTTAAGCATTTCTCCACTGGATACCTCGTCCTTCACATTTCTCCATTTAATTTCCTTGTAAACATCTATGTGTTTGAGCATGCACAAATGATATGCCGTGTTATGTAAACACCTCTCAGGTTTAAACCCCAACAAAAGACAATTTGTGTCCTGATCTGCTTCTCAAATGCTTATCTCGTTCTTGTGCTTGTCTACTGAGAGGTGGGAAGGAGGGAGGGAAGCAGGGGGAGGGAGGGAGGGAGGATGGAGGAGAGAGGAGAGGAAAAGACATGCCCGCGGGGCAGCGGCATGTCTTGTGATGTTTGCCGGCGTGTCAGGATATGTGTGTGTGTGTGTGTGAGAGAGAGAGAGAGAGTGAGAAAGAGGGAGAGGCACGACTCTTGGCACCTGTACAGAATGTATAGGACTGTTTTATCTGTGTGTAATATAACTCCATGCATTCGGAGGATCTTTTCTATCCCTGCATGCCAGGTGAGGACAAGAATATGTCTCCCTCTCTATCTGTCCTTCTCTCTCACTGTGTCCTTGCCTTATTCCGGTGACACGTCGCCTGTGGACACATCAGAGAGGTAGAGGCTTAGTCCTGTCAGCGCCTGATCCAGCCTGACCCTTTTTAAGTGGAGGAAGAGCTCACTTTTTCCTGCCCTGGGGCGACAAACAACGAAGACAGCGGGCATTAGGAAAGTGTGAAAATGCATGAGTACTGATAATACAATCTAGACACACTGCACGAGGAAAAGTAAGTAGCAAGCAGGTGAAAAAGTACGTTTTAGTATACTTAGTCAACAGTATTAGACGCCTGATGTGAGAAGAAGAAATGGAGAGGAAAGCAGGGGAGAGACTGCAGGGTTGGACATGTTTGTGAGGTTTGCGGGCTGACATCATGGCTGCATCAGCAGGTGGTGTGTGTTGGATCATCAGGTAGGCCTGTAAAACAGCCTTGTCACGCTGAATATACACAGCAGCCTAAAAAGTGGGGAGCAACCTTCATTCATGTCACTGGAAGTTTTAGCTGAATGTTTCAGTAAGACTATTTTTTATCCCTTTTCTAATGATAAAGGGGAGAGGGAGGAAACAGATGCGACTAGGGTTGGCTGACATGATAACACTTTCCAAAGCATTACTCCTACACCTATTTTCCTTATCAAACAGACTGTACACTCAAGGTCTGGGTGATAAGGTCTTAGAATAATATTGCTGGTATTTCTAGGCTCTAATGCAAAACACAATATATATCAGTGTTTTAAAATCTCTTCAAAAGCCCGACACAAACACCAGGACTAGGTGACAGAATCAAATATAATTAATATTTTTGACCAAATACCTCTGGCAATATTATAGGGATGACTATTGGTACTTTCCCAAAATATTAACATAACGAGATTTTTGATAATGACTAAGTGGCTAAAGGAAAATATTAGCACAAGAAGAACAGGCTGGTAAATTCAGAGAATTGCATCACTTAACTGTAATGTGGCTTTTAAAACCAAGGATCCTAAAAAAGAGGGAAGAGTCGTTACATCACTGAATCTTGCCAGACTGTGGTGACGGCTGTATTGAAGTCTTTGGGAGATGCATGGAGAAACACTAAAACCTAACATATCTATGTTGTGTGACTGACTGATGAAGAAATGCCTCCAAAAAATGAAAGCGTCTTTCCCAAACGACATCGAGGAACAAACAACTTGTCGATAAAAGAAATCAGTGGTTAACTTAGTCTCTGAGGTATATTCTTTCATTCATTTGTTCATCAGAAGTCATACAACATAGATGTGTTGGGTTTTAGTGTGTTGGAAAAGACAACACCAGGAAAAGATAACGTCATTCAAATTTGACAGAAACAAAATAAAACTCTCCAAAACCCACTTGGTTAGTGCAACAGTCTCCTGTTTGGTGAAAATAAACCTTTAATTCACCGAGCTAGATGTGAAAATAAACAGGCTCCAGACGCTGTTACTCATTCTTCAGCTCAGTGGGTGTGTACTGTGCTACCGTGTAAGAGGCTCTCACTCATTCTTCTGAGGAAGACCATGAAACAAGCCAAATAAAAATCACCCAACCCTAATTTGCACCCACAAACCAATAAGCTGTATTACTGGCACTTTTCCTTGAAGATTATTCAGCTATTCACTCCAGTGACATACACATAATCCCATGATTTTTAACATCAAAGATTCTGATGTGGCACACTGTTTATTTACAGTCAAGATGCTGTCAAAATTTGATATTTGTTTTCCGCCCTGTAGCACATCCTCCTTTCTCCTCACATCCTTCTATCAACCGCTCTATCTTTCTCACTTTTTCCTCCTCAGACTGGTCCTTTCTTCCACTGCCATGCAGCTCTGTCTCTCACCTCCCTGATGCCAACCTGAATGTGTATGTGTGTGTGTGTGTGTTTGTGTGTGTTGGATGGGGTATGTTCCAAGCAGTAGTCACAGCAGAGGAATGAGGTTGTATGTACAAGGTCTGCGTCATTATCACTGCCGCTGTTAAAACTGATGGCAGATGTTGTAAATGCGCCTTTTTAAGCTTGTATATGTGAGTGTGTGTTTATTTGTTTATGTACAAGCAAATGTGAACAAGGTGTTCATTAAACTCGGCCATGTAGAAGGTCTCAGCTGTCTGGTATTCGCTGCATCAGCTGGCTGCTTCTCAGTGCTCTTCCCAGTGAAGTCTCTTTCTTTCTATTTCTGTTCTATCGTCTTTCTCTTCCTTTGTTTCAACTTTCCTCCCCCTCTAAACCAACATTTCCAAGCCTGCTCTTCCCATTGCCATGCCAGCAACAAGACAGTGTGAGGAAAACACTGGTGCTTAGTACTGAGCATGGTGAGGATGAGGTGATAAGGGCAAATTGCCCTCTCATGGAGTTGGCTTTGGCAGGTTGCAGGGTCCAAGGTGCCAGTGCCGGTTCAGTGGTAGTTCAGTCATATATTTTATCTGAGGACTACTGCTTCAATTAGGCTCAAAGGTTTCAGGAAAGCTACTGTGTCAGTAAGTCTTTCCTCCACATTGGCAATCACTGCCTGCAAAGTGTTTGTTTGTTTGAATCAGTGACTGTTTGTGTTGACAGCACAGCTGTAAAGTATATTCCACCAACTCCCTTAGAGCAGTCACAGCCCACTGAGGCAATGTGATTGTGATTTTGGGCAATATCAATACATTTCATTTTGATTAAAAAGAAATCTTCACAGATGAAGAAACATTGTAAAGTTTTGTTCATGTTAATTTTAGTCATGTTTGCCTGCTTCCTTTGAAACGCTCAAATGTATCGTCTGATCTTTTTCCAGAATGGCAAAAAGTGACCAAATGAAACACACTGTTACTGTTAAGTAAAATTAGGGATTTTTCTGCATTTATTCATAGTTGGAAACATATTGGGTAATGTAGCTACTCAACTCAACAAAATATACATAAAAAGGTTATATATTTTATTCTTAGAAAAGGAGTTAATTAAAGGCTTAGGAGTTTATAGACATGGGATCATCAGCTATGCACTCCCCCGAGTCTGCTGACTGGCCCAGTATGTATTTAGTCTGATGTGCCAGATGGTTTGTTGCACAGAACTATCTGAGAAGTTTTCCTCAGAAATTGTCCAGAAAAGAGCAGCAACTTTCAATTCATACATGGCAATGGAGAAATACATTCAAGAGTCTTTAGTGGCAGGGATCATCAGACCATCTTCATCTCCAGTGGGTGCTGGTTTGTTATTGGTTGGCAAATACTTGGGAGGTGATTGGATGAACCATTTGGATATTGCCATTTATCAAAGCGATATTTCCCATATATATTTTACTTATCGTTTTATACTTTTTTTTTCTATCTATCCGAAAGACCAACACCATCCACGGTCGATTACCTGGTGTACGATCCGATGTGTTACACCTCACTACTGCACTTGGAATTTGAAATTAGAAATAAAATATATCTAAATCTAGAATCCAGCTCTCTTTCTCTTGACCTTCTTGTCATTCTCTCAGGTGGACTGGTCATTGCAGTACATATAAATGACACCGTATAAATGACACCGTTTGCTTCAGCAGGTTTTAGCAGCAGTGTCCAGGTCACACAGATCACCCGGCCTGGCCCTCAGGTGCTTTGGTCTTACGCTGCACACTTAGTGAGACACACGTCTACATTTTGAGGCCACAGGATGCATGCAGGTTTACACCCCTTATAAACCCACCAGGTCCAGGTGTGTGGGTTTAACACAGTGTGCTCCCTACACTCTGCTGGTTTTAAATACAACTTACAACATTTAATCACACAGCGCACTCTAAATTTAGACCTCCACGTATGAGAATGTAAGCCCCCATTTGATCTTTGACACTGGAAAATCAGTCCAAAGCACTTTTAAATTTCAAAAGGATTTAAGGGGCCGGTTGAGTTTTGAGAAAAGTGAGGGTTCTCTTTCTCCTGGACTGGCCTCCTTTCTCCACCCACATTGTTGACCATCTTTAAGTGGTCATTGCCACCAGCCATAAACTGTTATGTCCACCTGTAAACCTCCAGGACCACCTCTGTGCTGCATGGTTGCCTTGTACACTCAGTATAGGCCAGTTTTCTTCAGCACGAACAAATAGTAGGAGCTTGTTTAATCATTCCAAAATAAGCTCAACCTAACATATTTTAAGAGAGGAGCAGAGTGATAAATCTTCAGCAGTGTGCATAAAAATAACAGTATGTACCGTAGCTTTTTCTTTTCTGCCAATAAGACTTTATGATGTGCAAGATGAACTGAATTTACCAGAAACAAACCATCATCTTCTTGCCTTTTAGTCACAAGACATGAATGCACATTAACATTAATTATTTTCTCAGAGATATGCCTGGTTAAATCATTAGCCATAAAAATCTTAAAAAAACAGTTCTAAAGAAATGAAATTCGAATGTATCTCTCTTTGTTTGGCTGGAATCATTCTGTAGCTGTTTTGTTATTATTCAACATCCCCACTGCACTGTAATTTAAAAGTAGACTATTGATGATTTGGTGGTTGGAGGGGATCTTTGTGATGCGTCTTGACCATGTTAGACACAACATGTACCGCTCTCGAGGAGTATTGAGGCCAGTTGAAAGAAATGGGCAGCAGCTGGCAGGGCCCGGTCCCGTCATTTTTTGCGCCAGGTCTCCAGGGAGAGACAGGGCGCGTGCCAAGCGCTTTCATGTCATAAATATCCTCCCTAAATGCTTCAGTGCTTTATAATTATAACTCCTTCATCTCCCCCTTTTTTCTCTCTCTGACTCACTCTCTCATACTACAGCCTATTGTCAGTGGTGTGTGTTTGTGTGTGTACATGCGTATATGTGTGTTGGTGTATGTAATTAGAAAACAGCTTTCATTGTGTCCACACTAAAAGAGCTCAGTGGGGTGAGTTGGTTCTTCCATGTGGTTGTGCTCAACTTTAAACTCTGGACACTAAACTGCACATCACTTAGTCAGCCTCATTAAGCTGTTTTCCATCTTACTCTGATATAACCATGATGAGTCACACTATAGGCTTGTGAACAAATCTGTTAACATCAATCATCAGTGAAAATCTAATTTATGTTTTCATGTATGCTGAGTAATCACAAATTAGCTTTTAATTCAAGGTGGGCTAAAGAAAGTATGCAGCATTAATTCTGTTAAACATTCGCAAGTCACTCAGGTGCAGACAGGACTCCTGAAAACATTATGTCACACACATAATGCCTTACTCATTATAAAATCTGCCTCTTAGTGGCCACAAGATTATTAAATTACTATGTAAATACGGCTTGAAACCTAGGGTTGTCAGTTTTTTGTTGAACCTTAGCTTTCTCAGTGAAGGATATTCACCATATCACCCCTCTTCCTTTGTCAACCAACAAAACGTACACATATTATACAAATCAGGTGTAAGTTTGGCGTGTATGTCATGGACTTGTGCAGAGTTGCAAAACAAAGACTATTGTTCTGATTTGCCAGAAACAGCCATTTGAATTACTATCAACTGTGGCAGTGAAAATTAATCTTTCAATCACTTAAGGCATGAACGCTGTGCCAGCCAAACCAGTGGCACATCACTGCCAAGCCAAGAGACATCTTGGAGAGCTTGGAAGTTCCCGTATGCGGTGCAGTTGTTGATTGCTTTAGTTATTGCAAAACCTCTTCCAACCAGACAAGCGAGCATTCTGGATGGGTTCCCCATCAAGGGCTTGTGTAACCCAACATTCTGCGGCCCATTAAGAAACACAAAGACATGGCAGCACGCCGTGCTGTTAAAGAGCCCTTTGGTGTTAATGGCATAATGGTAGTGCTGTGTGTTGATGTAGTAATGTAAGAGATAAGATGTCTGCTGCTGAACAAATAAACAGCTGTGTTGTAGGAAAGATTAAGAGGGAGGGGAGAGTTGAGCGAGGAAGGCCGTCAAACACCAACCAGGAAGAACAACAAGCAATCCAGCTACAACAAGCAGGCCTGATTTCATGTCATTAATGACTGAAATCCCCTAAGCTAACCGCGCTTTAATGGGTGTTTCAGAACAATAGTCGGCTGTTGCTACGTTGTTGTCTGCATGTGTGTGAAAGAGCAAAGGTGCACATTAACTTTCCCTATCACACAAACTTGCAACCTGAGGTGGCAGCCACATTGTAGAACGGCTTGTAATCTGACTTGCATTTTTACAAAAGCCACAGTTCCACGATGAGCTCAACACAATGCAATGCAGGGTGTTAGGAAAAGGTGTCTCTTCTTTCTAATTGTCTCCATTTTGATGTCATCTGTGATGACTGCGTCTTTTGGCATCTTCTGCTTCACTGGCGTGATTGCTGCTTAGATTATTACACAAATGCCTTTATCTCTGTTGCTACATGCTGTGCGACAAACAAACACATATACAGGCAGTGTACTCCCCTGTGTGATGTCATGTGTGCAGGGGCTGAGTATGTGCAAAGATGGGACAGATTGTAAGAACGTCCAGTAAGATAAGAATGATGTCAGCGATGATATATGATAGTAATTAACAATTGGAAGGTTATATGGGTTTTCAATAGATGTTCTTACATGCATGTGTGTATGTAAAGGAGCATGCACATGTGTTGCAGGGAAGTACCTCCACATATCTCAACCATGACAGAAGCTTTGTCTCCCTCCCTAGGGTGGAGGTGAACTTCCTAGCCCCTTCAGAGTCTGTAGGGTCTCTCCCTCTCTCCCTCTTTCTTTCTGTCCGTCTCTGTCAGAACAGCACATCCATTGTTAAGGGGGGGCATGAGAGGGTGGCTCTGCCTTTTCATGAGGTCAGAGGGGCTACAGGTAGCGGAAAGGACAAGATTAATCACTTCATCTGGGAAAGGCATGGAGGGGGGTGATAGAGCGAGAGATGAGAGAAATAGGCGGGCCAGCGGGAGAATTAGAGGGAAGAAAGGGGTAATTGAGAGGAGAGAGGAAGAGAAAAAGTTATTGAGAACAGACAGGGAGGAAGTTTGGGATGAAGAAAGGGAAAGAGAGACAGGTAGAGACGAGGGGAAGCAATTACCTGCACAAGTGTCTTTGTTGTGCTCAGCGATGCATTCAGTGAGAGGCAGGGCATGGAAAGAGAGAGGTGGTCAAGGGTAATTACCTAAACGCAGGTTTACTTGCCTTTGATCCTCTCGCTGTGCATTAGTCATGAGCATCCTGCTTAGCTGCGTGATGCATCATCATCATCCATACCATCATCAGCAAAGACTAAAGAAGAACCTGTCTTGAGTTAGAAAGCACTGAAATATATTTTGATTTAATTAATTCAGGAAATGACATAACAGTTAATGACCTGTATGTGCTGATTTTCCTGTGGCATTTTTGCTCTAATTTTTTATTTTGCTCTATTTTCATAATGCACTCATTATTAGTTATACATGACCTGAAACCAACTGCTCCAAAACCCCCTGAATAAACAGACTCCATGCCGAGTGCAGGTGGTCACAGATGTGAGGAGAGTTGAGGGTGCTCCTGCAGATGTTGCTCTGACTAATCACCATCAAAGCATTTTGAGTCTGTGTGTCCTATGAGACAGTGCCAATATGCATGTTTTCATGTGCTTAAATATGTGTGTGAGTGTGTTGACATGCACCGGTTGCATGCGTAGTACCACGTGTATACATGGAGGCCGTGTTGTACATGAAATCACCAAAGTGTGTCTGTGCATCTTTTAGCCTGTGCTTGTACACTTCAAAGAGCGAGTGTGTTTTTTGCGCACTTGCATGTGTGTTTGTGTGTGTGTAATGTGTGAGTCAGTGGCCAGCTGCACCGCACAGGGCCTACCTGTGGGTATAGTTGGCCTAAATCCACCTTCTTAAGTCTGCTTTTTATTCAGTGTCACATAAACAAATACCAGCAGAGTCCGTTCACTTCCAAACCACTCAATAACATCCTCAGATCTCTCCTCAACATCTGTTGACCTGCACTTTTTCTTCTTTTTTCTTTTACAGGGAGGTTCATGTAAAGCAACACATTTATGTGTGTAGTGTGCAGCAAGGTGTATTTGGCTGTGGAAGCCTTTTCATTTCTAGGTGCTGCATAGCCACAAGAACAAAAATATTCAACACCCACACATTATTTTGTAAAAACCTGTGTGTTTTCATAGGCAGTATATACTCAAAAGCAGGCAGACCGGTGCAAACACACTTTCAGTGACATACACGCTTAAGCGAGAACGGGCTCAAACTTGCCCCACATTCACTCAGCAGGTCTTGTATGTCTTTGATATATGCCTGACCCTCTTTTATTGTTTTTTTCTATATTTCTCTATAAGACGGGTGGTATGTAACTGATTAGATAGATAAATATACCCTGAAGGTGAGAGACAAGCAGAGAGGAGGAGGAGAGGAAGGATACTGAAGTTTTCTCTTGTCCCAACACATCTCGGCAGAGGAACTTTAATCTGCTGAGGCTTCATGCATTTAAACAGCCCGATTAGGAACAGTCTAACAGGCGCTTTCCCTGCCGGGCTGAAACAGAAATTAAGTGCTTAGGCACAGCCGTCATTTTGTTTGTTTTCTCAGCGCCTCTTTCCAAAGATACACTCAGATATAAAGGCTTTGATTGTGTACTGAAATAGCACATAGTCATGTCTAAGCCTATCTGCAGTACTAATAGGATGTGAGATGCAGAGAAAGTGGCTGAAGCTTTGTTATGCTCATTTGTCTGATGATAATATTCTCTTATGTTTGGTACTTGCATTAAGTTCAAACACCTGTAGTTATAGACATCTAGTAATAATGAAACTGTGGGGATTTGTTGGAGTAAACTCTTTATGTTCTCACTGAATTTGTCTGAGGACAGTGATGCATGTTCGTCTGTGTGAGTGAGTAATGCACCATAATAGCAGGTATGTTGGTAATAACTATGTTCTTTCCCTCTCCCCTCTTCCTCTTCCCTCTCTTTCTACTTCAGTGACATATTTGATGCCATGTTTCCAGTAACTCACATTGCAGGGGAAACAGTCATCCAGCAAGGTATGTATATATGTTTTGTCTTGATTCATTTATGTAGTCACAGTCAATCATATGTATGTAAACTGCAGTTAGAGTTGATATTGCTGAATAAATCAATTGGAAAGTCCCAAATATTGTCCCGGAAAAACAATGTATAGACTTTCACAAAAGCCTAATCATCGCTTATGACCCTCTAGAAGTGTGTGGTCGTGTCTGTACAGTATCTGCAGAAACCATGCACTCTGCCTGTATTTTCTAATATTTTCTTAATATTATGCTGTGTGGGATGTTTCTGGGTGTAACCCCTAGACAATAACAGTGCATAGGTTGTAAGGCTGGGAGTTCATAAAACATAGTCAATCTGTTACACCATTGTCTGCGGCTCTTGGTCTGTCTGTCTCTTTGACTGGGAGCAAGGCTGAGCTACACATGCAAGCACAGAGCAGAGAGGCATCGAGTGGACAGAATAAAGTGCACGCTTCGGCTGCAATCACACAAAATCCAGAGAGTTGGTTGGTTTGGACGTGCGTGTTTGTGCTTCAGAAGGTATCCGCCATGCTACAAATCAGAAAATAACATTTTATTTCTCTGATTCACTGCTTTGTTCTTGCTAACGTTGCTCTCTCTTTTCATGCACTTTCCCATCCCCCTTGATACAGGGAGGTGGCGCAAACTTGAATTGGGGTGTTTACAAACAGCAAATGACAAATCTTGCATAGTATATCCTTAAAGTTGCACCTCGCTAAACAAAAACATTGAAGATATTGAAAAACTTGATGAAGCTACTGATATTAATAGATATTAAAGCTAAGGTTCTTACAGCTTTGATGTGAATTAAATCATCAGGGCATAGATTAAATCTGTGCAGCAGATGCAAGGCAAGTACATGGGAAACAATTAATATACCATCCTCACTGATAACCTTCTCTGGCTCAGGCCCAGGGCTCAAAATTAGCACCAGCCATCAGCTGAAGTGGCTAGTAGATTTGCTTCACTTACCAGTCAAAAAAACAATAATAATATAAATCATATTCTTGTCTGGATGGTGCAGAGTAGCACAAAGTGAACACACAGTGTTGGAAAGCTTTCTGCTCTGGTTGTTGCGCCACCAAAAAAATAGGCCTCGTTATCTCAAAGAATGCATCTACTGGACTTCCACTATTCACGTTTATTTTGTGCTGCCACTCCCCCGTTCCCTCCCTTTTCCTCTCTTTGCACCACTCATACATTCCCCACTTCTGCACCAGATGTCAGGTCCCGTTCCGCTGCCGAACCACAGTCGTCAAAGCCGTCACTCTAGACATCCCTTGACTTTGAAGGAACACAGAGCTTACCAGGGCCAGACTGTATTTTTCCAGTAACACCCCACTACACTCGACCTCCTATCAAACACAGACTCAGACATGTTAAATCACATATTTGAAACACTGAAAACACACATTCTCACAGACAAATTCGCACTTTTAGATAATACTGTGTTCACAGGTTACACTTGTGGAGCATGCCATACAAACACACACTCTCTTTGACACTGAATGAAGGCTTTTGGACACTCACTGAATTATACACTAGCTCAGTCACTCCCACCTACTCTAAGACAGCATCCAGGAGTATATCAGTCCTAATTTGGTGATAATACGTCTAGCTAACTTTGCAGGGCCCCCAGACCCAGACAGTCCATTGTTATATACACTATAGTGTGTGGTATACAGTATATACAGTGCTGATGTCATTGCTAATGTCTGGACTACTGTACAGCTTCTAAAAACTTGCCTGCTACCGACCCATCACACACTATTTAGACACAGCTAGGAGTTATCGCCTGTGTGGCTCGAGTGGTATTTAAACAAAGACAGAATTTACTCTATCATAACGTTCAAAATGGGGTATGGAGATATTTTCATTTTAAATTCCAACATGAAATCAGTTCTGAAAGATGGACACGTTTAGCTGTATGGTGCAGCAGCATTGTGAGAGCAAAACACCTTAGAGGTTGAGGATGTAACCCATGTTTTCCTTCAGAGCAAAGCCCAAGGACCTAAACAATGTGTACGACAATTAGCTTGTGTTGAAACGAGGCCACACTGAGTATACCAACCTGCCTGTGTGTGTGTGTGTGTGTGTGTGTGTGTGTGTGTGTGTGTCTGTGTGTCTATGTGTTTGTGCACGTTCTGGTCAAATATTTGCCTGCACTCACAGGCACAGGGGGATTGGAAGGCTGCAAAACAAAGACTTGAGCACCAAAGTGATAAAAGACAGGAAGAGTCGAAGAAAAGAAAGACAGAGCGAGAGGTAATTGAAAGAAAGATAGAGGAGATGAAAGAGAGGGAGGCAGAGACAGAGAGAGGGAGATAGGACAGGGCCAGGTTGCAGCAGGTTGTGTGTGTGTGTGTGTGTGTGTGTGTGTGTGTGTGTGTGTGTGTGTGTGTGTGTGTCTGGGGTCTCCACTGGGACAAACCATCCCACAGACAAGGAGCGTTTTGTGTGACAAATAGAGCTGTATGATTAACGAGCACTCTCCACTCAGTATTAATTAGCCGTGTGAACTCCTGTGAACTTTACACACAGGACGCTCTCAGCCTTTCAACTCTTCAGGTGAACACACGCACACACACCCTCACTTGGTACCTACGAAATGCACACACATGCATACTTGAGTCACGTATACTCATGCATCATCACCCACTTGTACCTCTGAATGAAGTCACATTCATATCGTATTGTAAGCAGTAGCTGCAGGGAGAGCTTCACAGTGCTCACGTATGTGGCTGTCAGTCCTTTGTAATAATTCCCCTCTAGCCCTATGTAACGGATAGCATAATTAAAGGAACACTTCACCATTTTTCAACCTTATCTCCAGACTAGATGCTTTTAGCGGTCATCAACCAACCAGATCCCATGGCCTGCTTCAAGGTTTAGGGTTCGCTTTGAAAACACAGAGTACAGACAGGGATCCGGTCAGCAGACCAGACGACATTTGGAGTTGCCTGCCTTGCATATATGAGACCCTTCAATTAGTTGCATCTGATACAGGAAACACAGAAGTGGAAACAATTGTTGCTGGAGGCAATGCATCTGATATAACGTATTAAGTGGTGGAAAAAGGTATTCATATCCTTTATTCAAGGAAAAGTATAAATACCACATAGTGAAAATACTCCACTAGAGGTAAAAATCCAGAATTCAAAACCTTACATGAGTAATTTGGTCCCTGTCAATGTCAGTGTCACTATTATATATGATGTTTTCTGATTAATATTACTGATGTATTAATGTGTGTGTCTCATTCTATTGCTGGAGATGTTTATGGTTGAGCTCATTTTTACTACTTGGGTGAGTTAATCTACAGCAGTGCATCATAGTCTGTAAGATCACTATATGTTTGTAGTGTCACTGCTCTGTGAGAACCAACTATTTATAAAGTACCTTGAATTTCTGCTAGAGTACAGCACTTGAGTAAATGCACTTAGTAACATTCCACCATTGAATGCATTTTTACTCAAATTGTAGCCAAGGTTGCATATTTTATTCTTTGACAAGCAGACATCATGGAACACCTTAAACCTGCACGAGGCATTAAATGGGCAGCGGCACAGCAAGTCGCATCTTTCTGGACAAGCCTAGTCTGAGCTGCCTAAAATGCCCATCCACAGAATACGCCCTTTCTGATTTAGACAACAACATGTCCTCTCCGCTGGGGCAACCCTCTGACCATTTTAAAGAAATTGTTTTACATTTTGGGAGATTACCAGGTAAGGAGCACAGATTCCAGGAAGGGGCCACTCCCAGTCAAGATATATTCATATAACCCAGTGTAAAATGGCAAATTTAATTGGGTTCTATGTAACATTTGTGGGAATTTACATATATGAATCTCTCTTTTATTGGCCATATTGGAGCCAATTTTAACGTGACATGAAAATTGAGACCTTCCTCATCTCTCTCAGTTGCTTATACAAGCCTGCGGAAGATTGGTTTAAGTTGTTTATTGCTGCTGGACTGTGGATTTTGAAGGTTAAGGTTGGATTTTCTGCGACAGTCCACATGATGTGACTTTATGTATGTTCTTGAGTGCCATGTCTGAGTACCTCTCTCTGCTCTGTTAATAGAGAGCAATAGTAGTTAATGTTAGGTTAGAAATTACGTCCACTGACATAAACTAACGACCGACTTCCAGCACAACACAGAAGTTCCATAGAGCCCCCCTTAATTTAAATATTGTATTTTTTACTGATTAAACAAGCAAGACATAACGTGTTAATTAGTAAGATTTAGAGATGCTGGTCGGCATATGTTGTTGTTGCCTTTGGTAATAAACAAAGCTTCTAGTTGTTTATTTTGAATTCGTACTGAGGTGTTGTGGCTCTGCACACTCAGGCACCTCTGTTTCAGAGTTTCCATTATTAAGCTACACAAGCAGCAGTAATGAGCACCACTGTTGCTGCAACTTTCTGCTGGCGAGAGCCCCATTTCACAGAGATACTGGCAGGCCCAGTGAAATATGCACTCTGGAGGAGTCAGCGGCATCTCTGGCACTGGGTGCTGGGTCTAAGACCTAACAAGAAAAATGATAGCAAGACGAGTAATCAACAGTTGTTCTTTTAAGCAGAAGTGAAGGAAGTTAACAGGCCTGAGGAGTGTGAGAAAATGTCTATCTGTTTACATCTAGATGTTTCATGATTGATAAATGATCAACTTATTTTTGCTCCTCAGCTCACAGAAAGTGGTATTCTAAGTGTTTGACGAATGGGTTTAATATCTTAATGCATCCATTTTGGTTTAATGGTTTAAAAATCCACCTCTAAGAACTTAAGCAGGAGGCGGGAGTAATAGGAAGAGTAAGCTTTCCTGTCAGCTCCAGGTACTTTTCCTTCTTTTTTTCTGCTCTCTCACAAACTCCCTTGTTTCTCCTCTTCTCCTCCCTCCAGGCGATGAAGGAGACAACTTCTATGTGATTGACCAAGGTGAAGTGGACGTAAGTGGAGACACAAGCACACAAACAAAAACCCTCATTCATTTTCTCCTCAGAGTAATTTCTTTTATTCAGTTAATCGACTAAAGCAAAGCATTACAAATGAAGGGGATTCCAGTATGCAGAGTGCCAACAGGTAGGCTATAAGACGGATTGTGACTCAGTGGGAAAACCCTGCCTTCTCCACTCATGTTGAGACAATGTTTCCCCCAACAATGGACAGGTTGTATTGGATTGCCCCCATGTTTTGTTCTCTTCAAAGTTCGGTTCCACTCCGATGACAATCTGAACATGGCGCTATAGAGTCCACTGCGCTGTGAAGGCACCCAAACTGAGGTAGGCTTTTGTCTTAGCGAGTCTGACACAGAGCGATAGAGTTAAGTGGAGAGATAAAACAGGAGCTGATGGAAAGTTAAACAGGAAGTGACCTTATCGGCTTACAGAGACGCCGGGTAAGAGGAGAGAAGCAGGTTGGCAAGCTTGGCCGAGCGTGCCAATATAGACAGCCCACCTGAGAGAAAGAAGTGTATAAATACTGAGATGGTGCCATGATAGAAAGACTGTGAAACTCTTGCCCAACAGTGTTGCATTGACTTGGATTGTTTCCGGTGTTGTCTCGTCAAATGTGATTAGATAAGTTCTGACGCCTATTTCCAGATTCTGGTGAAACAGTCATGGCCCCTGATTGTTCCATACCTATATTTAAGCTTCATGGATAGGATACTCAGTAAAGGAAAAAGCTGAGAAAATCTGCACACTGAATTGTCGTCCCAACTTCATTAGACTGAACCACCTCATTTTTTATGCCGAAGGAAACGTTGCATATTTAGTTTAGTCAAGTCTTGTTTTTTGTTCTCTTCATTTTCTTTATACAATTGTTATTTCTTTTGCTCTTTTCCTCAGCTCCAGTGTTAGGCAGTCTCGTGTAAGATCTGATATTCAGTGTATGATAATCCTACTTTCACGATAGAGGCTTTTTAGTGGGAAAAACAGTTTTTTGTTTTAACTGCTTATCTTACAGTCTCAGGGCCTTTTTTTTCTAACTGAAAAGTGCTGGCAGTGTGCATATGAGAGCTGGGTTGAAAAGCAAGTGTGATAAGCCAACGCTATTATGACAGAGGGCTGACTACACAGCTAACAACAAGCTTACAATGTGTAGGGTGATAAAAGCACAACAATTACCAGCAACATTCAGTGTACGGACAATGTGCTCCCACAAATTGGCTTAACTGTCTGTACTATGATTTATTACTGTTTGATAAAGCTCAGTTTTCTTCGTTACCAGTGTGATGGATGACAAGTCCAGCCCGATCTAACATATTATTGATTGCTTGAAAAAGAGCGACAGTGATGACCCCAGCACCTTTCGGAAAAGTTCAGGGATTTTCAACTAGCAACACTAAAAAAGCCAACAAGCTCTGCAAAAGACGCTGAGTGCGGTGCTTTTTCTCAAGGTGGCAGCATGCTAGCACGTACGCTCTCTCTTACTTTAGAACAATTGGAAAAGAAGGTTGTCTCAGAAACAAAACATTGTGAACACAGTCCCTCAGGCTTGTCCATTTTCAACCATTTAATGTGTTAAAATCCCAACCAACTGTTATAGTTGGATGTAAGGGCCTGCCAGTCCTTCTGCCATAAGTTGGTCCTTAGAACTCTCTTTAAGCTGATATTTGATATTCATGTTTATTTTCTTATATTTTCCATAGCAGTGTCTCTGGTTCTACTTCATGTTAGTTTAGTCCAGAAGCTGCAGTATCACTTTGTGTCTTTATCATCTGTCCTGCTCTGGGCTGGACCTCGACCTCTCTCTGTCTGCCACCAATGAATCTTAGGCATCTGCTGCCACAGCCAGGATCCTATCATTCAGCAGCCAAATTGAGAGAAGACCTCTATCCTTGGCCTCACCCCCATGCTCCTCTGTGTCTTCTCCACCTCACCCTGCAATCCGCCCCTCTATCACTACAGACAGCTGCTGCCTCCCAGCCACAGCTCAGGCACTAAACTACTTCAAGCTCGGTGCCGAGGTTATTAAAGTGTGGAGATGTCTCTCATTAGAGAGGGGTGTAAATCTGCCTGCATCCCATAAACTGCCTGAAAGCTGACAACCACTGCCACTGATGTAAACACCCCACCACGTCTGCACACAAGTGTATTCACTTACTGACATCGGCCTGTATTTATATGGGTGAACCACGAGAGAAATTAAGACTTTCATTCCCAAATGTGAGATGATCTGGTTGGAAAAAAATGCTGTTTCTTAATTAAATACTGAGCTCCCAGTAAAACTTTACTTTAGGTCCCCCTATTTACAGTAGCACTTATTCACAGTACAATATATTACAGTATAATGAAGTTGTACTCCACCAGTGTGCGCCCATAACTGTAGACTGTATAAACATATAATAAATGACAATATAATAAAACACAGACGTAATTGTATAAACATGTCTTCATGGGAGAAAATACATATATAGACAAATACTGTACAATAAGACACACTTAAAATGTCCTTATATATGCCTACAACTACATTACAATGTGTAACATTATTAAATGTTTGCATACTGCTTGTAAATGCTGAATAGAGTGGATAGTAAAGTGCTACCAAGTTCATGTATGTCACAGGTGATTATATCTGACATTTTCTTCGCAAATGTTACCCAAGTACTTTTACCTTAAAGGGAAAGTTCAGACAAAAATGAAAATTAAGTCATTATCTACTCACCCCCATGCTGATCGGTAAAGTTTCATAGTTCACAAGACATTTCTGGAGCTTCAGAGCCAAACAGCGTTGCAGCATTCTCCTAAACAACTGAAGTAAATGGGGACTTGTTTTAAAACGTAGAAAAACAACCAAAAACAACATAAAATGGCTCCTTACAGCTTGTTTGGCACAGTCCAAATCCCCAGAAGCCCAGGGATCCCAAATTGATCTGAAAAGATATGATTTACGGCCTCAATAAGCAGTCAAGCTTGTGCACCAACCTCAGAAGGGGTGAGCATTACCACTTTTAGCTTAGCAGCTACAGTGAATATTTCGGCTTAAAAAGGGTGTAAATAATGTTTCAAATCAATTTGAAATCTAGGGGCTTCTGGAGACGTGCTGAGACGTTGTTTTGCTGTGAAGCTCCAGAAAAGTTTTGTGGAGTACGAAACCTCAACCGACTTTCCATCGCATTGAGGATGACAAGATAATGACTGAAATCAAATTTTTGGATGAACCTATCCTTTAATGAAAACAATTATATCGAAGGAGAGGAGTCTTATTTTATTTTTATTATTAGTGTAGAAACTGCATTTGGGAATGAAAATTAAATAATTGCTGCCAAATAGACAACAAGAGACAGACTGTTGACAGACCTCTCTCACACACACATTCACACAGCCCATGGCCATGCACAGAGAAACACACTCCAAGTAACTACAAACAGAAATACACAGCAACATCGCAGCCTGCTCATCCACCTTCCAGTACTTTTGATTTGTTGCCTGTTAATTACCACCAGGCACACACAGCTCGCTGTAGATGTTCACATAGTTAAAACCCAGTGACAGCTGCAAGACAGCTTACATTGTTCAGGACTTGAATTGTTTCAGTTTTTTCATCATGAACTCCACTTTACCTTCCGCACAGTGCTGACTTGATACAGTACAAGTGTTTCCAATTTCACTCCTTATGGACCACCTTTTCTGTGGGTCTTTGCTCCAGCTTTACCCTTGAACACCTGATCCAGTTAGGATGTAATGCTGCTTATCTGAGCAATTCAAATAGCTCTAGTTGACCAGGAGCTGCATTGAAGTGTGTGTGGAACCTTATAGGATCGGATGTACAACAAAGACCGAGCAAAGAGCTGCAGGTCAGAAGATACTTGAGGACAAGAACAAAAATCTGTGCAAAAAGTACTATCACCTGTTTAGTCTGTTGTATTTCTAAACTTGACGTAACCATAGCCAGCACTCTGCATCTCTTTGAAGCCACAACAGTTTATAGTGAAGGATGAGTCCCCTGTGTTCTACTCTGAGGCTTGGATAATGGCTTGCAACAATCCCTGCAATTCACAGCCACCGGAGGGATAAACCCTTCCTCCCTCTCTCCCCTCCTTTCTCTCAGTGTTATTAAGTCAACAAGATAGTGGATAGTGTGTCGACAGGTGAAACCGTAACGGCCCCAGAGACAGCCTGAATGAGTCTCGATGAGGTTGTATTGTCTGTAGAGCTATAGTGGCTGGCCTAAATAGGGCCGTGCGTGAGCGTGTGTGTGCATGGAGGTAAACACGCATGCGAGTGTCTATAGGTGTTTTAGATCTACTACAGCTTTCTGTCCTCCATCACTCCTAAATCAAAGGGAAGGTCCTAACGAGACAAGACAGAGGGAATAAAAGGGATGGATGGAAAGATAGGAGGGATAGAGGGCCTTTTTAGAGGGTCTCATTTGAGGGCTTAGCAGGGATCAAATGCTTAGGGACAAGCCTACGAAGCATATCAAACAGCCCGAAATCTGCAGAGAGGGAGAGAGGGAAGAGAAGGATTGGGGAAGATGTCTCTGGATGGGTAAAAAAGTTGAAATGACAGAAAAAAAATGCATGATTGACATTGTTCACAAGCGTTTAAGCTGATATAACACCCTGTCCATCACTCTGTTTCTTGTTCTGTCTGCAGGTGTATGTGAACGGGGAATGGGTGACCAGTATTGGAGAAGGAGGTAGTTTCGGAGAGCTGGCCCTGATCTATGGGACTCCCAGAGCTGCCACCGTCAAGGCCAAGACTGATCTCAAACTGTGGGGCATCGACCGAGACAGTTACCGGCGCATCCTCATGGTATGAACTTCAACACACAAGTCTATACTTCCGGACTCACTTTGAATTAAGTTCAAGCTTGCACATACTATATCCCACTCTGATGCAACTTGGTTGGATAACGATTACTTCAAGTTTTCATTGAAGATGGCCTGTCGAGGCCAAAGGTTACATTTACATTCAATTTTAGTGTCCTAAAAGGTTTGCAGTCTTCTAACCTGTCTTTGCTGGCACACCACAGCATACAGTATCTTGGCTCTTAACTGCAACCTGTAGATCTGTGGCAATAGTTCTGAACCACTGGCAGAGTGTATGGCTTTGCGGGCATGTTCGTGGGAAGTCTGTGAGTGCTGAGAGCTGTTCAAACCCACAATTCATCCAGTCCACAAGGACCCTCAAGCAGACTTTCTGCAGACTTTCACAGAGGCTGGTTGGAGTGCAGACTTCACCAGACTTAGAATAGACGTGATGTCCAAGTTTTTCCAAAAAACAAAAATACCTTATTATGTACGTGTAAAGTGTTAGTTGAAGCATTGAAGGCCTGAAATAGTATTTACCCACCCCATGATACAGAAGTACGTAGAGGCAGAGGTTATAGAGGTAATCAAAATGCATTTATTATTGTAGTCTTTAGGTGTACGGCATATCTTAGCATTGCAGAATCGATTCCTCGCAGACTTGATGTGATGGCAGTGAACATGTCACAGTCTGACGACTGGGTGGACATTTGGATCCAGCCTATTTTGCATCATCATCATGTGCATCCTACTGTACGTTCACAAGATAACAACACATTGAACCACACATTAAAAAGTGTCATGCAGCTCATCTTGTAACTTGCTCACAAACACATTCACATTTAGCAGGCAGCAGTGAGACCCCCCTAATACCTGCCAATCTGCACCACAGATCAGGAGGAAAATAAATAACACAAGCTGCCATATCAGAGTCGCCACCTACAGGCAAAGAAAGTAGTCGCTGCTGCTCTTACCTGCCTACAAACGGAAGGCCATTGTGTTGCTGTAATCTCCAGTGGTTGTTGGATACTCAAATAGAAATATGGTTCATCTTCTGGCTCTTACACGCCAAGTGATGGTTTATGAAGAGTCTGTAAATTCATATTTAAAATTAATGTACAAATATTGTGTTTTATAATTAAATGCGGATAATATTCTGCAGAAGTAGTCACTATCCTTCCAATACACTAAAGATAAGCAAAATATGTGAGTAAGCTAATTGTTTGAACATTCAATTTCATTTTCTCAGAGTAGTTTCTTCCTTTTGACAGAAAAATCTGGTTACACATGATGACACCCTTCCCATAATTCAGCAGAAAACATGCTGTAAATAAGAAAATGTACTGTTGTGGACTGAGTCTCCACAGTCTTATCATTTGTGGTGCTCCGCTTAAGCAACATTTTCTCCCACTCGACCACTTAAGACTCCTTAAACACTTAAAACATATGCTTTCATTTTTAGACTCAAAATATACATCCACACACATACACGATGAAAAACCACCTCCACCACCGGGTGTATCCTCCATCGTCCCCTTTTAAAGTCTCTACAGATCTGTTGCTAGAGGAAGAAACGGGGGAAAGAGGGAAAAAACGAAGAGCTGTGGAGGGGAGAGAGGGTCAACACTAATGCCTCCACACACACTTCCTGCTCCAGGAGCTTATCTAGCAGGAATGTCTAAATGTTTAAACTGGAAACACAAGGTGCTCTGCCCTAGCTGTCATACTGATTCACACACACATACACACAACTTGGCTCCTGTTAGAAATACTAATTACTGTGTGTGTGTGTGTGTGTGTGTGTGAGTGTGTACATGTGAGTCTTGATGCCCAACTAAATACTTCCTCAAATGTTCCTAACACCTTACTTCAAATAAATTAGATAGCCTCCAATTAACCTCCCAAACACCCGTGTGCACCTAAGCCTTGAGCAGCTGTGAAAAATCAGCTCTGTGTTAAACAGTTTGAACCCGCAGAGATGGAAGAAGCTCTGTGTTTAGACCTTTCAGCTCAGTGTAACGTTGGCACTGGCCTGCCCAGCACTCATGTCACCTCTTCAGCGCATAGTTTAACTGAGGGCACAGTCTGCCCTGGTAACCTTTCTTTGAGAGCATATTCTCTCTCTCTTTCTCTCTCATTCCTTCGCTCCTTCCAGCAGCAGCAGGAGTGGAGACGGGGTGAAGCAGAATTCAATTATGTGAACCTGTAGTTAATTATTGCTGTCAATGATTTGTAAAGCTGTTTTTATAAAGTGTGGTATTCTGGCAACGTCTTAGGCCAACACAATGATCATTCTCTGTGTGTCTAAGTGTGTGTGTGTGTGTGTGTGTGTGTGTGTGTGTGTGTGTGTGTGTGTGTGTGTGTGTGTGTGTGTGTGTGTGTGTGTGTGTGTTTCCCAGTGAAATTATGCTGAGTGCCTGTGTCTGTAGCTAGTTAGTTAGGAGCCCGGGAAGGTGTGCAGTGTTCCACTGTTTGCACATCTGCTGCTCTCCTGTCCTGCTTCTCTGCTGGATCTCCAGTCAAATAAAGAACTTGACTGTATAATTTTACATTTGTAATTTTATAGTTAGTAAAAAAAAAGTCAACAAGTTCACGAAACATTATGGTTGTGTAAGTCCATTGTAATCAAACTAACTCTTTTTGAATTGTTCCAGAGTAGAGCTGAGGGATGCAAATTTTAAGTAATTTCTTTAATTGATAGTCAGCTGCTTTAATAATTATTGGTTAATCATTAATAATTCATACAAATATATAAAACATTATTTCCATTAGAAAACCGTTTTAATTGCTGACATAATCTATGTTTAGAGTAGGCTACATTAGGAGATAAACAAACAGACACCAAGTTACTTGACTGATAAACTAAATAACACAAAATAATAAATACATTTTAACTGTGGAGCTCCCTTCTGTCGCTATTTTACCAACAAATTCCAACCCATAATGAGGCTACTAAATGGCTGAAATGAATGTATTTTACACGGCAACACTTCTCATGTAAGTGATTTGTAATTTATTTTGATATATTTGACAAGCAAGTATTTGTAAGTTGTAACAAAATACAAATAATACATTTTTAATCGGTGCACATTGGTTTTGATTGACTGCATAATTAACAACCACATACGGCTCACCTGCTGTTATGACAAAAGAATCATGGGGGAATAAATCCCAAACATGAGGTAAGTTTTTTGGACGACTTGATAAAAAACTTACCGCTGATGAAGAAAGCAGATAACGTTGCTGATAGAGATTAAGACGAGGCAAGCCAATGTGCATGCATTAAGATGGACAGTTAAAGCAACACTATGTAACATTAATGTAGGCAAACTGTTAAAGCAAATCTGAAGAAAGATAGCTGATTTTTAAAAAGACGTGTAAATATATAAAGACATCCCCTTTAGGTAACTCTCCCTTTACACTGTACCTTACACCTCCACCCAATGGCAAAACATCACACACACTCATGCCCTAGCCAGCATCATCAAAACTGATCTTTCAACCACTGAGCATGTTGATGACACAATGTCAAGTATCTTGTCATGTAAAATCAAAGCCAAGGCGGTCCCCGAAAACCACCTAACCCCCCACCTCCTCCTCCTCCCCCTCCTCCTCTCCTCGTCCAGGAGTGCATTTAGTCAACAATGTAATGCCATTCCCTTTGATAAATACACTCATTGTGTAGCTGCCAGTCAAACAATACCCACCTTGTTGTGTCATCTTGGTATTTTAAAACACGCCAAGCCATTAACAAACTGACAGACCACTGTCAACAAACAGAGCACAAGATGAAAGGACACAAGGAGAAATGATACCAAGAAATGAGGAATGATGTTGGGGGGTAGGGGGTGGGTGGTGTGTGTGTTTCACGTTGGACAGAGATGAAGGTGATTGGGCGTAAGGTGCGGTTGGTTTAGTCTGGCTTCGCTCCACACCTCAAATCTTTGATGATTCTACCTCAAAGACAGCGAGCAGACACAGAGGCTGGTTCATCTTTAACCACGGGAGGAGCGAACACATTAGGGGCAGCAGGAGTAGGGGAGTTTTCTACATGAAACATTTGCTCAGGCCCCCCCAAGTTGAAGGATAAGGACCAATGCAGATAAAGAAGAAAAAGCAGAAAAAAGATGTGCACTGACAAAATGAATGATAACATGAAATTTTAGAATGATTTTCATTCCCAGTGTTGGTGACAACTCCGGCCCACCCAGCCCTTCTTACAGCCGTGGAATAAATCAGACCTGCTGTGTAATTTAATGTTATGTACGCATGGTAAGCCTTTAAGCTCAGCAAGTCTGTCTGACAAGCTCTATGGGGCTATGAAATCAAGACAACATCTCTGTGGAAGGTGGAGTGCGTGTGTGTGTTTGTGACATCGTGTTAGAAGTAGAGTATACATGTGTGAGCGTTTGTATTTGTTTGCTTAATGAGCATGAAGCTTCGTCTGTGCAGAGACAGCAGTGACAAGTAAGGCAGAACTAAAGACAGACTGCATGCTCCACACACACACACACACAAAGACACACACACACACACACACACAGATCATTTATCCAGGAGGGAGGCGATGCAGGCTAGAATTCCTTTAATCAAGTTGTTTACGATTTTGAGTTTGACGTTGGCTCACTTGGGAACATTTTCTCCCCTTTTAAGACAAAATGTGAAATTATATGAAATTAGAGGCAGCAGCGGCACTCAGGCACTTATGCACTAAAGACACCCCAAGCCTCAATATATCATTTCCATATGCAGAGGCAGACACGGGGCGGACAAGATCGTCTCTCCACACTCTCTCTGTTTCTCTTCATGTTCCCGCTCTCTCTTGCTGAGTGGTTCAGTGCAACAAAAGAGGGGAAAAAAGCAGAAATGCAGTTTAGGGAAGGGGGTCCTCTGGGTCGGGACTTGTCAGGAAGCACCTGATGTCTGTGGCAGAGGCAGTAAGGGGAAAGTCCCCTGCCTGGTGGGTGGGGTGGGCCACACACACAGACACACACATACGATGAACGTTACCAAAGTCATACACACCTCCATCAATCTGACCCTGTGAACTTTGTACAGTGTATTTCAACACAATTAATCATAGATTATCCTGAAGTGAAGATTACATTTTCCATATTTTATAATCTTAGAAATTCAACAGTGTTAACTTTGAGCCCTAAAGACCAGTTGCAGCATATAAACTGCTTGTGCAAGTGAATGAGCACCTATGTGGGAAAAAACATAGTACAGTAAAATGAAAAGTTCCAGTGAAAAATAAAGAAGCGGACCATATATAGTAAAACATAACAAAAAAATGCTGTAAATTTTCTGTATTACAGTGTGAAAAATCACTCTGTCATTGAATGATGCTCTCAGCTCAACTCTCTGACAACAAACAAGTACAATTTTTTAAGTAGCAGATCCCTAAAGTAGTAATTACTTGAATTTGTTTAGATTAGAGCCACCATACAGTAAGACCTTTTGTTGATATTACTTTCAGAATGTTTTTACTGAAGGTGAAAAGAGAAAAAAATGCAATAAATCAGTTTTGTTTATTGAAACCAAGACATTTTGAGCTCAAAGTTTTGTAGAAAATTGCAAAGACAATTGTCTTGTAGAGTTGTGCACACAAGACAATGTTCAAACCCAGAGAAAGTCGTAATTGTATTCAGTCAAGGTAACGTTGTCGTTCATTTGGTCACCTGGGGCAACAACTACCAGGAGGAAGTCAGAGAGTGAGGAAGGAAGTCAGCGAACATGACTAAATGTAACGTGAATAAAACTTAGATGAATGAATATTTCTGCCCGAGTCACATAGACAGATTTTCATCAGCAATGGTGGTTTTTTAACAATGAAGACACCAACTCCCAAGATCCCACGCTACTTATGTCTTTTGTTTTGTTTTGGTAGAGACCCCTAGAAGTAGAAATTACATACATTATCTACGCCAAGCAGGAAATGTTTTCATCCGTGTCGGCAGGATTACACAAAAGCTACAGAACGGATTTCCACAAAACTCGGATGGAGGATGGATCTCAGTCCAGAACAGACCCCATTAACTTTTGATGAGGATCCAGATAAAGGGATGGATCCAGGAATTTTTTTTCTCTCTTTCTTTAACGTTGCAAGATATTGCGTTTTTTCGTTCATTTCTAAATAAAAAATGCATCAGACCTATTTAGGTGACGGATATTTATGAGTTGAATGATTGATTTAAAGAGGACTGTTGGGCCTTGGCAGAGATCTCTGCACTACTGAGTGCCATTCTAGTTTGAGAGTGTGTGTCTAATGATGAATATCTCTCCCTTTTTTGTCTTACAGGGCAGCACACTGAGGAAGAGAAAGATGTATGAAGAATTCCTAAGCAAGGTCTCCATCCTTGGTAAGTCTGTCTATCAACATGAAACATGTAATGAAGGTGTTGGAGGACATTCCTTTGTGTTCAACTGTTTATTTCTGCATGTATGAATGCAGCATAGTGTACAGTGTCTTTGCACGTGAATGCCGTGTTACGCTTTCTTTTTAAACACCAGGTCAGAGAGTCCAGAGTGCAGGCCGCTAAATCTGCCGAGTGCAACATATACTGTAGATTAGCCCACATAAACACAGGCGCACGTTGTCACACAAGGCCCACAGCTGAGTAAGGTCTGTGTGTGTAGTCCTAATCTTCTCGCACTGTTCATACTAAAGCCAGTCACACTCTGCAATGTCTCTGTGTGGACAATAAAAGGATGGAGAGTTAAGCTAAGCCTCTCTTTCCCTACTGGAATTTGGATAACGCCAGTCTACATAGGCTATTGAGTTTGGAGGAACTGCGAATGAGATTCATTCAGACTTTCAAAACAAGCTGCAATTGGAACTGACATCTCGTCCCCTTCCACTTGATCGTGTGTGTGTGGTGTATAGAGTGAGGCCATGCCCCCTGTACAGAGTTATTAGCTGGCTGAGTAAACACATACACTCAATTCAGGTCTTAGGAGAAACGTCCCTCCGAGATCCACTCTCTTTTCATTCACCTCCTTTCTTCTGCATCTCCCTTTTTGACGGCCTTGTCGAGGCCTGCATTCAAACGCCCGCCTCCCTCCTCAAAGTGCTTTTCCTCTCTTCATTCCTCTTTCTGTCGCTCTGCTTCTTTGCTCTACCTCTTTGAATTGGAGGAGGGGTAGGAGGCGGGACTGTTTTTGTTTGTCTTTGATTTTCAAGATAGCCACGAAATTGGGTACAAGGCCTTGATGTCGAAGAAGTGAAGGGGGAAAAAAACAACATGTTCTTTGTCGCAGGCACACAGAGGCCTCAACATCCCAATGGCCGAGTCACGTTGTGCGTACTGTGTATGTGCGTAGCAAGGTGATCCAAGTGGGTGCAGGCTCTGCGAAGCGTGAAATGTAGGTTCTTTAGTCAGCACATTTGTGTATCATGTTACGTGCCGAGCTGTTATGGATCACTACTATAGGGCCTGGTGCCTTTAGCTCGCAGCCAGACAGAGGACATCCATCTGGGGCCGGCAGACACCCCGGCCCCACCAGAGGGGACACTGGACACCTCCAACCGACCAGACTTCACCTTAGTTAATCCTAAATACATACACATTTACACACACACCCACACAGATAGACACTCACTGGGATCAGTTACTGAGCGCATCAGGAGACAATAGTCTCAGACAAAAGAGATTCTGTTGTAGTTTTACGCCTCTAACTCATGTCTTAGTCAAATCCAAACACTGAATCACCCTTTTATCTAGACAAAGCTAGGAGTGAGGAGTGTTTTCACTGAAGATAACATTCCATTCCATAGTAGATATATAGACTGTTAAGATTAGGCAACAATAATATGGTTTGTCAAAGAAGGATGAGCTCATTTGGCAAATTTTTCAAGAGGAAGCATTTAGGTATGAGTGGGTCCTCTTTCTATGAATATCAATATCTCTGACTTGCCCAAAACTCCTTTGGTTGGAACATTTTTCCCAGTGAGGATGTGTGACCGTCTGTGTTTTTGGTTTCTGTGTGAATACCAACAGCTTCTAGAAATATCCTGGGCTAACCACGTCACTGTGCGTGTGGTTGGACAGTCGGAAAGACAGCTGTCGCCACTGGTTCTCAGGATCAACAAAAAATGTAAAAAAGACGGATCCTATCACAGGTTTTGGCAGGAATCTTGTACAATGTCAAGGGTGTAGGGAATTTTAAGATTTACTTTGAAATAGATATATAATTCAGGGTTTCATAGTCGCCATCATCAAATCATGATTCAAAAGATTTATTTGACACATGCAAAATTGTACATTCATAACAGGAGTGAAATGAGATTGCAACAACTCAACTGTGCAAATAGCAAATGTAACAGAAAAAAATACATACAAGTAAACTACAAACTACGTGCAGAGAAAAATAACAGAATATCATTGAAGCTGTATTTACAGTATAAAACTAAGGCAAAATATACAATAATTAGAGGGTAACTTCACTATTTTTTAACCTGGACCCTTTTTCCCATGTTTTTTTGTTTCCAAGTGACTAATTGGGGCAACAGTTTTTGAAATTAAAACCAGTATTGAGTGAGACCGCCGCTGGGCTGTAATGTTAGTCCTGCGGGCAATACGTCCACTTAAAGTGCCTGTTTTTACCATTGACAGGCTCAAATAGTTATTGTAAGTGTCCGACAACAATATGGAATGGATCCCTACAGAGATAGAGCTTTTTGTTTTGAAACAATACAATCCTTTTTGTCAAACCAGTAACAACCACTATGTCTCTCGCCAAAGCCACCAGACTCCATTTGCAGAAACAGTAATTTTATCATCGTAAAACACACTTCAATCAAACCAGACTGAAATGAAATAAAATTCACTAAAACTGCTTTGGATAAAACTGCTTTGGATAACAGTGTCAAATTTATCCTGAGGGAGCATCTCTCTCAAGGATACTTGGGATAAAACTTTTTATTATTCTATGGTTAGACCTGAATAAATCTCAAAGAGGACAGCTCTCTGTCACCAAAACCCAGAATCAGGACAACTGAGGTCTTACAGATTTAGGGGTTAGTGTCAAGGTGTTTTGGCTCCACGAGGTTCCATGAGAGGAGGAAGGAGGCCGGGGGGATCTGAGAGGTAATGGTCCCTGATGAATGACAGGATTAGCAAGAGGGAGGAATTATCGTTCCACCAGCTTACTGGACTTGAGCAAGAGGCATCCTGTCAGACCATGAAACACACACAAACACGTGCATGATTGTGCATCTACTGTTACATTCATCAGTGTAAATAACACCAGAGCTGCCCAAAACTAAAGAGTTTCCCAGGAGACTCGTAGTCGTTAGATCAAGCCATTAGTCGACTAGTTGCTGCACATTTGTATTTATATTATAAATACTATAAGGAGCATTTAACTGGTCAAATGAATACTGATGCCTCTATATTGTCTACAGAAGCAAACGAGATTGCCAGCGAGAAGACTGGCTATTTCTGTATAGTTTTTATAGTTATTTTAATACCTCTCTGGGTGGGATAAGACATATTAAGTGCTGAGGATGAATGTAGGGGTCTAGCAGCCAGAGGAAAGAAGCTGCTCTGGTAGTCTGGTGGTACAGGACTAACTAAAATGTCACTAAATGACACATTGCTCTCACTGATCCGTATGCATTGTCCAATCACAGAGTCTCTGGATAAGTGGGAACGTTTGACGGTGGCCGACGCTCTGGAGCCTGTTCAGTTTGAGGATGGAGAGAAGATAGTGGTGCAAGGAGAACCTGGTGATGACTTCTTCATTATAACAGAGGTGAGATCTGTGTGAGGGCCTGTGTGTATATGTGTGTGTGTGTGTGTGTGTGTGTGTGTGTGTGTGTGTGTGTGTGTGTGTGTGTGTGTGTGTGTGTGAGAATCTTTGTGCCATGTCACAAGTAAGACAGGATGTGTGGAAACTTTCTTTTACTGTCACATTTCCTGTAAGCTGTACGCGCTGACATTTGGGATCCAGACCATGTATGTGTCATCAGGTGGGCACCCAGATTGCTGATGTGCATGTCATCATGCAGAGACGTTGGTGGGCTCTTTGCTCGGGTCGGAACTGATCCCAGTTTATTGCCACCGGCAGACAGACTACCCGGTGGAGTTTCCTTCCCCCTCCCTCACACTGCAGGCTTTGTGGAGCTGGGGCCCCTGGTGCAGCTTCATGAAGGGCCCCCTGCCTGTCATCCTAACACACTTTTGATTAACTCCATACTTACACAGCTTTCACCAGGGTCAAGTCAAGAGAGCTCTGTTGAGAGGGGGTGGAGGCTCAATCTGCGGTGGTTTTGTCCTTGCCTCCGACTTTCCCTTCTCATTCTCAGGCTTAGTTAAAAGTTGGTCTCTCTGTCAGTAGCTCTGTCTATCTAATTCGATGTCCTAGTGAGCAGTGCATTGGTTACAGTGCAGGGAGTGGTTAGAGGAGGATTTTATCAAAAGTGCGGAGTGATGAATCGCTACTTATCCCTCTTTTGGCTTGTTCTCCTTCTCTCTTTCCACCTGTGCCCCTCCAGCAGCACTGTTCCTCTCCATCCTTCTTTCATCCATTCTCCCACTTTTCGACTTATATCTCTCTTCAGAGATATACATTCAAGTTTCTATGTATTTGGACAGCATTTTATTTTATTTTTGTTTTAGTGTTTTAAGTTTATAATTATATCACTGTTAACAAATAATGAAATGCTTTATAAACTATTTATTAAGCAATAGTTTATTGCAAAGTTGTAACAGAAGTTTATAAACCTTAAATAAACAGTTTATAAAGCATTTCATTTGTAGTTAACAGTGAAATCACTATTAACCAAAGTTTGATTAACTATAGTTTTAGCATTTATTAATGTTACCTTCATATACAAATGACTAAACCTTTCATATTGTTTATCTGATGTGACTGTTTATACTCCAGACAACTCAAATTCAAATCAAGCGACACAATATGTTTTGCAGAGTAGCCTCCAATGTGGCCACAAGTGACTTTTACGGGAAAATGCATAATACAAGTAGAGGAGAGTCATACATCGTGTCATGGTCCTCTCATTGTTGTCTTACTATATTTGTGTTTTATGTGTTTTCTGGGTTTTTTGTGGTGTCTTTTGTTCTGTTACCACAGTTCTGTTTCCCTCCTGTGTTCCTGTGCTCCTCCCCAGCCTGCTTTCCCTCCACACCTGCACTGCATCTCCCTCATTAGCCCTGCCCTGATCTCTGTGTTCTTTCAAGCTTATCAGCTGCTTCCCTGCTCTCTTGGTTCCTCCGCTCATTCTCCTCACCTGTGTGTCTCTGCCTCTCTCAACCTGCACCTCATCCCCTTGTTAGTTCAGTTTTTATTTAAGTCCAGTTGTTAGTTTAGTCTCGTTGTGTCCTCTGTTGAGTTTCCCTGTTCCTGTTCTGTTTACTTGGCTGTCCCTGTGATTCATCGTGCTCTCAGTGTCACAAACCCAGCAGACTGACTCAGTAAAGTGAATAATACATCTACGGACTTTATGCAAACTACAGCCACCATGAATTTACCCCTGAGAAACTACTAAAGTATTTTAAAGTGAATTGCAGACCATGCAAGGCTGTGTGTTCTGTGGTGCAAGAGTGTATTATCTAGCTTATAAATTCAGCTTTTCTATTAGAGGAAGATTTTTTTATTTCTTCTTTCAAAAAAATAACATTGTCCTGACTTAAAGCTGAAAGTTAAGAGCCCGTTGGTTCATATCAAATATGTTAAAATAAGCCAAACGACAAAATGTGCATTTCTGTCCAAATATTTATAGACTGTACTGTGTATATCCCATGTTTGCCTTACATTATCCCGCCAGTGTTGGTCAAATTTGAAGCCTCCAATTGGAGCCTCCCGAAGCTGCAGAAATCCTTTAAAAGCCAGTTTGACTATGCAGAACATGAACCCAAGCTGACTTTAAGACACAAACATAGCAGTTACTGTAGCAATGCATGACTCATCAATCTGAGACTTGCGCACCCGAGAGAGGAGAAAGGCGAAAATATGCAGAGGAATCCGGGGGATTATAGGATGGAGGGACAGAGCAAGAAGAGAGGGAGGAAGAGAGACATGGATGGAGGATGGAGGTCCATGTGGCATCTTTTTTCTTTTTTTTTTTACTTACTTTTTTCCCCTTTTACCTCCCTGCTGCTTCATCACCCAACAGTAGCATTTGTCTCTTTCTTTAATCCCTTTCTCCTCCTCTCTCTCAGTCCCTCCCTTCCTCTCCCTCTCTCTCTCCGTCTCTCGTGCAGCAGGGCCTGACTTTCCCAGAGCAGGGTGGACTGTGGTGGAATGTGTGTTGCCGACTTTCACATGGGGTCAGGAGACCCAGCCTCCCGGGAGAGAGAGAGAGAGAGAGAGAGAGAAGGATGAGTCAAAGAGGGCAGGGAGGGACACATAGGGAGAGAGAGGCTGATTCGGAAAGGACCACAAGCGAAATCAGTCTCGCCACGATTTTCAATCCGTCACCATCATTTTTTTTCTTCTTGTGCACACCTTTGTTGTTGTTGAGTTAAACTGCTCCCATTTCTTTCCTCTTCACTCCCCCACCTCCCGTCTCTTCTCACTCTTTTGTTGTTTTTGCGGTTTGGCGCATCAGCCGAAGACAAACCCCAAAATCACTGATTACATGCTGCTGATGGGCGGATTAACAAAAGGGAGGTAAAGAGGCATCACTTTCTTTGCCTGCCGGGAGGAATAGGGCCCGGGTCGAAAGTGACATGTTTACATTTTTTTTTCTCACACTGTACAAACAAGTTTTTACAGAACTGCGGGGCCGTGAAGACTCAGCCACACCTTCCTTCGCATCTCCTCCTTCCTCTCCTTTTTCAATTTCCTCTCATCTTCAGGGTTTTTTGCCCCCACTCACTCAGCATGCGCACTCTTTCTCCCACATGCTCATACACTCAACCTCAGCACCCTGTTATCTGTGGTCTCACCGCTGCCACCTAAAATGGGGCGTATGAAAAGATGGACGAGGAGAGGCAGATGTCAGTGAAAGTTTTGAATCATGATGTTGAAAAGAAACAAGCATGTCGGTTCCGCTGCTTCTTGCTGTAGTAAGATGCTTTTGTTTTATTTTTCTTTACTTTTAACTTTTTAGCAGAGGCAGGATGAAGTATTGTTTTTTTGGAAGTCCCAAGTAAATCCCCTGTCACACTTTGACTTCTTTAGTTACTGTGATGACAATGCTGCATTTCCGCGAAACTCAACATGGCACAAGTCTGAAGTGAGAGATGTCAGATTAAATATACATTAAATACAGACAGAGAGATGAATTCTTGTCTTGTTCACCTGATTAAATCAATGTTATCAGTTTCTTATGTAAGTAAAAGAAAAGATAATTAATTTAACAGATTCTGAAAAACTGAATGAATTGAATGAAATAAAAAAATCTTATTGATCTTATTTAGCTGCAAGTCATGAGCCTTATTTGGTTTTGTAGTCAAGTCAGTCAGATCAGGTAAGGGTTGCTCTGCTATTTCACTCACTCTCATCTCTCCATCATCAATCTAAACAACAATTCAATGTGTTATCTCATATTTGTCCTTTGACCCCACACTAAAGTAATCACACTAAGGGGATCTAAAGGGTCCCTGTGGGTCACACAGATGAGAAATCCTCTGTGGGTTGTCTGCAGTATATTACCTACCTGTATATGTTGAAATGCAATTCAGCTAATAGAGTTTAAGACTGCTTTTATAGACTGAAGATCAATGCAGTTAATGAATGAAGAGTACAAGTGTACAGTCACAAGGACAAAAGGTAAAGATTAACACGTCTTAATTGAATGAAACCATTTTCTGAGTCCCTCTTCCTCTCTGAGAAGCAGCCCTCAGGCCGTCGCATGTTCTCAAGAGTGTAATCTGTGTGTGTTTGTGCTGGTGTTTGAGTGAGAAGGTGCAGACTCTGCTGGTGCTGGGTGGCCTTGTGAACAGGCTACTCAGGATATCACCTTTCTGCCTCCATCTCTGCTTGTGCCCCCCTCCTCACTCTCTCTCTTTGTGCCTGTTGTTGATCCAACGGGTGTCACTTCCTACATGCAGGACGCTACATTTTGACATGTCACCACGAGCCGACTCGCTACGCCCTGTGTGTGGTATGTGTGTTTAGGTAGGAGTGGGAGCAGTTTGATTAAGGACTGTATGGAGTGTTATCTGAGGCACACGTTTTCTTTTTCACACCACACTTTTTCCCCTCTCCCACTTGTTTACTCCAGACTTGTTTACAGTTCATTCATTCATACTTTCTCTTTGTTTTCCCTTTCTTTTGTCGTTGCCTGTGTCGGGCAGCCTGATGAGGAGGATCTCCAATGTTTATAAAAGAAATATCTGTGGAGCAGAGCGCAGCCCCTGGGGTGGTACAGTATGTGATGGTTATCTGGACCACACTGTGTGCGGCCTGTTCACGAATGAACTACTGTACTCGACGGTGCTGCACTGTCTCACTTTCTTTGTTTGGACATGAACGGAAAGGAGAGGAATCAACTGGTTGTAAACACAGGAGCGTCGATGCCCCTCATCCTCTCCCCATTCACATCTCTCTCTGTTTTATACCACGTTTGTTTGCACTCAGACTGCTTGTTTGGTGCGGTGTAATGAAGTTCAGTAAAAGTGGTCGCTGCAATGTTTACACTCGGGATTTAACATGGGAGACGGGGCAGACGAAGAGGTAAAATTTTATGGCATTTCCTTCTTTCCTTGGTCACATTAGTGTATTGTCTTTGTAATTGTGTTACCATCATCTGCTGCTTCATGGGCATTTTCAATTTGTGGACTTTCTTGAAGTGGAAAAGTTGGTGTATCATTACTGTCTCATGCCTGTTATAAAGAAAATGACCATAAAACATTGAAACACATTGAAGGGGGCTTCTGAAAAACCTCAGTTTAAAGGGCTGTGTATCCCTAAAACTTCGAACAAGAGTCAGGACACCCCATCCTTAGGTGTTAACGTTAACAAGGGGTGTATTGAGATTTGGCCTAAGTGAAGAAATCATGACTAACATGAAGCATGTGACTTATTTGTCACTCAAGCTCCGGCTTCACAGGAGAGACAAAAACATCTGATATGTGGGCTAGAGAATTAGCACCACATGCTTTTTGTCTCATCGTGCTCATCTCCTAATAATCACATAACATGTGTTTGCCTGTCGCTACTGTCGTCGAAACTTTAAAACATTATTAAACTAACGTTAGTGAGCAACGGCACACACTGAGGGCGTGTGTGCCTGTGTGGTTAAATTCAAGACAACTCTCTGTGAATTCAGTAGCCTACTCACCAGAGACTCCGGTTCTCCCTCACCTTTTCTCTGTTTCCCCCCTGCATTTCCCCACCAGCTCCAGGTGGCAGTCAACATTACACAACATAAACACCCCAAAAACAGAGCTCTGCAGATTGCTGCTGCAGTCAGGTTGATAAACAGGAGTGAAGATAAATCAACTTTTTAATCCCAAAAATTAAAATGTAATCTCTGAGCTCTCCTCCCGCTGGTTAAGAGCAGAATCCAAAGTAGCTACAGGTGTTTATTCAATTATTCCATATTGCTTAGAGCCAGTGGAGAGTCTGGCTCTAAACCCAGACTCTCCACTGGCTCTAAGCAGCTGAGCAGCAGCTCTTGCCCCCCACTCTGCTGGCCCTCCACACAACACTCCATAAAACATCTTGTTTTGATAGAAAGCCCCCTTGCGGCAAAAGTTATATATTGTGCATTTAAAATCGAAAGACAAATCGAATCGTGACACTTCTGTTGTCTTTTGGCAAGAGTGACTTTAAGGGAACGCATCAAATTCAACCATGGTCAGCCACAGTAACAATGCCCTCTTTTCAACTGGGCAAGAATTACTTGGAATTCATCCCTCACAAACATACGTATGCTCAGTTATTTGAGCGGTGTCCCCCACTTCTCCACAGTTCATTTCAAGCACAAACTCAACTCAACAAGTCACACATGAATCCTTTTTACTGAAATATAGTCTCGCCTCTGTGTGCCTACAGTAAAGAGCTGGCAGTTTTGGGGTTCTCATTAAAGCTCATTAGATTCATATTTAGCATTATTAGCCTGGTCAGCAGGAGGAGCAAAGACGGATTAGAGACATCGAGAGAGCGCTGGAACAGTCAGGACTATTTTACAGACTCAGTCCAAGACAAGCTGGGAAGTTCCCCACCTGATTTTTTACCAGCTTTCACTTACAGCTGAATACATGCAAATGTCCAGGCATTAATAATGCATTTACTAAAATATATGCTCCATCACATGCCAAACAGTCAAGCTTTAGAGAACTGAAGTGGCTCAAATGTGAAGATAAATATTCTAAAATGTCCTCATTCACACACAAACTTTGTCAACAGCTGCAAAGTACAACATGCAGTGTTATCATCTGTTGGGCAGAGCGAACGGAAATCAGATTTCCTCCGTTATACTCTTTCGATGACTCACACACAACAACAAGCAGCGGGTGCTAGTAATTTGTGCAGTGTGTTCGGTCGGAGAGTCCAGTCACTCCGTCCAGCAGACATCAGCTGTTGATTTTCTCACTGTATGTGTGTATGTGCTTTTGCGTGCGAGCTTTCAGACATCCATCTGTGTCTGTGTTCCCTCTTATCGTTCTCTGGCTGTGTGTGTGTGTTTGCAAATGCACATTAGATGATGTGGGTTAGCAACATGCAAAGTGTTGGCGTGTGCACATGAAAGTGTGTTAGTGTTTTGGGGATCATTTAGGGACACTTTACTGGAGCTGGAGTCTTGGACAATACAGTTGTTTCCATTTTATGCTGATAGAGGGGATTATGTGATGGAGACACTGAAAAATCAGTTCAGTCTCTAACGGGCTTAGATGTTTGTATTTATTACACTCTGGAGATAATAAAGCAGAACAAATCAGAATTTGAATCACATACCCCGTCGGAATAACTGAGTACGTGTCGTTTTGTGTTTCTGATCGTCTCACAGAGCAGGTGTCCGTCCCACAGAAAAGTGGGCTTAAATCCTGTGCACCTGTGTTCTTATGAAGCAAAGGAATTTCTTCTCAGCTTAATCCTCCTGACGGTTTTCATCCCCTTGCTAAATAACTCCTCCTTTTCTCTCCCTTTCCCTTCTTCTCCAAACCCCCCCCCCCTTTAATTTCTCTCCCTCTCATCCTGTTCTTTCTCTTGTCTGTCTTTTCTTTCTTTCCTCCTTTTCTTTTCTGTCTCCAGGGAATAGCCTCTGTTCTGCAGCGCAGGTCTGACAATGAGGAGTATGTGGAGGTTGGACGCCTCGGACCCTCTGACTACTTTGGTGAGTGATTCTTGGTCAATGACACCGTTTCCATTTCCAATTTGGTCCCACTCACAAAAATGTACTGGTCAGAAAAATAACTAGTTTCATATTTGGCATTTGAAATATAAATCGTGCAAGGGGAAACACAAAAATAGCAACTGTGGCGAGGTCAAAAGCTGGTTAAATTATGGTGAAGCCTCGATATTTTTGTTTAATATTGCAATAGTTTTCATTTCTATTCAGTGAATTTAAACTGTTTTGCAATTGTTTTTTGCTAGAAAAAAATTCTAGATTCTGCTGTAAATTATATTTAAAAGTCTTTTATTATGCTGTAAATTTATGTAATAATCACGTAATGTCCTCACCAACCAAATAAATAGGTAACAATAAAACATACCAAAAAGGGTTAGTGCACCTTCAAAAAGTCAATATGACAGTGTTAGAAAATAGTGAGAAATGTCGTCATTTCATCTCGTGTTTTGTCTTATGAACAGTCAAAGATATTCTGTTTTCAATCATATAAGAAAAATATTTAAGAACCAGCCATTTGTTGGCATTATGCCTTATAAACAATGTAAATGATTGTAGATTGCTGACCAAATTACTAGCAATTAAATTATTGTTGTTTGACTCATCATCAAACAAAAATTCTAATTATGTGACATTTTCATTTATTTTTCAAAATTTGAGAAAAAACAATTGTTTCCGGATTTGTTAAAAAGTATCAAATCCAATAATCTAAAATGTTTTAAAAAGTTAAATATGATTTTGACAGGTGTTATTAATTCAATCACCAGTATCACTTTTAACCTAAATGCATCTTCAGAGCTTCTACCGTTGCCATGGTAATTGACGTCCAAATCAGTATTCAAAGGTAGGAGATGTGGCGACGGCTGCACTGCACCTTGTTAAAACCTGCAGCAACCTTGAAAACAGTTGGAATAAAAGTAAACTATCATCAAATGAACTGCCTCAGCTTCAGTGATTTTTGCCTTTTTTCTCCAGTAAGTAGAGTTTCTTTTGGCATACGGTGCTTTTTCTCAACATCTTCTTGCTGTTTTGAGTCTGTTAGTTGTTAGTTTCTGTGTACCGAAAACAGATTCACTGGATGGAAGAAAGGGAAACAAGAAGCAGAAGGTTCAATTCTACAAAAGATACATTACTGCTGCAGTTTAAGTTTCAAGCGCTTACACAAAATTAATTGTCAGTCATACATAAATAATATACATTTTTCAAAGATACTCAATCTAAGCAGATTTGGAACACTTAATGACCTCCCAGCTGATTGTCCTCTCTTCCTCCTCCTCCAGGTGAAATCGCCCTGCTGTTGAACCGCCCCAGGGCAGCCACCGTAGTCGCTCGCGGCCCGCTCAAGTGTGTGAAGCTGGACCGACCCCGCTTCGAGCGTGTGCTAG